>NW_028254183.1:0-695653 GCF_964263255.1 Lissotriton vulgaris
AACAACAACACCATGTGCAAGTACACGCCCAAGTACATGTGGAAGGAGAGGCAGCAAAAGGAGATGCGCAAGCAAAGGTGCATGGACGTTCACAAGTGCCCACAATAGTTGTTCCTCCCGAAGTAGGGGCACATTTGGAAATCGACAATGAAGCTGAGGTATCATTGGAAGCCACTCCTCCTGATGATCATTCATTGTCTTCCACATCCCTAGCAAGGAAAAGATCAAGGGGGTGTCTACATCTTCTTCAAGCCCACCTCGTTCTGGTGCAAGTGATCTGTCTTGGGAACCACGACAACTGCGGTCTGACAGTGAGGCAGAGGCACACCATGATCTGCCACCGGTACCTAAGCGTAAAAGGAAGGTCGTCCAAAAACTCAAACCTATGGAGTGTGATGAGGCTCAACAAGAAGTGACAGATACTGCTGGTGATGAAGCCTCTCACGATGACGACGAGGCAGTCATCACAAAGGTCACTGCAGCCCCACCGGGCATGCAGCAAAGAGACATTTTGACCCTATCCCGAGAAGCTGCTGAGCGTGATGATGATGTCGGCGAGGAGGCAATGGAAATGGAATCATTAGATTTGGAGTTAAGTAGTACACCAAAACCTACCGCTTCCATATTTCTTCCTCGCAAGAAGGTACCCACCTCGTCCTCGACCTCAATTCGTGGTGGTGAAAGTGCAAAACGTACTGAAGTTCGGCAATCCACATCCTCCACTTCATCTGTCATTAGCAGCAGGACCACCACCACCAGTATCGACGCCTCCTCCGGCGGCGGCCCCCGAAGACATTTCAAGTCTCCAGTTTGGGACTTCTTTAGTGTTTGCCCAAAAAAGGCAAACGTAGCCATTTGTAGCCTTTGTAAGCTTCGATATAGTCGTGGTAAGCTTGGTTCTAACTATGGTACCGGAGGCCAGAGAGGTCATCTTGAGAGAAGGCACCCTCTCGAATGGTTTCCGCACCTAGAGGCGGTCAAGAAAGCCGGAATTGCACGTAATGAAAACGTTGATTTGTCATCTGCTGATGACGAGGAGGTAGAAGAAGACGATCCAAACACTTCACTTACACCCAGTTCCCATGTCAGCAGCACACCCCATGGGAGCCACACTAAGAGTGTGGGAGAGAGTGAGACATCAATGCGGAAAAGTTCATCAGCGAGCGTAACTGGGTCGAAGAGATCATCATCCCGTAAATCATTGGTCCAGGGCAACATTAAAAAGATGTTGTTTACAGAAGCGCAATATGAACGCAACCACCCAATGACCCGTCTGTATAACACTAAGCTGGCTAAAATGCTAGCTCTGGACCTTCTCCCTTTTTCTTTTGTCGAAGGGGTTGGTTTTCTAGAATTAGTGGCAGTGCTCTGCCCTAAATGGAAGGTTCCTAGCCGGTTCTATTTTGCCCGAGTTGCGGTTCCAGCACTACATGAAGATGTTCTGAAGGCGATTGGGGCAGCTTTGCAGAAGAGTGCTGTTCACACTATACATCTGACAACAGACATGTGGACCAGTGGCGCAGGCGCTGATTACATGTGCATCACTGCACACTGGGTCTCTTTTTCAGGGGCTAAAGCAAAGCTAAACTCAGGTGTTGACACTAAACACTGTTTTTAAAGGTGCTCGGAAACATGCAACACTAGCCATGTTTGGTTTGGAGAAACGTCACACAGCAGAAAACATTTTGGATGTCTTTAACACAAAGGTCCTTAACTGTCTGTCCCCACTAAAACGCAAGGTTGGTTATGTTTCCACGGACAATGGCTCCAATATAGTTAAGGCCATGAGGGACGGTTACTATTTCAGAGTGCCGTGTTTGGCGCACTGTATAAACCTGGTTGTCCAAAAATTCTTGGGTAATAAAGACAGTGCAGCGTGCAGTGTATTGGAGAACTGCCGAAAAATTTGCAAGCATTTCAGGCATTCTTTTAAGGCCCGCAAGCAGCTGAGGAGCATGCTATATCAATGTCAAATGCCAGTGAAAGCACTCATCCAGGAGGTGGTAACACGTTGGAACTCAACCTTCTACATGCTTGAGCGTCTGTATGAGCAGTATACGCAACTCGATCAATATTTCTTGAAAGAGGGTATAGAGGAGCTGAGGATGGGTGGGCCGCAATGGAACATAGTTGAAAGCCTAACACGCATGCTTCGTCCTTTTGAGGTCTTCACGCGTGCAGTCAGCAAGGAGGACTCTAATTTGGGAAAAGCTATCCCATTGTTGTACATGCTGGAGGACCAACTGAAGGAGGTGTGTTCTGTGTTTCGAAAAGATGACAAAAAGAAAGGCTCTTCTTTGCTTCTGGCTGAGCAATTATTAGAGCTCCTACAAGGTGATGAACGTCTTCAAAAGATCCACTCAGAACAGCATTACATTTGTGCTACTATTCTGGATCCACGCTACAAAAAGGCGCTGGCAGGCAGAGCATTCTTTGCTTTTGCTGATGAAGATGTTACAAAGTACAAACGTTGGCTAGCCTTGTCAGCCAAGAAGTTTGAAACAGAACGGCTGGAAATTGAAGGAAATGGCAGTACATCAGCAGGCCATCCCCAGTCAAAACAATCCACTTCTGCACCTGTGGCTGTGGCACAAGTGACCTCTCAGCCGTTAAAGACACCGGCAACCGCATCATCTGCACGAAAGACAGCAGAAACATTGGAGGCTGAAGAGGATTGGCTAGCTCTGCGTGGGTTTGGTTCTCAAAAGGCCAGAGGCACAGCAAGAGCTACGCAAAGTGGAGGAACCTTGGAGGAGGACCTTGAGTCGATGGTGAAGGACTATCTGAATGACTCCACAGAGGTCTATGTTAATTCTGACCCATTGGCGTATTGGCATGGGAAAAAAGAATTGTGGCCACAGCTCACCAACCTGGCTTTAAACTACTTGTCTTGCCCACTCGCAAGTGTGTCTTCTGAACGGGTTTTCAGTGCGGCTGGTGGATTGTAACTCCCAAACGGAGCCGCCTCTCGCCCAAAAATGTGGAGAGGTTAACAATGATCAAGATGAATCAGCACCTCATACCACCAGATATAAGAGTACGAGAGAGCGTGCCGGATGAAGAGGAGGTGGCCAGCACCATAGATGAGGGAATTTCTACTCTGTCAGGTGGCACTGACCTCACCCGGGCTGAATTCGCAGAGTATGATGACGAAGCCTTATTCTTATTCCTGGACCGTGATTCCGACTTCGAGCCCTGAAAATGAGACAACGAATCAATAACTTTCTTTTTCATCCTTATTCACTTTTATTCCTGTGTGTCTGTCTTTCTTTGTTGTGCACAGTTAATATAATTCAAACTTTAATCAGATTATCACAAAGACAAGCCCATCAGCAGAACTGTCTTCACTTGTTTGCTAATTTATTTGAAGGTGCCGCAGTCTGCATTCCTCAGGTTCACAAGTTCAGAAGAACATGCTCCTCTATCCTCCTCCTCCAGACTCCTATTTCCATCAAAGCAGAGGGCTGGTTTACGCCCAATGAAGAAAGACTCAGCACTTGTGGGGGTGTTGTTCTACCTCTTTGCAGGTGAGTTGACGGGTCTGGGGCCATTGCTGGGAAGCACTAAAAGTGGTTTGTGCCAAATCCGAGGCGGAAATTTTTTTGTGTTTTTGATGACTTGCTTGCCTTTGAGGTGCTCTTAGGGGGGGTTCCGTCTGTTTGTGGGTGAGTTTCATGGTCTGAGAGCATTGCTGGGACACTCTAATCTTGATTGCATTTGCTTTTCAGGAAATCCGTCGTGCCAACCCCGACTTATGGCCTAGCTACGCAGCGCGTTTGGACCGAAGGCCCAGAAATATTGCAAGTATGAGATTTTGCTTTTGGCCTGTTTGGGGGTGTTATGCTTCTTGGCGGGTGGGTTGCCGGGTCTTGGGGCATTCCTGGGAAGGTCTAATACCGGGTAGAAGTGGTTGGGACAAAATCCAGGCCGATTTTTTTTTGGGCTATTTCAGACATTTTGCTCTATGTAGCGTTTTCGGGGGCCTGTTTGGGGGGCTTGCTGGTGTTTGCGGGTGAGTTTCGTGGTCTGGGAGCACTGCTGGGACACTCTAATCTTGATTGCATTTGCTTTTCAGGAAATCCGTCGTGCCAACCCCGACTTATGGCCTAGCTACGCAGCGCGTTTGGACCGAAGGCCCAGAAATATTGCAAGTATGAGATTTTGCTTTTGGCCTGTTTGGGGGTGTTATGCTTCTTGGCGGGTGGGTTGCCGGGTCTTGGGGCATTCCTGGGAAGGTCTAATACCGGGTAGAAGTGGTTGGGACAAAATCCAGGCCGATTTTTTTTTGGGCTATTTCAGACATTTTGCTCTATGTAGCGTTTTCGGGGGCCTGTTTGGGGGGCTTGCTGGTGTTTGCGGGTGAGTTTCGTGGTCTGGGAGCACTGCTGGGACACTCTAATCTTGATTGCATTTGCTTTTCAGGAAATCCGTCGTGCCAACCCCGACTTATGGCCTAGCTACGCAGCGCGTTTGGACCGAAGGCCCAGAAATATTGCAAGTATGAGATTTTGCTTTTGGCCTGTTTGGGGGTGTTATGCTTCTTGGCGGGTGGGTTGCCGGGTCTTGGGGCATTCCTGGGAAGGTCTAATACCGGGTAGAAGTGGTTGGGACAAAATCCAGGCCGATTTTTTTTTGGGCTATTTCAGACATTTTGCTCTATGTAGCGTTTTCGGGGGCCTGTTTGGGGGGCTTGCTGGTGTTTGCGGGTGAGTTTCGTGGTCTGGGAGCACTGCTGGGACACTCTAATCTTGATTGCATTTGCTTTTCAGGAAATCCGTCGTGCCAACCCCGACTTATGGCCTAGCTACGCAGCGCGTTTGGACCGAAGGCCCAGAAATATTGCAAGTATGAGATTTTGCTTTTGGCCTGTTTGGGGGTGTTATGCTTCTTGGCGGGTGGGTTGCCGGGTCTTGGGGCATTCCTGGGAAGGTCTAATACCGGGTAGAAGTGGTTGGGACAAAATCCAGGCCGATTTTTTTTTGGGCTATTTCAGACATTTTGCTCTATGTAGCGTTTTCGGGGCCTGTTTGGGGGGCTTGCTGGTGTTTGCGGGTGAGTTTCGTGGTCTGGGAGCACTGCTGGGACACTCTAATCTTGATTGCATTTGCTTTTCAGGAAATCCGTCGTGCCAACCCCGACTTATGGCCTAGCTACGCAGCGCGTTTGGACCGAAGGCCCAGAAATATTGCAAGTATGAGATTTTGCTTTTGGCCTGTTTGGGGGTGTTATGCTTCTTGGCGGGTGGGTTGCCGGGTCTTGGGGCATTCCTGGGAAGGTCTAATACCGGGTAGAAGTGGTTGGGACAAAATCCAGGCCGATTTTTTTTTGGGCTATTTCAGACATTTTGCTCTATGTAGCGTTTTCGGGGGCCTGTTTGGGGGGCTTGCTGGTGTTTGCGGGTGAGTTTCGTGGTCTGGGAGCACTGCTGGCTATATATACTTTACTTTGCAAGAGGTTTGAAGCAAATCCATGGTGGCTGAGGGGACTTAGGGCCTAGCTGCAGAGCGCGCGCGGAGTGATTTGGGAAATTTGTGAAAAAGTGACTAAGTCCCCATTTTTGTACTTTTGCTCTTTGGCTGTTTGGGGGTCTTCTACTCGTTTTCTCCTGGGTTGACGGCTCTGGGGCCATTGCTGGGAAGCTCTAATACCGGATAAAAGTGTTTTGGACCAAATCCCAGGCGGAATTTTTTTTGTGTTTTTGATGACTTGCTTGCCTTTGAGGTGCTCTTAGGGGGGGTTCCGTCTGTTTGCGGGTGAGTTTCGTGGTCTGGGAGCACTGCTGGGACACTCTAATCTTGATTGCATTTGCTTTTCAGGAAATCCGTCGTGCCAACCCCGACTTATGGCCTAGCTACGCAGCGCGTTTGGACCGAAGGCCCAGAAATATTGCAAGTATGAGATTTTTCTTTTGGCCTGTTTGGGGGTGTTATGCTTCTTGGCGGGTGGGTTGCCGGGTCTTGGGGCATTCCTGGGAAGGTCTAATACCGGGTAGAAGTGGTTGGGACAAAATCCGCGCGGAAAAGCCTTTAGTTTTGGCACTTTTTGTAACTTAGGGTTCGTTAGGGTTAGCCCTAGCACCAGGATTGCATGTGTATCGGGGTGTTCTAGATTTTTCAAACTGAGTTCTGGGGTCTTAGAGCACTCGTGAGAATGTGTAATTTTGGTTGCAAGTCATTTGAAGAAAATCCATGGTGGGAAAGGGGGGATTTGGCATAGTTAAAGAAAGCCTTTGCCACTATTCTTAACTTAGGGTTCGTTAGGGTTAGCAGTATTTCTATTGCATGTGTTTGAGTGGGGGGGATTTCGAGTCTTGGAGCGATGCTGGCTATGGCTACTTTTGCTTGGTTGCTTGCAAGTGGTTTGAATACAATCCACGGGGGGTAATGGGTAATTAGGGTACTTCGGCCTACTTTTACTTTCAAAGTAAGTTTTGTCTCCAGTTTTCTGCTAGGCCTCGTTTTTTGGGTGGGAGCACTGCTAGGAAGATCTATTTTTGTTCTAAAACACAGTTTACAGTACACCTAGCTTGAGGGGCAAGATCCGCTACATTAATTTGCCCATACTTACTTATCCTTCAAAAGGTGACTCAGAGTACGCACTTTCAAAAACATTGTACTGTCTGTCTACTAGGAAAAACAAATTGTGACTTTTTGCACTCCACAGCCTACATACCTTATATTTATTTATCAGTGGTGTTGTAATATTATATCACTTCCTGTTTTTCGTTGAATAATTACAGGCCGGGTTTCAGTCTCTGCAATGGGGAAAAAAGGATGGAGTCAGGCTTCACAGTAGCGAGCCACAATTCAGCATCAGGCAGGCAGTGGACAGGGTGTCTTCTGGTGACCAACATCGGTGGACGAAGCGTCGGCTGCAATGGAGGAGTGCCGCTAATAGGAGGATTTTTTTTCTGCGGGCAACTTACTTACCACTTCCAACAGGACCACTACAACCACACATAGATACAGTATCCCTTGCCTTTTTCTCTGACTGTGACTGCATTTCTTTGCTCTCTCTCGGCTTCTACATTGATCCCTTAACACATCACTTAGTCCACTCCACTATCTGCACCACACATAGTCATTTGTAAGTGCTCCTACGTAATTCGCAAGTCGCAGCACGCCCCAGGCCGTAGAGGACTGGGATGGCCCCAATGATGAAGCATGTCACCAAGGGGCAACCCTGGTGAGTGAGGGGACACCTAGAAAAAAAGCAATTTCTCCTTTTCTATCTACTATACCTTCTGTCAGGTTACGCAGCCCCTAAGCGCCTACCGTACTATGAAACTACATTTCCCATGAGTAGGCGGGAGACTTGCAGACTATTTAGTGAGACTATATGAGAGTACCCTTGTATGTTAGGACATCACTTCACTGATGCCTGTCTTGTCTTCTCTTACAGGTATCCTTTCCCTGCTGACCCTACCTTTACCCATCCCACATTTTTTATTTTAGTTTGTTATTTTTCTCCCTCGCCTAATGCCTCGAACACCCTGTGTTTACACTTCTGGGTGTTGGTGACATTTGGAGGTGGAACCATATTTGCATCGACTGGATCACGGGGAGTAAACGTGACACCTTCCAGACCAACCCCATTGAGTGTTGTTGTGAATGGATTTATAGTGACCAGCAAGGCTCTCGGGTATCTGGCTACAGAGACCTTATGTTGAATATAGTTATCAATAATTCCACACAGGCCCTGTACTGTCGCATTCTTTCTTTCCACAGTTGTCGATGATATATTCTTACTCTGCTTGACAAAGAACCATTGCTAATGTGAAAGAACTTCAACCGAATTAGTAGTTATACTTTACCATTTGTTAGGCTACAATGTGGCACTGCTCTACTGTACTTCTGTCACCTGCTATATTCTCAGTTGTACCGTTGAATTGCTCAGGAGGACAAACCAGATTTCATTTTCTTTTTTTTCATAGGCATGCAACTGCCACTGTGGCACACCACTACTACCACCGCTATGAGGAAATTTTATCCGACCAAGATTGCCAACGTTATTCGGTGTTTCCCGTGGAGCCAGCCCTGGGCCTAGCCCTACTTTCAAACACAAATTACAGGTAAGATAAGCGTTTGGTGGTTTGGGGGTATAATGGAGTATTAGTACGAGAGACGAGAGCCTGAAGGTAGTACTACTAAAGTCCTAGGACTCTTGGATTCACTTCACTTAGTCTGTGAGAGGCACTTAGTGTTGAAAACATTTGGGCATTTACACTTAAAGGAAGAAAATGGAACTAAACTTTCAGGAAAACAGTCAACGTTAAACCCCCACCCACCAGGCAAGCAGTAAAAAACAGGTATGCTCAGATAAAGTTTGAAAAAGTATATTTATATCCCTAACAAAATAATCTCCCGCAAGACCCTCCCTAACCCCAACGATTGTCCTTCAAAAGTCCCCAAAAACCCAACTCCCAATTCCCACCCCCCAAAAGTCTCTAAAAAAGGGGCAAGGGACACTAGGGGTGGATGCTGTTCACTTTTTGGGCCAGGGCATCATGCTCCTCGCGGAGCAAGGCGAGCTCCTGCTGAAGGCGGGACACCATCAGGGTGGTGCGGCGCAGGCGTGCCTTCACTGCCTTGCAGGTGCAAGGCCTGTGAGAAGCAGCTGTTGGCCTTGCTGCTCGGCGGTGGCGTTTGCCTTTGGCAGCCCGGCTCAGTCTCGGTGGACCACTGTGCTGGGTCACGGTGGCAGCCGGTGAGGCCACGGAGGACGACGTTGTCGTTGTTGTCGACCGCACACTTTCCACGTCCTCCAGGGCCACCAGCCGCCGATATTCCGCAACAGTGGCCTCGATTCTCCGTTGCCGGGCCGCTCTAGCCAGCTCCTTCCTCCTTGTTCGTTTGGAAGGAGAACCTATATGAAGAAAGAAAGACATAGTCTGTAACCAATGCTCTTTAAGATTAACTCAATCATTCAGCAGAAATGTGTGCTGCAGTACAACTAGCAACTTGCAAGCGCATTACATAACTATTGAGGCCAGTATCTATCTAACCTCACACTTCTTCATCCTTGCTCTAACATTAGTGGGAGTTTAAGGAACAAATTCTATGAGCACTGTGGACTTCCATTGGAGTCGACTATGAAAGTACACCAGTCTTATTCTTCTTCTTGTCTCTTGTTTTGGAAAATTGGTACGTTATTTTCTGCAAGCCGGCATAATGCCAGCGCGGTAAACTTGCACCCGAGAAAAAGAGACGCACGCCATGAGGAGTGACCTAGACTTGCGTTGCCGTTGCGTTACTGTACCCGTCCAGTACATGCAGGTGGTGAATCTCTTACTTTTCTATTACGGGTGGCACTGAGAATACTCTGTTACAACTCAAGGGCTACTGCTTAATTAATTTAACTTTCACCCTACAGTGGAAATGAGTACTAGAAATGGAAAATTGAAGAAGATAAATAATCTGATTATCTATCACTTCACATGGGATGTTTTTGCTTATATATGGGATGACTTTAGGTGCTTTGCTTTTTATTGAGTGACAGGCAGTGATACATCCACACATGAATGACTGAGTACTACTAAACTTATTAAGAGAGGTAGGGAGTGGCCACCATAATAACCGGATCTATGCAGTGCTTGCAATACAAACTACTGCTACTATTTATGGTAGTATTTGGACAAAATTAAAAGTTCTTTTCCTTGCCTTTCCTACACTGGAACGGACGTGCGGGTGCAGTGTTAGTGTTACATGCTCTTCAAAGTTACACTTACTTCATCCACTGACCGTCTACTCTCTCTAGATCATGGGTACTCACAAACTTTCTCTCAGGGGCTACATTTACAGTGTAGTTTGGGGCCGAGGGCCGCACTGGTGGGGGCGGAGTCAGAGGGGGCGGGGCTAAAGCAAAACGATAACTTGTGACCATGAGGTTGCACACAGGTCCCTGCAGCAGATGCCCTCATCCACTGAGCCACCAGACCCAGCATTTACATACATCTCTCTCCCTCCTGCTGTCCCTCCTGCCCTCCCTCCATCTCTCTCTCCCTCCTGCCCTCCCTCTCCCTCTGTCATCTCACTGTGTGTGTGTCTATCTGTGTCAGCCTTCAGCCCGGGTTGAGACCGCTTCCTCAACGCGCACACACAGACAACAACACCAAAGTACTTAACAGGTCTTTAAAAGACCATTAACATATTATTGAGGCTTTGTTTGTTTTAGCGCCCCTGCTTCTCCACCCTGACAATCACTGCTTGCCCGGCCCCACAGAGCAGAGGCTTAGTTCTATTTCACCTCTTTGTGGCCTTGCATCTCCACTCTGCTCTGTGGGGGCCGGGGGAGCAGTGATTGTCAGAGTGGAGATGCAGGGGCGCTAACAGGTGAAATACAAAAAAGCCTCTGCTCTGTGGGGGCCGGGGGAGCAGTGATTGTCTGCAAGGTCAGCGCACCGCCAACGAAGGCTTGCCGGGCCACCACCGGCCCGCGGGCCGTACTAGGAGTACCCCTGCTCTAGATACACATATGCTATCTAAGAGTCAGATAGTAGCATGATCCAGGTATATGGACACATACAGTTTCTGTGTCACCCACCCAGGCTGTTGTCCTTCCACCCATCATTGCTTCATCATTCACCCAGCCATGCATCTCATATTCTTGCCTTCCCAGCTAGTCTTCAATCTCAATAAGTAAGGAATATATAAGAGCTTACCTCTGGCCGCCACCACCACCGTCTCAACTCTCACAGCTGCCGCCGCCGCCTCCTCCCCTGAAGCATCGCCCGATTCGCCCTCCGCCTCGGTGTCGAGCACCACCACCTCCACACTGGCCCCGCCACCAGATGTTCCACCTACAAAGTACATTTAAGAATGTTAGAATAAAGCAGTCACTAGTATTTGGTCTAGGAATGAAGACATGTGAAAACAATGTAATTTGTGACTGTCGTTAAAGTTAAAAAAAAAATGTCCCTTTTTCCAGGGAAGGTTGTCTTGCTGCACTTTTTGGCACAACTGATGAAGGCTGTTTTTTTAACACGCACCATTTTTCTCCACACAGACAGAAGATGGACTTCTAACAACAAGATCAAGTTGAAACCAGGTGAGAGCTCGGCTCGACCACAAGAAATGTCTTCAATTAATCGTCAGCACTAACCACTTTTCCATTATCAGTTAAACGTTTAGTTTTATTATGACTTCATTTTAATAAATGTGTTTACTTTTAATAAAGCTTTTAAACTTAAATACAATCTGTGTTTTTTGGTCCAGACTAGAGTGACTGAGCGAAAGGTTTTGCAATTTTTGCAAGCATGAGTCCAGATAGAACACTTCAAAAGACATTATGGACAATCCCAGAGGACTGCACTAAGTTGATAGAGCTATTGCTGACTAGAATCATGGGAGTTTCGCCAACCGTGCAATCTTAGTTAGCTACACAGACAGACTAATAAGAATAATCTAGTAATACCACAGGGAGTCATAGTAGAGGCAGGATAAGAATTTAGATACAGTCTACAAGAAGAGCAAAGACAATTTTGAAAAAAGTCAAATGAGGAACGCTAGGAAAAATAGGTACTAGTCTAAAATGAAAACTTACTGGGGCCAGCAGAGGAGCCCTCGCCTGCCCGATCCTGGCCCTGTTGATGAACAGCATCCGCCGCCTGCTGCTCCTGTGTCCTCCTCTCGCCCCTGGGGGGAGCTGACGTACAACATGAAAGAAAGAACAGAAAACATGGATGATTGTTGCTTGTCAATGTCAACCAAATCAAACATTTCAAAAGAACAATAACAAAATATTTCTGCGAAATTATATTGATTATGGTTACTTTTCATTTATATGCGGACCTGTGACTTCGAAAGTCACGTAACTCACTAAACAAAGTACTGAAACGTTCACCTAGGACTGGCAGGCAGCAGTCCGCAGGCAAGACGCAAAGTGACAGACAAACTCCATTGTGATTTCAGTCAGATCAGTGACAACACTAACAGTTGCCTGCTACATTACCAGTCATTTAAATAGTCAAACTATCAATCCACCGCCACTATTTTTCTTATTGTCAGGGTTACAAAGGAAGGGGCAGATTTAAGCCCTTGCGGCTCTTTTGCGCCGTTCTTGCGTGACTTTTGTGACGCAGCAGCTAAACAAAAAAGGGCGCCATGGTGCGGCGTATAATATTATAACAACGTGACGCATTTGGGAGATGCATCCCGTTATAAAGCCCTGCGCCATCAGGGGGCGTTCCGGCGCAAGGGAGGGCATTCCTGCGCTGGAACACATCCTAATAGTGGCTGAGGGAAATCTACAAAATATCAATCAGTCACCTTTAGGACAATGATGCGTCACACAAACCCTGCACCTGCTTGAAGCAGACGTACGGCTTGACCCAGCATTGGGGAGATAGGGTACCCCAGAGCATTGATGGAGCTGCGCCATCGTTGCGACGCAACTCCAGCAGTAAAGCTTCGGTGACGTTTTGGGCCCATGGGGCGCCGCCGCCGCATTGCAAATACGGCGCACCATGTTTGGTGGTGGTAGCGGGCCGCACAATTAATGGCGCATCCCTGCTACTTTGCAGGGATGCGACGGTAATTGCAATTCTGCCCCTTAGGGGCATACTTACTTACGCGTTCTGGCGCATCTCCAGAGATGCGCCAGATCAAATGCGTCACGCAAAACTACCCTTGCGACACGGCAGATGTGCCTCATTTACAATGCGGCGCGCCCTGGCGCAAGGGTAGGCACTTGCGTGACGCATCTCGTCACGTAAGAGCGGCGCATCGCTGGAGTCACGTCGCCAACGCAATGCAACTCCAGTAATGCTCAGGGCCACCCAATACTTTACATGCTGTGTCAGTCCTTTCGCCTGCTTCGAGCAGACATAAGGAATTGAATTGACGTAGCAGCGGCGCAGAAGTGCCTGCGTTAAATCTTGTAGATTTCACGCAGGCAATTTTGCGAGGCGCACAGCCGCTGGACCGCCCACCCTGCGTACTAGGAACGCACCCATTGTGGTGCAGGCCCATGGCTTTATAACGTGACGCATCTCCCTAGATGCGTCATGCTGTAAATGACTTGCAGGGATGCGGCACGTTTACGCCGCTGTTGCGTCACGCAAGGCAACGTAAACGTGGCGCAAGGGGCTTGTAAATGTAATCTGCCCCCTAGTGTCTAGCATTACGCAGTTCTGTTAAGTACACTCATACATAATAGTTACTCAGGCCAATGAGACCACGAAATAGAAAACAAATAAGCATAGTAGCAACCCCACTGAGAAGGAGAGCAGTGCACCTGAAATGCACAGAAGATTTTGAAATATAATTTAACTACAATGTAATCGTCATCAGCGGCATTATTGGCTTGCTCCATGTAAAAAACAAATATTTGCAATACAACAACACAGAGCAGGAGAAAACATCATAGTAGTGAGTGATTAAATGCCAATGGCTACTACTACTCACCAAGGCCGGGGATCTCCAAGCCGAGCTGGTCCAGCAGGTCGCGCTCGCGGTCCAGGAGGTCCGTCCAGCGATGGGTGACCTGGCTGTAGGTGCGCTGGACCCCGTAGAGGTGGGATATGGCCCAGCACACCTTCTCCCACCGCTTCCGGCGCTCCCGCATGTTATAGCCGCCGGCCGCGATCCTGCCGCCTCCCGCGATGGTCCTGGGCAGGCGGCGCTGGACAAAGTACACCAGCGCGCCCACTTCCTCCGGGCTGAATATCTCCCGGCGCGTCACCTGCTCCCCCCTCGATCTCACGCCTGCTGTCCTGCCACTGGGTCCAGCACTACTCCCCGCCGCCGCTGCGGCCCTCAAGTGCCTGGGCAGCTTCACGGCGCCTGGCTTGACCATGGTCTGGGCAGGTAAGGTAGGAAGAAGTAGAAAATTAAGAAAGAATAGGATAGGGAAGAAGAAAAGAAAAGAGTTTACAAAAGTAGTTTAAAAGTAAAGAAAAATAGCAGAAAAGACAAAAATATACAGCTAGGAAAAGAGAGGGATAGATAAGAAGCAAAATCGTAAAAAAAAAACTGAAAACAAGCAAAGGATGGGAAAGATATCAAGAGGATTAAACACCATGCCCAGACACAGGAAATGAATGAAAAACAAGATGGCCGGCGCCCGTTTCCGAGCGCGAAAGTCAGTTCGCGCGAGATTTTCCTCGCGATCTCGTGCGAACCTCTAGATTTCCCGCGCGATCTCGTGCGAACCTCTACTCGCAATGCGCTTACTGCGCGAGATTATACATAGCGGGCGGAAACGGAAATACGTCACGCAAACAAAATGGCCGCGCCCGTACTCGACCTTGGGGTAAATTCGCGTGTTGCGCTGCAAGCGGCTCGCGAATACTGCAAAAAAACTCGCGAAACAACAAGCCGCAAAAAAATAAAATGCTCATTCGCACGAATTGGCGGCTTCCGCGGTCGGTTTCGCACGACGCCGCGCCCCGCGAATAGCGCGAAAAAAACCGCAAAACGATTTCAGCAAAAGCAAAAGCAATGAGCAGGTGCAAAAGGTCAACCTCATGATTTGTAACGATTCTTTGTATTGCTTCCTGAGGGGGCCCTCCAGAATTCGGTTGCCTGCTTGCAACTATTGTGTGACCCTGCTCTGACCTTAACTGTATGCCACAAAGGTCCTGATTTACAGCTAAAGGAGCAGACAAGCAGGTGCCAGGCTGGAACTTTAAATTCTTTCAGTGACACATTAATTAGCCCCTAATTCATTATTGTCAGTTGGGGCAGGGCAGGTGTTGTAACTAATTTTGCAACAATGAAAGCACTTAGCAAGTGCAAAAGATCACTAATCAGGGCGCACTAAGGAAGCAGGTGCCAGCTAAAAAAATATTCTGTGACACATTAATCAGCCCCAAATTAATTCAGGTCACTTGAGGCAGGGAAGGTGTGCTTTGCTTTGCCGAAAATAATGTACACTGGACAACCAGAGGGTGTGGTGATGAAACAGAGGGTGGCATGGGTGGGCCAGAGGGTGGCATGAGTAGTCAGAGAGTGGCAGTGGTGACAGAGAGTGGCAGTGATGAAGAAGAGTGTCCCAAACAGGCTGGACATGTAGAAACAACAAGTTCGCAAAACTTGCGACCCGACAGGTAAGTTCGCAAATTGCGAAATTGTAAAAACCCTCGCGAACTGGCAGAAACACGGGCGAACACAAAAAAAAAAAAAAATCCGCAAATTCGCGGGAATTCGCGGATTTTGCGGATTGCGAATCCGCAAATCCGCAAAATTCGCGAACGCGAGATCCGCAAAATTCGCCGTGGCCGCTGGGTCAGGGCCCTGTGCGCCCTCTCGATCACAAATCACGTGGACAGTGCCCCTTCGGGGAGCCAGCTCTCCAGCCATTGGGTCAAAAACCGCTCCATGTCGTCCTTCTCGCATCGCTCCGGAAAACCAATGAAGCGGAGGTTGTTCCTCCGTGCGCGCCCTTCGGCATCCTCCACTCGGGCCGCCAGTGTCTTCTGGACACACTCCACCTCTGCCATCCTCTTCTTCAGGGCACCAATGTCTGTTTCGGTCACCGTGATTCGGGATTCGGTCTCGGTGATCCGCTCCACCGCATTGCGGAGGTCTTGGCGCAGCAGTGTAACGTCCGCTCCTACCGCCCCAATTTTAGCATCAAGCATGTCCCGGGATTGGGTGATGGCCGCAAGGATCGTTGCATTGTCCGGCCCAGGTCCGCCGCTGCCACCAGCCGCCCCGGAGCCACCACTAGGCCCCGTGAATTTATCGATAGGGCCATGCTTAGGCGGGCCGCCTCCGCCAGCCCTGGTCATGGCCGATCACAGGCCCGTCGGGACCGCACACCGGGCGGTGCGGGCACCACCCTCGATGAGTCTCCAGAACCCCTCGGGAGCTGCCACAAGCGCTGGAGGCCCCAGGCCCCGGGATGGAATGTTGGCGCAGGAGTCCCCAAGGAGGAAGTGGGCAGGCCGGCACAGACCCGAAGTCGCGAAACTCGAGGTCCCGGCTTCACCAGGGCAGGTCAGGCCTCCACCACACCTCGTCGCCTACGAGTGTCCGCCCAAGGCGTGGGAATAAAGGGCTCCTCTGTGAACCGTGGGCAACTGTAGCTGCAGAGCCGGGTCGAGAGCTGCGCAGTGGATGCCACCACCACCCGCGCGCCCGCAACCGCCACCGGGCGTCTCGAAACTCGAGGTCCCCGGTCTCCGGCCGGTCACCAGGCCGCACGTCGCCGTCGCCGCTTCTGGGTCTCAGGAGAAATGAAAGCGCTGAATCAAGACACCGGAGCAGGCAGGGGGCTCCACTGAATCAGTGCCAGTCACTAGGTACCAACTGTGGGCTCGGGGGCCAGGATAAATGAACGGATTAAGTCCGGGCCGGCGGGAGCTCTACAAGGCTGCGACCGCCATCTTCGCCCGCCAAGCCACGCCCCCATATTCTGGGGTTTTTTGATCCCACTGTTCGTCAAACCATCCTACAGGCCTCGATTTTGTCCAGGCTTGACTACGGGAATTCTTTATATTTAGGGGCTCGTAAATCATGTATTTTGTGACTCCAAAGAATAAAAAATGCTGCAGCCCGGATTTTGCTTGCACTTCCTAAATCGTGCTATGTCTAAGTCCCTATCTAAACTTCACTGGTTGCCAGTAGAGAGAAGAATCCAGTTTAAAGCTCTATGTGTAGCCCATAAGATTCTGTCTCATCAAGCTCCCTCTGTTCTAGCTGATATGTTAGTGCCGTATATTCCGATGTCGACCGCTTCGTTCCTCGGGTCAAAGGTTGGTCTGCATTCCCTGTGTTCGCAGAGTCAGAGCTGGTGGCCAGCCTTTCAAGGTGCTGGCGGCTAAACTCTGGAACTCTCTTCCCTCTGCAATTCAAGGAATCCAAAATCATCTAGAGTTCTGCAAAGCCATAAAGACATTGTTTTCCCTGGGGTTAACTCTGTTGCTTCTCTCTACTCTGCTTTAACCATGTTTACTTGGGTAGCGCTGGGATGCCCCGTTGCTGGGGCAGCTATGTGCTGTATAAATTCAGTAAATAAATAAATAAATTCTGTCCATCAATTGTTCTTTTTGCATTTGTCACCCCAGTGGGATGGGAATGCCCAGACGTGGGTCCCTTACTCCCAAGCAACTGGAGTCAAGCTAAACTGGCTGATGAGGGGTGAAACCTTAAAACCGGACCTAGGATGCTTGTTTCCATTCCAAGGACGACCTGGCAGTTCGGGCTGGACTGTTCCCATTGGGCGCAGGGTCGAGACTGATTTGCTTATGGCTGGGTTCAAACTGTAATGGCATGGGGAGCAAAAAAACTATGGATTTAGGCCCAGATGTCTTTACTGGGGTGAGTGTATGACATTGTTCTGCATTCTGTCCAATTGTTCTTTTTGCACTTGTAAATAGGGGGCAGCGTCAAAATCAATGGGTGTTTCTGTGGAACGCCCATCACAACACCCATTGCCCTCCCCTTTCACGCTAAGCACAGTGTGAAAGGGTGCCTTATTTACCAGGCAGCGCTAAGCCTCTGTGGGTGTGTCAGTGGAATTTAGGTAACTATGTCAGTATATGACTGGCTCTGTTAGTAACTCTATGGGTCTCTAAATGTGTATTTAAGTGGTTGCATGGTTTGCTTACTGACTTTCTTAGTGAGTATTGGGGTATGTAACTGTGTATGCAACTGGCTCTGTTACTGCTGGATACATAAGTGCTGTGTGTGTGAGTGAAAGATTAAATGCCACTGTCGCTGTCTGAATGGGTATATTAGTGGCTCTATCCTTTTGCATATAGGTATGTGAGTCATAGTGCGGGTGGGAGACTGGATGTATAACTTTGCTTATGGATCTGTAAGTGCGCATATAACTCACTAAAAGTTCAAAGAACATGTCTTACCTTTCAAGCACATAGCACCCTGCCCTATTGCCTACCTACAGCCTACCTTAGCAGTGACTTATGTGTAGTAGAAGAGGAGTTTAAGACTTGGAAAAAGGGTTTTAAATGCCAAGTTGGTGTGGTGGTAAAAGTAAACTGCACACACAGGGCTCATCAGTAGCAGGCCCGATACATGCCTAAGCAAGCGCCTTGAGGCCCCTGGGTTAAAGCGCGCTATATAAATCGAAGCACATTTACATTTACATTTACATTTACATTTAAAGGGGATACTTGCCTGGGTGGATGACATGGTATTGTCAGTTCTTCAATACATATCTGAATGACTGTATCAGTCCCTTTGTGGGTGTCTCATTGTATATGTAAGTAAATATGTCATGATATGACTGGCAGTCTTACTAACTCTTTGGGTCTGCAAAATGTCTATGTAAGTGGCTGTACTGAGTGTTTACTGGCTGTCTTAGTGAGTGTTGGGGTATAAAATTCTCTTTTCAACTAGCTTAGTTACTGCTGGACACATAAGTGGTATATGTGTGTATGAGTAAAAATGTTTAAGTACCTCTATCGCTCTCTGACTAGCTTTGTGGGTGGTTCTATGCCTCTGTACATAGTATGTGAATTGCATTATGGAGAGGAGACTGGATGTATAACTGGGCATATGGGTCTATAAGCAAACATGTAATTCACTAAAAATTCAAAGTACATGTTAATTCAACATTGCAGTGTACATTGCGCACACAGGCTCTGAAGTAGCAGGCATAACATGTTCAAAGGGCTACTTCTCTGTGTAGAGCAATTAGTGCTACAACCCCACTAGTACTATTTAATTAACCCCTTCGCAGCGGGGGTAATTTCCCCGCTGTGCTGGGGGGCGGGGGGCGCGCACAGTGCCCCCGTGCTTATGACGAGCTCAGCTCGTCATGAGGCACAGTGCTCGTGTGCTCATGACGCGCTGAGCTCGTCATGACCACACCCGTTCCCGTGGAACATTTAGCACAACAGGGGAATTATCCCCGCGTATGAGCGTTCCACCGCTCATGACGAGCTCAGCTGGTCATGAGCACCGGAGCACCGTGCCTCATGACGAGCTGAGCTTGTCATGAGCACGGAAAGAGTTAATAGATCCTGGGCACCGGTAGAGCACTGTAATATGGACTTACAAATAAATTAAATATACCAGTTGAGGATCAGAGTGGTGGGATCCTCAGCACCGAGTTATGTGGACTGTGAAACCCTGTCATTTCAGATCCCACTTAGTAATAATTATGCTTTAAAAGGCCTTTTTCTATATAGGCCCCCCAGGGCACAGACACCTCTCCTGAACATCATCAGTCCCTTTCTGGAATCCAGTCGAGGTGGATCCGATTTTACGGTACTCTGAGATTTCAATTATCATTTGGAGAAACATATGGACAGTAACACGGCGTCATTAGTTGATGCAATTACCAGTTTTTCTTTGGACCAGATCGTTATGCAGGAGACACATGATGCCAGTCACACGTTAGACGGGATTATTATCTCAAACTCCACTATTAAAATCATTGAGGTTTTACCCGCAGTGTGGTCGGACCACAGAGCTATAATGTTCTCAGTAAGTGCGGGTCAGCAACAGCACATACCCTCAAGCATTCCCGCCTTGGTTACT
The DNA here is from genome assembly GCF_964263255.1 of Lissotriton vulgaris. Classification (NCBI taxonomy): domain Eukaryota; kingdom Metazoa; phylum Chordata; class Amphibia; order Caudata; family Salamandridae; genus Lissotriton; species Lissotriton vulgaris. The sequence continues at coordinate 19,449 of NW_028254183.1, forward strand.
ACCAAGACTGGGGAAAAATAAGTATGTCTGCTCTTCAAAAATCTCTCCTGACCTCTAAACCAGATCTCCTAACCAACACTAATAGCTCATAGATTAGCTTCTTGTGACATAGCAGCGGTTGATATCGCGGCCCCAAAAAAGAGTTTTATCCCCAGGAGACTAAATCCCTCCAAGCCGTGGTTTACAGAAAAGCTAAGATTGCAAAAACAAGCGTGTAGGAGGTCCGAAAGGAAGTGGAGAGCCAACTACGATCAGGACAGGAAAACCTAGTATGCTCAATCATTACTAGTATACAAGAGATGATCATGGAGGAAAAAAGTAACTATGTCAAAACTAAAATTTTAGAGGTCAAAAACTCCAGCAAGGTACTATTCTCCACAGCAAAAAAATAGCTAACATCTCAGGAAAAGCCCTGGTGACGAGCAGTCCTGAATTTTGCGATACTCTGGGAAAGTCCTTTATTGATAAAGTTGCCTCAGTGTATGAAACTTTTAAAGACAACTACCATGCCCCCTCGATACAGGCAAAAACTGGGCCTGTTACCCATACAACCAATACAGGTTTCTGTTTCTCCCCCCTTCCTTACACCAGATTATCCAGGTGGTGATAACTACTAAGTCAGGAGCCCCCTCAGATCCCTGTCCCCCTAAAGTTTTTCATATGTGCCAGGAACTTGTTAACGAACAACTAAACCTATTATTCACCAAAGTAATCTAATTAGGCCTCTTTTCGTACGCTTGAAAAACAGCCTCATTGCTTCCACTGCTAAAGAAACCTAATTTGAACCGGAAAGAGCCTAGCAGCTATCGCCCAATTTCAAGGATTCCTTTTCCATCTAAGGTGTTAGAGAAGCTGCTCAATATCCAGCTCACAGAATTTATCACCAAAGAGAATCTACTGGACCATGCACAATACAGTTTCAGGGAGGGGCACAGAACAGAGATGGCGCTGGTCATGGCAGCGAAGGAACTCGGGGTAATCCTTGATGCAGGGGGGAAGGCCACCTTGAGCTTGTTAGATTTTTCGGCGGCTTTCGATACTGTTAACCATGAGATTTTGGCCAGTAGACTAGCAGAGATGGGGTTCCAAGATTCCTCACTGACTCTTCTGTCATCCTACCTAGCAGACAGAACCTTTTCGGTGGAACTGGGAGACTCTGCTTCCAAGTCCTTCAAACTGCCTTGTGGGGTACCGCAGGGGTTCTCACTTAGCCCCATCCTTTTCAATTTATATGTGGTTCCCTTGGCCTCCATTATTAGTCAGTGTGTTTTTTCAGCTGTCTCGTATGCAGACGACACACAGGTGGTGGTGTCTGTCTCCAATAATATGGAGGAGACAGCCGACTGTTTCAATCACTGCATGACGCAGGTGAAGGAATGGATGCAGTCCAACTTCTTGAAGCTAAACGGTGAAAAAACTGAAGTTATGCTGCTAGGAACCAACACTTCCTTCTGGTCGCCGAGATTCTGGCCCGATAGTCTGGGCCACTGCCCAACCCCAGTCTCGAAGGTCAAGAACCTGGGGTTTGTCTTTGATTATAAACTAACATTTAATGCTCACATCAATAAGCTAACTTCTACCTTTTGGCTCATTATAAAACTGATTAGGAAAATTCGTCGTTTCATCCCTCCTGAGGCATTGAAGACACCAGCTCTGGCCCTTTCCAGACTGGACTATGGCAATGCCCTTTATGTAGGGATGCAATCGCAGCTGGTACTGAAACTGCAGAGACTGCCGAATGAAGCAGCCAGATTGATACTTGACATCCCCAGACATAAGCCTGTCGCCCATAGACTAGGAGCCCTACATTGGCTCCCAGTGGTCAAAAGGATTATTTTCAATCCCAATGCCCGGCCGTCAGAGCTTTAGAAGGCACTGGCCCGCAGTTTTTGAAGACGCATTGGAAATGGTATACACCAGATAGGAGCCTAAGATCGTCTCACTCTAAACTGTTACAAACACCCAAGTTCAAGCAGGTCCGGTGGGGAGAAAGAAGTTTCTTAGTGGGAACAATTAAAATCTGGAACATCCTCCCAATCTCTATCAAGAGCAGCACTTTGCTTATGTCCTTCAGAAGAGCATTGAAGACCTGGCTCTTCGCAAATTTGCAATAAAACTATACTGTCCTACTGACTCTAGCGCAAGACGCCCTTGGGCATTCGTGCGCTGTATAAATCAAAAAATCAAATCAAATCAGTCAATGGAACCATATTTAGGGGAGAACATGCATGTTAACCCTATCAACCACTAGTAAACTCTTCACTCTCCTAATGCCAACTAAATGACTCATTATGTCACTAGATTCGTTAGTTACTGTTTAATTTTCCAAATGGGTATGTAACTGGATGTATGAATGCATATATCAGTTACTGTATAAATTGGTGACTACTTATGTCAGTACTTCAGTACACATACAAATAAATATGTCAGTGCCTCTTTGGGTATGTGACTGGATATGTAAGTAACCTTCACACTTTCTTTTAATTTACATATACTCATAGCTCAGTATGTACATATACATTTTTAAAGTACACAGTAATTAACATACCTGTGAGATCTCTTAGCTGTTATTCAATGTTTAACTCAGTATTACTTGAAATCTTTTGTCAGGCAAATTGTCAAGTCTAAAGTACAAGAATAGTATACCACTCTCAGTACAAAAGAACCAATAATGGCAACCTTTCCCACTCTGCTTTCAGTGATACTGGTGTACTTAGCAAATCATAACTTTCCTTTTCTTTTTCTTTTTTTGTTATTCCACTTCTCTATGGTCCGTTCTTATTAACCCTTTCTCAATCTCTTAATAAGAAGCTGAATCTGGTAGTGTTTTTGGCCGGATTCGTTAATCCATTGTGACGCTCAGTGCGGTCCCTGTGTAACTTTGTGACAGACTTGTGATTCCATGCAAGAGATAATTAAAGCATTTAACATTGTACTGTTAATACTTTGCATCTGCATTTTACTTTGTAAAATAGTACTGAATTAGAAAATAACCACTTCATAATAGAGAAGTGTGTCTACACCACTCTCCTTCTAAATTTCGCAATACTGTCTCTTTAGTACCCTTCCCCCCAACACCATTTTAGCTCAGTTTCCATAGCAAGACCTCTTTGGAACACTTTCTTGTCCCAGTATGTCAAAAGTTCACAACACTTTCTGGGAGCAGCTTACTAGCATCAAATTAAATTGTAGCAGGTGCTGTTGACTGTTTAGAAATATCAGCATATCCAAAATAGCATAACGTTTTAAAATCTTTCTACAGCCAATCACAGATCTACTTACTTTTTGCTGAAAAGCACTACCTAATCTTAGCTACCTGCATATTTACACCATCCACTGAAATATGTTTAAATGAGATGATGCCCTCCATTTTAACTGCACTTCATTTTGAAAACTGTCTCATTCAGCTCCAGCTTTCTCCTGTGTGCTACTCCTCCTTGCCTTCGAAATAGTTTGAGTGTGGATTCTCATTCATAGCTCTGTGTTTTGGACCAGAGAGTGTGCTAGAAAGAGTGGTATTGACAGGGGCTTGGGTTTGCCTAATGTGGACATTACTTCGGTTGGTCAAAGAAAATTAAAGTGGCATCAATGGCTGCCTTTGTTTGAAAGCATTGTGGATTGCCAACATCTAGACCTCATGATTGTGCACTGTGGTGGCAATGCCCTAGGCACACTTATTGAGTAGGACTGGAAACCTTAATGAAAGATACCTTTGGTCAATTAATGGCACTTTTCCCTCACACTGCATTGGTTTTCTCCAACATTTGCCAAAGGCATAAATGGAAGTGATCAAATTAATTCTGTCCACAGATGCACAAATACACAAAACATGTCAATAAAACTGTTTCTGCTTTCCTCAGAGACCATCACATGGGCTCTATATACCACATCAATTTACGCTTTGACATAGACAGTATGTATAGTAGTTACGGAGTTAATTTCACAGAGAAAGGCAACAGGGTGTTCCTCAACAACTTGAAAGACTGCATCCTGCTTTAATTGTAGTTATAATCTACACACAATAAACACAAAGGCTCAGAGCCACCCCTTTTCCCAACACTGGTTAATTTTCTTTTAAATCCCTTTGTTAAACACTTTATTCGAATTCCTGAATCAGTCACAAATCTACAAAACAAAAGCGCACATTCAATATACAGCACCATATTTAGGACTCACAACTGTGTGAGTGTCTCTCTGTGTGTCAATGGCTGTGTGAGTGGGTTTCGAGAGTGCAACTCTCTATGAGTGGGTGCATGAGAGTGTGTGAGGGGATCTGTGAGTGGGTGTGAGAGTGTCTAAGTGGTTCTGGGAGTGGGTGTCTGAGTGTCGGAGTGGGTCTGTGATTGAGAATGTGAGTGGGTCTGAGTGTGTGTGGGTGTCTAAGTGGGTCTGTGAATGGGTGTGTGAGTGCATGAGTGGGTCTGTGAGTGGGTGCATGAGTGGGTATGTGAGTGGGTGTGTGATTGGGTCTTTCAGTGTGTGAGTGGGTCTGTGTGCGGGTGCATGAATGTGTGAGTAGGTCTGTGAGTGGGTATGTGGGTGTGTTGGTGGGTCTGTGAGTGGGTGGGTGAGTGTCTGTGTGGGTCTGTAAGTGGATGTGTAAGTGTCTGTGTGGGACTGAGTGGGTGTGTAATTGTCTCAGTAATTCTGTGAGTTGCTGTGAGAGTGTCTCAGTGGTTGTGAGACTGCCTAAGTGGGTCTCTGAGTGGGTTTGTGAGTGTCTGAATGGGTCCATGAGTGGGTGTGTGAGTGTCTGAATGTTTATGTGAGTGGCTGTGAGAGTGTCTGACTGAGTGTGTGAGTGTGTGAGTAGGTCGATGTGTGGGGTGAGAGTTTCTGAGTGGGTCTGTGGTTTGGTATATGAGTGTGTGAGGGTATACCTCTGCCCTGATCCCTTCTACTACATTTCATCTCCATTTTTGCAGCCAGAGAAAGATCCTTGATATCTAAAATAGCAGGTGCAACTTCTACTCAGGTTGCTGCCAGCCAATCACAGCATTGCTGTTAGCTCATAGATTCACAAAGCACTACGATGGTTCACGAAGGATTCACGCCTCTAGATATACAAATTTGTTTTCCCTTTAATATCTCAAAAAATACTGAACAGATTTACATCAAATCACAAAAAGCACTCTATCTGGGCCAAGATCTAGCTTTCTGCTAAATTTGATGTCATTCGATTCAGTGGTTCACTGTAGTTGTGTCTAAAATCTAAATGGGAATGAATATGGAAAATGCACTTTTAATCCCCTTTTTTCTCTGCCCCCGCTTGATGAATCACCCCAAAACTTTACATGCACAACAAGAAACAGCAGGGCTCTTTTTAGGAAAATTTCATGAAGATTTGTTAAATTACGTCAAAGTTGTAAGCAGGTCAAAAAATGCTTTTCCTATGGTAACTAGACCCTAACTGTAACTACCTACTGGTAAGCGCCAGTATGTAAAACATACTCCAGGGAGACTAATTTACCCCTCATTAAATCCTGCTGTGCTGGTGACTGAAACCAGGCAGTAGTACAGTAGGAGACTGTTATACATCAAGTAAACTCTGTCTCTGTTGTAAAGAGAGGGCTGGTGTGAACATGAGCCTTCTCAGCACAGTGATAAATGTGCATGCTCACCTGACACTGTCTCAAAATCGTGACGTATTTATTTTTGAGAAAACTGTCAGGATGTCCTTGAAAAACTGGGACTGACAAGAAAAACCCAGGATGCCGGGTCACCCTATCGCAGTGGCCTGTATAAATCCCCCAGAAGGAGCGTCCAGTCACACTGTACACCCACGTGCAAGGGGATCTCTGCCCCCCCATTAAACTGATACAGCGGGCTCGACTACAAGTGAAAGGCAGACCAGCTGCCTCAGACAGCCATTCCTCCTTTCACTAATGTGTTGTTCAGCATGCCAGATACATGTAGTAAAAGATTTTCCCCATGATGATCTTACCACCCTATAATACTGTGACAGTCAGAATGAGAGTTATTTTGTATTCTGACTTTCCCAGGGCCTGTTGCTTCGCCCTGGGAAAGTCAGAATACATTGGAAATAGAATCAATAACTAAGCAGCATGGCAGTGCACCTTGAAAGTGCATTATAAATCCTCAAATGATCAGTAAAGATTATAAAACATGTATGACGATATTACTCCTATACATTGTCCACAACAACAAAAATATGTAAATGTGGTTTTGGTGACAGCCTGCACCATTATGTGCAAGCTTCTGAGAAAAAGTATCAATGGCATTGTCAGCCTCTGTTGGGTGGACTGGTAATACACCCTTGGCATTCCAAAATCTGCATACGGACGTGCAAAGACTGCAATATTCTCACATGAGAATTTGGGGGGAGACAGGTAAAGAAGTAAGAGAAACTGTGGACCAGAGGAGTCTTCTGGGTGGATTCTTCTTAAACTTAACTCAGTATTGGAACTTGCAGGGATATCCAGACCACTGTCCTCTACAGGTATAAGACATTTAGAATATAGTAATAAATACAAATTTGATATAGTGGTCTTATTTACTCAGGTAGCATTAACAATCTTCGTACATGCCTTTTTTATCTTTCAGAAGTCCTAAGTTAGTAGGAAAACTAGTGGGTTCAAAAGCTGCAGGAGAAACAAGCATTTGCAATGCAATAGGTCTCACATTTACGGGAGACGTATTGCATTGCAAATGGTAGGCATCAAGGTCAACGGGAGGGAGGGCGGGGGGAGAAGGCACAGACAACGGGAGGGCTGGTGGGGGCGAGAAGGCATGGACAACGGGAGAGCGGGCGGGTGGGGGAAGAAGGCACGGACAACAGGAGGGCAAGTGGGGGAGAAGGCACGGACAATGGGAGGTAGGGTGGGTGAGAAGGCACGTACAACGGGAGGGAGGGGGAGTAAAGAAGGCAGCAAAGCATTTCATGCCTGCAGTAGGAGAACCTCATTAAAGAAAATAGTGCTCAAAGTCTAAATAACACGTACGGTGTAACAACCGAAGTAAAAGGGGCCAGTCGCCATGGTAGGTGACAAATGAAGAGGAGGCGGTACTAAGGAGGGTCTAACAAACCTATTGATGAATCAGAAGCCAGAATTTAGAATGGAAAATGACGCAAGTGAATGGCAGATATGGACGGAGAGTGGGCGGGGCTTCTATTCCCTACTCCTCTACAATAAGTCTTGCAGAGCAGCGCCTACGCGCTGACTCTAGGCTTGGCCTAAAAAGGGAACGGCTCCAGAATGGGCCGACAAGTAACATACATCTGCAATAGGAGACTTATGTTAAACGCTAGCTGAGGGGAGACCAAAAAGGTGGTGAACTCTAAGGCTGGATGCAAACTAGAACGTACATCAAGGCTGCAACAATTTACAACGCATTTCCGGTGTCTGCTGCATGCTGTGTTGATCTCAAGAATGGGTTCTGCTGTCAGTGCCCCGGAAGTGTTCCACTTTAACCTGGAAAGGTGTAACCACCTAATGCTTGGTTGATTGTTTGCATCTTTCTAATCTCTACTGTCTAATTTGTCTCAGTTTCCAGGTTCTTCCTGGGCTACAAATGATCAGGTACACCTTCGGTGACGGAATTATGGCATGTATCACGTGAAAGTGCAACTAACAACTTACTAAAGGCTTCCCATTAACAAAGTCTTCTGTAAATTAGAGGTGTTATCCCAAATTGCCTATGCATATTATCAGCTGAAGAAGTAAATATGACAATTTAGAATCAATGTTCAGTCAATCCACGCCCTCTCTGCTGAGACCACCAACAAGTGTTAGTGGCCCCTTGGTGCTTATTGAGCATATATTTTCGTTATAAAAAGCAATACCTATTGACTTTCTTACTGATTGTGAAAATACATTGTATTACAAGATGTCAGAAACTTGTTAGAAAAACTATCTTTAGAATTATTGATCCAGCAGTTGGTGTAGGAGACCAAACTATTGAACTGTGCCTTGTGATTTTAACATCATCTTCTGTGGGCACCAAAGAAATGACAACTTGGGGCTGAGATTGTGCATGGAGAAATTTAACAGCTCACTCCCAAATTCAAACTGTTGGATTGTGGAACAACGTCGTCTTTATTCCCTTCTCATAGATCCCCGAAGAGCACAGGTCCACTAATGGCTTTCCATCATTTGGAGATGGAAAATATGCTGTTGCTGTAACAGGGATCCTTTACTAAGAAATCTAAATTAAAATATATGATTCTGCCTTTAATCACACAGAGAAATTAATCCCAATATCTAATAGGATGTGGTTCAAGCTCTTTCCAAGTTTTGCCAGTACTCCCACAAAGCATTATGCCAGATGCTTCTCTGTTTACTCTTTTGGACCTCAAAAAGGACTCATTGCCTTAGTAGCTTCTGGCACTGAAGGGAACTACATTGTGTGTGGGTGTGCTGCGTGTGAATGCCGCCCCTACAAAGGAGTTAGCAGAAGCCTGAAGTGGGCTGATCTATTGCCCCAATCTGTGCACTGTAGAGGGTGAAGAAACATGTGGATCATCAGATATACAATCTCCTCTTCATCAGGCCCTTAGGCTGGTATTAACTGTTACAATGCGGTTCAACAGTTGTTATAAAAATGTATTGTAAAGCGCTCTGATATCCTTCGGGATCAAGTTTGCGCTATATAAAACTTTATAAATAAAATAAAATAAAATACTCCAGTAGACTTGCTGTTAAATACTTGCTCAGTGTTACTGGAAATTTCCTGACACGTGTTGCAATGTTTTCCCTTTCTTGAGAGAATATTTCTTCCATTTGGTGGTGCTTCTAAGCTTCTTATCCTTAAGACTCCCAGTTCTCCGTTTTTACTGATTTTGATCGACAAATATAGATAGGAAACAATCTATTGCTTTGTCTGTATTTATTTTTATGTATAGAAAATAGTATGGTTGACGCTGTCAATGTTTACGGTAGGCAAATAAAAGTGTAGGGCAACACACAAAGGTGTTTACAAGGGAAGAGTTTTCATAGTGAAGCTTGAAACTGTTTAAACTGCACTAAAATGACAACGTTATAATGACTTTTCCTTATGAGTGATGCAATATATTTATAAATCCTTGTAACACTAAAGTGCATTAAGCATCCAATTGCAAGTGTACCTTAACTGGCTGAATTAATGTGGACACATACTAGCTTCAGTTTAATTTGTTCACGAAACACAAAATAGATACAAGTAAATAGTTATGAAAATACCAAAACCATGAAATTGATAATTACAGATGCAAATACCTAAAAATAAATACCATAAAACTGAGAGTCCTGCTTATATTTCGATAAGGCGAGATGACAAAGAAATAGTGGTACGCGCCGCAGGGTCAGACAACTGTTACACAACCTCCTTCCTGTTGAGAATTCCTTTTAAGCGATAACATGATGTGGTTTACACTCTCATGTACTGCACCAGTTCACTCGAGGTGCATTATGGTACATGCAGTTTGCTATGAGAGATCAAACAAAGGTTTGATAGAGGATCTCTCATCTTTCTGGGACGTTGTTTATTTTACAGTTGAGGGTGTTGGTATTGTATTGTATTAGAAACTTATATAGCGCAAAACTGTCACCCTACGGGTATCCTGGCGCTTGGATCAGAGAGAAGCCCGGAAAAGGAGAAATCAGAGTCAGCTGTTTAAAAGAGTATTTAATACCCATTGCTTGGGAAGAGCCAAGTTTTCAGGCTCTTCCTAAAGCCAATCAACGAGCTAGCCTGTCTAAGCATTAGGGGCAGTTCATTCCAGAGACGGGAGGCCATCACTCCAAAGGCTCTACCACCTTTCCGAGACCTCTTAAATCTGGTGGTAGTTATCAAACTGGAGTTTGACGAACGGAGCTGCCTACTTGGATTGTACCAGCTAAATGTTTCTTGTAGGGGAACTGGGCCCTGACCATGTACTGCCTTATATACAATACAGAGGGATTTGAAACAAATTCTCTCCCTGACGGGCAGCCAATGAAGGTCTCTAAGGGCCAGCGTCGTGGAGGATCTGCGTTGTCTATTTAGGGCCAAGTTTGCTGCCATCGATTTATTGTGGTGCTCCCAAGTACAGTGAGTTGCAGTAGTCCAATCTACTCAATATTATGCACCTCACTACAAGAAGACGGGTGTCCTCGGGGAGTAGGGGAAGGATTTTCCGTAAAGTTCGGAGCAAGGAAAGGCAGGTACTTGCAGTTTTATTGACCTGTGCATCCATTTGGAGGTTTTCATCTACCATGACTCCCAGATTGCGCACCACTTTAGCCGAGGCCAAAGCGTCACCCTCAGGAGTGAGCTTAAACTCTATCGGTAAGTGGTGGGACATTCTTGTAGCGGGACAGTATATTACCTCTGTTTTTCCCTCGTTAAATTGTAGGGCATTTCTCTTAAGCCAACCTGCAGTTTGACACATGCACTCCTGGAGGGTGCCAATAGATATCGCTCTTTTCCCTTCCAGTGAGAACATCAGTTGGGTGTCATCTGCATAGTTGATGAGATCTACCCCAAAAGATTTAATAATGGGAAATAGAGGGCGTAGGTAAATGTTAAAAAGGATTGGGCTTATTGCCGAACCCTGTGGTACCCCATGGAGTACTGAGGACATGTCAGAGGTAAATGGCGATAGGGATACCGCCTGTTGTCTTCCTGACAGGTATGATCGTAACCATTTTAAAGCATGTCCTTTTTCCCCTGTGTCTTCCAGTCTCTCAACCAACACTGCACGGTTAACCGTATCAAATGCGGCTGACATACCCAATAGTACCAGGACAGATGAAACCCCATTGTCAGCACTCATTCGCAGGTTATCCATTACCATTACCAGTGAGGTCTCAGTCCCATGTCCCGGGCGAAAGCCAAACTGATCCCTGTCCAGCAGTAAGCTATCCTCTAGATAGCAAGATAGACTTTTACTAACTACCTTTTCAAGGATTTTGACTGGGTAGGGCAGTAAGGACATTGGTCTAAAACTCGCTGGGTCGGAAGGGTCCAGGGAGGATTTTTTAAGAAGTGGAGTTATAATAGCTTGCTTCCAAGCCTCTGGTACCACACCTTCCTCCAATGACTGGCAGCAGATCTTCCATAGCCATGGTAGAGTTTCTTCCCCCAGGGTTTTCCAGATTTTGTGAGGGAAAGGATCTAGCGGGGAGACCAAGGCCACACTTTGAGCTAGCTGGTTAAAAGAGTCCTCTGTAGGAGAGTGGAAAATATCCAATATGGTAGATATTTGAGGTTCAGAGGCGGATTTCTCAGCTAAGCCAGCCGCACCGTCAGATTGCAAATTCCCAACAATTTTAGTAATTTTGTCTTCAAAAAAGTCAGCGATATCATCACATAATTTCTGTGAGGCTATTACCTTAGTACTAGCACATGCTGGACTATATAGGTTCCTAACGATATCAAAAAGTGCTTTAGTACTGTTAGGGGCTTGCAGGACAGAGTTGGCATGAAAATCAGCCTTGGCCTTGGCAATAGATTCCTTATAATGGGTCTGTGCCAGTTTCAAAGCTTTCCTATCCAAATCCAAATATGCCCTCCTCCATTTCCTCTCTGCCTTTTTACATGTTACCCGTATCTGTTTTTATTCGTTATTGAACCAAGGGGCAGAAATTTTGTTCCTATTTTTTAGGCGCTTTATTGGCACCACTGTATCAAGGGAGTCCGCCATGATCTTGCAGTAGGTCTGATAGTTTTCACCTACAGAAGAAGGAGGGGTAAAGGACATCCGGCCCTGAAAAGGCAATAGGGTCTTATTTTTTATCAACTTAGCCCATTCTATTCCCTTTCGGAAACTTAATGGAGGATTGCTAGTGCCCTCTAAGCTAGATAGCGTGATAGCAAAGTGGATTAGCGAGTGGTCCGTTCAATTTTGGGGCAAAACATCCACTACCTCTGTCTTAGCTTGCTTTGCAAACAAGAGGTCTAGAGTGTGACCTCCTAAGTGCGTTGGTTGAGGTACCATTTGACACAGGCCAAGGTTCTCACAAGTTGGTGGCCTTCTCATCTAATGGAAGAGTTGTGCTTCTACAGGAAAGGGCAAGTGTGATTGTCTCATTCAAGCAGCAACCTGTCCTCATACAACCTGCAGTATATGTACATGCAGTTAAGCTTTTGGTTATACATTTGAGTTGTATTTGGTGACAAATTCTTGCTCAGTCATAGTGATAATCTGCTGACACGACCCTTGTATTGTTTTTTGCATTCTTTATAGGAGAATATCTACTTGGGGTGCCTAAATGCTGCTTGTATATCACTGTAGTGAAATACTAAACATAGTCTGATATATGCAGTTGGCTTACGCAGCCTATATAGCCAGCAGAGGAGGACACCTTTCAAACTTCTACTTGAATGCCTCCAGAGGGAAGGTGCAATATGTTCAGTGTGCACCATATAACTGTGAAATATTTAAAGGTCTCCTTTAAAGCGAGAAAGAGGCCATTGCCAGTGGGGCACATCTGTGTCAGCCGCGGCCCATGCAGATGAGAGTGGTGGGGCTGTGGGGCCGGGTGGGGATTGATTTCCACAGACGTCGATGAGGTAAATTTAATTTTTTATTCAATTTTTCCTCATGGCCTTCTGTCGAATTCCCCCCTCCCAACTCAGACCCACCGCTCTTACCTGCATGGGCCACGGCTGATCTGATTTACCACATTTACCATAATGCATAGTTAGCACCAGTGCAACGTGTTCAGTGTGCTAACCACATCTGTGAAATGCTGAAAGGCCTCCTTATGAATAACAAAGATGCCATTTGGATGTCTGTGCACGTGTGACACAACTATGCTTTATATGGAATTCCACCACAGCTGATGTAAGTACATTAATAGAAAATGAAAACGGAGGAACCACATTGGAGGAAACAAGATCATGGAAAAACTATTTTAAGGAAAGGCAATTTTAAGGAGATACAAAAAAATCCAAACTTAAAGATAATATTTCAAAGGAAACATAATTTTCACAAATCATTCAAAGTTACATTCAGTGATGGGTAATGCTTAGGACTGATGCAGGGTTTTAAGGGGTCAGGGATTTCTTAGTTCTCGTCTAGAAAGAGGTTTTAGTGTTCAGGGATTAGTGGAGTTCAGGGGGGGTGACGGTTTTTAAGAACTCGGAATTGGTGTAGTTCAAGGGTTATGAGTGGTTGTAAGTTCCTGGATGAATGGAGAGTAGACGTGGTGTGGGGTTTATAGGGTTCACGGAAAGGTGGAGGTATGGCTGTAAGGGGGTTTAAGGTTCAGTGATGGTTAGAGTTTAGGAGCTGTGAAAGGCTTTTACAGTTCACAAATGGGTGGCGTTTATAGGTAGTGAGAGGTTTTGAGGGTCAGGATAAGTGATGTTTATGGCCAGAAAGAGTTTTAGGGTTCAGGAATGGATGGAGGTTAGGGTGTTGAGTGGGTTTAAGGGTTCAGGGTTGGTTGAGTTAAGATGTGGAAAGAGTTTTTAGAGTTCAGGGATGGATAGAGTTTTGTGGTAGTGAAAGGCTTTTCAGGGATCAGTTGAGTTTAGGGGTGATTAGGGTTTTAGGGGTCTGGATGAATAGGGGTTGCTGTTCTGACCTGTGCGTTGGAGGAGACTTGAGATGCTGCCCTTTTCGCTGCTACAGCGCAGCGCCTCGCAGAACCCGCTTCGCGGGTCCCGCTTCGAGCGCTGTTCACAGCGGGATATTGGACCTTTGCTGCTACTTTGTCCGGGACCAATGGAGTTTGCTGTGGGTGAGGAAGTGCGTGGGCAGGGCTGCGAGCTGCAGGACTACCTCTCCCAGGAGGCCTCGCCAGACCCAATCACCATCAGCTGGGCCGCTCTCCCTGCCTGCCTGACACGCCCCCCACCATCGGGATTTAATTCTTGGCGTCCTTACTGCTCCTTGAGTTGCTGTTCTGACCTGTGCGTTGGAGGAGACTTGAGACGCTGCCCTTTTCACTGCTACAGCGCAGCGCCTCGCGGAACCCGCTTTGCGGGTCCCGCTTCGAGTGCTGTTCACCGCGGGATATTGGACCTTTGCTGCTACTTTGTCCGGGACCAACGGAGTTTGCTGTGGGTGAGGAAGTGCGTGGGCAGGGCTGCGAGCTGCGGGACTACCTCTCCCAGGAGGCCTCGCCAGACCCAATCACCATCAGCTGGGCCGCTCTCCCTGCCTGCCTGACACGCCCCCCACCATCGGGATTTAATTCTTGGCGTCCTTACTGCTCCTTGGGTTGCTGTTCTGACCTGTGCGTTGGAGGAGACTTGAGACGCTGCCCTTTTCGCTGCTACAGCGCAGCGCTTCGCGGGTCCCGCTTCGAGTGCTGTTCACCGCGGGATATTGGACCTTTGCTCCTACTTTTCCGGGACCAACAGAGTTTGCTGTGGGTGAGGAAGTGCGTGGGCAGGGCTGCGAGCTGCGGGACTACCTCTCCCAGGAGGCCTCGCCAGACCCAATCACCATCAGCTGGGCCGCTCTCCCTGCCTGCCTGACACGCCCCCCACTAACGGGAGTAACTATAAAAATACCTCGCGTACCCCGCTGCGCGGGAGCGCGCGGGAGAGCGCTGGGAGAAGCCTGGGACAAGGGCGGGACTGTCTGTGGCCGTCAGGGGCCGAAGGAGGCCGGGCTGGGCCTACTCCCTTTTGCCTGCACTTCTTTGTTTGTTCATGGACCTTGATGTAGGTATTGGACATGCCATCCCCGACTATGGAGGGAACACCAGCGAAGTTGGGAGGAGTTAGAAATGGGACTCTGGATGACTATTTTACATGGGCACAGGGTGATGGGGATAAAGAAACCTCCTTGGCGGAGCGCAGGGCGGAGCGCCGCCGCTCTATTGAGAATATGAAAAATAGGCCTCTTAGTGATATCATTCCTTATCCTATCTCCCAAGAGGGAGGCTCCTTTAACATTAGCCAGGATCTATTATCCCAAGAAGGGGTCCCTCTCCTATTGCGGGATGGTATTCCTAACCTTTGCTTATCCACTGAGCAGACGTCTGATGTCATCCCCCCCCCCAGTCTCAGCAGTATGACTGTTGACTTAGTCACTCAAACGCCCCCAGTAGTTAAAATAAGGAAAACTAAGCTGAAGCAAATAGTTGTAGTAGAGGTGCATGGCCCACCACCAAATAAGCGTAGAAGGAAGTTGAGGGGAGGGCAGGGCAAGGCCAAAATCCCCCATTCCGACTTCGGAAAAGCACCTAAGCTCCCTTCCATTTCTGATGGGTTAATATTGGATGTGCATAATGCTGCTCCTGTTAATTGTACTAATATCACTGATCCTGTTAGCGTCCCAGGGGATAATCCACCTAATATATTACCCCCCGTTACCTCTATGGGGAATATAGAATTTTTACTTAGATCACTGCTTCTGCCCATCAGTGAGAGCTTGAAGAAAGTGGAGATCAGACTCACTATCTTGGAGGCAACTATAAGTAGCCTGAAAACCTCGGCTATTAAACAGGGAAGACCCCTTGAGCCTAATCCCCCTCCTAAATGTCCCCCTAACACTCAAAACCTTTCAGTTAATGCGGGACTTCCCTTGGTTATTGCTGCTGCCCCCTTCCGCAACCACTTATGGCCCACTTAGCTCCAACACCACTTAGCAAACCTAATATTCCATCTCTACAACCAGTAGGCCCAGTTCCCACTGTGACTACCTTTGGGGCTATACCAAATGATAGCATTCCTCCCCTACTCCCTGAGAAGCCTGCCCCCAGACCACGGAGACCCGACTTGCCGCCTGAGGCTAATAGCTTTACGGTGGTTATGGCGGGTGCTCCTCCTCTTGAAGTGGGCGAAGGTGAGAACTTCCACTCACTTAAAAGAAAAAATTATCAAATGGTTGAACTGGAACAGACCCCTTCCGGCCCATCTCAACAATGAAATTATCATGGTGAGAAGGGTACCTTGGCTGGGGAAAACTAGAAAATCAATAATAGGGGACTGTATCATGGTGAGTTTTTGAGATCCTAGGACAGTTTCACACATATGTGCTGGGTCAAACAGATCTCCTGGCTCTACCATACAGACTTTGCCAGTGTCCTTTTTCTTCCCCCCTACCCGTATACATCATGATTTATCACAAGGCAACTGGACGAGGGTTGAACGGAGAGCTAGATACCGGGGGTATGCTGCACGTCCGGTTTACCGACCTCCGGAGACACCTTTTTATGACTACAACCGATTTAATTGTCTCAATGGACTGGACGGGGTTGATTGACTGCCCTCAGCCCTTGATTCAAACCCAGTCACTTTTGATAATGGACTTGGTGTATCATCTGATTCAAACCCAGTCACTTCTGACAATGGTCTTGGTGTAACATCTGGCATCAGTTCTCCTCTTATTCCCACTCTTGTAATCCCCCCCACTGTTGCCCCGGCGTATCCATCCTCCCAGGGAATGGGAACCATTATTATTAATAACCCAGTTGTAGATATGGGCCAATGCTTAGCAGTGAATTCACTAAACAGGGAAACTGTTAGCATAATGTTCTGGAATGTGGCAGGGCTCAGGTCCAAATCATCGAATCCCATCTGGTTAAAAACAATAGAAGAGATTGGGATTCTCTGTCTACAGGAAACTTGGACCTTAGAACCCCTCCATCTTCCAGGCTATAAAACACTATTTACATCTGCAGTAGAGGTTCACCACGGTAGGGCTAAAGGGGGACTAACGACGTTTGTATCTAACACCTTAAATTGTAAGAAGATCCACTTTTCTGGCTACAACCCATATTACCAGTTAGTGCGGATTGATGCAAGCAAGGAACTGTGTCTTTTAATTATACATTTTTATAATAATATCCCTCCTGCTAACCTGGAACCGACTCTTAAGAAGCTAGGTAATGATCTAGGTAAAGAAACAGATAAAAATGCTAGGGATGTTTGGGTTGTTTGGGGGGGGGGTGATTTTAACTGTACCATATGTAAAAGAAGCCAGAAAGGAGTATGTGGGCTTATATTGGACCCGGATACTGACTTAACACACTTTAAACATTCCATCTGTGGAGACCTATTAAATGAGATTCTTCACTCTGAAGATCTAGGGTACACAAATGAAATTGGCCAAACAGAGCTCCCCTTTGTCCCTACGTTTAATGGCAGGGGTGTTTTGTCTATAATAGATTTTGTAATAACTTCCGTTAGGCACAGACATATGGTCAAAAGGTGTTGGACCCTCGATACCCCTCTTAGCGATCACTACCCGATAATTATGGAGATTATAAATCCCTTTCAGGCAGTGGCTATAGAGGGGAGATCCGTGCAGAACATCTCTGATATTAGTATGGCAAAACAAAATGGCTACGCATTAAAGTGGGACAGGGTGGTCCCAAGTGATCTTCTGCACAACCTGGTAACCGAATGTTTGCCTAGCTTCTTGACCATTCTGGATGAAAGTGCAACTAGTCAGGAGATCCTTAAACAGTTTGAGGTTATTGCTTCTCAAATTAAGGGTAACCTCTGGGTGGTTTCTAAATCAAGTAAGGAAAAAACGAGAAAATGGTTTGACCACACGTGTACAAAGGCCCACTCTGAGCTTAAGAGAGCTTTACATGCTGTCCCCCGTAATCCTTTAAGGGTTAGGGTGGCGCGGAATTCTTATCAGAATGCATTGAAAAGAAGGAAGTTGGCAATTAAAACTGAAGCCTGGGAGAAGCTCTGTGAGGCCTCATTGAGTAAGGATGTCTGTGCTTTTTGGAAAGCAGTAAATGCCCCCTTCTTTGATTCAGGAAAAGCACGCATTGAAATTGCCATTACTGAGGACTCTTGGGTGGGCCATTATTCCAGCCTGTATAGTACCTCCACCGATGAGCAGATTCCTCCGGTGCAATTACCAATACTTGATCAGGGAGAAATGAGAGCGAATGGTTTGGAATTAAAATTTTCCCTAGAAGAAATAACTGAGAGCCTCAAAGCAACACGGGGCGGTAAAGCCCCAGGTCCATATGGCATACCTCCAGACCTGTTTAAAAATAATATTGACCTGTGGGGCCCACTCTTAGTGCAACTTTTTAATGCATCCTTAAAGATGAGCCTACTTCCATCATGGTTTATGTCTGCTATTGTGCCAATTTTTAAAAAAGGGGACAGGCAAAACCCTATGTGCTATCGCCCCATCTCCTTATTGGACAGCACTGTAAAGATATTAGGAAGAGTAATACTAGGTAGGCTACAAAAATGGTCGGAAGACAACTCTATAATCAGTGACCTTCAATACGGGTTTCAAAAGGGGCAGGGGACAGTAGATCAGGGCCTAAACTTATTTATCCTCCAGCAGAAATATACCAAGGCACGACGTGAGCCCATTTACTTCACCTTCGTTGACTTGACGTCAGCGTTTGACTGTGTCTCACACAGCAAATTATGGGACATTATGGAATCTCTTGGTGTAGAAGGAAATATAATCGCCTTTCTTAAGGACTTGTATTCGGGTGCCATCGCAACAGTGCGTTATGGCAAAAAAGGTGAATGCACTAGATCTTTTGATATTGGAAGTGGGGTACGCCAGGGTTGCGTTTTAGCACCTTTCCTATTCCTGGTATATATAAATGGAATAGAGAACGCTCTAGTGGAAACAGCTTGTGATATGCCTAGGGTAGCTAAAAGACCAATTCCTGCGTTACTATACGCAGATGATGCGGTCTTAATGGCTCGCACCCCGGTGGCTCTGCAACGTCTTGTAACATCTTTTAATGCATTCATGACTAATCTGGATTTGAAAATCAACTGCTCCAAGACATTTTCTATGAACTGTGGCCCTGGAGCTAGCAGAAGAAGGAGGCGGATGTTTATTAATGCAACCCCCATAGACTATACTGCCACCTTTTCTTACCTTGGTATTCTATTTCACGAAGCAGGGAACTGGACAGAAGCGATAAAAGTAAGGAAAGCCCTGCTCTGCAAATCTATCACTGCCCTTAAGAATTTCGCAAAAAAGATGGGAAAAAAACAACTGTAGAACTTTTAAAAATTTACAATGCCACCTGTGTCTCTATTGCGGTCTATGGTGCTGGATAGTGGGGGTATGAAAATGTCAAATCTATACAAGTGGCCGAAAACAAATTTCTGAGACACATCTTAGCTGTACCTGAGAGTGCCTCTAGTTACATTTGTCATACAGAATTGGGCCAATGTTATATTGAAGACATTATCAGAATCCAGCCAATACTGCTGTGGCATAGGGCCTGGACTAGTGATGGATGTGTATTGAACCGTGCTATCCTAACTGATGGACTAAGTTTGGATTTTGCTGGGAGGATAGGGTGGTTCATATACATTAGGGACTTCCATGGAGGTATTGGCTGTATGGGCTATTATGACAATCCCTTGTCCATGTGTAACATCACGCGAAAGGCACTAAAAAGAAAGTGTATGAAACACCTGGAAGAACGTAGGATGACAGTGGAACATGAGAAGAAAACTGCCTTAGCCCATCTATCTATATTAACACAAGGAAAAATCCAACCATACTTAACCCTTTCTTTGACAGAATTTTCGCGGTTCATTTTGACCCGATTTAGGTTAGGCATCCTCTTTAGGGCCCTAAGCTTCCCCGCAATGAATTGTTGGTCCTGCAATCTCACCAAATGCCCATGTGATGACCAATCGGAACAGTCTGACATCCATGTCACTTTTTTCTGTAAATATACGTTACCCAGGAAAAGATTGATTATTCCAATTCTAAGGGAAATGTGCGTGAGACGTTGTAGGGTTGCCTTCCTGGAACTCCAGAAATTAGATGTTATTTTTAATGTTGCCTGTATCTCGGAATTTTTTAGCAATGTTTTTAGATTACGTAAATCAATTTGCACTTAAATTTAATTCATGTTTAACTTGTATATTTCTACCTGTTTGTATGATGTATTGAGTATGACACTGTATTATTATGAACAGTTTTTTATGTACTTTTATGGTTATTATTCCTTTAACCGAATAAAGTCAAATTGAATTGAATTGAATTGAATAGTGCTTATGTGTGGTAAGGGGGTTTTAGAGATCTGGGTTGTATGCTGTTTAGGGCTAGTGAGGGTTTTTTAGGGGTCAGGGATGGGTGGTGTTTAAAGTGGTGGGAGGGTCTGCAGAGCTCTGGGATGGGCAGGGTTTTAGGAATAGAAAGGAGTTTTTAGATTTCAAGGTGGGTGAAGTTTAGGAGTACAGAATAGTTTTCATCCATCTATCCACAGATAGGTGGATCTTTGGGGTACAAAGGTCTTTTAGAGTTAGGGACCAGTAGAGTGTAAGGATCCGTAATGGGTGGATTATATGGGTGGTGAGGGTTTTTTAATGGTTGTAAGATGTTCAAGGATGATGGTGTTTAGAGATGGTGAGGGCGAAGCAAATTAAAAGCATCCAAAGTAATCATTTGATAATGTAAAAGATGTAACGCTGAAGTAATGTCCCCTAAATAAAGCACTGAAAGAAATTCCTTCAACACAAATGTTGCTGAAAGTAAGACCTGTATCCATTGCATCTATACCTTAAAATATAAGCTTGCAAAAGGCAATTTAGAAAAAAATTAATGTTGATGAATTGGTTTCTACAAAATGGTAAATGCTATTCATCCTGCAAGTTTCCATTAAACAGTTTAGGTGAAATGGTTTCCTGGTAATGGTATTCCAGGAAATTGCTTTTCTATGAAATCACATACAACCCACCATAGCTACTTAATGCAGGATGTATGCATGCTAAGTGGCAAAAACGATATCTCCCATAATGCCTTGGGAGGAGGGGTGCATCTTCAGTGTGTGAACCACTCAATCAATCGATCCATTACTCGGTACTTGTAGAGCGCAACTAATCACCCTTGAGGGTATCCAGGTGCTGGGATGCTGGGCTAGTTGAAGAGCCAAGTCTTAAGACTCTCCCTGAAGCCCGTCAGAGAGGGGTTGTTCTGAGGTGGAGGGAGAGGGCGTTCCAGGACTTGGTGGCAAGGTGGGAGAAGGAGCATCCTCCGCTGTGGCTATGGCAGATGCACAGTGTCCATGTCAGGGCAAATCCGGTGGATCAAATGTTTCTGAAAAATTGGTGGAAGCTCAGGTGGGGGTTCATGTATGCTAGTCCTTGGTCATGGAGGGCATTGTAGGTGTGTGTCAGCAGTTTGAATTGTCATCTACCTGGATTGGGAGCCAGTGGAGGCCTTCAGGTGCTGGGTGATGTGGGTCATTTTGGGCATACTGAGGATCAGCCTGGCTGCTTAGTCCAGTATCACAATTGTGAACTGATGCCAGTATCTTTCAACCAGCTATTGTCACAAAGAGAGGACATCCAGCAGCCTTAGAGCAACAGTCAGAATTGGAAGAGACACACACTAGCTAGTGCCTGCAGAAGGATGTATTGTTTGGAAAGGGGCAACAATACCATCTTTCACCTCTAGTAGATGAATGTCTACATGAGATGAAGCAATCACTATTACGCCACCAATCTGAAGAGAATATATAACTTGGATGGAATAACTATTCTAGCCCTAGCCTGTAGGAATAATAATAATAAGGCATTTATTAAGCGCACAGCTACCGCAACGGGGTGTCCCGGCGCTATCACAAACAGAAAGCGGGCTGCTGACCAAGCTTAGACTAGTCCTGACGACTGAATAGCCATGTTTTAAGGGATTTGAGGAACAAAGGTTCCGACTGAATGAGGCGCAGGTAAACGGGAAGTTTGTTCCAACATTGAGTGGCGCCCACCTCAAATGATTTACCTCCAGATCTAACTTTTTGGAATCTGGGGTGACCAGCCGGCATTGAGTGTTGGATCGTAAAGTTCTGGTCTGAACATATCGGCGAAGTCTCCTTCTAAGATATACCGGCCCTAACCCTTTTCCAGCCTGAAAGGCTAGAGTCAGGGCCTTCAATTCGATTCGCTTAGCGATAGGAAACCAGTGAAGTTGTCGCAAAAATGGGGAGATATGTTGTTTTTTTCGCGGAGCACCACAGACAAGGCGGGCTGCCGCATTTTGTACTGTTTGCAGTCTGCGAATCAAACCAAGAGAAAGACCCAGATATAATCCATTCGCCTAGTCCAAATGAGAGGTTATTAGTGCATGGACTACCATTTTGCGTGTCGGGTTCGGCAGATAGTTAATGAGTTTTCTAATGGCTTTGATTTTTCCAAAACAGGCGGCTGTGACTGTTTGTACCTGAAATCCAAGTGATAGCTGTTTGTCCCATCTAACGCCCAGATTACTGACCGGGTCTTTGGGAAGTGGGGCCGTGCCCAGTTCCTCAGGCCACCACAAATTGAGGGAAAGAGGGGAGGGTTGATTAAAAAATAAGATCTCGGTCTTATCTGCGTTTAGTTTCAAGAAGATGCGGTCCATCCAGGCCGCAATGTTCTTAAGACACGCCTTGAGGGGATCAAAGGTGGTGACAGATACCGCCTTAAAAGTGAACAATAACTGGGTATCGTCAGCGTAGGATATCATTTTGATCCCAGTTTTAGAGATCATCTCCGCTAGCGGGGTAAAGTAAATGTTAAAAAGAAGCTGGCTCAGGGCAGAGCCCTGAGGCACGCCCCATTTAAGAGGTTTAACAGGAGACATAAAGGGGTGGGTCAGGACCTGTTGTTTGCGGTCAGAGAGAATGGACGTTATCCAGGTCAGTACTGTGCCCTGGATTCCTATGGCCTTAAGTCGATTCAGTAGGATTGGGTGTGAGACGGTGTCAAATGCTGCAGACAAGTCTAACATCACTGACACCGTCTTTGAACCTCCATCTACCGCCCAGCATATCGAATCCACCATTTAAATTAATGCTGATTCCATACTATATTTACAACAAGGGGTGGTGAGGGACAGAGTCTCTGAATTAAGCAGAAAGCTCTCACCCAGTCAAGAGATCAGGGCTAGATCCTGTCGTAAATAATTAATTTACCGGTGCTTAATTTCTATAATCAATAAGAATAACTCATAATAAAATAAGAGGCAAAATCCGTGATATTTGAGGTTTCTCAAAAGGGTTTTATTCCTATAAAAGGAATTGGGTGATTAGTATATTGGCTCGAGCCAAGGTGGCATACCATTCCGTCACCACATAGGTTCGGGAAGGGACAGACTGACAGAGTCAATGGTAATATGCGGATATGCAAGTATGCGACAATACATAATTGACAGGCATTCATATATATAGTCAATGCATTACAGTAAAGGCATATGCAGGAGGCGTAACAGCTGAGAAGAGAGATAAGAATACATATACGTAATACAAGAGGCGTTACAATAGGCGTGCATGAAGGCGTGGACAAGAACGTCATTGTACATGATGTCACAAATGGGTGGATCCATAAATGAATCCAGCAGTGTCAGCAGAATTACATGGCAGAGATGCGCGCGCAGCGGGGTGACGTATAACGTACGTGTAACTTGAGGGGTGAAGGGGGACTTGACATTTAGTCCTACAAGTGTAGACGGATGTCTGGATGTCAGATCAACCTAATCCCCAAATCGTATCTAATATCTCATGTTTAAGGAACTGCATTATCTGGAGGGAAAATGTCTCTCGGACAAGTGGTTATTTCTATACTGGTTATGAGTGCGTGTATGAGCGTCTGCGTGTCTACATGAGACGCGAGGGGTGCGAGGGAGGGCATGGGCCTACCATGGAAACAGGGCCATGAATTACTTGCATAGAGACAGTGAGGCCTACCCTCTGCCCTGCAGCTGGAAGGATGTTGACGTGAATCTACCAGACAGGAATGTATTTTCGAGGAGTGGAGCAGATAATTCGAAGGTTGAAGGCAGTCTTGGCAGGCAACGGGTTGAGCCGAGCACCGTTAGCCGTGCCAAAAAGTAAGGCAAGGGTCACTGGCACAGAGGCAGCCTGGGCTGAGGTTTTCGAAGTCAGAAGGCAGGAAAGAGGCTCGATGGCAGAATTCAGGCCTACTTCGCCAGAGCTGAAAAACGTGTAAGGTATACCACAAAGAGACGTTGGCATAGCATATTTAGGAACTGAATATCCAATCCGTTCATGGCGGATCGAAAAGAGAACATGTTAACGTTGGACGCAAATGTATTTGCGTCTTCATAACTAGCACAGGAGGGAAGTTACATGCACTTCAAGCTCGTACATGGAGTCGGTGGGGTCTAAGATAGGGGACACAATCGATCGTATAATTTATATTACCTCATTCCCTCCTTGTCCCCTACGGACCCTTCATGATATATCGATCTGCATGAATCGATCAATCTGTTCATGTAACATCATTTGCTCTTCTTTCTTCTTTTGACGTTTTGAATGGGAATTTGAACGCGGAATACATGATGTGGCGCACAAGCCGCAAATCGCCGGCCCACATTGTAAACACAGGCAGCAACTGAATACTATGAGAAGTCCAATACCTAGGAAGGATAGGATCTTCCATCCCCAAGCGGTTAACGTTGTCCAGAACCAACCGGACCAAGTCCAGGTGCCTGGATTCTGATGTATCAGACTTGCAATTTTATGGAGACGTGTTATAGCTTTATATACCGTTGGCGCGTTTTCTGGAATGAAAACACAGCAACTTGACCCGATGACCTTACAGGCTCCACCCCTATCAGCTAGGATGACGTCAATAACGAGACGATTTTGAAGGACAACAACCCGCATAGCGGACTGCTCCTCTGTTAAGTTACCTAAAGCTGAGGTAGTTTCGTTCACTACTGCTTCAAGTGTTCTGGTTAATTTGCGTATCAGTTTACTGTTAAAAACAGCACCTAAGTAGGGGAAGAAACCTTTATTAAAATCTGTGTATTGCTCCCATGCTGTTTCAGTGTAGTCGACAATCGGGAGGTCTCTTCGGAGTCTATTGTTTACTAGATTGGTGTTTCTGTGATAGTCAGGAGGGGCTAGGAAAACAGGTGGCAGAAGGAATGCAATGTAACAGGTACCATCCCAATCTGGAGGCAATCGTATGTATGCGGTATGGCCACAGACAAAGTAGGAATGACGCGTAGCTCTAAACGTAGATTTGCCTTGATCACTGAATTCAATTACAGTAGTACATTTACTATGACCTAAGTGTATGGAACCATTTTTCCTGATACATAATTCACCTTTGACTGGTAACACTGACATAGCAGGCAATACTGGTGCAGTTTCGGATTCAACAGTAAGAATCATGAGGTTGATTGTGTAATTACCTAATCCATATACTTCATTTTCTAGATCAGTTCCTGTTCTAGTGGGAAGTCCTTTCCTGTCAGGGTAACAGACTTTAAGTAGAACTGAGTTCAGGTTTCCCCAAACCCAATTCCCATCGTAGACAGCAATATCAGAATTTAAGGAATTAATCAACCTAAACCATGCCCCACAGGAGCCATTGTGAGTGAATGGGTACGGAAAAAGAGGCAGAACTCCCTTGTATTTCTGGTAGGGAGGGAGGCGGACACATATCCAACAGTTTGTAGCATTGTTAGTCTGATGAGAGTGATGTAACATACTAATGAATGTGTTGTTGCGCAGCGCAAGTCTGTAGGAAAGCTCATGTGGAGGTAATTCGCTAAAAGAATGTTCGGCAGTGACGTTATAAGCAGATTGTGCACGCTTGAAAATAGGGTAGTAAATGTGCAGCAGGATACTAGCAGCGATTATCAGAAGACTCAGAAAAAGCATGATTAACAACGTCACTATACAGTGACTATGAAGTGATTTACAATATGCACGTTTCTTCAATATTCTCTGCCTATCTCTCTCTCTGTCTCGATCTAGGGGATACATGTCAGAAACTAATTTAACCGATTCACCTAGGGGAGGACTTAAACAATTAAACTGTCTGACTTGCTAGATCGTAATTTAAGTCTATATTTTTCAGAGTCTGTTTTCTCAACCAAAGGGAGCTTTGAGTCAGTTTGTGTAGGAGGGCAGGGCTTAGAGTCCAAGTCCGAAGGGAGTCCGTGGAACTTCTTCACGTGGCTGGAATGTAGCCACCCCTTCCTGCCCTCTACTTTGACGGCTGTCCTCGTTGTTAGAAGAACCAGTTTCGGGGTTTGCCAGCGGGGCTCCAACGGACTTCTCCGATCAAAGTTGCGGACGAAGACGTAATCACCCGGAACCACCTCGTGGGGCTTCACATCGGCATTGTCGGGAAAGGCTGCAGCTACCTGTGAACGACAAGATTGTAGTGCAGACATCAAGGAGGCAAGGTAATCTGTCAGCATAATACAGTCAACATCTGTAATTTTTCGCGGAATAGGCGTCCCCCACATATTCGGAGGCCTACCAAAGACCACCTCATACGGGGATAGCCCGGTTCGAGAATGGGCAACCATCCTCATATAGAAGAGGGCTACCGGCAAAGCAACTATCCAGTCAACGCCCTTCTCTCTACAGATTTTGGAAAGTCGGATTTTCAGGGTCTGATTATGACGCTCCACAAGGCCTGCTGCCTCGGGATGCCGGACACAGTGGAATTTCCACTGATAGCCTAACAAGAGTGTAATGTGTTTCACAAGCTCGGATGAGAATGGCTGACCGTTATCTGAGTACACGATACGGGGCAAACCGTACCGCGGGAAGAACTCGCGAACCAGTTGCTTGGCTGTGGTTGGAGCAGTATAATCTGGGACTGGGTATGCTTCTGTCCATCGGGAAAGTGCACATACAACTACGAGGACATACTTGAAACCTCGGCAGCGGTCCATCTGGATGTAATCCATCTGGAGGACTTCAAAAGGGTGATCGGGTGGCTGAAATCCACCTTGCTCTACAGGGATGCTTTTACCTGGATTAAACTGACAACAAATCATGCAAGTACGCATTTTCTGTTTGGCTGCTGCTCGTAAGTTCTTGTTGTACCATATGTGTTGGATGCTATCTAGCATTGCCTTTTCTCCTAGGTGCGCTGGACTATGTATTGTGTTTATGATGACCTGAACCATAGAGTCGGGGAGAAACCATGTAGATTTTCCCTTCGTCATCCATCCCTGATCTGTTTGGATCCCTCCTAGTTCAGTCCACTTCTGGATTTCGTCTGGTGTGGCATGTGTCTGTATGTCAATTACATCATGGGCGGGATCCCTGACTGTCATGCAGTGTGATGGTGTCGGAACTATTGTCTTTGTCAAGTCAGTTGCATGCATTTGATTCTGAGCCGTTTGCTTAGCTGTTCGGTCTGCCAGGTCGTTACCCTGGGAGATCGTGTCGGTAACCTTTGTGTGTGCTTTACACTTCATTATAGAGATTGCAGTAGGTAGATGTATTGCATCTAATAAACCTTGAATGAGAGGACCGTGCTGGATGTTGGCACCGTGAGAAGTTAAGTAACCTCTCTCTCGCCAGAGGACTCCAAAATCGTGAACGACTCCGAATGCATAACGTGAATCAGTGTATATGTTGACTCTCTTATTCTTGGCTTGAATACATGCTTGTGTCAGAGCGATGAGCTCTGCGGCTTGAGCTGACAAGGTGTCAATACAATTTGTTTCTATAACTTCGGTATCTGTAGTGACTGCGTAGGCTGCCACTAATTCTCCTGTACCTGTTCTCATACATGAACCATCCACATAAAGTGTCAGGTCCGGATCTGGTAATGGGACATCTGTCAAGTCCTGTCTGGGTTTTGTTGTAATAGTAATGACTTCAATGCAATCATGTGCCAAGGGATCTACTCCGTTTACTGGCAACAATGTGGCGGGATTTAATGTGCTACAGCGTCTGATTTCTATGTGTGGTTGAAACAATGTCAATTCATAACCTGTCAGTCTTGCTATGGTCAAGTGTTGGGTCTGTGTGCGATTTAAAAGAACTTCCACGGAATGTGGAACTTGTACTGTCAACTGATGCCCTAATACTATGGTATCGCTCTGTCTGATTGCTAAAGCTGTCGCTGCTACTGATTTCAAACACGCAGGTAAAGCCTGAGCCACCGGATCTAATGTGCTAGAAAAGTAAGCACACGGTTTGTGTGAACCTGCTTGTTCCTGGGTGAGGACTGACAAGGCAGTACCTTCACGTTCTGTGACAAAAAGTGTAAAAGGTTTACTGTAACATGGTGTTGCTAAAACAGGTGCTTGGCATAAGGCTTTCTTTAAGTTATCAAAAGCTTGTGTATGTTCCTGAGTCCAAGGGAGGATATTCGATGTCGCTGCCTCCTGGGTTGTCAACTGGATGAGAGGCTTTGCTAGAAATGCATATTGGGGAATCCATTGTCTACAGTACGAGGTGAGGCCTATGAAAGCCCGCACCTCCTTTTGTGTCTTTGGTGGTGACATGTTTACAATTAACTGAATGCGATCAGGAGTGAGCTGTCTCCCCACTTTGGACAGCAAGTGACCCAGGTACACAACTTGCTGAACACAGAATTGCAGCTTCGAAGGGGACACCTTGTGCCCCTTGTCGGCCAGGAAATTCAGAACTGTCAGTGATGCATTTTCACATTCGGGTTCGCTCCGTGCGGTGATCAGCAGATCATCGACATACTGGAGTAGGGCGGTGTTAGCTGGCATGTGAATACTGTCGAGTTGTCTTTTCAGTGCTTGACTATAGATGCTGGGGCTTTCTGTGAACCCTTGAGGTGCACGTGCAAATTTGAAAGATCGTCCATTTAAACTGAATCCGAACAAGTATTGGCTTTCTGGATCAATTGGAACACTGAAGAAGGCGTTCTTGAGGTCAATTACAGTAAAGAACGTCGCTTCTGAATCAATAGCTGTCAGTAATGAAGAGATATCTGGGACCACAGGATACTGTGGTACAATGCATTTATTCAATTCGCGTAAATCGATAACTAATCGATAAACTGGTGGAGCATTTGGATCAGTACGTTTAAGAACTGGTATGATAGGAGAATTACATACATTGGAGTCAGTTTCCACAACCACTCCTTGTGCAATGAGCTCGTCAATAATTCTCAGTAAAGCCACTACAGCATCTGGAGGTAACTTATATTGTCGAATTCGTGGTAGTACCACTCCTGCTTTGAGTGTGACTCGATATGGTGTAATGTGCATACACCCTACATCAGTGGGGCCTTGTGCCCACAAGTGTGCAGGTACATTCTGTAACCGGGGATCCATATCTCTTAACACATAATGACCTTTAAAATCTCGCAAAAATAAGCGGACTCCTTCCGGAGAACAGCATATTATAGCTCCTAGAGCTTTTAATGTCTTTATTCCTAATAAGTTTTCTGGACATGATTTTGTGAGTAGTAAATCTGTAGTCCGTGTCAGAGGACCTACTGCAAGGGGGAGTGGCTGTGATACCTCATTAATGATAGGTTTTCCTGAAAATCCAAGGGAAACATTCTGTGAGCCTGAGAGGGGTGCCCCTGGAACCTCGTTGTGACTGATTGTGGTCCTGCTTGCCCCTGTATCAATCAAAAACTTTCTGTCTTTTCCTAGCACCTGACTGTGTACATAAGGACCCTCTTGATCTACGGGAACTTCAATAAGGGGCAAGTCAAATTCCCTCTCTAGGCTGTTTCATGTGTATCGTTGATAATCAGGGTAGTCGTTCTGTGCGTATTGGTACATCTGTTGTGTTGTGTTCTGTGTTGCAGTTATAGGTTGTTGTTGTGGGACTGCCACCGTTTGTGATGAAGCTGGCATAGGCGGAATATGTTGTACATTCTGTGGTACTTGTTGCTGGACCTGATCTTGTCTGGGTACGCGCGGTCTCTCCTTGGTCTTACCCGTGGAGATATTGTGTTTCAGAACAGCACAATCGTTTACATAATGACCTGGCTGTTTGCAGTAGTTACACGTCCCTTTAACAGGGGCTGTCGTATTACTAGGCTGGGTCCCACCCTTTTTATGTTCTTCGGCGGGAACTGACTGGGCAACTAGCATTTTCATTTTCGTGTCTTTCATGCGTCTTTGTTCATGTTCTTGTTCTTCTCTAATTCTATTCTGGTGGTACTGTAACATTTGTAACATTTGTGAAGGGGTGTTCGCTTGCCAAGTACTTTCGACTTTCAATACTCTGCTCTTAACCTGAGGCAGTGAATTCTCAACTAATTTCGTTACAAAAAGATGTGGATATGACTCGCTACTTGCTTTCAGACCGCTATTAATGCCAAAACATTTTTCAAATCTGGTATAGAAATCACTGGTATCTTCATCGGGTTTCTGTTTACAAGCTGAAATGGCACCCCAATCTTCCTTTTTAGTACTTAATAAACGTGGCAACACTTGTACTAACAATCCTGGTAATGCTTTAACTTTATCCCCGAGCCCTTGGCCCGGAATTCTAGTACTTTCTTCGTTTTCTAATGCAGCCCAATCAATCTTTGTGTCTCCCACCTCCCACTCTTTTTCTTTGAGTTTCTCGTATATTCCGGGAGGCAGTAACACTTTCAATATTTTCATAATATCGGGATAAGTATAGTCACCCATTAGTATCATGTCTTTTATTTCACGGTGGAAACCTGCCGGATCTTTGTCATGACTAGGTACCAATTTTTTCATTTCCAATAGTTCTATTTTAGTTATGGGGGTGTACACAAACACACGTCTAAAGGTATTGTCTGCGTTCTGTACTGGGTGCACTTCTCGCAACGGATTTTGTCCGTCCATGTAATACATTTTTCTTCCCATGACATGCGCTGCGTCGGTCTGTGGACATAGAAAGGCGCTATATCTGTGTCGGTGTTCTAGAATTACTTTAATTAGATCAGTACCTAGACCTCTCCATTTATTCATGAGTAGTTCTATTAATATATCAGGCAAGGGGCCTGGATCAGAGTGTTGGCTTCTATACAATAAGAGCAGATGTTGTATCATGTATGTACCAGCTAAACGCTGTTCACTCGGTGTCAGGTTCAGAAACGTATGTGCTAACGCATCATCACCATATTTCTCAGAATTGTCAGCCCATTGCACGGCTGACCTGGCTAATTCTTGTTCATCCATAGAATCAAGTACATGGTACCCCATTCGTTCTCGAAGTCTGTTATCAGTAGCTTGGAATAAGTGTTCAGGAGTTCTTGGATTGCACATGGCTTCTTGGAATATTCTTTTACTTTCTGGACACACTGGGCGCATTGAATTATTGAAGGGTCTTCCCTTACCTACATATGCTATTGTTTCTCTAACTGGTAATTGTGTCTGCTCTGGGGTCTGGTCTGGCTCGTCCTCCTCTTCTGAGGATTCAACTTTGTCTGAATCTATTTCCGGTGGTGGCTGTCTTTTCTCATGCATCTTTATTATTGCATTTCTTATTCTTCGGTACATATTTTCTACACAGGCCTCTTTATCGTGATTCCCGTCTGCAATATTCTGGCCCCACCGGTGGAGTGCTTTCACGTCGTCCGGGTTCATACCCGGCCTATCCACTTCCCTTATGAAACAGTTTATAAGAAACCGTAATATCTTGGCTTTCGTATCCACTTTCTGATAGGCCATGGCCTCCTTAATACTTTCAGGCCCTACTCCTGTCTGTACGAACTGATATATTCGATCTAGATGATCTACCATTCCAGGTAGTGTTAACAAGAAATTCGTAACTCGCCGCAGACGTACTGATGCGAGCAACATTCTTTCGTCATTCTTTTTACCAGGCACTGGATCATATCTACAGTCTGCAAGACGATCTCCATGTAGTGTAATATCGCCTGTTCTAGGTGTACGTTGTTGTGCTAGGTCTCTATAGGTCAGCCGATGGGCCGATGGCGGGGTCTGATAACCTGTCGCTCCTCCGGACGCGCCTCCTGAGGCGCCAGCTCCGAAGGGGTTCGTTGAGTGAAAAGCGGAGGGAGCAGGCCCAGGAATAGGTGGAAGGACAGCTGGAAGACCAGGAGGAACAGGAGGAGGAGTGGCTTGTCGGGGAGGAAGGAGCTGACCGTCTTGGTCGGCAGGTGGAGGTGTGCGTGGCGGTGCGGTATTTGCGTATGTGGGAGCCACATCATCTAGATAGGACGCAAGAAAAATGTCCTTTGCTGTTTTCTGGTGTATTTTAGTCGGGAGCAGTGGGGGTGGTAGTTCTTTTGGTACCTCCGGGGTGGCTTTAGGCAAACCCTCAGTCAAGAGGGGGTACATGCCGTTCATGAGTGTGTTTCGCTGCCTGTCTACCTGTTCTAATTTTACTCGGGTACCTTCCTCAACTAATACGTTTTCCTGGGCTTTCTCCGGATCCTCCCTCCTTTTCTCTTCTTTTCTAAGTGCTTTTTCTGTACGCCTATGTGATTCTTTACGCCATAATTCAATGGCATCCTTCTGTGACTGTCGGGCTTTCTTTTTCCACAATGCTTCCTCTACCCTCATGATGCAATCTGCATCCCATGTCCCAGTAGCAGGCCATCTCTGATTCTCGGATAATTCTTTAGTGTAATCCACCCATAAGTCGAGGAATAAAACGGCATCTAGGCCATGTTTGTGGTACATAAAGTACCCTGGGGTGTCCCTAGGTGGAATGGGAACAGCTTCTTCCAATACCCCTTTTCTAGTTTTTATCTGTCTTAATTTGGAGAACAAAGGCATCTTGAAAACTGCCTACTTGGTTCTTACTCAGATATGAACACACTGAACACAATAATCACAATAATTACGATCGAACAATCACTCATACCACGACATTTTAAGACACATTAAAACATTTTAACATGAATGATGACAATTAAAAGGTAGCTTGCTAACTGCATAATACTAGATACACTGCTCAACAGTGCAGACTGGATATACTGCTAAACAGTACAGATACACTGTCTAAAACAGTGCAGACCAGGTCTGTGTACCCACACCTGTCTTGACCGGCACAAACTAATGCGCACGTCTATATGCGTCCCCAGCAACGGTACTCACCGGGAAGCACGAGAACGGAAGGCCTCGGAAACCCTGGACTGGATTCGGACTGGATTCGGACTCGACTCGTGACGCTGATACTTCGGAACGTCGGAACCTGGTGGGCCTCCGTATACC
The DNA here is from genome assembly GCF_964263255.1 of Lissotriton vulgaris. Taxonomy (NCBI): domain Eukaryota; kingdom Metazoa; phylum Chordata; class Amphibia; order Caudata; family Salamandridae; genus Lissotriton; species Lissotriton vulgaris. The sequence continues at coordinate 52,201 of NW_028254183.1, forward strand.
TCGGATCTTGCTCTCTCAGCTAGGCTCTGGTCGGGATCCTCCGCACTTCTCACCGCCTCGTCTGGGTGTCGATCGCAGCCTCAGTCACCTCCGTTGGCCTGAGGGAGATACAGGAAATCCTGCGGGTACGCGTAGTTGTCCGTCCGGCTGTGGCAGGGGGCCAGGCCTGCAACGCACCACCGGCGTGTGAGATGGGGGAGGGGTCCCTATTCGGGCGCCAAATTGTCGTAAATAATTAATTTACCGGTGCTTTGTTTCTATAATCAATAAGAATAACTCATAATAAAATAAGAGGCAAAATCCGTGATATTTGAGGTTTCTCAAAAGGGTTTTATTCCTATAAAAGGAATTGGGTGATTAGTATATTGGCTCGAGCCAAGGTGGCATACCATTCCGTCACCACATAGGTTCGGGAAGGGACAGACTGACAGAGTCAATGGTAATATGCGGATATGCAAGTATGCGACAATACATAATTGACAGGCATTCATATATATAGTCAATGCATTACAGTAAAGGCATATGCAGGAGGCGTAACAGCTGAGAAGAGAGATAAGAATACATATACGTAATACAAGAGGCGTTACAATAAACGTGCATGAAGGCGTGGACAAGAACGTCATTGTACATGATGTCACAAATGGGTGGATCCATAAATGAATCCAGCAGTGTCAGCAGAATTACATGGCAGAGATGCGCGCGCAGCGGGGTGATGTATAACGTACGTGTAACTTGAGGGGTGAAGGGGGACTTGACATTTAGTCCTACAAGTGTAGACGGATGTCTGGATGTCAGATCAACCTAATCCCCAAATCGTATCTAATATCTCATGTTTAAGGAACTGCATTATCTGGAGGGAAAAGGTCTCTCGGACAAGTGGTTATTTCTATACTGGTTATGAGTGCGTGTATGAGCATCTGCGTGTCTACATGAGACGCGAGGGGTGCGAGGGAGGGCATGGGCCTACCATGGAAACAGGGCCATGAATTACTTGCATAGAGACAGTGAGGCCTACCCTCTGCCCTGCAGCTGGAAGGATGTTGACGTGAATCTACCAGACAGGAATGTATTTTCGAGGAGTGGAGCAGATAATTCGAAGGTTGAAGGCAGTCTTGGCAGGCAACGGGTTGAGCCGAGCACCGTTAGCCGTGCCAAAAAGTAAGGCAAGGGTCACTGGCACAGAGGCAGCCTGGGCTGAGGTTTTCGAAGTCAGAAGGCAGGAAAGAGGCTCGATGGCAGAATTCAGGCCTACTTCGCCAGAGCTGAAAAACGTGTAAGGTATACCACAAAGAGACGTTGGCATAGCATATTTAGGAACTGAATATCCAATCCGTTCATGGCGGATCGAAAAGAGAACATGTTAACGTTGGACGCAAATGTATTTGCGTCTTCATAACTAGCACAGGAGGGAAGTTACATGCACTTCAAGCTCGTACATGGAGTCGGTGGGGTCTAAGATAGGGGACACAATCGATCGTATAATTTATATTACCTCATTCCAACACCGTTTTTTAGCTCACTGCACCATCCCAGTTTCAGAACCTGGCTTTTATGCAAATTAGTCTGTTCCTGTCCCAGTGCATGATGGGAACAGGGCAAACCAAACTACAAAAGCCAATTCTTACACTGGGAAGGAAACAAGCTCCCGGGGACCGGTTTCTGGCCCGGTAGCTTGTCTCCTTTCTGGTGAAGAATTGGCTTGGTAGTTTAGTCTGCCCTGTACCCATGATGCACTGGGCCAGGGATAGACTGATTTGCATATAGCCAGGTTCTGAGCTGGGATGGTGCAGTGAGATAAATAACGGTGATGGATCAAGCCCTGATCTTTGGACTGGGTAAGAGTGGTCTGCTTAATTCAGACACTCTGTTCATCACCACCCCCTTTTCTGAATCGATTCCATACTATAGCCGGCCCAAAAGCCGCATTGAGACTCGTGGAGAAGGTCTTTAGAGTGTTGCAGAAGTAAGAGTGTTGCTTGAAAGAGACAATCATAATGGCATGTTCATGGCGAAAAATAGTGCGTTGCTTGGCAGAGGAAGCCACTGAAATAATCAGCTCAATTCAATTCAAATCTTTATTCGATCTTTAAAAAAAAGCATAAGATCATATAAGTACATCAAATTTCATTGGTTAAAAATGGTTTAATAAAAGAAATGATCCCAAACAATATATTGTACCAGCTATTTCATCAATATATACATCATCTTTGGCACCAAGTTAAAAGAATTAATAAAGATAAAATTAAGTAGGCAATCCCGTCAGCTAGTCACAGGTCCACTTGTCTCCTTTTTTTCATTAATGCCCATAAGAAAGATGCCAAAGAGAAGCATACGAAAGAGTTGAGAAATGAATTAAAAAAGTACAATGCTACATGACAAGATCTAAAATGATGAGCTTTACAAATCGGAACAATAAAATTCTTCCTTTCCTGATGATAGAACCCACCGAAAAATAGAACATGAAGATTTCTTTGGGGTGAACGGCTATCATACCTGTAGGAAGTAAGTATGTTGCTTCAAAGAGACAATCATAATGGCATTTGCTTGTAGAAAAATAGTGTTTTGATTGGCAGAGGAAGCCACTGAAATCATCAACTATAGAAGGGCACCTAGTCACTGGGACTAGACAACCATTCTAAATTTCATATGTGGGAAGAAAATATCTCACTGAAAAAAAGAAGTCCCTTAAGCTGTTCCTATACACGAACAGGAAAGCACTTGGAGGCGACAATTCCTATAACCCTCAGTTTTATGCAGGAGGCAGTGTGCTCCTTGAATGAGACAGCGACTTTTGCCTTTCTTGTAGTAGCACAACTCCTTTCATAGCTGAGAACGCCTTTACCACTCTAAAAAGTAGAAGGACAACATCCCAGGAAGATAAGAGAACCTCTATCAAGCCTTCGATCTCTCATGCTGCAACTACGCAGATGATACGCAAATTATCCTGAAAATAGATAGCCCAGAAGACCTACAGGAATCTGGACTGTTGGCTGTCTTTATGCCATAGATAAATGGTTAATAAAGAATCAAGAGAAGCAGCAACAAAAAATGAGAAATAATGACCTGCTGACAATGGCAAAAACATCAACTTATGGACATATGGCCACAGTAACTTGATGCACCTCCAGTCACCTCAAGTGAGGTGAGGAGCTTAGGAGCCATTATGACTAAAGCCTATCACAGACACCACATGTTACATGTTAACAAACTCACCAGAACCATGTAAATCTGCCGCTGGAACTTCCCATAAACTGGCTAATAACAAAAGCTGTAGGACATTCTCACATTCATGATATCCAAGCTTGAGTATGCCAACTGCATTTGCCTTGGCACCCTTGGATTCATTAAATGTAAGATACAAAGGATACGGAATGCTGCAGCAAGACCACTCTTCTGCATACAACTTGGGGCGCATATGTCACCTGTTCTACGAGGACTGCACTACCTACTGGTAGCAAGAAGATCAATGTTGAAATCAATATTCATCGTAGAAAACAGAGCCTCCCAAGAAAAAATGACCACAACACCTTCAAATACAATTTTACTGTATAATCAGAACTGGAATCTTCACTCCAGACTAGCTCCTCAGATCATTGTAGCATCTTACAATAAAGAATCCATCTTTCAATTCAAGCAGCAAAACTTTTGGGCTCTCTACTAGTCATGATCCCCTGCATCCAAGAATACTTTAAGGGGCCGATTCCGATTCGGGTCGGAAATCAGCCCGACTGACTCGTTCCCGGAACGGAGTCTGACCGACACCTACCGGCACCCTAGGACCCGTGCAGTACGATGCAAAGCCCGTGATCTACTACCGAGCCATACGGAAAACAAGCTGTACGACCGAGACGTACAAAATTCAGCCATCCGGCCGGCAAATGAACACAAGTCGCACAGAGTGAACCGAACCCGGAATGAACCCAACCGATACGTACCCGCGACGTCCGAGCCGCACAGTTCGATGCCAAACGCATGAAATCCAACCGAATCGCACAGAGCCCAAACCGAACAACAGGCACGGACCAAAAATTTACCTGAAGCGAGAGAGACCACCGCAATAGACTCGCATGCAACACAGAAAAGAATCAGCATGAAAGACACCGAGCAGCCCGCCGAAGCCAACATGAGCGTCCAACTTGGTCAGAAGAACGTCTCCTACATGCCCACCAAAAACAATGTCAAAAACACAAAAAAAGGACCAGTCAAGCCATGACAAAGTCAATAAATACACTAAAAACAAACACAAAGACAAACCCACAACACCACCTATAAAAAGGCAAAACTACACTACCATGATCCTTTGCAAATACAACAGAGCAGCCAGCACAGAACAACTTGAGACACCAACCACAGACACACACACAACTCACCCATCACACAACCTACACACCATCAGCACCCCTCCAAAAGCTCTCACACATACACCTATAAAAACAGACACCCACACTTGCACCCACACACCCACCCACCCACATCACTCCTCACCACCACCCATCACCATGCCCCTAAGAAGAATCCACCGTTCATAGAGACAGAGTTAGAAATACTGGTAGATGACATCCTCAGAGTGGAGCCACATTTGTTTGGCGCATTGGTACAAAGTACCCCCATGTCTCAGAAAACCAAGATGTGGGACAGGATCGTGGACAAGGTGAATGCACAAGCACCAGCGTATCGCACAAAGACCGACATCCAGAACAGGTGGTATGACGTGCGCAGGAGGGTCAAGAAGATCCTCCAGAAGGAACACGCCTTCAGCCAGGTCACTGGCAGTGGCCCTCCTGCCAAACCAGTCTACTTCAGGTCCTAGGAAGAGAAGGTGTGGGACATCCAACCACCAGAGGGCATCCATGGCCTACCTGACATACCAGAGCCTGGTGAGTACACAACCAATATACCCAATGTTGTGTTGCAATACACACATATCACCGTTAAGGGGACAGTGAAACCATGCACTGATAGCAAAGGCCCAGTAAACAAAAGTCAATCAGCCCAATAAGTGTATGCTAGTCAGACAAACACAATAATGGCCACATCATAGTGATTTGTAACTGTGTCATGACATGTACAAACCTACCAACAAATAGGGCAAGGCAGTGGCACTAATCTGAGTTAACACTGTCAGACATCCCCTGCCACCACAGCCAATATCTCACAGTGATGCTGACTGACAGGAAGGATTAGTGGGTATGCTTGTTAATTGTGTGTATACCAAAGCATGATGGTGTTGTTGGCACAGATAAGGCACCCCCTCACAATTGCACCATCAACACCTCTCTGAACAATGCTCACCTCAGAGGGGCTGAAAATGTGCTGGCAAGTACTCTTGGAGTGGGCTCTGTTGTGGGCAGCACAAGGCCCTGCTGGGAATTGTCCACCACCAAACAACAGAACTCCACCATCAGCCATCTTGTCAGCACAGGCATAACCCCTCACAGGGAAGCAGAGTCAGAAGGAGGGAAGTGAGGGCATGCTGGGAAGGGGGTGTAGCGAAGTGCATGCTGGGACTTGCAGTCACTCATAATACCCACCCACCCAAATGGCCCAGCAAGCTCACACTGAACCATGCTCACCTCACAGTGGGGGGTGTGGACTGACAGGAACTCTGTGACTGGGCACTATTGTGGAGAGTACAAAGCTCCACTGGGAATTGGACACCAACAAACACCAGGACTCCACTGTCAGCCATCTTGTCAGCATAGGAAAGCCCCCTCTCAGGGAAGCAGAGTCAGAAGGAGGGAGGTGAGGGCATGCTGGGAAGGGGGCGTAGCTAAGAGCATGTTGGGACTTGCAGTCACTCACAATACCCACCAACCCAAATGCCCAGCAAGTTCACACTGAGCCATGCTCACCTCACAGGGTAGGGAGGACTGACAAGAACGACTGGGCACTGTTGTGGGGAGTACAAAGCTCCACTGGGAATTTGCCACCAACAAACACCAGGACTCCACTGTCAGCCATCTTGTCAACACTGGCACACCCCCTCACAGGGAAGCAGAGTCAGAAGGAGAGAAGTGAGGGCATGCTGGGAAGGGGGTGCAGCCAAGAACATGCTGAGACTTGCAGTCACTCACAATACCCACCCACCCAAATGGCCCAGCAAGCTCACACTGAACCATGCTCACCTCACAGGGGGGGGGGACTGACAAGAACTCTGTGACTGGGCACTGTTGTGGGGAGTACAAAGCTCCACTGGGAATTGGCCATCAACAAATACCAGGACTCCACTGTCAGCCATCTTGTCAGCACAGGCACACCCCCTCACAGGGAAGCAGAGTCAGAAGGAGGGAAGTTAGAGCATGCTGGGAAGGGGGTGTAGCCAAGAGCATGCTGGGACTTGCAGTCACTCACAATACCCACCCATCCAAATGGCCGAGCAAGCTCACACTGAACCATGCTCACCTCACAGGGGTGGGGGAGGACTGACAAGAACTCTGGGACTGAGCTCTGTTGTGGGCAGCACAAGGCCCTGCTGGGAATTGGCTACCTACAAACAACAGAACTCCACTGTCAGCCATCTTGTCAGCACAGGCACACACCTTCACAGGGAATCAGAGTCAAATGTTAACAGGGATCACACTCCTGTGTCAGCCACCTGATGGCCCTTGAGTAACAATGACCATGTATATGGAAATCCATACATGAGCTGGGTATGTGCACAATTCAACATGCACATTGAAAGGGTTCATGTTGGCAGGACAATGTGCTACCACAACATCAATCTCTGTCTGTGACGACTGACGACAATGCAGTGATCAGGCATGCACCCTGATGTCAAGTTGCAAATGTCATGTATATCAAACATTGTTACAAAGATCAAGGAGGGGTGAATGGTCTACTCTTCCTGTGGAACCTGGTTCATAACTGATTGTGTTGCCTCCATTGAAAGCCTCACATATGTACACATGCGTAGTGCGTGATATCATGCTTTTCCGCATCAGTGTACTGTAGCAGGAGCATCAATGGCTCCCGCTTGTTGCAAATATGCTGTGCCGCCACCTGGAGGTAACCTGGCTGGTTCCCCAGTAGTGCCCAGAGGAGAAAACTGAGTGTGTGTTTGTGCTCAAGTGCTGTGAGTCAAAAACACACACAACACCCAAAGGCAAAGTTACAATTTTGAACATTGTGATGTATGAAGTTACAAACAAAGGTGTTGTTTGTGTGGATCCACCTACTAATCCACCGCACCAGGGTTGGTCACTGTTGGTCAACATGTAGCAGCCCCATGTGATCCTAGAGCTAATATCTCCTCTGAACACTACTGGGAAAGCAGCCAGTCTACCTTCAGGTGGAGGCACATCATATTTGCAGTAAAGGTGAACCAAAATAAATGCAGCTACAGTACACTGAGGCGGCAATCCAATAAGCACGGCCCCATTCCTGTATACGTATAGAAGGGATTTTACTAAGGAATGAAATCATGTACATACCGTGGCAGCACAGGGTGAGTGATCCCTTGCCTCCTCCTTCATTGTTAGTACTACCCATTGCAAGATAAATGTATCAGTAGCTCCTCCTCCCTCCCTGTTGCAACATACATAGTTCAACCGTTGATGTCAGTAGTAACATAACTGACAATGTCTGTCTCTTCCAAACACAGGTGCCAGTGGGAAAACAGCAGCAAATGAGGATGAGTCACTGGCCCAGACTCTGGTGGAGGATGAGCACTCTGGTGTGGATCTGGCTCTGTCCTCTTCGGATGACGAAGATCAACCTGGCACCTCCGGTGTGAGTCACCAGGCAGCCCCACCATCAGAAACACCTGCACCCCCTGCAGCCCCACCAACAACATCTGGCCACAGACCTGACACCCCGCCAACACGGACAGACCTTGGAGACCAAGTTCAAGCAGCACAGGGGCCACAGCCACCCAGGATGCTACGAACAATGACACCCGTAGCAACACCCAAGGGGCCCCCGGGTCAACTGTGCCTGCCACCACAGAGACAGGCCGTGTGTCATGGGGTGGTGGGAGTGGTGTTAGGCAGAGGTCACTGTCTGCAGAGGGACCTGGACTGCCTGATGACCCCCAACTGGTACGCATCATAGATGCGTACTAGAATAGCGCCGGAGGATTCAGCCAGGTAGTGCGGGTCCTCAAGGGCATGCAACAGGAGCAGGCTGGCCATCATGCATGGATGGAGGCCAAGTGGGACAAACTTACAGCGGTGCATATGGGCATATTGACCTGTCTCCGCCAGATCAGCATAAATATGTCCATACCTCCCTGTGTGCCCACAACATCTCTTGCAACAAAATCTGCAATTGCCACAGGGAGGGAGGATGAATCTGGTGGAGAGTCCGATGCAACGCCGGCGCCTGCTCCTGAGGATCCCCCCAGAAGAAGAGATGGGGTCGTCCGAAGAAGGACAAGTGAGCCACAGTTGTCCCTGCATATCCCCCAGGAACCCAGAACCTATTTTGGATATTGGTCTTTGTGTGCAAAGCGCTCACCTTGTTGCACATTACACAACTCTCCAACATGACATGGAGGGTCCATGTTGTACTAATGTAGAAGATGAATGTGGACTTCACTCTGTACATTTCATCTACCAATATTTCAAACTCATCTGTGAACTTTGGATTCTAAACCTCATGTACAGCACTATCTCCACACATGTATGTAAATAAACTCACTATTACACTATACTTGCCTATGTTGTGATTCAAACTTGGTATGTGTCATAGAGATGATGAAATTCTGGAGTACACAGTGCATGCCGATTACTACAGCAATGTCATTACCAATATGTGACTCATGTTGATGTGACACCTATGAGGGAGACACATCAATAGGGTACCACAACACATACTCACCATGGACATGTGACAAAATGCCTACAAAGATGGTTGGCAGATATACGGTGGAATGCACAAACACCACACCTTTCCACAGTCACTGCCAACAAGCCCGCAGGTGAGGTAACCAAATGGCAGTCAGATGTGTGAAGACAGACAACACACATAACTAAGTGAAGCACATGTTCATTACAAATCAGAAACAAGTTTATTATGCAACAATATCAAGGTGAATCCACATGACAGTGGGCACATGGTCACCAAGTGCTGTCAAATGGCGCTTTAAGGGTGGATTCTGGATGTCAGTGTCAGACTTGCCCCAGCAACTGGCAAAGTACCTTGGGAAGGACAGAAATGAGACACAGTCAGAAGCACACCAGAACAGGATGGAAATGCAATAAACATGTCACAAGAAACCTATACACTAACAACTTAGCATGTCAACACCATTGTGGACTACAGACCATCTGACAGGACACATCACTGCACGCTTCCAGTCAAGTACAACACAGAAAACTCTAACAGCAACTGAGCTGCACAAACACATCACAGGCTCACTCAGGACATTGACATGACAACCCTGTGAACTCACCTTCAGCTGAAAAAGTTGTTGATGAGCTGTGTGCGGACGTCACCCTCATCATCAGCACTGGCCTCGTGGCCCAGGCCAGGATCCTCCACAGGTGGTGGATGTTGGTCGTCCTGGATGAGATGCACCTCCCTCTGTACTGCCATGTTGTGGAGCATGCAGCAGACGATGATTTTACACACCTTTGCAGGCTCATATGGGTGGGCCCCTCAGGTCTTGTCCAGGCAGCGGAAGCAGCTTTTCAGGAGACCAAAGGTACATTTGATGACTCGCCTGGTTCTGCCATGTGCCTGATTGTAGCGCATCTCGGATGCTGTCACAGTGTTCCTCAGGGGTGTCAGCAACCATGGCATGTTGGGGTATCCAGAGTCACCAACATACAAAGAATCACACATTAGTTGAGTATTGTAAAGGGGTGGGAGACAACATTGCAAAACACACACAATGGTAAACAGTACACACCAACAAGCCAGGCATGCTGGTTTGGCATCTGTGACATCATCAACGGTATGTGACTCCTCCTCAAGATGTAGGCATTGTGGGCCGAACCGGGGAAACGTACACACACATGTGTAATCACCATGTCCGCCAAGCATACCACAAGAGCATTGATTGAGTGGTAATGTTTGAGGTTGTGGTATGTCTGTTCCTGTGCCCATGGTGGTATCAGGGCCACATGTGTGCCATCGATTGAACCAATCACATTTGGCATCCTCCCCAGTCCATAGAAGGCATCCTTGATCTCTACAAGTTCACCCTGTGTAGGAAAGTTGATGTAGGAGTCCAGGGTAGTCAACATCCCCTCCAAGACATCTCGTAGCACACAGCTGAACATAGTTTGCGACATACCACCAACACTAGCCACAGTGTGTTGGAAGGTACTGGTGGCAAAGAAGTGCCAGGGCTGCCATCACCTTCACCTTTGCTGTCAGTGCTGTTGAGTATGTGCGGCCAGGTAGCAGATTTGGTGCCAACTGCTCCGCCAACTCATCGATCATGCTCCTGGTGAAGCGGTACCGTCGGATGCTGTCGCGTTCCACCATGGTCTCGAGGTCAGGGAACGGTCTATGGACTGCTGGTGCCCTGCAGTCAGAGATGAGCAAAGTAACATCATATATTCAGCTACCCATGTGGCACTCAACTTGCAAAAATAACATTTTACATCATAGCTATTCACAATTAACTAAGGTGTGTGCGGTTGGTTATGGACACATATGTCACCTTCATGCCCATCAACTCACATATAAATCACACATATGTACATGAGTTCCTTGGGGGGCAATGGCAAATCATTGGGTTGTGGCACATCACCCATGGACTGCTGTCACGTTCAAAACACACAACACAGTGACAAGGGAGGACTGATGTTTCACAAGCATCACAACTCAATGTCAGGGAAATAGCCATGGTCCCTGTATTGCCACATGTGCACTGGAATCACATGTTGTATCATGGACAGCACACAACCAATAATGAGTCATACAGTTAGTGGCCCCTGTGGCCCCTGTGGTCCCTGCAGGCCAAACATGGATTCCTCTCACACACACACACACAGCATGAAATTGCATTCACAAGGCACATGGTGGACCCTGTCTCACATTGGGCACATGTAACCACAAACATCAGAGACACAACATGCAAACAGACTGTGTGGGTAGATCATGATTGTAGCCATGGGTCTGGCTGTGACGTACATGACATGCAACCCTGTACTCCCTGTACTCATGGTGTATTTGACAGGTCATACACATCTCCAAACTGGTACTGTGTCCATTACTCATGCCCATAAGCCAACACTTTGAAATTACATTTGTGAGGTGCACCACACCAAAACGAATATGTCCCATTCAACTCCTGCCCAACCTGGGAGTGGCTTGACCTAAGTGCCATTCAAGAATGGAAATGTTGCCCCCCATACACACACAGGTGATACAGCCTTACATCCCATGGGATGCAGTGTGGGACATGCTATGGTGTTGAAGGTGTGGCCATGGCACTTAAATCTGTGTTTAAACCGTCTGCAAGTCACATCAATGTGATCCGACGCGGCTGACTTGTATGCAGATGCGCCGTTATTAATGGATTTTCAACTGTAGAGCATACTTGGTTCAAGTGGGTCCTAGCCTTTTGTATTGACTCCTCTCACTCCTTTCTCCTCCCCCTTTAGAGGAGCAGCATTACACCATTTTGGTGATACTTTAACAGGGGCTCCTGTTGATGCTGGACCTCCTACCCCCTTGTGAGTAGAAAAAGCCCTGTAATCCCTCCTATTTGAATCTAACTGTTTTAGGTTTACCAGGTCAGTCATGCCCACTCCACAGCATTGGGAGAGTCTGTACTCACACTCATGTGTATGGACCAATTGATTGTGCTTCCTGAAATGTGCAATCAGGTGTCTGACACAATGTTATTGCGTTGTGGCTTCCTTTTTGTGGCAACTGGTGTTTTGAGGATTTTAGTGCAAAAAACGGAAGAGGGACCCTGAATCCTAAGCATAATGAAAGGAGGAACAACCCGCTGGGGTGAGAGAATAACCAAGTAACATGAAAGGGGAGTTCCCAATGATAAAAAAAGTGGAAATTTCTCCAACAATCTAAGAAACACCCACAGAACAGCTAAATATTATAAGAAATCTCTTTTTATTCACGTGAAAACACTTTGTTTAGTCTGAATTATCAAAAATAGTAATTACACAATAAATTTCTATCTCATATTTTTTTATAACTTTTTTTTCTCAGGGAGACATACATAAAAAAAAATATATATATATATATATAACATCAGCCACAGGACACGAGCAACAATAAAAGATTGGCACCCAATTCATTCACTCATTCAATCAAACCAAAAACATTCCCATACCACTACACACAACCACATTCAAACATAATCATCCACAAAAAGCGCCGACGCGCGTTTCGGAAAAGTGCCAATTCAAGCTTCCTTCATCAGGGCGCAAGACACAGATAATGGAGAAAAGCCCAGTCTCTTAAAGTAGGCAAACACCAATGATGGGTGGGCGTCCTAGAAACCGTCGTGGCTGGCAAAGCATATCTGTGGGCGGAAAAGGATATGGCAAGGATATATACAATGCAATAAAGAAAAAAGGGGGCACAATGACAAGTAAGGCAGAATTTGTATGCATTGGCATCATATAGACATTGTAAACTTGTGTCACAAAACCAACATGCACCAATTAAATAGATATCAAAGAGACAACTTGCAAGCCATGTGAGCACAGAATAACAAAAAACAAAGTGAGGAGCACCATCTCCAAAGAAAAGATAAATGAGTCAGTACCCCTAGTGTTTGTGATTAAAAAATAGGTTCCAAGTAAGGAAAGAAAATAAAAATGCACATAGCCACTGTCGATTAAGTGTTCCTGATGAGGCATACCATATGGCCTGCCTCGAGAAAAAGCCCTCAGCGATTGTCCTAGAGATAGTGGAGCGGAATAGGCTCGACCCTCCAATGATCCAAGGCAAGGAGACCAGACCAGATAATATATCCAATGGAATGAAGCACGCTGAAAGCAAATATATAAACGCAATCTCAGCGCAGAGTTCGAAGCACTCTAGTAACACGATTATGCAAAGCAGTACTAGATGCGTCTTATGAGGAGGAAAAGAACTATATCTACATTCCTATGGTGAAAAAACAAACAAAGGACCCTCAGCGCGCCAAGATCCCCATATTTTGCAAGGATTAAAGTGTAAACACGTCTTACCTCGTCTAATTTAGAGGTGACACAATTCCAAGGGGTCCAAGGCACTAATACGTATTGATGTATTTGAAGAGGCAGCTTCAGGCCGGCACAAAAGATTAGTCTTAGGTAAAATAAGAACCTGGGAGCAAACAAACAACATAAAAATGTCTGATATAATAAAAAAATCTATTCAGAGGTAAGTAATCTACCAAAAACGATTTGCACGGTGCAAAACCCAAAAGTGGGACACTCTTCTCAATACAACGAGGTAACAGAAATGGCAGAATCAGATAATAAACGTGAACACTTCGAGGAGGTCCACAAACAGCAGTTTGATATAGAAAGATGATTAGAAGTACCTGACGGCCAATGGGATGGCTGAAATCTTTCGTAGGAGGAATAACGTAGATCTAGTTCAGAAAATGGTGCCGCATAACGATATAGGCGGTCTAAAGAAAAAATAAACACACTACTGAAACTAAGTAAATTATCGAGCGATCTGACATGCTGCTATGACTGCGGAGGTACAGAGGACATCTGTTACTGAAATCAAGAACCCAACTACCGGTTTGTACCTGTAAATAGCAAAAAAACTACTCTTAACACGAACAACGATGGATCTCCTCTGCTCGAACTAGGGCCGGATAGGGTAAGTGTGTAGTCGAAAAGGGCATTTAAATACAAAATGCAATAGACCAAATCCGGGACACCTGGATGTACTGGGCAGTCTGCAACACTAGAGTGTTAAATGACGTGTTCCGAGGAGGACAAATGGCGGTCGCACGTAGGGAGCATAAACCTAGGCTAAACAGAATGAGTCTTACCCACAAGGGAATATTACTCAGAAATAATGAACAGGCAATAGAATCGACAGGGGAGCAACCCAAGTGAATTATCACGCAGCGATGTGCAGAGCAAAAAAAAAAAATCCACACAGTTTCATAGAAACAGAAAAAATACTAACCGGATCAAGACTAACATATAAGAAGAATTTATATATACTTCTGTAAGTCCCGGCAAGGAGGAAAAGAAAAATATGTACAAATTGAAAAAGAATAACCACTCAGAAGGGCTAGAACAAGCGATGTGCAAACGGCCATTAAAAATAAATAGCAAAGACACATCTATATTGCAAAAACTCTTGCCCCATCTAGATTACAGAAATCTCGGCAGGTCAGAACACGGCGAGGAATTGAATCAATAAACTGAAGAGTCCTATAGAGGATGGCATTTTCCCAGGGAATCTGCTCATTCAATCCAGAGACAGCCGTCTCTTGAAGAAAAATCCAATATACTTCCCTTTTGCCTCTGAGGGCATCAATGTTCCCATCTTTCGGACAATGAATGCGTTCGAGTATGAGCCATTTTAGATCTTCCACGGAATGTTTAAGGGCTTTCCAATGTGCCACCAATGGGGCTCCTGAACGATGGTTCCTAATGCAAGATTTATGTTCGGAAAACCTAGTCCTGAACTCTCTACCTGTCTCCCCTACATAGCCTTTAGAGCATGGACAAAGGAGAAGATAGATGACATTACTTGTACGGCAATTAGTTATCTCTTTGAATAAAATTTTTCTTTTACCTCAGTTGAGTTCGGAAATAGTAAGGACATTCTCACAGGCGTGGCATCCGCCACATCTATGGCTGCCTGTAATGGGATTAGTACCAGTGATACTTTTCTGACTGGCAGTAGGACAGTCCGACAGGGCAGCCCTGACTAACACATTCCTAAGATTTTTATTACAGCGGAACGCAAAGATCGGTTTGTCCCATTTCTCAGTGGTTTTATCCATATTTAGGAGATACCATTTAGAATTAATAATGTACCTCAGTTTTTCGTTAAAATTTGAATGGGTAGTGACAACAAGTTTGTGATCCTCATTTTTTTCTTCTTTTGGCTTCAAAAGAGCCTCTCGGTCATAATATTTGGTTGTTTTATAATAGTCCCTGATGAGTCTGTTCGGATAACCCCTATTGAGGATTTGAGTTTCAATTGTGTGGCATGCAGTTCAAAGTTTCTCATATCCGTACAGTTTCTACGGAGCCGGAGAAACTGACTGAATGGTATGTTGTTTCTCTGACTCCGCGGGTGGAAACTGTCATAGAGCAACAGAATGTTTCTGGCAGTAGGTTTAGTAAAAAGTGAAACCTCAATATGGTTGTCTATAACCTGAATCCACACATCAAGAAATTCAATCTTTGCAGTACTGATGTATACACTGAATTTTAGATGAGGATCGCACAAATGTATCCAAAGGATAAATTCACTCAGTTGTTCTTGTGGGCCCCGCCAAATGAAAAAAATATCGTCAATATAACGATTGTAGTTGGTGGCATTCTCATAAAACGGGGCATTCTTGTTGTAGATAAACCTTTCTTCGAAGGCACCCATGAAAGCATTCGCTACATTTGGGGCACAAGCCGCACCCATACTGATGCCAAGAACTTGCTTGTATGGAACCTTATCAAACTCAAAATAATTCTCTTTGAGCACAATAGCAAGACATTCCAGCACAAATAATTTTTCTGATGGACAATCTGAATCTTGAAGCATCTTCCTAACAGCCTCTAAGGCACCTTCCTGCGGGATGTTGGAATATAATGCTTCAATATCCAAGAAAAAAGTATGTCCGTATGAGTATTAAAATCAAGCTCCTCAATCTTACTGATCAAGTGGCCTGTATCTCGGTCATAGGCTGGGAGGCGGCACACAATTGGAGAGAGACAAGCATCTACAAATTTGGATAACGGTTCTGTAAGAGACCCGATTGTAGACACAATGGGTCTGTATGGGGGTCTAGATAAGCTCTTGTGTATTTTGGGGAGTCCGTAAAGGACCGGAACTTTAAAAAAGGTTTTATTAAAGAAATCATATTCTTGGTCACAGATGGAACCGCGCTGTAAGGCGCTAAGGGTGACATTAGTGATTTCGGTAATAATTCTCCTTGAAGGATAAGTGGAGACCTTACAATAGTGTTCAGGATTATTCAGCATAAGAAGAATTTGTTCCTTGTAGTGAAGGCTGTCAAGAACTGCAATACCGCCACCCTTATCACATGGTTTTACAGTAAGGGTGCGGTCAGCAGATAACTGTTTCAGTGCTTGATATTCGTCATAGCTCAGATTGTAACGAGGTTTTTGAACAAATTTAGTCATGCTAGAGATTTTGGCACAGAAACTTTTTTCAAACATTCCCACTTCTGGGCCAACTTGTTCAAGGGTGGGAGTGAAAACAGAGGGAAGTCGAAAACCCAAAATATTATTGGTGGTTTCCATTTCTCTACCAGAGAAGAACTTTTTAAGCCTTATCTTCCGAAAAAATGCCTGAACATCTTTGTTAAGTTCGAACGCATTGAAGGGAATACTGGGAACAAAAGAGAGTCCATGTGATAATAGGTCAATAGTATTTTTATGCAGAGTTTTCTTAGACAAGTTAAAAATAGGAATAAGAGAAAGATTGTTAGATGTTTCTACTTGCTCAAGGGCTTGTTCAACAATGTATCCAGAGAACGTGGCATCTTCTCTTACTGTAGGTAACCTATGTGAATCTACTCTCTCCAATATTGGTTCTGTCTTGTCTCCAGAAAACGCGGCGCATTCTCTGTTTGTTGATAACCTGTGTGTTGGTATCTTCTTATCTCTTGAGGTCTGAACCGGACACGATTCGTCCCTCTGCGGTTCCCTAAAAAACGACTTTGTCTTTGAGGACCCTCATAGTTAGTGCGTCTATTTGAAAAATTATCATTAGAAGAAGAACCCCCTTCGTTCTCTGATTCGGAAGTATCGGAGAAGGTCCGGATTTGTCTATTGGACCAATATTGTTGGTACCCTTGTTGATTGGTATCCCGGGCAGTGTAGTATTGGGCATTAAGATATGGATATACCCTTTCCTCCGAAAAATACAGAATGTCTTTTTTAAGTTTTTCAGTCTTCCTTTTCACAATATATTCGCTGAAAGAGTCAAGCTCAAGGTTCACTTCATCTAATTTGCGTTTCGCATCTCCAACTACATCATTTTTGAGGAGAGATTTCTCCATTTCAGTTATTTCCTTAAGAAGCTCAACAACCACCTCTCTGGCTGTCGCAATAATCAATAGCATCAAGTCTCTAAAACATCGGTTCGCAATAAGAGACCATCTTTCGAGAAATCGGCGGATTTCTACAAATAGCCCCGGGATGTTTCTGATGCGAAGGCCATTCGGTATAACCCCTGCTTTCAGATATTGGATCATAAAGTCCGCATGGGACTCTGTCCTTTTAGTTTTTTTTCTTAAGTTAAGGAGTTTAAGCCATTCGTCATTAGTGCTTTTATTAAGTGAAAAAGGTTGTTCTAAAGATGTAGATGGCCCTAATAGCCGATTGAAATCCTCTTCGCTGAAGCCGAAAGTTTTGATAGCATCCATAATAAGGTGAAAAAGATGAAAGGATGAGAACAACCCACAACTTACACTTAACACCAACAAAGAAAGGGGGAAAAGGAAAAGGAGAATATAAAAGGAATATGAAGAGACACAATAATAAAAAAATGTTTAACTACCCGACAATTTCACATACGACAAACAGTCTCAAGGGACACAGCTCACACACAACTCTGCCTTACTCAAAAGCCCAAGACAAAACACTACTGAACCCTCACGGCAAAGTGCCGGGTAACAATGCAAAAAACAGAAGAGGGACCCTGAATCCTAAGCATAATGAAAGGAACAACCCGCCAGGGCGAGAGAATAATCAAGTAACATGAAAGGGGAGTTCCCAATAATAAAAAAGGGGAAATTTCTCCAACAATCTAAGAAACACCCACAGAACAGCTAAATATTATAAGAAATCTCTTTTTATTCACGTGAAAACACTTTGTTTAGTCTGAATTATCAAAAATAGTAATTACGCAATAAATTTCTATCTCATATTTTTATATAACTTTTTTCTCAGGGAGACATACATAAAAAAATATATATATATATATATATAACATCAGCCACAGGACACGAGCAACAATAAAATATTGGCACCCAATTCATTCACTCATTCAATCAAACCAAAAACATTCCCATACCACTACACACAACCACATTCAAACATAATCATCCACAAAAAGCGCTGACGCACGTTTCGGAAAAGCGCCAATTCAAGCTTCCTTCATCAGGGCGCAAGACACAGATAATGGAGAAAAGCCCAGTCTCTTAAATTAGGCAAACACCAATGATGGGTGGGCGTCATAGAAACCGTCGTGGATGGCAAAGCATATCTGTGGGCGGAAAAGGATATGGTAAGGATATATACAATGCAATAAAGAAAAAAGGGTATCTGAGTTGTGACAATGGTTATCATACCTGTGCAACATATAGGGGTGTGGTCAGTTGAATGTGCACAATGCTGTATGCAAGAGTGACTTTCATGCAGCTGTGTGTCATTGTCAGCAGACTGTGAGGTGCTCATATTCATGTAGTTGTATTTGCAGTCACTCATATGTCAGATTTGAGTGATGTAGGTTCATCATAAATAAACGTGTGTGGTAGGGGACAGAGTGGTGCACTTGTCAGCTGCAAAGTTTGGTATGGGCCTGACCTATGAATGTGACGCAGTGCAGACTGAAGTCCGGATGCATTGCCCCATGACATGTGACAGTGAAGACTGACTTACCATGCATGTCTGTGCCAGGGCATTGACTTGAGAAGAGGGATCCTGCATTGGAGTCAGAGGTGCTCCATGCACCCCATTGTGTCATTAACTTTCAGGACGTAAGGACATCATTGTGTGTTGAGCTGCTATGCATCACAAGATTGTGAAATATGAGTCTGGGCATACATTCATCCAGACCCCTGTACTGAGTGATTGGCATGCGATGTGATGTATGTCAATAGTATTGTCCTTCTACATGGTCATTTGCATGCTCAACAACTGTGTATGTGGTGCATGTGTGCATTTTCGGGTATTATCAGCCAGCATGCAACAGACGTATGGGTAAATGTCCAGGAGGGATTTGTGTGACTTGGTTGATGTTCAGACTGGCTATTGCCCTATGTACACCTGTGTGTGCATTTTGAGCACATATCAGCTAAGGATGCCAGTGCATGGCCTGTGATGTGGTGTATTTACAGTGTTGTGTGCAGTCAGTGCAGGCAACTAAGTGGTCATTCTTTTCCTACTTATATGCAGATACATTCACGGGCACAGGAGAAAGCACCACAGAAAAGGAGGAGCCATAGAGCCAGCCTGGGCCAACGACTGAGGAGTCTGAGGGACCCAGTAACACGAAGGGTGAGGGGAGCCACACCGAGAAGTCATCTGCACCATCCACCTCAGCTGAGGACCACAGCAGCTCGGAGGATGACTCCCTTGTGGGGGCGGGTGTCATCAGCCAGGAAACAACGGATAGTGCTGCTCTCCCCGCCACCGCCACCACCAACCTCCCCTCGGCTCCCATCCAGAGGTCCGTGGCAGCTCCCGTGTTCGGGAGCATGTCTCCTTCCTGCCAGGCACCGCACCCCCTGCCCCTGTGTCCCCTGCTGCCCTGAGTGTAGAGTCTGTGGACCTACTTAAACAGATCCATGTAAGACAGACTTCAATGCTGAGCGTCCTCCATGCACACACCGGTCTGTTGACACAACTGGTGTCGTTCATGGAGGGCATCTCATCTGGCATGTCTGCCCTACAGAGGGACCAATCAGTCCATGACCTCCTCACTGACGGCAGCAGTATCCGTCCCACAGCAGTCCCTGACCCCTTCAGCCTCAGCCCAAACAAAAACTCCTACACCCTACCTGTCCCTGCACACACACACCTGCACGGTCACCCAAACACACAGGCATAGATAGCACACAATCACCCAAACATAAGTCTAAACATGCACGCAAGCTAAGTAATGGGAATGATACCACAAACACAGGGGATGGGGCGCATACACACACAGGCATCCACCACCACTCCGCAGTCCTCAGATCCCTCTCCCTCCAAGAGCCCTTCCCTTACCTCACCTGCAACCCCATCTCCTAAGAAGCTCTTCCTGTGTGACCTAGGCATCTTCCTCTCAGATCCAGCAGATCCTGACTACAGGGGGAAGGGGAAGTCCCCACACACAGAGAAGAATTCCCCAAATACCCGGACACCCTCCCCCAAGCGCAGGCAGACTGAGGCCCCCACCCGCAAGTCACCCCGTACCCAGAGCAAGACCCCACCCCCACCCCCCAGCTCCACTGCACAGTCTCCTTCCTGCATCCCCCAGGGCAGCACACCACAGGTTCCCCCGCCACTCCCTGTCCCGGGTTCCCCCACCCACAGATACATCATCCCCAAAAAGCTCAGGCCCTCCCAAACTCCCACTTGCTCTTCCACTGAAACCACCACCAGTCTTTCTGTTGCTGCAAGTACTGTGGGGAGGGTGTCCCCCCCAGCAGTCCTGCCAACCTCACATGTACCCCTTCCCACTACCATGGTGTTAGGCACTGCAGTGGAGTCCATGCCCACCCAGTCTGACATGGGCACTGCAGTGGGGACCATGTCCACTACACCTGACCTGCCCACTGCAGTGGTTCCAGCACCCACCCCATCAGACTTGTGCCCCGCGGTTGTGACGGCACAACCCATGTCAGACCACTCCACTGCGCTCCTGTACCCAGCACCCCTTCATAACCTCCTTCTGCTGAGCCCTGATCCTGTCCCTGCGGTGCCTGCCTGCCCCATGTATGCCCCTCACAGTGGATTTCCCCAGTCCTTATCATTGCAGGCAAGCAATGGGTGACAGGTATCACTCACACCATCATTGGACTTTGGATTTTCTAAAGTACATTGGACCACATGTCAATGTTGATTTTCCCTTCCAGATGGCAGATTCTTGATGAGATTGCTGATTAAATCATTTTTTGTTCTCCTTGTGCATTTGATTGAGCTGTAGATTTTGTTTATGCTGTTTAGCCTGACCTTGGTGTGATGATGCAGGATTTACAAATGTCTGTTACTGAGGTGTTGATATAGTGTACTCCATGTGGCTCATGAGATGTGTTTCATGGTCAGGTTGGTATACATGTCATCCTTTGCAGCTGATTGGGTGTGTCGTGATTAACTAATTTAGCACAAATATGGCCACATCTGTGGCTTGCACCCATGCACATATGATGTGCTTCACAATGTCGAATTTGACAGTTTCCCTGACTGTTGTCCCATCTCCACTGTACATGCAGGTGTGGGCATCATTTTTGTAAAGCCAACTGTGCCCTCTGTGCAACTTGGTAGACATATGTATTGTCTATGTGCAGGTGACTTAAGGGGCAATACCGTACACAGGCGTATGTCACCAGTGCCAACATTGGGTGGTAGATGAAGGTTGACTGTACAGGTATTGTGCTGACATGCCCAGGAATCATACATACTGTTTAGCATGTGCTGCTATTTCCATGATGACACCTACCTTGTGGTCACTGTGATGATGGGTGATTTTCACCCTTTGTCACAATGCTCAACTTTAGCTGCAGTTTTTGTCCACACATTTTACATTGGATGTACACACTGATGAGGGGGAGGTTCACACATTGGCCCAGTGCTATTTCAAAGTTTGACTTGTGTAGCCCACACCCTGGTGTTGTTCACACATGTGATGGTAGTTACTTTGTGTGTCATTAATCAAAATCACTGTTGGGGGTATTTGTCGGGCATTACACACTGTTGCCATGATGTTGTTGTGAAATGTATTTGGATGACATGCCTGTGGTTGATGTTTGATGATGTGTGACGCATCATCCTCCCTATGGGTGGGGTGTCAATATTGTCAGCCACACTGACCCCTATGGGTGGGTGAGGCAGTATTGATAGGTAACATGCCCCTATGGGTAGGGTGGCAGTGGGGGTGCGTAACATGCCCCTATGGGTGGGGTGGCAGTGGGGGTGGGTAACATGCCCCAATGGGTAGGGTGGCATCAGTGATAGGCAACATGACACATATGGGTGGAGTGGCATCAGTGATAGGCAACATGACACATATGGGTGGGGTGGCATCAATGATAGGCAACATGCCCCTATGGGTGGGGTGGCAGTGGGGGTGGGTAACATGCCCCTATGTAAATGTAAATGTAAAAATGTAAATGTGTGTGTCTTGTAAAGCGCACTGCTACCCGGAGGCATCCTGGCGCTATAGACCGCTGGGGAACCCGTCCTGGCTTTCCCTGTGAGATGTTCCCTCCTAGGTACCTCAAGGTGAAGCCAGGCATCCCCGGCGTTTGTGGGGGGCCGTTGTGGAGATGAGGCAAGCTTATGCCCAGAGTTGCCGAGTGTGATCCCTGGTTAGAGTAGGCACCAAGGCGAGAATTATCGAGTCCCTTGACCCTGGTTCACGACCCTGCCGCGTCGGGGATTGAACCCTGGTCCCGGGCCGTCCTCTGCTTCCGGGTCTGCCGCCTCTAACCAGTGAACCACTCCACTATGGGAGGGGTAGCAGTGGGGATGGGTAACATACCCCTATGGATGGGGTGGCAGTGGTGGTGGGTAACATGCCCCTATGGGTCGGTGGCATCATGGATAGGCAACATGACACATATGTGTGGGGTGGCATCAGTGATAGGCAACATGACACATATGGGTGGGGTGGCATCAGTGATAGGCAACATGCCCCTATGGGTGGGGTGGAAGTGGGGGTGGGTAACATGCCCCTATGGGTGAGGTGGCAGTGGGGGTGGATAACATGCCCCTATGGGTGGGGTGGTATCAGTGATGGACAACATGACACATATGGGTGGGTTGGCATCAGTGATAGGCAACATGACACATATGGGTGGGGTGGCATCAGTGATAGGCAACATGACACATATTGGTGGGGTGGCATCAGTGATAGGCAACATGCCCCTACGGGTGGGGTGGCAGTGGGGGTGGGTAACATGCCCCTATGGGTGGGGTAAAATAAACAAACAATATCCCAACAGGTATTATTGTAGAGACAATTAAGCATGTATGCCAAAAGTATTACTAGTGCAGAAATAAGGAGACTGAAGTCATTTAAGGCGTATGTGCATTTGCATCATATAATTAAACAAATCTATGGAATACAGTTATAGCAGCACTGTATGAAATGAATAAAAACAACAACCCGAATTGCATTTGGTGCTCGGTACGCGCAAGTGACATAGGTGGCGACGCAAGTGACAATTGTGGACAGCGTGAACGGCGCGAGAAGTGAAAGTGCGTACAATATATACAGTGAGATCAGATAAACAATGTGACTCAAAGGTGATTCAAAGAGTACGATTTTTATGGATTGCACTTCAAATAAGCAACTGTAAGAGCTGTGCCATGTATTGCGCTGTGTTGTCGACGACGTTTCGATCCTCGTGACTCGGGATCGTCTTCAGGACGGGTTGTGTGGTTTGGTAGGTGCTAGTGCCTCGATGAGTAGGGGGCAGCGGTCCAGCAGTGGGTACAGGAGTCAATCCCTCGGGTATGTTCAAGGGGGGGGATCTGTAGGAAGTAGGCATCTCAGATGGCTATTTTACATTGTGATCGGATGTCTAGGCAGCCGGGTGGGAAGGCGTCAGGTGCGAGGATAGCGATTCTGATTAAATCACCCTATGGGTGGGGTGGCATCAGTGATAGGCAACATGACACATATGGGTGGGGTGGCATCAGTGATATGCAACATGACACATATGGGTGGGGTGGCATCAGTGATAGGCAACATGCCTTTATGGGTGGGGTGGCAGTAGTGGTGGCCATGGGTTCCCTAAGGAGGCGTGGTAATGGTGGACAAGGTCTGGACCCCCTGGATTTGTTTGCAGGGTGGGGGTCCGACTTACCGTCTCGCCGTCCGCATCTATTCCTGATCCGGTCATATATGTACAGGACTGGTATGACCTGCGCGATTGGATTCATGCTCTGTCTCGATCCGTTGCTGGCTGCTCTAGTTCAAATCCATGGAATGGGTTAATGGCGTGAATCGGAGTTGATATACAGCTCTTTCGGGTGCTGTGACGTGCTGTACATGGCGACCCGTCTGGAACGTAGGAACTGCGCATCGTACGCAGTGTTTATGTTGCAGTGCCGCGCGGATTGGGTGTTTCCGGGTCAGGCTCGGACGGAAATTGATGATGGAGTCAGAACATGTGGATCTGTCGGGAATTTGGCACTTTTCCGCATCGTACTTCCTCGCCCGGACGGTCCCGCTCCTGGTACGGTTCGGCCGTAAGGTAAGGCTACTAACACATCTCGGAGGGCTGACCGACAGAGATCGGAATCGACCCCTAAGTGTAGAAGGGAGGTAAAAATCTGGTTGTTCCCAACATAGACGCTTATGTATTTATTTGCAGTGTTTTATAGAGCTCTGAGAAGACCTGGAGGTATTAGAGCACTTTACATGAGGATCAGCGAGTTACAAAAGGAGACGAACACTAGACCCTGCGGCTGCAGGTGAGGGTGGGGGCTCACGGCCTGCTGCACAAACTGCCCTCCCAAGAGGTGGCCTAATGACCGCAGACCCCCGGGGTAATGGGTCTGCCCCCCCCTGGGCAGTGGGTCAGCCTTCTGCTGGGAGTAGGGCAGAGGCCAGTCTTGACGGTACCGGGTGCAGCTGCGGCTCGCTGTCAACAATCCCAATACCATGGAACATCATAATCAAGTGGCTAATAATTGGTGCTGGCTACTAACTTCAGCCAACCTTGTCCCAAAATTGAATGGCAGCCCTGGGAAATCTACTCCTTTATGTCCTGCTTACCTGGTAAACACACAGGGGTCTAATACGCACTTATAACCAAGACATACTTTATGAAAAACACTCACCCCTTTTTGCTACAGATAGACATGAGATAGAATGGCCTCAGAATGTATCACACTCAATCCAGGCTGGTCTTTGGCACTCTTTCGCCTCCTCCTACCTGTCCGACCCCCTAACACTGTAGTATGATGAATCTTAGTGCAGCAACCAATACAGACACAGAGCTGGAATCTCTCCTATAATAACTCCGACTACCACAAAGTAACATGCAGAGCTAACTAAAACTGCCAGTATATCTCAAAATATAAGACATAGGTCAGTCCCTAACACTCTTTTTGTTCACCGTACTGCTAAGCGCTGTGTGGCATAACATGATCCCATTGTCCGGGTGGTCTTCACACATTACATGGAAACACTTTCCACATAGACTCACTATCAAGACAACAATCTTCCAACCACACATCCTACAAGATTGCATGCTACCCGCGTCAGCAAGTGCTTCAACACCCTACCCAGAGGGAGTAAGCGCTTTATTAGTGCTACGGTACAACTACTCCAGCCCTTCAATGTAGAAAGACAAACGATGACAAAGCTACTCCAGACCGTACTTATACAAGGACAATACCCCACTAAGGCAAGTCAACCACTATAACCTGTAGAAGAACAATAAACTGTATGGAGGAGACAATCACTCCAGACCCAAGCTCTGTGATAACACAACCTTGTTGATATGTGATACTCATCTCAGTTCTGTATGTGGATACAATGTAACTAGTTGCAGTTAACAATTTGAGACTTGGCCCATAGCAGGACCAGGGCTTTAGGTGGGCCGGGTCCTGGCGGGACACAGCGCCGGCACTTCTAAAAAGTGGTTGCTGATTTGGATCCCTATCGGACTCTCAATTTTGGCCCTCACCATCAGGTTGAAAAACAAAATATCTTAACTCTGCAGCAGTATCACCCTTCACTGCCTTTGATGTAACTTCAAACAGACTAGTTATAGTTCTTTCACAGTCTCATCGTTTTAGAACTGAAGCATTTTCAATATTATATGCAACGAAGCCATAGTTGTTGCTTTTTTATCTTATGCAACTAACAACCATTGACAAAGTCAGTAGTTCTGGCTTGTAGGTGTAATGTTATTTGTATTCTATATCTGGATGCAATGACAAAAGCAGCAAAATACCTGTGGAGAAGCACACTGTGATAAGTACAGATTGTTAGCTTAAGTGTTTTTAAGCCACTCCCTTAATTACATAGGCCATGCCACTTTAAGAGACCCCCCCCCCCTGGTTTTTTCATCCTACTGAAAGCCCTGAGCGGGACCATATATCTTTTTGGACTAAGACATCCATTCTAGCCTTGTTCTGAGTGAGGCTACCTTCCTAGATCGAGGCACGCACAATAATTTCCACGTAGATACTACCCTATTTATTACACAGGCAGCAGCAGTGGAAATGTAGTGACCACAGATTCAGAGTGAAACAAGGTTGGCAAAGCCAAAAGGTTATGGCTTGCATTTTGAGTCCTGGCTAACATATATATTTTTTAAAGGCCTGCTGCAGTGAAAAAAAACTAAACAATAAAAAAACGAGTATTTACTATATACGCTGCACTTATGAGACGATGATTATACGTCGATGCATTTATTCTTTTGTGTTGTAAAACAGTCCCTCGTACATTTTAATTCCAGCACGCTAAAGGAGGCGGAATGACACCCCAACGAGCTACTAGCATGTGGCGAGAAAAGGAATATGTTTCTCTTTTCGTAGCGAACGCCCCCGTTACATATATTTGAAAGGACTGGAAGCAGAGCTTTCAAGGCAGATCTAAGCACGTGCACTCACAGTTCACGATCACGACAACTTCTACTTTGCCCACGCTGGCTTCCGCTGACATCAGCTTTAAACGTATTCATTTGGGTGCCCAGCAGGGGCTGTGTGTTGGGCTAGAGAACTGTCAGTCTGAAACAACAGGAGTGTTGGAGGAAGTCCAGCCGCTACCGAAGACCGTTGTTAATTTCCAGCCCGCCGCATGTGTCACGAGCTACCGGACAGCGCAGATGCCAGGCCGCTTGGCACAGGACGCGCAAGCTGGCACGCCGTGTCCCTGGGCCTGCGAAAATGCTCTTTTCCCGCCCTGCCTTTTCACCACCCCAGGCACAGTTCACAATGTTAAAAAGTCTTGTTAAAAGCCACTGTTTTCATATCACGGCTTTTGTGTTTCATGTTTCAAATGATTTTTTTTTTCATGTGCGCGGTCCGCGAAACTAGGGCTCCTGATGCGAGGCTGCGCCATAAATTACGGAGAGCCAGGCCGTAAAATCAGCGGGACCTCTGGTGTTTATTTTGTGGTATAAACCGACCCCTTCTTTATAGACAAGAAACCATTTCAGGAATGCCCCCTTTGAAACGCTGAGCCGCGGCCAAAAAAATATATTTATGGCAAGGCAGCTGAGCACTTAAAGAGGCAGTGTGCGCATGTATATGACCTCCGCGTGCAAACACTGTTCAGATTACGAGCTCTCTTTCTGCCCCCTTCCAGCCTCACAGACAAACCCGAGTGAATAATTGGCCGAGGTGACGAACTGGGCCTGCTGTGCCTTTAAACAGTCACCGTATGCCCTAATAATGCAATCGCAGGCGAATTCACTAGGGTTCCATGATTTTGTAAGTCGAAACTGAAGTATTTGAGTGCGCTACGTCGTCGTTTGGTGAGTCAAATTGCAGTTTTTTTTGTTTCTTGGCCATGCCCGGAGAAAATTCCAGTCGATCCCAGCTCCCTCTTTGAAATTATGTCTAATACCTTTAATCGTGTGTGTGTTATTTTAATTGGTGTTTATTAGTTTCTGTTGTTACTATTTAGCGAGTAGAAATCCCCTTTTTCCACTAGTCAGATGTAGTAATGTTCCAAAATCCAGATGCTGCAAATGGACTAAATTGAAATCACCTGTGTCTGCAATTTCCACCAGGGACCTGGCTCACTGTACGTGTAGCTACCATGGGTGCAGCATGTGCAGTGGCACCAGGGACATTTTCTCATCAAATGAAGAGTGTAGGGCACAAAGTGGGTAGAAGAGAGCTCACTCAAATAACACAAACAAAATCGTTTACTCCTCATACCCTATCTAAATTCAAGAACGATTTCATCTAAGCTCTTTATAGGAACATGAGCAGTAATTACTCTGAAGTGAATTATAACAAAACACTTTAATCAAAATTCGCCTGTGTTATAAGGTAACAAAATGTATCTAGACATCATGAAATGAATCCCCCAATCAAAGAAGACATCATCATAGATTGTCCAAGAAGTCCATTATTCATTAAAAACAACTCCCTGTTGGGCAAAAAGAGTCATAGCAACAACCAAGGTGGCAATCAAAACATGTTTGTTTCAGAGACTGCCAACAGTGGACATTTAACAACTTCAACGCACACTACAGAGGAAATTCCCAAATGTTCTATATTTCTTCAGGACTGGCCGATACATGTGTTCACTATAATCAGACGTAATCTTGAATTTGATCACATAATGTAGGGGTCTTGTCTGTTCTAACGCTTTATCCATCTCAGTAATTCTAGAAAATTCATAGAATGCTACCACTTCTTGGCACTATCCCATACAGGCTGCTCAGAGGACTTGCCCTCAATATTTATCCACCCTCTCTGTCAGGCATTGTACAGCCAGGTGGGTGGACCCAAATATAGATGTGGCTAGGAGGATTTGCTTTGCTCAACAGGGACTTGTTTTTAAAGAGTTAATGGACTTATTGGACAATCTATGCTGATATCTTGTTTCGTTGGGGCGTGTGTTTAAACAAAGAACTAATATGTATGTGAAAAGAGGACTGAAATCAAAGGGAGAGAAAACTAGTTTGAAAAGCTGATGTCACAGTATAGGAAAGGACAATCATTATACAGAGTAGTTATGTGCAGAATTTAAATTCTGCCTGTCGAGTTGTACAATGTTCGTAACTTTGTTTCGGGACTTGTCTCAACTTCAAATGAGGGTAATCTTTCAACAATTTGTTATAGGGTCATTCAGCACCTAAAGATGGTTTTTGCAAAGTTTTTTCTCCCCAATCACGTGTATTGGGATTTTCTGTGTTAATTAATTCTTTTTGATGGTCATGAACTTGCCATATGTTTATGTAGGACAATTACAGATAATGACTAGACACATTTGCACAACTTAAACCACCAGGAATTGAACGTCACTTACCAAATAACCCCAGATGTGATATGGCTACATTAGATGACAACTAGTCATGCTTCAGAATTCATTGCAAAAAGATTTTTTTTTTCTCATATTGCGGTTTATGCAGAAAGAAAGGTGTTTGGGAGTCTGACAGTATCTGAGCGGTTGTACCTCCAAACTGCCCCTAATCGTCTATCGATGCAATACAAGGGGAGTTTCTCATTATCTTAGTTCTTACCAGTCAATTTCCTTCTGTACACCTTTATCTTGCTCAATAATTCCTTTGTTTCTGGAAATATCTGGCCCTTGGGGTGTTTGACAGACTTCAGTCATGCCTGGAATTATTGTTCCGCTTAATCATTGGAATCAAAAAAGAAAAAAGAAAAAGAAAAAGAAGCCAAAAAAAAAAAACTTCAGACAAGGAGGGGTTCTAGTTTGTCATCTGGAGGTGATATAATTTTCCCAGATCTCCCAATACTTCATTCTTTTGAGTTGTTTCCCTTTTCTATCCAAACTGCTAGTTCTTATTACAGCATTTAGCTAATTTTCATGGGTTGGTGGAGCCGGTTTTATCCAGTTAATACAAATCTCTCTACGTGCTAATAGGATCATAACGAACAATACATTTTCTTGATGTATACTTAGCTTAATCGGATTTGGTTGAGTAGTACAGTGTATCCCAAAAATAATTAAAAGAATACTCACAGTTATAGGTGTTGCCAGTATTGCAGTTAGTGTCTTACCAATCTCTTGCCAATATTGCGTAAGCGCTGAACAGCCGCCAAACATGTGAATATCATCCACTTTTTCTTCGCCACATTTGCTGAATGATTTTACTGCCGAGCCTTTAAATTTTGATAGTTTTTTGGGTGTCCAATACGCTCTATGTATAGAGAAAAGATGGTTTCTTTTTAGGGCTGCGGGCTTTACACACAGCCAGCATTTCTCTACTGATTTTTTCCAGATTTGACTTAGATCCAGAGCTTCGTTTGGTAGGTCTTTCCTCCAAATCTTTTCAGGGATAGTAAAATCTCCTTCGCCAGATTCAATTAGAGTCCAATACCATTTTGAGACTTCTTTTTTTAAAACCATTTCACTCGTCATTTCTGTTTCTAAATTATTCGGATCTGTTGCTCCTTTCGGAATGGTATTTGCCCAACTGCTCAATTGATAATATTTAAACTTTGAGATTTTTCGTTCTGTTATTATTTGCAAATGTTCCCATGATATTAAAGCATTTTCAACCAGGAGTTGTCCCCATTTTTCAATTCCAGATTGTCTGAGTGGGCTTGATAGTGAGTCCTTTAAACATTCTGGGGTGCCTGGTGAGTCCCATATTGGAGCCATGCTACTGTAGTATGGGATCTTTGTGACGATTCTTATCTGGTTCCAGAGCTTAACGGCGTTATTCAGAACCTTCAATTTTACTTTTGTGAAAAATTTTGGGTGACCAAATTTGAAGAGGAAATGATCTTCACCGTTTGTTAGATGTTGTAAGTAAGTTGGATAGGCATGATGTACCTTTAACAAGGCTCTGAAATTTTTAAATTGGAAGGATCTATAGTATTCATATATATCAGGGCTTGCTATTCCTCCTTGTTCCTTCCTTTTCCTAAGTTTGTTCCATGAGATTCTTGTGCTTTTTGCTGACCAAATAAAACTAGATATTTCTCCTTGTATTTTTTTTAGGGCTTCTTTTTTGAATTCTAACGGAATGTTATTAAAGAGATAAGTGAATTTGGGAATGATTGACATTTTTATTATATTAGATTTGCCTAAAAAACTTAGCGGCAGACCTGACCAGATTTTAAGGAGTCTTTTCATTTCTTTCACCGCTATGTTTAAGTTTGTTTCCGATAGTTTTCCAAGATCTTTTGTTATAGTGATGCCTAAATATTTCATTTTATCCTTTAAAAGAGATGAGTTTAAGTTAGTGTTCCAGCTCATTACCTATGTTTTATCAATATTTATTAGATAACCTGAAACCTTGCCAAATTTATTCATTACATCCTCAATCGCTAGTTTAGAGAAGTTATAGTTATCAGTAAACACCATAAGATCATCAGCGTAAAGCGCAACTTTCTTTGTCCAATTTTGGTATCTAAAAGGTGTTATAAGTGGTTGATTTCTAACAGAGCAGGCCAAGGGTTCGATATATAGATTAAAGAGTAGCGGAGACAAGGGGCAGCCTTGTCGTGTGCCTCTCTGAATCTCGATATTATCCGTGAGGTTCCCGTTAACTGCTATCCTTGCTCTTGGGTTAGTGTAGATTTCTTTTACCATGTGACTAAAGTTGGTCCCTAATTTACTTTTTTCTATGATTTTATTTAGAAAGGCCCAATTAACATGGTCAAAGGCTTTGGCCGCATCGTATGTGACAATCGTTAGAGGTAGATTTTCGCAAACAGCTACGTCAATTGTTGCCACTAATTCGTGCGTGATTTCCTGGATTTGTCTGCCCTTTATGAAACCCTTTTGGTCCGGGTTAATTAATTTAGCCATAACCTTTGATAATCTTTTAGCTATTACATTCATAAACAGCTTGTAGTCACAGTTGAGGAGTGATATTGGCCTATACAATGCGCAATTCTTTTGATTTTTTCCTGGTTTTAATAGGATGCTAATCGTCGCATCATTCCATGAGTCCGGTATCATTTTGTGTCCCAAATAAGTTTTATTCATTATTTCTGTTAGGTGTTCAATTAATGTTTCTTTTAATGCGATGTAAAATTCATTGGGCAGCGCATCTGGCCCCGCTGCTTTTCCTCTCTTTAGGTTACATATGGCATTTCTTACTTCTTCTGGTGTTATTTCGGTGTTCAAGAAATTCACTTCTTCCTCTGTCAGACTTGGAAGGGGAACATTCTCTAGATAGTTCTTGATGTCTTCATCTGATGGATTTATGTCTTCTTTGTATATTGAGGTGAAACATTTAGAAAATTCTTGCCTTATTGAAACATCGTCTGAGCAGGTGGATGATTGGTCTTGGGTGTAAATGCTTAGTATATTATTTCTAGTCTGATCCGTTTTCATTTTCCAGGCTAGCATTTTCCCGCAACCTTCTCCATATTCATGGTTTGCTAATTTGCTGTTCTCCCATTTTTCTTTGACTATGTTCTCCAGGTAATCCGTCAAATTCTCTTTTGAATTGCGATGCTTCTCTTCTAGGTTTTCCCTCAATTCTTGAGTTATATCACACTCTAGCTGTAGTTCTACTTCTTTAATTTCCAGTTCCAGCTTCTTAATATCCAATTTTTTAAATGTATGTTTGCGTGCTCCCAAGCTGAGCAGTTTACCTCTTATTACCGCTTTATAAGCATCCCACATTACTCTTTTTGATGTTCCGACCGCATTATCTTCAAAATATTGGAGGGAAGTTGTTATGAGTTGCTCCACACTTTGTTCGTCTCTAAAGATTGATCGGTCAACTGTCTACCTATTGGCCAGATGTGGTTGTGGAAGTGTTATGATTAACTGAACCGCAGAGTGGTCTGATAAGTGCGCAGGTAGGTGTTCAATGCTTTTAACATTAGCTCGCAGAGATTTGTTCATTAAAAAGAAATCTATTCTAGATTTGTGTCCTAATTTTTTGTTATGGTAGGTGTACAGATAGTTTTTTACACCTTTTAGTTTCCACATATCTTCCAGAATTAAGTCTTTTTTATAGATCCCTAGCCATTCCTTCATTTTTGGTAGATTCCATTGTTTTGTTGGAGGCATTCTGTCTGTTTTAGGATCCTCTATAATATTGAAATCTCCTCCCATAACAATCGGAGTTGGAAATGTTAAAAGTTCAGAATACAATTTTTTAAGGGGCGCTGGGTCGTCCCTGTTTAGGCCATAATATCCCACAATTGTGAGGATGCGGTCTTCAATTCTGACTTTAGCAATTGCCCATCTACCATTGCTATCTACTTCATTAGATTCTATTTTGGCATTAAGGGATTTTTTATGATGATTGCTACCCCCTTTATGTTGCACTCTTGTGTTGTATGTACGCTAGATCCAATCCAATAAAGATTTTTTACCAGTTGAGTCCACTCTGCATTTATTAAATGTGTTTCTTGGAGAATGATAATTTCACTTTCTATTTCTTTCAAGTATTCCACAATCCTTCTCCTTCTTGAGGGGGTTCTAAGTCCATTAACATTCCATGTTAGAATTTTTATTGTTTTCTCTTTTATCATCTTAAGTTGTTGTTTCGATTGAGGCAGCCATTAACTCCCTTACTATTCCTTTTGTATTCCAATTTTGAGGATTTTTTTTTTCTTTTTTCCCTACCTTGCTCCCCACCCGTGTGTATTTACAGAATTGCATTTTGTGTTTGGGTGTTACTTGAGATTCCCTCCCTGGGGAAGCCTCCCTTTTTTCTTCTTTCAGGTGTTATTACACCCGATTTCGTGCTCCGATTCTCCAGGTATTTTATTCTTTTGTTCTTTATTACGTAAGTGCTTCCCAGTATTTATCCTACTATTAATGTTCTGTCCCGTTTTATGTTTGTACATATATATGTGTATCTGTGTATGTATTTTCCGTGTTTCCCAATTTTTCTAGTTCCTTCTTACAATTTTTAATACAAGGAGTTAGCTCCTTCTAATCCTTCATTACTGCATTATTCCTTGTTGAGTTTGTCGATCTTGATTTGGTCTTTTATTAATTGAATAAGGTTTTCTACCTCTTTTGACTCCCTTAGGTTGTGCATTTTATTTTGCCACATTATTCTTAGGGAGGCGGGGAATTTCAGTTGTACACTTTCTCCCAGAGCTATCAGTTCCTGCATATGTTGCCCCAGCTCCCATTGCCTGTCTTGTGTGGCTTTACAAATGTCTGATCGTATACGAAAGGACCAATTGACTTTATTGAAATTCCCAGTTTTTAAACCCTTACTCAATATTTTTTCCTTCAGAGAATAGGTTCTGAAATTTACCAAGATTTTTCTCGGAGTTTTTCTCTCTTTACTTTTTCTGAATGGGTCTCTATGGACTCGTTGAATGTCTACTGCCAAGTCACAGTCTTTCGTCCAGGGGAGAAATTCTTCTAGGAGAGATATAACGTAAGCCTTAATATCAGATCCCTCTGAGTTTTCAGGGACATTCAGCACTCTAATGTTGTTCCTTCTTCCTTGGTTTTCCAAAGATTCTAGTTTCTCCTTGATGGCTTTCTCGCTGTCTTTTAGATGTCTTATTTCTCTTTGGTTTGTGTCAATTTTTTTGCTTAAGGAGCCAAGCTCATTTTTGACCGCTGTAACTCTGACCACTAAATCATTTAGTTTCTGGTCTAAACTTTCAACGACTTCTTGTATTTTGTTCTGGTTTCCTTCTGAGATTGAGAATTTTTCTCTCATTTCCCCCATTATTTTTTCCATCATTTTATCCAAGCACACCTCCAGGATTTTTTCTGTCTTATTTTTAGCTATGTACTCCATATGTTCTTGTTCTGGTTCTTCCTCTTGAGTCTCTTGGTCGATTTCTTGATCGATTTCTTGATCAATTTCTTGATCATTTTCGACTTGCGGTGTGGTCATTGAACTTGCTTGTGGTAGATGTACTGGTTGCGGTGACTAGTTTGGTAGTGTTGATTGTTTCGATGGGAAAGTCACATTTATGTTAGGAGCTGGGGGTGGAGGTGACTGCATATCTGCTCTTGCCGATATCTCCTTGTCTGCAAACTCCTCCACTTCTTTTTCGGAAATTGGGCTGACGCACTGATTGTCTGATATTGGTGCTGGTACTTCTAGACAGTGACCCCCCTCCTCTTGCTTGTACCACTTGTACCTTAAAGTATGATCTTAGAGATGGTGTAATCTTGATTTTCTGATCTTTGTTTTTCCTAGACCCTCTGCTTTTTATATTCTCTGTTAACTCCTCTGAACGTGGGGGGTGTTTCACGTTTTTCTTTGTGCTTCTCGGGGTCATACACCTTTTTGTAGGCTGTAGAAGGCTCTGTTTGCCTAGATTTTGATTCCTGAGGCAGTATGCTGACCTTACTCCTCCCTCTTCCGATCTCTCTAGCACAGAGAATAAAGCTCCTGCTGCTTGTATCTTCTTCGATCTAGATCTTGTGGAATAAGGGAAATGTAAGGGGATTTTTTCTTTTTTGTTTTTGACAATTTTATCTTTTCCCAGCGGTAAAGTAATGCAATTGTTATCTGCTTTCCCTGAATTTTGTGATAACAAATCTTTTTTGTCTTGATTTTCTACTTCGGCACTCTCTGCCTCTGACTCTGCCTCAGTTCCTCTCTGTTGCTTACTGTGTGTATGTCCCCCTTCTTCCAATACTTCCTTAGGGTAGAGACTTTTACCTCTCCTTTCACTCATCCAGCAGGGAATTATCGATGGTTTTATATTTATAACACTCTCACAATGTCTCTCTTCGCACTTTTCTCCTAGTAAAGATAATTGATTTTCATGGAAATTAAGGTTCTCCAATCTTTCCCAATGCCCTACGCTGGAGACCACGTTGTTACTACCTTGTGGAGCTCTCACTGAGTCTTCCGTGCTCGCCCCCGCCCCCTCTACACAGGCATACACAGCAGTGTTGCAGTCTCTGCTGCTCTTACCCCGGAAGAAGAAACCGACCTTGCCGAGTTTCCTCCTGCAATTCCGGGCAGCTCCTCGCGCTCTCTCCCACAGTCCGTCGCCGCCTGAGGAGTCCACCGCCGGATCCGGGCCTCGCCGCACCACAACTGCGACCCACCCCGTCATGCAGGTCTCCGACGCTATCCCTCAGCCTGTCTTCGAAACAATCCAGCGGCCAGCCGGTGTGAAGAGCACAACAGCCCGAGCCTGGAGAACGCCGCCGCCGAAGCCGTCGCCGCTGCCGTTCTCAATTGCACAGCTCTCGCCGGTCAGGTAAACGGGCTCTGTCTACTTGTCTGCCGGGGAGGGTTTTTCTTCTCTTGCAATATTATTCCTGTGAGCGTGTTGGTATCTAGTAGATTTTTAGTGACTAATCCATTATAGCATTCAAATCACATCATTATTCGGCTAGTTCTGCATCGAGAAGCGTTTTCTGACTCGTTTTCACCTGGAGTCTTTTCGGAGCTCGCGACCGAGCGTCTCAGCCAGCCGCCATCTTCCCCCCCCCATTGCAAAAAGATTACAAGAAACATTTAAATCGACAATTTGGTATTGGCAAAAACAACAGTATATTAAGACCATCATCCTACAATTAAATGCTACAGAAATTAATGTGACCCTCATTTTAAATGGGCTGATAGTTATACGTTTCATAGTTTTTAACACACCTGATACTATATACCAGGAGTAATAAAAAAAGGTATCACCAGTTACATTATGGTATTGTCTATTAACACTTCAATATGGAAGGGAACCATCTTCTGAGAGACATTCCTAGGCAAGATGATTGAATGGTCAGAATGGACCTAAAAGATGCCCACATCACCATGCCAGTCTTTCTTCTTTCATTTGGATACTTGCAATTCTTTTAGAAGGGATTGGCTTACAAGTTCATGGCACTTCTATTTAGCCTATTCTCGACCACTGGGTGAGTTGCTAAGGTCATGTGCCCAGATACAGAACATTTGAGGACCCTAGGATTGAGACTGATTCTTTATATAGACTCTTTTATCTTGATGTTGGTTCAATATCGGAGTGCTGGGAGGTGGAATGTGGTATGGGTTCCAGAGGAGTCAGTTCATGGTGACTGGGGAAGCTGTTGGAAGTTGTATCTGGCTGTGAATAAGGAAGATCCATTCCAACCTTACATTGTTTGAGCAGTCTTATGAGTGGTGACAAGTATTACAACCAACAGTTTACCCAGATTCTACCATGTGTCATCTTAGACTTCGATAATTCATGCATTGCAGGCCCATTAATTGAGTTCCTCATGGCTGTCTTTGGAGTTTTGAGGATTTCCTCAGCAGCGTGGCAACCTTGCTGGTATGATTTCATCATTTTTTTTAAATGAGGCCTCACTGGCAACTGAGCGTTTTGCCTGACCTATGCAAAGGCCAGGTAATGCTGTGTCACTACGCTGTTCAAGGAAAGTAAACAGTGATGCTGAGAGTGGAACAGTAAATGGATTATGACAAAATGTACTGAAGATGAACATATTGGTTAAAGTATTTTGCCATTAATAAATACTATATATGTAAACATTTTTTGCAAACATAGCAAATGTTGCAGCATGTGTGTGACTCAGTACTGTATACTGAATGTCTTGAGCATGATGCTTCACACATTAAATCCACAAAGAACATTTAATGGCACTGTTTTAACAGCAACTCCGTACCCTCACAACTGTTGTTTGAGAACGGTGACTACATTTATTATTATTTAAAATTATTACAAAGCCAAGATAAATGTGGCTGGGGAGTGTCATAAGTTGTTTTCTCATTAGCAACTACCTAGGGAATCTATTGAACAGTGTGTGACTGTGTTGCATTCCTTAGTCCCTCCTTGTAAGTTTCAGGATTTACATGATGAATTATTTAGAGATCAATTGATCAACAGAATGACTGATATGAAAATATAGGAGAAACTCTTGAGTGTGATGGAACCTACCCTTAACAAAGGAATACAAAATGCAAAAATTATTTAAAATACCTCTAGATATAAAATTTTTTATTTTTCTTTTATGTACAAAGGCACATAGATAATACACCATAGCTTTTACACAATTTGCAGTAGATTGGTTATTACCACATTTTCCCTTAGCCCTTCATATCTACTTAAGCTTTAATACGACTAAATCAACTAAATCATATATCAATCAGACTCATAACCGTAATTACACATATCCTTCAACATTTTTTTTTTTTTTTTAACTTTTGCTTCTCTTTCCATTTGCTTATAGGCTCCCATATTCTCCTCCCCAACTCTCTTCCTCTTCTTCCTTTCCGAGCATAGACATTTTCCTCAACCTTAAAGGCATACAACGTGGCTGCCAACCAGTCTT
The DNA here is from genome assembly GCF_964263255.1 of Lissotriton vulgaris. Taxonomy (NCBI): domain Eukaryota; kingdom Metazoa; phylum Chordata; class Amphibia; order Caudata; family Salamandridae; genus Lissotriton; species Lissotriton vulgaris. The sequence goes on from NW_028254183.1 coordinate 90,100, forward strand.
GAAATTTAGGGGGATTTTTATCTAGCCAAGCCAGGGCTATTGTCAGCCTATATACTGCCATTACTACAAAGAGAAAATCTACGAATTCTTCTTGGTTCTGTTCAGCTACCCCTAACATAATCCAACATGGTGTGAGGCGAATTATGATCCCCAAAGATCTTTCTAAGAATCCCTCTATCTCTTTGATCAGTGAGAATAGCTGTGGGCATGTTGCAAAGATATGAATGCTATCAGCTTCCAACTCGTTACATCGAGGGCAGTTTATACCTGTATTCCCTCCCCATTTTGCTATCTTCTCAGGTGTATAGTATAGAAAGTATAATGTCTTGTAATGTTGAGATTGCAAAGGGGCAGCACTCAAGATCGTGCGACCTAAGTTTAAAGATTCGGTAAAGCGATTGCAGTCAACCCCTATTTTCTCTGCCCACTTTGTACTATATTTCTCTAAATCATCCTGCTTTTCTTTCAGCAGAGCTGCGTACAGAGACCTAATTGTGCAATCCCTTGACATCCTAATTTTCTCCATTATTTCAACCTTATTAAAGCCTACTGGCCCTCCAGATTTATTCTTTAAGTAACTTCTAATCTGTAAATACTTGAAGAAGCCCCTGTTTCCTATACCATATACCTCTCTCAGGTCTGCAAATTGCTTAAAGCCTTCTTGATCAAATAAATCCCCAATTTGCGTAATACCACTCGCTGCCCAATCTATCATAGTTTGATCAGCAAAAATCTCCCCCGGAAGCGAACTATTATTCAGCAGTAGAACATATCTATTATATCTGCCCATTTTAACTTTTTTTAAGAAAGCATTCCATATCGTAACTGCAGCCTTAACAGTTTTAAACCTCGTTCTCTTGAAGTAGCTGTATTCTGTACATTTTAAAAAACAATTCTGTGCATTTGGCCCTAATACGACAGTATAAATCTTCGTAGACAGATCTTGTATTCTTACATCATCAACCTTCCCCCCAATCAACCCTTGTATATATTGCAATACAGTAACCACATAGTATAGATGAAAATCAGGTGCACCCCATCCCCCTCTTTCCCTAGGTAATGTCATATATCTGTACGCTCTCCGAGTTTTGCCGTGGGCCCAAATAAATCTATTACATATGCCTTCTATATTCTTGAACCAACTGTATTCAAATAACAGTGGTATGGCCCTAAAGAAATATAAGAACTTAGGAAAGATCATCATTTTGATAATGTTTGTGCATCCCACCAATGATAGATGTAAATTGTTCATTCTTTCCAAGTCTCTTTTTACGCTGGTCAACAAGGGATCAAGATTGCTTTTAACAATGTTATCAATCTCTGCTGTAATTCTCACCCCTAGATAGGTTGCAGCTTCTACCACTCTGTCATCATTACAAATTACCCACTGGTTTTTAAATACTATATATGTAAACATGTTTTGCAAACATAGCAAATGTTGCAGCATGTGTGTGACTCAGTACTGTATACTGAATGTCTTGAGCATGATGCTTCACACATTAAATCCACAAAAACATTTAATGGCACTGTTTTAACAGCAACTCCATACCCTCACAACTGTTGTTTGAGAACGGTGACTACATTTATTATTATTTAAAATTATTACAAAGCCAAGATAAATGTGGCTGGGGAGTGTCATAAGTTGTTTTCTCATTAGCAACTACCTAGGGAATCTATTGAACAGTGTGTGACTGTGTTGCATTCCTTAGTCCCTCCTTGTAAGTTTCAGGATTTACATGATGAATTATTTAGAGATCAATTGATCAACAGAATGACTGATATGAAAATATAGGAGAAACTCTTGAGTGTGATGGAACCTACCCTTAACAAAGGAATACAAAATGCTAAAATTATTTAAAATACCTCTAGATAGATGAAGGTTATAGACCAAAAAGATAAAAGAGATACCGCATCAGTGTAGTTCAACCTAGTAAAAGCCAGGAAGGTACAATAGAAATGTCTAGGGTTGATACTTAAGTTGAAGCCAAGCCTTGTAACTAGAAAGGTAATAGTTTCTTGCAAGTCAAGTTTTATATATGTGATAGTACAAAACACTCTCTGAGCTAAAGAGAGTTGCACAGGACAGGAATTGTTTGAAAGTGAAGTTTGGAATGCACCGAAACTTTCACATTTCAATCGTGATTATTTGCTGTGCATATATAGTTGCACACTGTACATTTGATCTATTGTATAATGTAATTTTATAGTTCTTGGTCCTATTGCTCGTTGTTTATTTGTTTTCCTTAAAGAGTCATTTTACGGTATGTGTGGGTTCAATACTATTGTCAAGGAAAGGGAATGTGTTATATCCTGATGTTGGTTTCATATCAGAATGCTGGTATATGAAATGTGGTATGGGGTTCCAAGGAAGCCAGTTGTTGTTGACTGGGGAGGCTGCTGGAGGTTTTATCTGGCTGTGAATAAAGAAGATCCTTTCTGACCTTACATAAGGGGAGCAGTCTTAGCTTAGACAATGTAGTATTCATATTTCAGGATCCCTCCCTACCTATTTACATCTCGAGGAGGCCACGCCACAAGTGTCCTACAAAATCTAGGTAATTGATCAACAGATTCAAGTCAGAATTGCCTGACTTCCTGGGATTCAGGATCCGCTCAGACTTGGCAGCCCTCATGTTGATTGTGTGGAAAATCAGATCAGTTAAAAAAGGGGTCCTTTCTGCCTTAAACAAAATTCAAATGTTTATATTTCGCCTAGACAGCTTTGAGATACGCTGTATTCAGGATATGTGCATAAAGCTCAGCTCACTTTCCGCCCATCTTTTTAATTGGCTCCTGTCTGTTGTAAATGGTAACTTTTCATTGGTCAATAGGCTTAGGAGTCCCTCCTTAGTACCGCCATGTCTCTTCTTGTAACCTACCATGAGGAAACCCCTGTTACATGTGTTGTTACTCCCTAGGTTTTAATTATAGCCTCAAGGCACTATTTTCCTAAAAGGCTTCAGGCAAGACACACAATTTGTCCTAAGCTAGGCTGGCAGTTGTTACTTCGCTCACTAGAGCATCTCAAATCTATATGAAACCGTCTATAAAATTCCCTTCATCAGCTCCACACAGAGTGCAACCTAATCCGAAATTCATGTAATAATTATTTTCAAAGCTACTAATTGTATATATGGATATAGCTATTTGAATGTACTCATAGTACTGTCTTGCATGCAATGCATTAAGGGTAGGGTGGATTTACCATATCTTCTGCAGGATGCAGTACCATATGTGACCAAAAAAGGTCCGCAGTGCTGGTGCCTTACTCAAAAGGGACCTATAGGAGCTGCTTGCAGTACTGCACCGAGACATGCAGTGCTGGTGCCTTGCCTTACTAGGGACCTCTAGGAGCAGCTAGCGGTACTGCACCGAGATATAAAGTGCTAGTGCCTTGCTCACTAGGGACCTCTTGGACCAGTTTGCGGTACTGTACCTAGACATGCACTTCTGGTGCCTTGCTCACTAGGGACCTCTAGGAGCAGCTTGCGGTACTGCACCAAGACATACAATGCTGGTGCCTTTCTCACTAGGGACCTCTAGAAGCAGCTTGCGGTACTACACTGAGACATACAATGCAGGTTCCTGGCTCACTATACAAGCATTTGCACTGCACTAGGTCTTCCATTACTGAAAATATGAGCTATTGGTGTTGCGTTATTATTTGCAACGCCAATACCTCAAACTATCAGTAATGCAAGACCTATTGCATTGCAAATCCTTGTTCTCACACAGTTGTCTAGAATAGTAGAGCTCCTAAATTCTTTGATCAAGGCCATTTTTCAAGGTACATTTCATTACTGTGTCCTTCATTGGTTAAACATTGCCCATATACAAAGAAGCCTATGATACTCTTACCCAATTCCCTCCTTATATCAGGAGGTTGCGAAGGAGGTGCAATGGGTGCAACAGCATATAGTCCTGTGAAACAGCAGAGTTATCTGTGGATCATCTGCAGATCTAATTATATAATCAGATGCAAGCAGAATAAGCTGGGGAGTGGGGGTCATTTGTCAGGTGAGGCTCCGTACCTAATATAGCACCTGGCCTGTAGAGTAATTGTGTCTCCACATAAGCTGCAAGGAACTATTAGTAGGTTCCTACACTTCTCAGAACTATTAGCAGGTTCATATGGAATCAGTTGTTGGACAACAGGCAGGATCAAGTGTTGTGTTCTTCTGAAGATAGGCAACATGTCTGTAGTTTGCTAGATAAACAAATAAGGAGGAAAGATGTTGAAAATATTGACACATCTGGCTAAGAATGTCTGGCACGAGTGCTTGACCACGAGAGTGTCAGTAATTGCAGAGTAGCCACTGAACGAAAACAACACTATAGAAGCTAGCACTCCCATTATATGGACTATACCTGCAAATGGATGTTGAATCCTAAGATTTTTCTGAGGCTGACATGGGTTTTTGGACCAGGTGTTATAGACCTATTTGCCTCTTTGAAGAACCACCAACTGTTAGCATTCGACAGTTGGAGGCTGGACCACTAAGTAGAAGCAACATATTCATTCCTTCAGGATTAGAGTGGCAACTGAGCTCATGCATTTACTCCATTTGTTATGATTATGTGTTTGATAGCCCAGTTAAGCCACGAACAAGCTTACTTAATTGTGGTGACGGGGACACGCCACCGGCGTCACCATGCGCTCTACAAATCTCCCTATTATTTTGGAGATCACAGGTTTGGTTTCAATGTAATTTTAACTGTCTGTCTGTAGCATCTCTTGATTCTTCTCCCTAAACGAACTAATCTGATGAATCCTCAGAGCACTTTCACCCCTTGATAACCTCAGGTCAATCCTGGAAAAAGCTGGATCTACCACAATCAGCTGCTTTCTACATACATCGTGCTAGGCCAACAGGAACTCAAAAGAGACACATTAGCCTGAACAAGATGGTCCTGCTGGTGTTTGGAACGACATCTGAATACAGAGGAGACACATTTAATTAATATTGTCTGTTTCCAATCAGAGATTGTACTGGAAGACTTATCCTACAGAGCTTTTAACTCTTATAAATCAGTGCTTAATTTTAGCCGGTGGTTTCAGGTGCTTTGAACCGGCAATTCATCGTCAACACTGGTGCTTGTGAGAGTCTGCCACTAGGTGGTGCTGTCTGACGAATTTAGAGAGAACCACAACAACAGTTAATTATAAATTCAATCTATATTAAAATTACTGTTGTCTACTGCCCATGCCATTCTCATAGCTTTGAAGGCCTGAAATAGTCCAAATTGGCACACTTGGAGAAGTGTGATGGTTAGTAGTTGTGTTGTTACTGTCATTGGCAGTGCTGGCACAGGCAGTGTGTGTGGTGCAAGCTGCAGTAAACCTCCTGACGAGAGCCCTGGCGCTTATTTTTTTAGAAATTAAACATTGTATAGAGATCTACTATGTCAACATGCCCTCAGATGATATCCAATACCCAGATGAGAGTTCATCCTTCGGTTAAGAAACTAGAGTGAGGCATTCTTTTATGAATTCTTCTGAGCCTTTGATATCCCACTCCTTCGGATGTCAACATTGTATCAAAAGTTCTACAGCGATATGCTAAATACTGTGCTTTAGAAACATCTACCCCTAGCACTGCCCATTCTTGAATGACTGTTGCAGCAAATCCAGACATCTATATGGAGCCATAGAGAGATTTCTCGAGCCATAGGTGGATTCATTCCAATTCTCTAATGCTACTCTGAGTAGCATGTTCTGAAGATGCTACATATCTAGCAGAATGTTCTATATTATATAATCCCTTGACCAATAGCTAAGTGTATTGTAGAGAAACCCATGTCAGATCAGCCTTATTAACAGGAGAATTTTAGACCTCAACCCTCTAGCATCCCTCGACCAGGGAAGTATAACCATCACCAAAGTAGAGTGTGCTCACAGAATGGGTGAATGTGGTATGGTTGCAATTCTAGTGTAACAAGAAAAAGAGAGGGGCCCTACTCTGCCAAAGGGACAGGACACCAACTAGACAGCAGTCTTAAAAAGTGCTCCCTTTGGGAAATGATCATACCACACATATAGATATTTATTAGCACTAAATCTCACACCACTGCACAAGCAAGCATAGGCCAATCAATCAAAAATATAAATGTTTATTTATTTAATTCTCAATAATTCATAAAACATTCAAATCAAGCTGGAGCTGTTTGCTCTAATAAAAACACAGTGTACTAAATGCAATATCTCGTAATGTTGCTCTCAAAATTATTTCAAATGCTGTCTACTGAAAGCAATTCATTAGATAGTAAAGTGAAATAAGGACAGTTCATCACTTTTTAACATTCAATAAGAAATATTTCCATTATACAAAGACATATACATAAAAACAAATATTTTCTTGTTTTTAAAATGTTTTTTTTTTTTTTTTTACCAAGAAGTGACTCGTTTCGGTCGAAATAAAGGTCCAACCACCTTCTTCAGGCACAACAATAACAGTTTAAAAAGTTCCAGCACTTTGAATCTATTAAAAAAGGGGAGATATTTTTGTAAATATATACTTTAGTTAACATCTTCACAATATTCTGCACATTTCTCAATACATTTCATAAGGGCAAAAAATAAACAAATACAGTTCCGATTGTTGGCCATCCATCATCTCTCATCACCAGTGGCACACGCAAACATCCATTGCCTTTTTACTCGATCCATATATTATACCATCAATGCAACCCCATTTACTGTGCATGTTTCATATACCGAGATACTTTCTCTCCAAAACCAGTTATCCTTTAAGTATCTGTTAACTCCACATTGTTCCACTAAAGACGGGGTAACCACCTCCGCTCACCATTATAGTACTTAATGATTCGGGAACACAACCTCCTTGCGAATGGTTCTAAATAAATAGCAGGCTCTAGTAATGGCACAATTGTTGTAAACGAGTTTTTCACCTGCATCGTATCTTTAACACATGTGTTTGGGGATCAATTCATCCATTCTTACACCCAAACACTATACCTAACATTAAGAATAATGATACACACCTTCTTTATATGTAGTACGTGGGAAGATGCTAGGGAAATAGTCAGGGCCTCACTTTCGTATAGTGGTTCATCTATAATGAAAAAATACATTATCGGTACTCTGTTTTACCCTTCAACTATATTGCTTTCTATTGATGTGGTTCATAGAGCCTACCTAGAGCAATTCATTTTTTTTCTATTTTTTTTATTACCAAGCAAGTCAAAGGTTAATCCCGGTGTAAAGACCCACAAATTGGTCAATATCTTCCAAAAGTCATTCACTGGACGAACTGAGATTTCAAGTTGTGCTGATTTCTGCAGTGACACAGCACAGCATAATACATTCGCAATGTTTATCTATTCCTTTTTCCATTCAATAGGAATCGCATTTGTTTTAGGATTTACCTGATCATAAATGGTTAATGCTGATAAAGGAATCCTAATAAAAGGCATTTTGTTTAGAATTTCTCTTAATTCGGGATGCTCACATCAGAGGTACTCCCTATTTTGAAGACGTAAAGGATGGCCTTTCGTAATTTCAGACGCTTATGTGCCCTGCATGACGAAGAATAAGCACATATAAGCACAGCAACCCAATAGGGCGTGTTCAGATTACCAACAGTAAACTCAACCCTACGATTTTTAGCTCCGTTAGCAGCACATATTTAAGGTTATACTCGTGCTGCTCTGTTCTACAACAATATTAACACTCAACAAAAGATAACCCGAGAGCTTTACTTTATATCACGGACAATTATATACTTGCCAAAACCTCTATTCTAACAAAAAGACTCAACAATTCTTACCGGGATATAGTAGTCTCCGTAAATGTTTGTGCGCCCGTTTCAATTGAAAACCCGGCACCATCTGACTCTCTTTATCTCAACAATTCACCGCACGCCACTTCCACGTGGTCCGTACGTGACAGAGAAATAGGACATTTCTTTAACCTCGCCACTAAAAAACAGATCCGCCATCTTTTAATGGTGAATCTGCCGCATTATTGTTTCTGATGGATACATCTGCCAGTGGATTCCTCACCTTGTGAATATCCCCCTGCGTCAGCAACGTTTGGAAAATTCTTTTGTAGCACGCCGGCGTGGACGACGTCATAAGAGCACGGCATCGCAGGCGAATCCGACTGACGTTCCCTTTTTTCCCCGTCGTCGACGCTAACGGTTTCGGGGAACCTCTGTAGCTGTTGGTAACTTTGTTACTGTTTTCTCTGTTTGGCCTCTTGCTTCTTGCTTCTTTGTTTCTCGCAGAGGATGTCGACTAAGAAGACCGGGTCTAGCCTAGTGGGGAGTGAGGCAAGATGATGTCGATTACGGACCCGCATAAAGATTGTATCTGGTGTCTGAGTTCTACCACAATGTCAAAGGGTGTTCTTCGTGTAAGAAGATGAACCCGAAGGCTCTTCGAGAGAGGGAAGCGAAACTTCTGGTGGCGAAGTTGAAAGGTAGAAAAGAGAAGAATACTTCGAGATCGCGTTGGAGTAGGGCGAGGTCGAGGTCCCTCACGGCGTCGCCTTCGAAGTCGTCTTCTGGTCATGCTTCGAGGTCAGCGAAGAAAAAACATAAGCAGCGAAGGCATGGATCTCAACATCTTTCCGGTAAGGACTCGGAGTCGAGGCCGAAGTCGCCTAAGAGGAGGCATAGAAAAGATGAGGTGTCTCCTTGGCTTGGCGTTCCAGAAGATGAGGCTTCGCCCTTGGAGTCGCCGGTGCATTCTCCGGCTCCGGTGTTGGTTTCCTCTACGGTGCCGTCCCCGGCTCGAGAGGAGGAAGAGGCTCCTTTACAAGAGGGCACGGTGACTCCAGTCAATCGGCCTGAGGAAGAGGAGGCGAATTCAGAACCTCCGAGAGGGCATCCTATGGGTTCTTACCCGTCCTTCCCAGCTCCAGGTCAAGACCCTACTTCGTTTTTAAATGCGATGTATGGAGTCTACTCGAGAGCTTTGTACCCCTCTGGTGCACCTTCGGGTCCCATGGGTCCTTTGGCATATAATTTAGGAGTTCCTCACTCCTATGCTCCAGCTCCTTTTATGCCGTTTATGTCGGCGCAGGCTTCGCCTTGGCTTTTCTCGGCGCCGCCGAAGTCGTCGACGCCGATTCCATCGACGCCGCCTCCGGCTCGACCTCGTGAGCAGCAGCTTGTGCTTCCGGATTCGATCTCGACGCCGGCTCCGGTTCTGTCGGAGTCAGTCACGGATCCGACGGCACGGCTCGTGAAGGAAAGATCGAGGCGGGAAGCTCAGCGTCTTACAGAGGAGCAAAGATATAGAGAGGCTGAGGCTGAGATGGAAGAAGGTGAGTTTCAGGAGGACTATTTTGATGATTTGAGGGAAGCTAGTGGCTTAGAGCTTTTCCCTGAATGGGAGCTGTCCTCTGTTTCTGATGCTCCTTCAAAGGACGTTGCACCATACCATGTGGTCATTAAAAAGGCTGCGGCTCTTTTAAATTTGACTTTGCCTACAGCTGAATTCAAGGCTAATATATTGACTGAGGTCCTTCATTCCCCATCTTCGATTGTAGAACCATTGCTTCCTTTTAATAAGGCTTTGACTGAGCCCATATTAGAGGTTTGGAACAGGCCTTTTACAGCTCCTGCAGTGGCTAAGGGTGTTGCAAGGAGGTATAGGGCAGCTCCTGGTGATCCTGAGTTTCTATCCTCGCATCCTTTGCCTGAAAGTCTGGGGATGAGGAGTCCAAGAAACAGGATTAGACTGCGAAAAAGATTTTCTCTTCTGCGAGTATGGCTTTAAAATCGACCAATGCCACATGTCTCATGGGGAGATATATATATGCTCTGATTGACTCTGTATGGCAGTTGGCTCCAAAGATTCCTGAGGACAGCAGGAAGGATTTTGATGAGGTGTTGGCTGATACACAGGCGGCTGCACGTCAAGTGATTCTAAGTGGACTTGACATTGCTGATTCAGTTGCTTGCATTATGGGAACTTTTGTTGCCTCTAGAAGGGCTGCTTGGATGAAGTCATCTGACGTTCAGGCAGCTTTGTTGGATTTGCCATTTGATGGTACTGGATTATTTGGAAAGAAAGCTGATGCAGCTTTAGAAAGATATAAGGACAGTAGCGCTACTGCCAGATCTTTGGGGCTGCAGTCCAGAGGCTCTGCGACTAAGAGGTTTAGAGGTTTTGGGCATGCATCCTTTCGACCCTACCGTCAAGTACAACAGCAGCAGCAACAGCAAAATCCACTATATGAATCCTACAGGGGCAGACAAAGAGCTCGTCCTTGAGGACATCAAGCCTCCTCCTCCTCTTCCTCCTCCGCTTCCCAACCCCCTCAATCATCAGCAAAGCAGCCCCAGATCCGCCATTCCGGATCATGTGGGTCCTGTAGGGGGTCGGCTTACCCATTTTCTACGGGATTGGAAATCGGTCACATCAGATCTTTGGGTTCTCAATCTCGTAGAGAATGGGTATGCTCTTCCCTTTCGGGAATTTCCTCCGGATTACCCTCTTTGCCAAGGTTTTTGCTCGGAGGACCACCTACTTGTCCTGCAGGAGGAGGTCCTGTCACTGTTACAAAAAGGTGCCATAGAGGTGGTTCCGGAGCAGGGGTCAGGGATGCTACCTCCGGTATTTCCTGATCCCCAAGAAGGATGGCAGACTTCGTCCAATCCTGGATCTCAAGATCTTGAACCTTTACCTGAAGCAGGAGAAGTTCAAGATGCTCACCCTTGCGCAGGTTCTTCAAGCGCTGCCGGAAGAAGACTGGATGGTGTTGATCGACTTGCAGGATGCATATTTTCATATCCCAATCCTGAGGTCGCACAGGAAGTATCTCCGTTTATGGTGGGATCACAGCATTACCAGTTTGTGGTCCTTCCGTTTGGTCTTATTACTGCGCCTCGAGTCTTCCCCAAGGTGATGGCTGTGATGGCAGCACATCTCAGAAGATCAGGGATTCCAGTATTCCCTTATCTGGACTATTGGCTGATCAAGGCGGAATCTCCAGAGAAAGTGCTCCATCATCTGCAAGAGACAACTCAGTTGTTGTACAGGTTGGGTTTTTTGATAAATGTACCCAAATCTCATCTGGTGCCCTCCCAGTGCAACCTGTTCATTGGTGCAGTACTGGATACAACTGTATGTCGGGCATTCCCTCCTCCACAACAGATTCGCGACATACAGGAAATGATTCCTTTGTTTCACAATGGAGCGGTCGTTCCAGTCTTGAAGGTCCTTCACCTGCTCGGTCTGATGGCTTCCTGCATTCTGTTGGTCAACCATGCACGCTGGCACATGAGGGCACTCCAGTGGTGTCTCCGCAGGCAGTGATATCAACACAACGGAGATCTCAGGGAGTCTGTGAGGATCTCCAGAGAAGCTGCGGTGGATGTATCTTGGTGGGGTGTGGAAGGCAATCTGTCTCAGGGAAAGCCTTTCCAGCTACCTCCATCGGTTGCCATGGTGATAACGGATGCATCCACTCTAGGGTGGGGTGCACATCTGGGGGATCGGGGGATCAAGGGTCTTTGGTCTCCAGAGGAAAGGTTGCTTCACATCAACCTTCTAGAATTGAGGGCAATATGTCTAGCACTCAAGGCCTTTCTCTCTTCCCTTCGCGGGCGGTCGGTTCAAGTCTTGACGGACAACACCACTGCGATGTGGTATGTCAACAAACAGGGAGGAGTGGGGTCGCAGTGTCTCTGCAGAGAGGCTCTGCGTCACTGGTCCTGGGTTCAGGACCATCAGATTTGTCTGATGGCAAATCATCTGGCCGGAGTTCTGAACGTACGTGCAGACAGTCTCAGTGGGCAGTTCTCAGCCGACCACGAGTGGAGGCTTCTTCCAGAGGTGGTTCATCACATCTTCCGGACGTGGGGAACTCCTCAGGTGGACCTGTTCGCCACTCACGAGAATGCTCACTGCCCGTCATTCTGCAGTCTCCAGTTTCCGATGCAGAGAGCCTTGGGGGACGTGTTTCAGTTGAGTTGGGACTCACAACTCCTTTACGCGTTTCCTCGCATACCCTTGATTCCTCGGGTTCTGAGGAAGATTCACCAAGACCGGGGCCAAGTTATATTGATCGCCCCGGATTGGCCAAGTAGGGTGTGGTACACAGATCTTCTCCACCTCTCTTCGTGCCCGCCGCTCCGTCTCCCTCTCAGGGCACATCTCCTCTCTCAGATGGAGGGGCATGTTCTACACCCCCACCTCCAGACCTTACACCTTCATGCCTGGAGATTGAACGGGGCAACCTGAATTCCTTTTCTCTCCCACATGATGTGGTGGATGTCATTCTATCGGCCAGGCGTGATTCCACCAAATCTATCTATTCTTACAGATGGTCTAAATTTGTGACTTGGTGTGGGGATAAGTCCATTGACCCTTTAAGGGCTCGTTTGTCAGATATACTTCTATTTGCTCTTTCTTTAGCGCAGCAAGGGTTTGCTGTGGCGACAGTTAAAGGTTATTTTTCGGCGTTGTCGGCATTTCTCTGCCTGCCGGATCAGCCGTCCTTACAAATACATTTCATCCTACTCCTTTTATTGTGCCTCAATGGGACTTGAATCTGGTGCTTACTTATCTAATGGGTTCCCCTTTCGAACCTTTACATAATTGTCCCTTGAGGTTGTTGTCTTTTAAGACGGTTTTCCTAGTTGCAATTACCTTGGCAAGGAGGGTAAGTGAGCTTCAAGCTCTTAGTTCAAAGCCCCCATTTTGACCATTCATGCTGAACGAATGGTTCTCAGGACCAGGGCTGCTTTTCTGCCTAAGGTGGTTACTCCTTTCCATCTAGGACAGTCTATTACCCTTCCTACCTTCCATCCTCCCCTCACCCTTCCAAGGAGGAGGAGCGGCTTCACCGTTTGGACCCTAAGAGGGCGGTGAGCTTGTATCTTGATAGGAAAAAGGACTATTGAGTGGATGACCTGCTGTTTGTTGGATTTGCTGGCTGCAGAAAAGGAAGAGCTGTGCACAAGCGCACACTTTCGAGATGGATAATACTATGCATCAAGATCTGCTATGCCCTGGCTGGTAAGGAACCTCCAGAGGGTATAAGAGCCCATTCTACTAGAGCAAAGGCTTCTACATCTGCTTTGTCTAGGGGTGTACCTGTTGAGGACATCTGTAGAGCGGCAACTTGGGCCTCCCTCCACACTTTCGCGAAGCATTACTGCTTGGATACCGAGATGAGGAGGGACGGCCACTTGGCGCGTTCTGTCCTCCAGGATTTTCTGGTATAGGAAAGTGGACACCCTCCTCCAGGAGTGGGGACTGCTGTGGGAATCTATTCACAAGGTGAGGAATCCACTGGCAGATGTATCCATCAGAAGAACAAGTTACTTACCTTCGGTAACGCTTTTTCTGGTGGATACCGTATCTGCCTGTGGATTCCTCACTGACCCACCACCTCCCCGTTGTCCACTCTTCTATATCTAAGTTTATGGCAATGTTTAAATGTGTTTATATATATATATGTATATATATATTTGTATATATATTGTGTTTTTCATGCATTGTCTTCACACTATGTGTTATCTTGAATATTATGTACTGTGTACACTGTATATGTATATATCTACTGTCATTGATCTATCCGGGTGCCTCGAAGGCACGGAAAAAAGGGCGGAACTGATGTCATCACGCCAACGTAGGCCTAATAAGGAGTCAGTGACGTCAGTCGGAGTCGCGCGCGATGCCGTGCTCCTATGACATCGTCCACGCCGGCGTGCTACAAAAGAATTTTCCGAACGTTCCTGACGCAGGGGGATATTCACAAGGTGAGGAATCCACAGGCAGATACTGTATCCACCAGAAAAAGCGTTACCGAAGGTAAGTAACTTGTTCATTAGTGCAGGAGCATATGCATACTGTGTACACAGGTACAAACAAGGAATCATAAAAAATATGTCTAGTGAATCCGCTCTTATTGCCGATTTTGTTTCTTAAATTGCTCCTTATTATGGAATATTTATATTTCTCTATTCCCTCTTTATTACAATTATTAATGTTGACCCCATTAAAGTAACAGTATATTAAAGTGGATACTTATATACATGCCTGTTTAGATTCCAGATTACATAAGAAACCCCATAACATACCAGGTGAAGAATGTTATTTTATCAATCTGTCCCATTCTTCTCTGGTATTCAGCCCCTGTCTGATTGTATTAAAAGTCGATATATACCATTGTTCTCTTGCCATGCGTTTATCTTCAATACTGCCACCCCGCTTGTTGATGCAGACTTTTTCTCAAACAAACCAGACAAAATCTCTCTCTTTATGGCCAAACCCAAAAAAATGTGAGACCAAAGGTGCATTCAATCTCTTAGTTTTTATGGCTGACTTATGTTCAGCCAGTCGCACCCTTAGTTCGCGGCTCGTCTCCCCTATATATGGTAAGCCACTAGGGCAACACAACAAATCGATTACATTTTTGCTGCAACAGTTATTGAGGGTGTGAGCTGTTATAGTTTTGCCATTGTCTGTGAATTCTTTAGCCACCACACACTGATCGCACATCTGGCAATTGCAACAACGTACATTACCCCTTGCTCTCGTTTTATCCAGGGTTCTTAGTCTACTTTTCTGGTCTTCCCTATAGGTATGGACAAGCTGACTGCGTAAGTTGTTATTTTTCTTAAACGCAAATAAAGGTTTTTTCAATGTAATCTCTGCCTGGTCATTCGAGATGTGCCAATGTTTATTGACCACATTTTTGATTCGGTTACTAAAACCATTAAATTGGCTCACAGAGACCACTCTTTTAGTCTCTTTTACTTTATTGGTTTTGGTTAGCTTAGACTCCCTCTCAAAGAACCTTGCTCTTTTAAATGAATGAGATATCAATTTCTTTGGATATCCTCTATCCTTTAATTTATGCTTCAGAACTTCAGAATGTTCATAAAAATCTTCCAACTCAGTACAATTTCTCCTCAGCCGTAACAATTGGCTGAAAGGAATATTATCCTTCTGGGATTTCGGGTGGTAGCTAGAATAGTGGAGCAAGGTGTTTTTAGCCATTTGTTTGATAAAGAGCTCCACTATCAAGCTACCACCATCTGCCTTGATCGTAATGTCCAAATAATCTACTCTATCTTTACTGAAATGGGCGTAAATTCTAGATTTTAATCGCCCATGTTCAGCCAAGTAAGGAATTCTGATAACAGGTCCATCGGACCATCCCAGATAAAAAAAGCATTGTCAATAAGCCAATGGCACTCTAACATTTTCAAAGAAAGGAGCCACCTCGTTATATATATGGCGCTCCTCAAAGTCGCCCACATATAAACACGCTAGACTCGGCGCACAGGTGGCTCCCATGCTAGTACCTTTGCGCTGGCGAAACAGCTGATCTTTAAATAAAAAGATGTTGTTAAACAAAACAAATTCCGTACATTGGACTATAAATTCCTTGTTCACTCCGTCTAGTATCAGATCTTCGAGAATACGTCTACTCAGCTCCACTGTCGACTCCTGGGCTATATTTGTATAGAGAGACTCAATGTCCAGGGTTACTAGACACTGAGTCTCTCTCACAAATGGTTTGTTCTCAAGTGTCCCTATAATATGTGATGAGTCCCTCACATAAGACCTAAGATTAGACACCAAAGGACTAAGAAAAAAGTCCACATATTTGCTCAAGGGCTCAAGGTATGAGCCTAAACAGCTCACAATATGTCTCATGGGAGGGTCAACAGCACTTTTATGGATTTTGGGTAATACATATAGAGCTGGGGTCTTAGGGTTTTGATTATTCAAGAATCTATATTCCTCATCACAGATCAGATTATGCTCTTTCGCTTCTAAAAGAAAATGCCTACATTTGTTAGTAAGAGTACTGAGTTCTGATTCCTTCACTCTCTTATAGTGTTCAGGAACATTCAAAAATTTTAAAACCTTTTCTTCCTAATCCGTGGTATAAAGATTTACAACTCTCCCTCCCTTATCGGCGGGTTTAATTGTAATGGAGTTATCTGCTTTTTATTAAGATTTTGTTGTTGTGGGTGCCTATCTTTTATAATATCATAGATCCCTATTTCTACTGCCTTTTCAAAAGTCTCAACATTACTGCCTACTTGGGATAAAGAGGGAGTAAATGTCGACTTAGGTTTAAAACCTGTTTTATTATTAGATTCTTTGCTAGGTCTATTTTCCAAAAATCTCTGTAATCTGATTTTTCTAAAAAACTGCCTAAGATCTTTATCCAACCGAAACTTATTATATTGGCAGTGGGTACAAAACTAAAACCTTTTCCTAAAACTGCATTTTCATGTATACTAAGTGACCTATTTGACAGGTTAATGATGGGTATTTTGTTTATTTCATTTAACACCAGTACCTCTGACTCCTGGTTCTTATATATTCTTGAGGGAAGTATAACCATCACCAAAGTAGAGTGTGCTCACAGAATGGGTGAATGTTGTATGGTTGCAATTCTGCCTGACCTCCTCCATCAGTCACAATGGCAAAGGAACACCTTGCCAGTGTCACTCGTCTTGCTTCCACTTCCATCTTTCGCTGACCATCTCTGGTGTTTCAGGGTGTAGTAAGCAGCTGTAAGTGTCTCGCTCTCTGTTTCTTGATTTTTGCCTGGTCTGCCATCTGAAGAGAAACTTAGAAAGCACTGGGTACTTTTCCACATAGTTTCCAATTAAACGTACATCCGTGCCTAGTGAGTCACCAGTCAGGTAGCAGGTAAATAGTTGGGTTAGAGACAGACATCTGAAGTAGGACCCAGACTGGCCCAGAACCGCTTCTATGAACTCCATGGAAACAGGAGTGGCTGTATGGGGGGTGCTTCTGTTGGCTTAGACTAAAGGAAGGATATTGAAGGTGTATGTTGTTGATATGTTCCAGTTTATTTAGGCAATTTGGTGGAGCAAGAATATGGGACAAATAAAGATCAAAGAATAATAAGCTCCAAGTGGAGGAGATTCTGATGAAATACTTACTAGGTTTCTGTCGACTGCTTTGGACAAGGCACTTGGGCTCATCATTCAATTAGTGTGTTGTTTGATCAAGACTGTGAAAGCTCATTGATGGTTTCAGAGGAAATGTTTAGTCTGAGAATGATAACATTTTTTAAATGACGGAGGCTGATAATCCAGATTTTAGCTTAGAAAAGAAAGTGGGTACTGTTTCATAGACTAAATAACTCTAATGAGTGGTTTGGGCTGACTAGGTGTTGTAGTATTGTGGCAGATGGAGAGCCACGGACGCTAGGACCTGGGGACGGGAACCTAGGAGGAGGTAAAGAGAAAGGGAGGAGTCGGATGGAGGGGAGTCAGTTTAAGGTAGTGTGGGCAAGAGAAAGGTGGTATGCTAAGAGCAGTGAATAAAGAGCTCTACCTACCTAGCCACGTGTCCTTGTCGTATGTCCTAGGCAAGGGACACTACAACTGGCGACGAAGGTGGACCCCACCTGCCGATCGAACTATACGTCACACGCGCTTTCTCCGTTTCCTGCTGCCTCCTGATGCGGCCTTGGGAGTCCACCCCAGGTGCGCCTTCTCCATTTACTGCTGCCTACTGATGCGGCCTCGGGAGCCCACCCCGGGTGCGCTTTTTACGTCAGCTGATTCTTCCGGACGCAACCTCGGGAGCCCACCCCGGGCGCGCCTTACTGTGACTGATCCACCCTACTACTACGTGTAATTGCAACATCAGGTGCCTAACCTCGTCGTACGTTGCTGGCTGGTGTGCGCCTCTGCTGTGCCGCGCTGTCAGGAGCCTACTCTTAGCGCCTATTTGTCCTGCCTGCCTGCTGTCTGCCAATTGGGTTCTGGTCTGGTCTCTTTGCAAGCCTTCACTTACCTATGGCTGGTGCACCTCTGCCTCCCGCTTGCATGCCCTGACGTTGGTCAAATAATCAAGGAGTTGCCTGCTGATGTTGCATCGTCATATCCAGATGTGCGTGAAGCGCTCAACAGAAAATTTCTTCACAAACAAAACATTGACAATGAACGGTATACTTTCAATCTGGCCTCCCAAGAAAAGGATGAATCGATGGGAGAATTCATATCACGCCTTAAACGGCTAGCACGCTATTGTGCGTTCGACTCCTTCACGACTGAAGATGCTCTTCGCCCCCGCATAATCAAATGGTGTCAATCTGATTCCTTTCGCAGACGCCTTCTAAAGAAGAGTGATTCCGTGGATGAAATTGAGGAAATGACGAGTGTCAATGACCAGGCGGAGGAACATGCAAAACGAATGGAAGCTGGAAAAGGGTAAAAACAGGAACAAGGCCACCAAATTCAATCTCGTCGCACAGAGCGTCCCTCCTCTGCAGGTCGAAGACTGTCCAAGCCCAATGAATAGTCTCACAGGACAAGTCGTCGTCGCAGCCCAGACCGGACTGACAAGGGTCGGGAGCGGCAGCTCAAATGTTATCACTGCGGTCAAAACTTCCTTCACGCAGAGACTTGCTCAGCATTAGGCCAGAAGTGTTGGCGATGTGGCAAAGAAAACCATTTTTAAATGGTATTCAGAACAACTCGCAGAGACACTCACAAGAACTCCAAACAATACAGGTCTTGACCCCATGTCAAAGCAGTACGAGATTGCAGAGATACGTCCTCCAGCTTGTCACTCTCCAGTCTCTATTCTCACATCTCCCGTAGATCGCAACAATCAGAATCTCGGGAATCAAGGTCCCTCACGCCGATATCGCAAGACAGTGAGGAATATGTCTGCATGGTCGTGGATCCGGACAGGCTCAAGAAATATCCAGGACTGCACCTCAAATGGATGAGCACGTAGCCAAGTTTGTACTGGACAGTGGGGCATCTCTCAATTATATCTCAGTTGCTGATTACAACAAAATGGATCCACAACCACTCCTGCACAAAGCTGCGGTGCGCATATACACATGGATGTCGAAGGAACCCCTTCCATGCCTAGGACAATTTCAGACCTCTCTCACTTACAAGGATAGAACCATTCTAGCACGCATTCAAGTCATTGATGGGCCCGAAGCTGACTGTCTTCTCAGTTTGCCCATAGCGGAACGACTTCAACTGGTGGAGATATTATACAGAGTGATGAACCTGACATTGTTCACAAGTTTCCGAAATTGTTTACAGGACTTGGAAAAATGACCAATTTTCATGTTTGTCTGCATATCAATGAACGGATGATGCCTGTAGCTCAGCACCACAGGAGAATACCATTTCATCTTCAACAGTCGGTGGAAGAAGAGCTGCAGGATCTTCTGCAGGCAGACTTCATTGAACAAACCTCTGGTCCCACTCCCTTGGTGTCTCCAGTAGTTATTGTACCAAAGAAAGGATAAGAAGAAAAGCCCGCCTCTGTGTTGACATGAGAGTGCCTAATACTGCCATTGAACGGGAAAGAGACCCTGGACCTCATATCAGTGATATGATCGCGACTTTCAATGGGGCAAAGGTATTTTCTAAACCAGATCTCAACAAGGGCTATCACCAGCTTCAATTACATGAAAGGTAACCATACATTACCACATTTTCTACCCATCAAGGCCTATTCAGGTACAACTGACTCAGTTTTGGAGTCTCTTTGCCAGCTGAGATCTTTCAGGAAGCAATTAGAAGAGTGATACATCACATTCCCAACACTCTTAATTATAGTGACTACATCCTTGTGTTTGGAGCAACTGTAAAGGTCCACATTAAAGCACTGGATAGAGTATGTCACACACTACTGGTAGCCAATCTAACTCTTAACAAAGACAAATGTGAATTGCACAAATTCACCTTGAAATTCTATGGACCCATCTTCTCGGGCGCAGGAATGAGGCTAGATCCTGAAAAAATTGCAGCGCTGAATGACACCCCTCGCCTTGAGACGCTGAAGATGTGCGGTCATTTCTAGGAATGGCCAGCTACTGTGCACAGTATATCAAGGACTATGCCACCATCAGCTATTTCCTAAGGAAACTGACCAAACAAGGCCGCCCATTTCAATGGAGCACCAGCTGTGATCAAGCATTACACGCAATTAAAGCAGCTGTTGAATCAGCAAAAAACTTGGCATACTTTAACCCTCGTCAAAAGACGGAGATCACAGTGGATTCCAGCCGCAGCCTGACAGACACCGAACAAGCCTACTCCCAGGCGGAGAAAGAAAGCCTTGCAGTAGTCTGGGCATGTGAGCACTTTCACATCTTCATCTATGGCAAACACTTCACACTCATCATGGATCAACAAGCCCTAATAACCATATTTGTTAATGCTCAAGCTAAAATGCCACCAAAAATTGAACGTTGGGGAATTTGTCTTCAAGAATATACCTATACCATCATCCAAAAGCCTGGCAAAGCAGCTAATCCGGCAGATTACATGTTGCGACATCCTAAGACGTCATTGAGCTCAAATCCGTCACTGGCGGAGAAATACATACACCTTATTGTAGCTCAAGCAACACTGCCTGCAGTCCCTCTAGAAACCATCATTGAAGCCACAGTCAGTGATGCCATGTTACAGGACAGGTGTGGCAGGAAGGGGACTCACTGAGTTTTCAAAAAGAAGACCCCTGAAGAGGGATCAGCACAGCACACATTTAGGCTTGAAGCTCCTTTAGTGGTCGTGCATCATACACCAAATTTAAAAATATCACAAACTCGAAGGCTAATGACTCCCAGAAGTAGTTAAGTGGAAGGCTCTTTGAATTTTCACTTTTTTCACGTTTTTGTGTCCCTAATGGTAGGCTCGCACTAAAGTTGTCTTTTGGTTTTATAGAGGGGTTTAGGATTGCCAGGAGTGATACTTTGGAGGGAAATATCACCAAGAATCAAGTATTTTTGCTAGCTCCGAGATGCATTATCACCCTTGTATCCATCGCACTCTTCGCAATTCTATAGGTTACGCCTGGGAGATCATGCCCCAGAAACAGCATAGGAAATGTAGGCTCATTATTACCATATCCTCACTTAAACCATTTTTGGATAACAATACTGTTGATGCAAGTATGCAATCTTTGAGCATACGTAGAAAACTGAGCTCCTTAGGGAAGAGTGTATATATTTTTGCAGATTTTACACAGGGTCTTGCTTTCATGTATTCCCTGTTCATTATGATGCCAAGGATTATTACAATTTACTTCCCAGATCAATTGTTTGGGAAATGTCTGCCTACATTCTGTAGAGTTGCCCATGCCTAATAACGTTTCATCTTGTTCCTAAACTGTGTCTTCACGGATATGCAAGAGTTCTTTGATGACATCCATTTAAGTATATTTGCTGCTTCATGAAAGACACGGGCTTGCCCTTGTTGTACCTTTTGTAGAAGGACAGAGAAGGTCACCTTATCCACCTTATCCTGCTTCTGGATTGAAGCTAATTCAGTAAAAGGCTTGTTGCTTTCTTCTTGGTAAAGTGGATGTGTTTTGTGAGTCAAAAAATAGATAGTGTTTCAGGTAAAAGAATATAGCCTCTGAAAGTCACATTGTGCATTCTCTTTACATAGCTCGAATTCTCAGATCAGTTTCATTTCCCATTGCAAATTTGTGCATAAACCATCGCTTAGTACAGTTGTCTAACAAGGTGAGAGAGAACCTGCAAAACCACATTGGTCTCCTGTATGATTTAAATGTTGCAGTGATTTGGATGTTGCTGGGCCTGTGTACAGATTCTCCTAATGATGGCGTTGGTGCTATTTTGGGCAGCTACTGAACTATTTAATGATGGTCAAATGACTGATAAACTTTGAACATTGTGAGCAATGTTATATTTGTAAAATAACTTCATTTAGCTGTAGCAGCCTAAAGCAGCACATTTTAGGTTGGACATCATGTCTGTTCTTCATGCTGTTAGTGATCAAAAGGCAGCATGGTTTTGAGGCTGCTTAAGGAACTGGCTCTATTATGCCCGCAGGGTATTTTATTCAGCGCAAGGCATGTCCCGAGTGTTATGTATGAGTCATGTGGTGATGCCAACCTCTGTTTTAAGAAGCAAAGCCTCAGAACATATGGTACGAGGGCGGCAAAGGACATGATGATTTTTTTGTGCAAAAATGGGAGGTCTTGGTGCCAAGTCCTAGTATCAGTCCTCGTCTCAGCTGTGCTTGTTCCCAGAAAGATAGACATCTTAAAAACACAAGTTTGTGGTTTATTTGCGGGTTCCAAAAACTCCACAAAGCTGTGCGGACTTTCACATGTTAGCCGCCTCAGTGCCTTATGGCATACATGTGCAACAGGGTTCACGCAGTAGCTGATGCATCATGACAGTTGTCTGCAGTTGCTTCCGTTGCTAGTTTGTCAAGTACTAGCCATCATTGTATTGTATTGTATTGTATTGTAATTGCATTTATATAGAGCTTACTACCCCTGACGAGGGGTCAAAGCGCTTTTTCGGCGAGTAGCACGCTACTCCGGGACCCATAGAGGATTAGTGTTGAATTAGTATAGGGAAATATGCAAGTACATTTTAAGCAGTGGATAGGTTAGTCAGTTATTTGGATTTGGAATGTTGGCAGAATGTATGACGTTACAACGCATACATTCACAACGCATACCATTACAACGCAACTTTTACAATGCAGGATCCATTACAAAGCATGCCTTTACAACGCATGCCATTACAACGCAGATGCTATTACAACGCATGCCATTACAACATAATTATAGGTAAGTATACAATTTTATTAATATCAATTTAATTTTAATGAATTTAAAAAAAATAATATTAATTTATTTAAATTAATTGTAATTTTTATTTAATAAAATGTAATAATGGTGTAATAGTAGGGTAAGTGTTGGACAGTGTAGGGGTAAAAATTACTATTCTAACTCCAGGGGGGTGTAATAGTAATGTAAGTGTTGGATAGTGTAGGGGTAGAAATTACTATTCTAACTCCAGGGGGGTGTAATAGTAGGGTAAGTGTTGGATAGTGAACATGGAGTTTAATTAAAATTAATTTATTTTTAATTATTTAATTAAAATAAAATAAAATTAAAATATTCAAATTTATTATAATAAATTAAATTATTATTTTTTAAGAAAATTAATGTAAAAATTGTAATTTAAATAAATTATAATTATTTTAAGAAAATTAATTAAAAAATGTAATTAAATTAATAATAATAAAATGATATAGCATCTGCGTTGTAATGGCATGCGTTGTAATGGATCCTGCATTGTAAAAGTTGCGTTGTGATGGTACTGCGTTGTAAAAGTTGCGTTGTGATGGTTGTTTCCCTAGCAGAAGGATAGAAGAGGACAAGGTTTGTATTTATACATCGCTTGTTGACGCACACTATTCAGGAAGCCTATAAAGGATTAGTGGTGAAATAATATGGTGAAATATGAAGTCATTTCAGTGGTGGATATTAATCAGTTACTTGGAGTGAGAAGAATAGCAGAGGGATAAAAGCGGAAGAAAGATTTGCATTCATATAGCACTTGTTCCCCTGATCGGTATTTAAGGGCTTTTCTGGCGAGTAGCACGCCACTCCGGAACCCATAAAGGATTAGTGTTGAAAATTAGTATAGTATAAATATGAAGTAATCTGAGTAGTGGATATGTTATTCAGTTATTTGGGTAGTATATTATTATAGTTGAATATGGAATTTGAGAAGTGAACATGTTAGTCTGTTAATTTTGATTGAAAAGGATAGTGGAGGGATAAAAGAGTGAAGTTTTTTTTTTTAGGTCTTAGCAGTAGGAGGAGGCTTTTGGATGAGTAAAAAGGAGTTTTGGAGGGGAGCAGTCAGAGGGAAGAGTTTAGAAAGGTTTGTTTTAGGGGATCGGTATAGTAAAAAGAGGTGTCAGATGATGCAAGGAGGGGTAGAGTAGGAGAGAGTTTAGAAAGCGGTATTTTGGCGAACATAGTAGTGGTATGGGTTTGGGATAATTGAGAGAGTGGATGTAGAGGATGTATTGATAGATGTATAGGATGAGAGAAAGGGTAGTGCATTGGAAGGAATAGTAGAAAGAAGTTTGAGATGAGTCAGAAGGTTGGGCTAGAAGATATATTGAGCAAAGTATAGGCTGAGAAATAGGGTAGTGCTTTGGAAATGCTAAATTAGAAGAAAGTGATAAATATATAGATCCATTAGTACATTGAAAGTATATAGACACATAAATGAGGTAAGTATATGTAGATTAAATATATTGATAGAGGCACGGGATGAGAAATAGGGTAGTGCATTGGATATGCTTTTTCAGGTGAAAAGTAACAGACACACAGATCCAAGTACATGGAAGGTACATAGATGCACAATGGAAGTATGTCCATGTAGACCAAAGATGATTTTTATTTATTTATTATTATTTTTTCTCTTAACATAATATTATTTTACATGATTATACAAAGTAATACACAAACATAGGTACATATCTATAGTGAAAACAAATGCTTATATACAGAGGGATGTGCTGTAAATTTCTGTTTACGTATGGTGCTTATGTGGTGGAAGAGCCAAATCTTGAGTAGTTTTCTGAAGATAAGGTGGTTGTCGGTGGACCTTATGTTGGGGGGTAAAGAGTTCCATAGTTTTGCTGCTTGAACAGAGAAGGATGTGCCACCCATGGTTTTTTTCTTGTATGGTGGGATTTTGAAACGAGATGCTCCTTTAGAGCGGAGGTTCCTTTGTTGAATGTGTTTGGTGATTTTATTCCTGATGAAGAGTGGTCCTATTCCATGTATTGCTTTGTGGGTGCTACAAAGCAGCTTGAATATGGATCTTCTGGCAACCGGTAACCAATGCAGGGCTTTCAAGGCAGGGGAGATGTGGTCTCGCGGTTAGATATGCAAGAGTAGTCTGGCAGCCGGATCCGTTGAAGTCTTTTCTTGGTTGTTAAAGGTGATCCATGGTAGGGGCTAATGGCGTAATTGAGTTTAGACAGAACAAGGGAGATGTTAGCTTGGACCTTGTGTGGGAAATCCCAAATGAGGGAAAATTTGTCGCGCTTTTTTATAGTAGCAAAGCTTGATCTTGCTAGTTCATCCACTTGGGCATTCATCGGCAGCTTGGAGTCCATGGTCATTCTGAGGTTTCTTACTTCCTTGGATACTTTAGGCAGTGATCCCAGTTCATCAGGCCATGCGGAAAGCGGGTTGTAATGTTTCCAATCGGCACACATGAGTATTTCAGTTTTTGAAGCATTCAATTTGAGATGGCTCCAAGTCATCCACTGATCCACGGCTCAGAGACAGCTGATAATTGGTGATTTTCCAATGTCTTTGGGGCATTCCAGTTGAAGGAGTATTTGCGTGTCATCTGCATAGTTATAGCACGTGAGGTGAAATTTATTGATCAGTACTGGTAATGACTTCATGTAGATGTTGAAAAGCATGGGCGAGATGATAGAATCTTGAGGGACCCCTGCTTTTGCGGAGTACGGTTTGGATGAGAAAGGTGGGGTATGGATGACATTAGTTCTATTCGAAGGTAGGACACGATCCAGTCTAGAGCAGTTCCTTCTATGCCGGCTTCATAAAGTCTTTGTTTCAGAGTGTCAAAGGCAGCTGAGAGGTCCAAGAGAAGTAGCGCAGCAACCCTGTTGCAGTCAACTGTATTCTTTAGGTCATTCCAGATGGCAAGGAGGGCATGTTCAGTGCCTCTTCCTGGACGGAATCCTGTTTGGAAGTCTGAAAGTATGTCATTCTCTTCAATGAATTGTGACGTCTGGGCGAACACTGCTCTTTCTATCAGTTTGCCGAGGCAAGGTCCATTTGTAACGGGTCTGTAGTTAGGGTTCAGCTGGTCCAAGTTTGTTTTCTTCAGTAAAGGGCGTATGTATGACTTTTTGAGTTCTGTAAATATTCTGGTAGTTAAGGAATCGTTGATGATTCTTCTTACTGGAGTGGCAGCAGAGGTTGTAAAAAGAATTGTCTTGAAAGTTTGTGGCAGACAGGGGTCAGAAGGGCTACCGGCAGGCCTGCTTGCTTTGACCAGGTCCATAAATTCATCGTGTGAGATGTGTTGGAAGGAACGGAGAGGCTTGATTAGAACATTCTTGGATTGTTGTTTTGTACAAGGGTTAGTGCTGGTGCTTTGTTTCTGTTTTAAGTACGAGTCCAATGTGTCTGCTTTATCCGTGTAATGATTTGCCAGTTTGTCTGTGAAATCTTGAGTAATAGGATGAGTTCTTTCTAGGCAATTTGGTTTGCGAAATTCATTGAGTATTTTATAGAATGCTTTATTTGCATATTTAGCGTTTTTAATTCTGTCTGAATAGTACCTTTTCTTAGCTTTTTTGATAGCAGACTTGTATAATCTGTTAATTTTCTGTAGGTGAAGTTTGTCTTGTTGGGAATTTGTTTTCAGCGAGGTACGTTGCAGCTTTCTAATTTGTTGTTTTATGTCTTTTATTTCAATAATTCTCCAAGACGCTTTTTTTCTTTTGTTCTGTTGTGTGGTTTTGAGTGGTATCAGGATGTCAAAAGCTTCCTGTAGCCACTCATATAGATTTTGAACAGAATGTATGGTTTCCAGATTTGTACTGGATGCTAGTTGTGTTTCCAAGTGTTCCAAATTGAGTTTGTTCCACAGCCGATAGATGGATGGATGTAAGGTAGTTTTAGGTGAGTCGCTTACCGTTGTTTTATGTTGGAAAGCAAGCTAGTGGTGGTCTGACCATGTGACTGGAGTTATAGTTTGAAAGGTAACTAGTTCAGTATTAGCAAACATGACATCTAGGATATGTCCAGCGGTGTGTGTTGGATTGTGGACAATCTGATGCAGGTTCAATGTGTCTAGGCTGGTGAGTATTGTTTTTGGAAGGTTCATATTGGGTTTATCAAACCAAATGTTAAGGTCACTGAGAACGTATAGGTTGGAGTGTATTGTTATCAGGTTTGAGACTGTGTCTAGAAGTGCTTCTGGGAATGTTGCCTTGCTAGATTTAGGAGGTCTGTAAAGGGGCAGGAAGTTACAGGAGGAAGACGGTGTAGGATTGCATCTTGTTAGAAGAGCCTCACAATTCTTTATGGAGATGTTGTCAATTTTAGTGATATGTATTGTTTGCCTAAATACAACAGCTAGACCACCTGCTTTTTTTGGCTAGACGATTTTGGGTGATTATTTGATAGCCTAGAGGAATGGCTTCATGCAGGACTGGAGCCATATACTCTCCCAACCATGATTCAGTTATGAATAGTATGTCTGGTTTTGCATCGGTGAGAAGGTCGTAGATGTGATGCTTGTTTTTAGAGAGGGATCGAGCATTTATTAGTAGACAGTTTAGTGAGTGGCCTTTGGTGATAGTGAGACTTTGTTTTGTAGGAGAGTGATCAGTATTGTGTGGGTTTGTAGGAGGTGTGTTTTTAGTGCTGGTATTAGCTGTATTAGGATAGCAATGGTGTAGCTGTTCTGTATCGTGTTCCTTATCCAGCATGCTAAGAAGGCATTTTGATGGGTCTGCGTGTGTATGCGTTGGAGATGGTGTTTGAGAGTGAGTTGGAGTGCTGTGTTGCTTTTGTGGTGTAACATTGTTGTGAATTAGACATGGGGAAGCAAAGTTGTGAGGTGTGGAATGTTGCTTATTTTTTTGTGTGTGTTTAAGGCAGAAGGTGAATGAGTCAGGGGAGGTGGTGCAGCATGTGGGTCATGTAGTAGTGTTCTAAATTGTCCAATGGATGAGGGCGGTTAGAAGATAGGTGCTGTATTGCTGTATCTGTGTTAGGTGTGGTGGAAGAATGAAAGCTTGGCATTGGAGTTTGTTCCTTTGTGTGGTTTGAAAGGTGGGTATATGTTTGTATTTTATGATGGTAAGTATTATGAGGTGTTGCGCTTTGGAGATCTTGTTGTGCTGGTGTGTGTGATATGTTTTGCTTTTGAGGAGTAGTGAAAAGGGGTGCTGATTTATATGTTTCATGCAATGGATTTGGTTGCATAGTATTGTTTGTGAGAGGAGGTTGTGACGTAGAGGGGGTGGTGATGTGTTTATGAGTAGAGTGTATGTTGTGTGTAGGAGCGAATGAAGTAAAGGTGAGAGTGTTTATCTTCGATTGGTTTGTTGCAAGAGTTACAAAGTGTGGTGGTGTGCAGTGTGTGTGTTGTGCGTTAGTGTTATTATGGTAGGAGGGAGAGGAGGGTGTTTGTAGGACAACTGATGGAAGGAAGATTATATGTGTGTTACTGATAGAAGGTGGTCTGTTAGGTGTAATAACAGCAGAGAAAGTGTGTGTGAATGGGATGTAGTTATGTATGGTGTTGATTGGTGTTTTGTTTGTGATGAGTATATTGGTTAGTGGTATAGGATAAAGTTGTGTACTGTTTGTAGGTGATGGTGGATATGTGTGGTAGTTGGGATAGTAGGTTGTGTAGGTGTGATTTGGTTGGGTTTGTGGTGCATGCTGGTACATTAATCTGTGCATAGTGCTGTTTGTGGATGTGGATGGTGTGGGGTGGGTATTGCTAAATGAGAAAAAGGGCAGCATTTCTGGCCCTTGTCCCGACCAGTCTCGAACAGGATCAAACAGGCAACTGCCCTTGTTCTATCTGCCCTTAACAGGATCAAACATGCAACTGCCCTTGTCCTCTTTGCCTTCAACAGGATCAAACGGGCAACTGCCCTTGTCCTCTCTGCCCTTAACAGGATCAAACAGGCAACTGCGCTTGTCCTCTCCGCCCTTAGCCTCTCCGCCCGGGCTGAGACACCCTAAGCCTGGCATCTTATAGCCCTAGTAATCAGGTGACCCCTTCAGCCAATGGGAACCTTAGCCCTAACATTATCCAATCACAACACTAGCCTTAAAATCTAGAACCAATAGGAGACCAGGACTGTATAGCCAATATTAGGCCTAGTCCAAGCACCCAATAAATTCAAAAACCCTGATCTCTACGTCCAATAAAGGCCCTAGCCCTAGCAGTAGTCCCAACCCAAGTCCAAGCAACCAATGGCACAGGCAACCCTAGTCCCTACTTCCAATAGAAAGCCTAACCCTATTCTTATTCCCAAAACTAGTCGAGCAACCAATCACACCAGAAGCACTAGTCGCTACTTCCAATTAAAGGTCTAACCCTAGCCCTAGTCCCACCCTACTCCCAACAACCAATAACATAGGAAGCCCTAGTCCCTGCTTCCAATAGAAATCCTAACCCTAGCCCTAGTCCCAACCCTACAATGATTGAATCACAGACCCAGAAACCAATAAGAACCCTCAAATACCCAACCAATGAGGACATCAACCCTAATCCAATAGAAACACCAGATACAACCACCAATCAGTGTACACATGTACCAACTAGCAGACCATATAATGTCCAGACACCTCAGAAAAGGTTTCCTGGCCATGGAGTTGGAAGCTGCTTTTCCTGTTCAGTATCTCCTAGGAGACAGACAGGCGCAATCCACACTATGGCCTCACTAACTTGAAATCTAACAATACTGTTTGAATAACACTTTACTCCCTCTGCTGGCCAGAAAACGAAGTGCACAGGCCCTAGTAAGCACAGTCTAAGCAGCTCACAGAAGCACCCACTGATGTAGAATATCCCTGATGCTGGGGGGGGGGGAGGGGGGGGGATGGGAGGTGGAGGCAGGGGGACTGGTTTCACTGGCTTGTGAACACAAAATGGTGGCTGGGGGTGCACTGTTTTAACATACAGGTCTTAGCACAGAGCAAAGGAGAAATTTGGAGGGAAAACAGATTTGTCACCAAGGAATGATAGGGATAAACTACAGAGGTTGGACTTCAAATCCCATAATCCAACACGTTAAATGGGAGCTGTCATGGGCCGGGAAAAACCACACGTTTAAAACACAAAACACAAAACAGGTGAAAAAATAGGCAATCACAGGCAGGTCAAAACTACAATTTTAACCTGCAACAACCACAGGCAAAGACAGTAATCACAGAAAGGGAAAATCCTTTTTTTAACAACTTTTTGTTTTGGGAAGAGACAGCACTAGTCATTCTACATTCAATTCAATTCCATTAAAAAAAACTTTATTCCGTTTTATATTAAAAACCATAAAAGTTACACAACAATAAAACAGTTAAAACAATCCGTGCGTGATCAATAGAAGAGCGCCAGAATTACAATAGGAAGAAAGATAATAAATAATTAAAAAAGGAAGGCATACATTATTGATCCATATGGTTCCTGTAATTAACACAAGCTTTTAAGTAACCCAGTATAAAAGGTAAACAGTCTTCCTTCAATAATTGCAAATACATCAGTGCAGGTCGAGCCTGGTTAAAATTCATTCTTTTTAAAATTGGGACCAGGAAATGTTTTCGAGGGAAAGCATAAAAATTACATAAAAACATAAAATGCAGCATAACCTGCGGAGACTGATTGTCGCAGCCGCAGGAAGCTGCCACCATGCCTCTAAAAAAACATTTGGGTCTGGCAAGTAGGAGGTGAAAGAGGTTCAACCGAAACCTGGTTAGCAGAAATTTGTCATGCGTAGACAAGGTATTGCTCTGTCCAATGGGTTGTTTTAAGCATAATGTGTGTACGTACACTGGATTTCTGAACCTCATTGGCTTCCCTTTCCATATTCTTCTCTAATAAAAAGGCTACCTTAATTGCTTCCACATCCTTCTTTACAATGCAGTCAGGATTATAGAATAGATCCCCCGACCCAGCCTTTCCAGACTTCTCTTCACGTAATTCAGCCACGGGATACGTGCTAAATTATCAAGAGCCAAACAATCTCTTAAAATCAAATGAGTAAGGAGGATATCTGTATTCAGCCAACTTTTTATCCAGCAGGTAAGTGGTCGCAGAGATAGTAGATCATTTAAGTACGAGACCCCTAATTCCTCATGAGCCACCATATTAGAGGTGCCCCGAGGAACACATAATAGGTGCTTCAGGAAATCACTTACCGATATTTGAAGGGACTGTCTAGCAATATAGCCCCATAGTTTACTGCCATACGAGGCTATGGCCAGACTTTTAGCCTTATATACTTGCAACATGGCCCCTATGGGCTTCTTCCCTATTTTAGACGATAAATTAAAGATTGCCGAATTCACCCTCACCATATTCCCTTTTGTTTTCTGCAGTAATGGGCCTCAATTCATCTTGTCGTTAAAAAGGACCCCTAAATAGGAGAACACGTTGGTACATGGAATCTTTGAGTCTCCCACTCGAAATTGATAGTTCTTCTTAACCCTCTACCCCACCTGCATAACATACGATTTGGAATTGTTAATCAGCCAATCCCTATTTAGCATAAAGCTTGAAAAAGCAGATAAAAGTGTTTGTAGCCCGTTTGCAGTCCTGAATATAAGAACGGCGTCGTCCGCGTAGAGCAGGACAGGAATCCCGCGCCGTCCTACTCTCGGGTAATCTGCAACAGTAGCCCTTAAAACGTTATCCAGGTCATTGATATAAAAATTAAATAAAAAGGGGGCCAGTGTGCAGCCTTGCCGGACGCCCTTTTTGATGTTAAAATCCCTCGTGACCCGCAAGCCCTGGGAAAAGCTGACGTTTGCTTTGGTGGACTTGTGCATGTCCTCCAGGAAGTTAACAATACCATTATTCACTCCTATGGCCCTCATGGACTGCCACAGCATCCTCCTGTTAACACAGTCAAAGGCTGATGACAGATCCATGAAGGCCAGATGGATGGTCCCAGAGAGTGCAACGGTATACTTGCTCAAAATTAAGAACAAATTAAGACATTGAGCTGTAGTAGACCGACAACGCACAAAACCGTATTGAACCTCCGACAGGATCATCTGTTCCTCAGCCCAAGAAGTCAGTCTCTGAAGAAGGACGTACCCTACCACCTTTACCACAGAATCAATTAAAGAAATAGGTCTGTAGCACAAGGTACTGTTTCTGTCACCTTTTTTAAAGACAGGAACTATTGTGGATGTTGCCCAAGACTCAGGACAGCCATGCTGTGCTGTCGCATTGAATACCTGTTCTAATATCGGGACCCAAAACGAGGGATCAGATTTAAAAAGATGTGGGGGGATCCCATCCGGTCCGGGAGCTTTACCCACTGTTAATCCCATTATTCCTTCCAAGATTTCGCCCATCTCAAATGTTATTCCTTGCTCATATGTGTCTTGAGGCACCCTATCATTATGCCCATTCCTGATATTGAACATAGATTAAAAGGGGCAGATTTATGATGCCCTTGCGCCGCAATTGCGTCACTTTATTTGACCCAACTGCGGCGTAAACAATGTGCCCTATTTAATACGTGACGCATCTAGGAGATGCGTCCGTTGTAAAGCCCTGCGCCATAAGGAGGCGTTCCTGCGCAGGGGGGGGCATTCCTGCGCAGGAACGCCTCCTGAAAGTGGCTGAGTGAAATCTATGAGATTTCACTCAGTCACTTTCTGGCCAATGCTGCGTCAAAACCCTGCGCCTGCTTGAAGCAGGCGTAGGTCTTGATGCAGCATTGTGTAGATGGGGCACCCCCGAGCCTTGCTGGAGCTGCGTCACGCTTGCGACGCAACTCCAGCAATGCGCCACATTTCCGGCACAGATGCGTCACACTTCTGTGCCGTTTTTGCACTATGGTGCGCCGCATTATAAATGCGGCACACCATGGGTGGCGTAGCTGTGGCGCACTGTGGCGCACGTTAACTGGCGCATCCCTCGGGATGCTCCAGTTAACATAAATCTGCCTCAAAGTGTATTACCCACTCCTCCTCGGTTATGTAGGATTCAAGGGCCTCCCCCCTTCCTGCGTAAACAGAGGCCTGTTCACAATGCCCCAGAACTTCAAACTATTTCTAAGGGTGCTAGATTCTAGCAATTCCCTCCATGCTTCTTTTTTTAATGCTTCCTTTCGAGTGGTGAGGGCCGCCTTATACCCCCTACGACAGTTTAAAACATCAGTTTGATTTCTGTTTTTTTTTTACTAAGCCTCCCTCAACATTTTTGCAGCTTTGGAGCAATGGGGATCAAACTATCTAGGTCCCGACCTAGCATTACCTTTCACTGGAGAAGATAGAAGCATGGACACCTTATGTGAGATGATGTTATAAGCATTTAAGATCTCTATTGGCGTAGATCGCTCCTCCAGACAGAGGGACAGTTCAGCACTACATACTGATTTAACCTCATTGTAAAATTTTTCTGGCGTTACTTGTGACCATTTTAATCTACGCCTACCATCAACTAAGCTTAGTAGACCCTTATTCACTTCCACTACACCCTTGTCTGCCAGTAAACCTGACAGGTGCAGTGTTGGGGGATTATGGTCACTAAATTCACTCCATGAGACTTTAAAGTTCTTCACAGAAGATTGTAATGAGGATGAAATTAGGATGTAATCTATAAAAGATCCCTTCCCCTGACCCTTAAATGTATGCACAATGAAATTGGTGCAAGGAGCAGTTAGGGACAATGTGGCCATCAGATCTAGTTTGTTGATCATATCATTTAGCATCTCACCTTGAGCCGAATGCTCAAAGTGAAACCTGTGTATTCGTGGGCAGCCTAGTTCCGACATACAGGCCGTGAGAGGGTCACCACATGGGTGTACATTAAAATCACTGGCTAACAGGAGACTATGAAGACTAGCACTCAATGCTTGTTTTATAGCATCTCCCAGTGCAGATAGATTGCTACCCTCTGTTGAGGGCAAGAAAGAGTTATACAAACTTACAATTCCCCGAATCATACCTCCTTTACAGGCCCTTATCACCTGGATATCAGGATGAGAAATAGGCATCAACTTTAATTTACAATTAGTTGCCACAGAAATGTAAGTGGCCAGTCCGCCTCTATGCCTCCCACTCCTAGATGGTCTAGCTGGAACAAAGAAGGCCTTATAGTCCTCCACGGGTAGGTCATCATCAAGAGACCATGTTTTCTGTAGGCAGATTACCTGGAATTGTTTATTAAAAGCTGCCCATCTGGGATCCTGTAGTTTCGCTGCTAGCCCCACAATAGGAAGTTATTAGGGAGGTCCCTTGATGATCTTGAGGTTACTTCGTCTTGAACCTGGGTCAATATCACCTGCTCTGGCCCTATTAAATTATGACCCCCCAGTCAATCACATTCTTCCATGCCAAGCAGGGTATCAAGCCTGTTCTGTAGAGCTAAACTATGATTGGTGTCATACGTCCTATCTACAGGTATCAGTGGGTGAGCTTTAGGAATAGAATGGAGACTTGGATAGGATCCTCCCTGCCAACCATTATCGCATCCCTGCTCATTGATGGCCTATAGAAGAAGCCCAAGGGCAGCATATTAATAACGGAGCCCACCAGCGGGGTCAGACTGATATCCCTAGCAAGTAGCCTCCCGGTTATATGTGGATTATTGAAGTTGATGATAATACAGTCACCCAACCCTTGTTTGCAAGAGCCCCCTATCCAATCAACCCTGTGCGCCATAAGAATGTTATTAAGTATGCGCGGGCCGATCGTAGTATTTTGAGTAAACCAGTGATGTATTTTATTCAGAAGCTGGTTATAGTCTTCTCTCGTTCCTGATGGTAAAGCGGGGACGTTTCCAGAATCAAAACATACGGGGTTGATTCTGAAGGAAGATTGATGGTAGGGAAGACTGCCGTATGCGGTGACTTGTCTTCTTCTATCTGATCTCTCTGCATGATAGGAGGCCGTGTTGTATAGGCGGAGACTGTCTAGAAACAACAGGGTCAGTGCTAACTGGCTTTAGATTAATATTGCTTTTTACTACAGGAGTCCTACTAGTAGTAGATGGCTTAGCAACAGGAATATTTGATGATACAGACATTCCAACAATAGATTGGCTTAGCTGATCTTGCTCTGAAGCCTGATTTATAGTTGGTGAGACTGTAGGAAACGCGGGGGTAAGAGAGAGCCTCCCTTGAACTGCAAGGGGCTCCAAGGATAGCCTACGTTCTGTCAAAAGAAGGCATCTAGCGTTCCTACCACGCTTTTCCCTAGGATAATTTTACGTCTACTCATTCTTGTCCAGGAAGATAGCTTTCTGTAATTGCGACACAACTCCCGTCCGGTTCGCGCGGCCAATGCTTGTTCTTGTGGCAGGGATACTTGCAAAGTCTGCACTGTGAGGAGCAGTCCTCAAGTGTAGCAAGAGTGGCCATCGCATGATCCTTACCAGTGACATTGCAGTTGTAACTGGCACGTTGCTTGGGTGATAAATACACTGTTGTAGTGTCTTCGCAGGCCAATAAACCACGCAGGCAATTTCTTTATCTGGGAGCTTCTTTATTCATGTCTTACAGCTATGGTGGTCAGCAGTGAACTGCCCTTTCGTCCCCCAGCTCCTCCCTTTCCTCCCGCCCTCGGCCTTCCCTCGGGCTGGTCCTAGTGCCTGGTCAGTGTGGTCACTGGGCACTATCTATTGACTACATTACACCTCCCCCCTCGGTGGATGGTGGCATAATGACATGTCCCTGATCGGATCACAAGTTCATTTCGTTACGGTTCTTCGATCAGACGCGATAGCTTCTTAATCACACGTCTCGGGCGTGCTTGCAGGTCGGGGTTGTCGCTCTCATTCTCGTCGGTGACCTCCATTGTTAGTGGGCTGTTGGTTGTCAGTCTCTCAGGGTCTTCCGGCTCTAGTTTGGGATTGGCCAGTGACTCGGTGGCAGTGGGTCCGCACTTTTTGAAGTATGTCACATTTCTGGTGAGTCTCTTCCCTTCAGTCTCCGCGGTGATCATGGTTCCCTTTTGTTGGATTACTTTGAGTGGGACCTCATTATATCGACAATCAGTCTTTCGGTGCTGCTCTTGTCTTGCCAGCACCCAGTCTCTTTCTTTTATTTGCGGGGGGCCGCGTGACGTCGCTCATCCGCATATTCTTTCATCTTTTCCTTTTTTTCTTTGTCTCTTGCCGCGATCTCTTCGTGATCAGAGTCAGAATCCATTTCTGGCGCAGTCAGATTCATCATCGGTATTCTGGTGCGCACTGGGCGTCCTAGCATGATGGTAGCGGGACATTTGCCCGTTGTGGAATGAGGCGTGTTTCGATAGGCCCGCAGCATCTCGTCAAGGGCTGTTTGCGGGCGCTTTCCGGTGAGTTCGGCTTGCTGTAGGGTCCTCTTGATCGTGGCCATGAAACGTTCAACCATTCCGTTGGCCTGGGGCCATAGTGGCGTGATCTTGCGGTGTGTGAAGTTGAGGTGTTGGGCGAACTCAGCAAAGTCGTGGCTATTGAAAGGTGGTCCATTGTCCGACTTTACCACTAGGGGGATTCCCCAGGCGGCAAAGACCTCTTCCAGGATGGGTATGGCACTTGATGCTTTTGTGGATGTGCACAGCTGGGCGATGGGGAATCTGGAGTATTCGTCCATGATGACCAGGACGTATTGGCCCGATTTGATCGGCCCGTAGAAATCAATGGCTATGTGTTGCCAGACGCCCTCCGGTAGTGGGGACATTTGTAGCGGTGCAGGGGGGTCTGGACGACTTACGAGTTGACATTGCAGACAGTCCTTCAATGTCGCTTCCACCATCTGATCTAGTGTTGGGAACCAGACCCTTTCGCGGAGTGCTCTTTTTGTAGCTACTACACCCCGGTGTCCCTCATGCGCTAGGTTGACGAACCCTTGTCTGAGTTGTTGTGGTATTACTATTCTTGTGCCTCATAAAATGAGTCCATTAGCGGCTATCGACAGTTCTTCACGGACATATTTGAATGCCGCCATGTCAGTGTTGGTTTGTCCATTGCTTGACTTGCATCTCCAGCCATTGGTTTGGATCATGTGTTTCACTTCTTGCATGGTGGTGTCCATTTGTGTTGCTTCACAGATTGCATCCAGTGGTACAGCCGGAGGCCTCGCTTGATTCACTACGAAGTGAATGTATTCATCCGCTATTGAGTGTTCTCGTTTGTTGTCTTTGATGGGGTGTCGTGACATGTAGTGTGCTGGGTTTGCATCTTTGCCTGGCTTGTGGATGATGGTGTATGTGTACTCTTGCAGCCTTAGGCCCCACCGCTCTATTCTCGGTGGCATTTTTGCTTTCGGGTTCCCGAAGATTGTTATTAGGGCCTGGTGGTCCGTTATGAGTGTGAAATGTTTTCCAAAAATGAAGATGTGGAAGTGTTCACATGCCCAGACTACCGCCAGGCTTTCCTTTTCTGGTTGCGAGTAGGCCCTCTCTGTGTCAGTCAGGCTTCTGCTAGCATACGCTACTATGTGCCTTTGATCTTCTTCCCTGTCATACTGTGCTAGGATGGCACCTAATCCTACGGGACTGGCGTCCACCGTTATCTCCGTCTTCATTGCTGGGTTGAAGTATGCTAGGTTCTTAGCTGATTCAACAGTTCTCTTAATTTCCCGAAAAGCTCCTTCACACTGGGTGGACCACTGGAAAGATTGCCCTTGTTTGGTGAGCTTCCTTAATGGGTAGCTTAGTGTGGCATAGTCGGGGATATATCTGGAACAGTAGCTGGCCATACCTAGGAACGATCGTATATTGCCAACGTCTTTCGGGCTTGGTGTGTCATTCAACGCTGCTACCTTTTCTGGGTCTGGTTTCATTCAGTTTCCAGAGAACAGGTGTCCGAAAAATTTTAATGTTGGTTTGTGCAGTTCACATTTGGCTTCGTTAAGTGTGAGCTGTAGTGTCTTCGCAGGCCAATAAACCACGCAGGCAACTTCTTTATCTGGGAGCTTCTTTATTCATGTCTTACAGCTATGGTGGTCAGCAGTGAACTGCCCTTTCGTCCCCCAGCTCCTCCCTTTCCTCCCGCCCTCGGCCTTCCCTCGGGCTGGTCCTAGTGCCTGGTCAGTGTGGTCACTGGGCACTATCTATTGACTACATTACAACTGTGTACAGCATATGTGTGGGGACTTGTGTAGCATAACATTTATTGTCTGGGTTCAATGAAAAGAACTGCATGTAGTTCATGTGCTGTTATGTGTGTGGCGATGCAATGAGCGTATGGTGCCGTTCTAGGGCCTGGCCTCTCTTAGTTGGATTGGGACGCCCCAACAAGTTTTCAGATATTGTCACTGTCGTTCATGAATAGCAGTATAGCCACAAGCTGTCTCCACCAAAACACTATTTCTGCATCATTGGGTCTGTGATATTAGAATGCATTTTACTGTGCCTATGTGCAGGATTCCCGAACACGTCCACATCAAAATCATTCTGAGAAATGAATGAAAGAAGCATCATTTCCCTTTTCAGGAGACAACTATAAAAATGTACATTATGTGCTCTCCTGTTTTTGGGGTACTTGCCCCTCAGAACAGAAAAACCTCTGGACACCGCTCTACGTTCTATGACTGTGCCTTCTGAAAACTTCATGAAACCGGACATGCTTTTTTTAAAGCTCTTTTCGTGCACTATTTTCTTCTTTGTGTGCCATTTTTCAGGCAAATACGTTGCACTACAGCATTTCTAATTGTCTCATGTAACACTTATTTGAATTGCACTTTTCTTGTAAATATGTTGCGGTGCTGCACTTCTACTTGTCTCTCATATAACACTTATACGGGGGTCTGGCCCGCAGTGCTACAAAACGGTTTGTTATCATAAGAGCCTCAGTTTTCCATGGGCTTTAAATCCTCTCCCAATAGTCCTCCAATCCTATGAAATTTTTGGATTCACGGATCGGAGCGAGTTCCTGGGGCAATGAGGGAGCTCAGGATTCCATGATTTATGAACCAAGCAGCTGAGTTTAAGCCGTCGGGTGACGCCACTCACCAATTCTATCTACTCCCTGGGCTGGACTGGAAGAAAGCTAGATGGACCAGCAAGAAGGTGAGCAGTCAGGGACCACATACGAAAGGGAGATTCTGCGGACAAGTGCAGTTCTGGTTGTCCTTAGGACAGACATCATCGGGGAGGTAGGGATGTGGTACATCAAGAGAGGCAGCACTAAGCACCGGGCAACTACAAATCAGTATCAAGAAAACAGCAGGGTGTGGGGTACGGGGGGGTATTGTGGGTGAAGATGAACTAAGACAGTCTGACACAGTGGGGCTGCTATCTTAACCACAGGAAACTACAACCATTCGTGGGTATAGCAAACCCCAGTGACATTGAAAACAAAGCCACAACAAAGCACAATAGGAAGATAGCTTTCCACAATTTTATGGAAAAGCTTACGAAACTGGCATTGCCATACATAGCTGAGGGAACCATCAATGGAGGAGACATCAAAAGTTAAAATAAACAAGCATTGGCATAGCCAATAGGTCTCGCGTTTGAGACCTTATGAGTATTTAGTTATGCAGCACAATATCCTT
This sequence comes from Lissotriton vulgaris, assembly GCF_964263255.1. Lineage (NCBI taxonomy): Eukaryota > Metazoa > Chordata > Amphibia > Caudata > Salamandridae > Lissotriton > Lissotriton vulgaris. Next base: position 129,120 of record NW_028254183.1, read on the forward strand.
GGTGCATCAACATCAACTGTTGCATGGCTAAACACTTATAAGGTCCCAAAGGCGAGACCTATTGGCTATGCCAATGCTTGTTTGAGAAGATGGTTGAGGATTATATGACATGCCTATGCTAAACTAGTGTAACTTTCTTATTGGATTTTTAAGTTCCGTCCATTTATCTTTCTGCTGTTTTTCAAGTAGCAAGAACAGCCCAAAATTATTTTCTGCACAAAGTATTTTTCTGGAGGTTACTTTTCAGGGCTTGGGAGGCCTTAGTATGTGATAAGCCTGTGTGATTGGGGATTGAGACATTTAGCAGTATCATATTCAGTGCTTTAAATGGGCCGGTACTCACCGATACTGAGTACCAGCACTTCTTTTTTTATCCCTTCAAGTACTGGCACTTCTCCCCAGGCAAAAGAGAGTACTGGTACTATTGTCTGATATATTGTTCATTGCTAATTCTGCGGAGGCAGGGTGAGCCTGCCTCTATGATACTCTGACAGCCAAAGTGCTCCTGTAGCCTTGGGCTGATCCCCTGAGTAACCGGAACCGTTCAACAGCAGCTATGCTGCATTATGTCTTTCATGTGTAGGTGTCAAAAATGTCACCTTCACACTGAGCTTGACTGAGCATTCAGACACTGCTCTGTCAATCACATTTACACTATGGTGTGCATTGTGCACACCCTGGAATCCAGGAGACCCACTGAGAGCGGCAATTAAGGAAGCCACAGGAGGTAAAGAGGTAAAAATGTCCTTTACTCTGAGTGAGCCTTTTGTGTGAGTGTTTGACTGCTTGTGAGTGTTTAACGGCTTGTGTGTGAGTTTTTGTGTAAGGGAAAGAAGAAGATATAGAATCTGGATAGTCTAACTAGGTGTTTTAAAGAAAGTGTGCGGACTGCTTTGTATGTGCATGTATGCTCGGACCTGTGTGAGTGTGTCCGCACACAAGAATTTGAGTATTTAAGCCCAATACAAATAAATAATAATCAGAGCCACTGTAATTATGTGTTAGGGTTGATTAAATTATGCAGCAAGAAAAGGCAACTTATGCTGGGTAATGCAGAATAGTTCTTGATTGTATTACTTCACTATTTTGTAATGTGTACTTGTTAACACTGTCTGGGAATAGGTTGCCCTTCAGTTTAAACATAGCAATAAGCAACAGGAAGGTGAGACGTCAACCTTTGGAAAGGGTCTTCCACTGCGCAGCAGCACACATTGGTACGATTTTACTAACTTTTGAACTGTTTGAGGTAGAAACATATTTTTTGTTAAAATGTGAAGAGTATGCATCAGATGATGTGGCAATTGCAGCAGTTCCAAAATGTTTGTGAAAAGGAATCGCATACTTCCACTTTCCTGATAAATCCAGTGTGGCATCAAGAAGCTGCACTAGATAAACAAGTATTGGCAAAGCCATTAGGTGCGGTCTTGGTAACACTAGTACGATTGTTATTTCAAAAAAGATGATTGCACTAATATGCCACAAAAAGGAAAACATGCCTCCTATATGTGTTAAGTAGGATAAGTAGAACCAGGACCCTAGAAGTTCCTAGATAGTCGGTGGCTTCAAGCCGATTGTGGCAATTTCTGAAGTGTGGTGGCAGTAATGATTGATTTGTAATACTGTTCAAAGAGTGTAATGTCATCTTTAGGGATAACTGAGCTAAAATAATGAGATGTGTATAGTGTTGCAAACAATCTACTCTAGAATATTTAGCTACTCACCTTCTGACACCAACTAACGACGATGTAAGAAGATCAGGTGTGAGGGAGACACGATTACTCATCTGCCCTCATGCTTGGCTGTACCACGCCTTGGCTGGGGAATTCATGACACATAAAGAGGGATAGTTGAGATGTTTGACATGGATCACTGACATAATATCGAGGGACAGAATATCGACTAGCAACAATATCGATGAAAAAATATCGACAGACAGAATATCGAGTTTGTATCTACAAACATGTAAGTACATAAATATCGTGTACAAAATATCATTTACAAAAATATAGTTTATAAAAATATCGACTTTATTAAAAACAGTGTTAAATTAAATTAATATTAAAAATTAATTACTGAAATATACTTAAAAATAATTAAATTAACTTATAATAATTAAATAATTAATGAAAATTATAAAAAAATTACAATCATATTTGTTAAAACATATATATATAGTAACATCATATACTTACATAATATCCAATATTATTACCGTATGATAGCAGAATTGTAAAAAATACTATTCCCACTCCAGTGGGTGCAACAGTAGAGAAAGCGTTGGATAGCGTAGGGGTAAAAATTACTATTCCCACTCCAGTGGGTACAACAGTAGTGGAAGCGTTGGATAGCGAAGGGGTAAAAATTACTATTCCAACTCCAAAGAGTGCAACAGTAGGGAAAGCTTTGGATAGCGTAGGGGTTAAAATTACTATTCCCACTCCAGTTGGTACAGCAGTAGGGAAAGCGTTGGATAGCATAGGGGTAAAAATTACTATTCCCACTCCAGTGGGTGCAACAGTAGAGAAAGCGTTGGATAGCGTAGGCGTACAAATTACTATTCCCACTTCAGTGGGTGCAACAGTAGGGAAAGCGTTGGATAGCGTGGGGGTAAAAATGACTATTCCCACTCCAGTGGGTACAACAGTAGGGAAAGCGTTGGATAGCGTAGGGGTAAAAATTACTATTCCAACTTCAAAGAGTGCAACAGTAGGGAAAGCGTTGGATAGCATAGGGGTTAAAATTACTATTCCCACTCCAGTGGGTGCAACAGTAGGGAAAGCGTTGGATAGCGTAGGGGTAAAAATTACTATTCCCACTCCAGTGGGTGCAACAGTAGAGAAAGCGTTGGATAGCGTAGGGGTACAAATTACTATTCCCACTCCAGTGGGTGCAAGAGTAGGGAAAGCGTTGGATAGCGTAGGGGTAAAAAATACTATTCCCACTCCAGTGGGTGCAACAGTAGAGAAAGCGTTGGATAGCGTAGGGGTAACAATTACTATTCCCACTCCAGTGGGTACAACAGTAGGGAAAGCGTTGGATAGCGAAGGGGTAAAAATTACTATTCCAACTCCAAAGAGTGCAACAGTAGGGAAAGCTTTGGATAGCGTAGGGGTTAAAATTACTATTCCCACTCCAGTGGGTACAACAGTAGGGAAAGCGTTGGATAGCGTAGGGGTAAAAATTACTATTCCCACTCCAGTGGGTGCAACAGTAGAGAAAGCGTTGGATAGCGTAGGGGTACAAATTACTATTCCCACTTCAGTGGGTGCAACAGTAGGGAAAGCGTTGGATAGCGTAGGGGTAAAAATGACTATTCCCACTCCAGTGGGTACAACAGTAGGGAAAGCGTTGGATAGCGTAGGGGTAAAAATTACTATTCCAACTTCAAAGAGTGCAACAGTAGGGAAAGCGTTGGATAGCATAGGGGTTAAAATTACTATTCCCACTCCAGTGGGTGCAACAGTAGGGAAAGCGTTGGATAGCGTAGGGGTAAAAATTACTATTCCCACTCCAGTGGGTGCAACAGTAGAGAAAGCGTTGGATAGCGTAGGGGTACAAATTACTATTCCCACTCCAGTGGGTGCAACAGTAGGGAAAGCGTTGGATAGCGTAGGGGTAAAAATTACTATTCCCACTCCAGTGGGTGCAACAGTAGGAAAAGCGTTCGATTACGTAGGGGTAAAAATTACTATTCCAACTCCAAAGAGTGCAACAGTAGGGAAAGCGTTGGATAGCGTAGGGGTAAAAATTACTATTCCCACTCCAAATAGTGCAACAGTAGGGAAAGCGTTGGATAGCGTAGGGGTTAAAATTAGTATTCCCACTCCAAAGAGTGCAACAGTAGGGAAAGCGTTGGATAGCGTAGGGGTAAAATTACTATTCCCACTCCAAACAGTGCAACAGTAGGGAAAGCTTGGATAGCGTAGGGGTAAAAATTACTATTCCCACTCCAAAGAGTGCAACAGTAAGGAAAGCGTTGGATAGCGTAGGGGTTAAAATTACTATTCCCACTCCAGAGAGTGCAACAGGAGGGAAAGTAAATACTTCATATATTATTTATAAAAATATAAATTAATATCTATAAAAAATAAATTAAAAGTTATTACCAATTTAACATAATTTAATAACTAACGTATTAAAATTAGAAATTAACATTAATTATTACAATTAGTTACCTATTAATACAAATTAATTACAAATTAACAAATAATTATTTAACAATTAAAAATTAATTAACAATTAATTCAAATTAAATACAATTAAATACATTTTATTATTAATTAAATATAAATAAATTACTTCCCACCCTATTCCCCTATAAACCCACAACCCGCTACAGAAAATAAATTAGTAAAATTATCACAATTAGCAATTATTCAATTAAATTAAATTAATTGGCAATTAAAATTGTTATATTTACACATTAAAACTTAATTAACAATTAATTCTAAATAAATTCCAATAATTAATTGTACATATTCAATAAATTATAATTAAATTACTTCCCACCCAATTCCCCTATAAACCCACAACCCGCTACAGAAAATAAGTTAGTAAAATTACCATAATTAGCAATTAATCAATTAATTGAATTAATTGCCAATTAATATTTAGTTAATTACCAAATGTAAATTAATTAACAATTAATTAAAAATTAATACCAATAAATTTACATATTTAATTAATTATAATTAAATTACTTCCCACCCTATTCCCCTATAAACCCACAACCCGCTACAGAATTAAATTACGCAAAAATTAAAAAACACAAAATTCATTATTTTAAAATTATTTATAACATAAATACACACTTTTCACACATATAATAACATAAAAAACACTATAAAAATTCGATATTATTAAAAATTTGATAATTTTAATAATCTATATTATATACTTCGATATTTTAACTTTCTATATTTTTTACATTCAATATTACATTACTTACCTTAAAAACGATATTTTTGCTGTCTATATTCTGTCCATTCGATATTTTGTCCAATCTATATTTAAAACTCGATATTATGTCCAATCGATATTTTGGACTCAATATTTTGTCTGTTTACTGTTTGACATCCCTCGTCCAGACGCTAAAAATGTTTGTCATTGATTTGTTTCCATAGAGCTTAACCCCTTCGATGCGGCCGCAATTCCCCTGGTGTGCTGTAAACAGCACGAACAGGGGCGGGCCGTGACGAACCCCAGCCGTCATCAGCACACGAGCACCGTAGTGCATGACGGCTGGGGTTCGTCATGAGCATGGAAGGGGTTAAAAACCATGAACTAACACAGATCCCACCCATCCCTGCCTCTTCTCTGCTTCGTACACCCGCTACAGACCCAGTATGACAGTGCCCAAATTAACATACTAAAATACCAACATCCAGTAACCCACAGTGCTGAGATCTCATTGCATATAAGAGGAAATGATGATGAACCCTTTAAATGAGGATCTCTTGAAAACTATGGTGCTAAAGGAGGGACGATGCCCAGGACTGTACAAATACGGTTTGCTGTTACCTGGTTTAAAAGAAAAAATGGTAAAGCAGTAGTCTAGGAGTGTGCATGTTGAAGCTGCTCTGCCAGGGTTTTCCCCTGCAATCTCCTTACATGTAGTAAAGATAGCTGGAAGTACCATGGCCACTTACATTACAGACCCCCAATGTATACATGTCAACATATTGGGAATACATAGGTTATTAGAGAGATACATTTCAATTATATTTTCTGTTAGCTTTCTTGAGAATGAAGGAAAAAGTTAAAATATAATTTAAAGCTAAACGTCTCCCCTCTGTTTCACAAGTTTTTGCATGCATGCCATTATGAACTAAGTGCTATTCTTTGTGAGCTTATCCTGATTTTTTCGTGGGCTGTGTTCTCTGTGAGAAACAAGGTACTGAGCAAAGATCTGAAATTCCAGAGGCAGGGCTTGATAGGGCTGAACCAGGACCCCACATCACTGGCACAAGATACTACATAGGTGGCCCAACATCACTCAGTGCAGGCCTAAATCACAACAATGGCTCATGGTCAGACAATGAAGGTTTAAAAATCACACAGTGTTGAGCAGTGTGAAAACATTTCTAGCCAAAGACCACACAGAATGTCAAGATCACTTTAAGTGCAATGGGCTGCATACATATTTTAGTGGTTCATAACAGCAAAATGGCTATTAATTACTAAGCATGTGTTATGTCACATGTGCAGAGGGAATCTGCACATATGGGGAATTTGAGATTACTAACAAAGACAATGCAAATACAAAATGAATACACATCAGATGCAAGAAATGCCATTGTATCATATCCCACTCCTAGCCCCGCCCACTAACCACACCCCTAACTCAATTTGATGAGTACCTGCGTTTATTTTATTTCCATTTACAGCACTGATCATATTATTTATTTAGGCGATTTGTTAAGCGCTCAATTACCCGTGGGTGTCACGGCGCTGAGTGAAAGAACTGATCCTCCAAGAGGAGTTATTGTGTGAACAGCCAGGTTTTTAACTGCTTGCGGAAAGAGAGAAGAGAGGTGGAGGCTTTAATGTGGTGAGGAAGACTGTTCCATAGTTTTGTAGTGGTGACTATGAAAGATCTGTCTCCCCAGGAGACTTTCTTGGTCCTGGGAACCTGCATGAGTCCAGCGGTTGAGGATCTTAGGGATCTGGCAGGTTTGTAAGGACAGAAGGAGTCTTTCAAATACGCTGGACCTTGCCCTTGAATTGCTTTATAGGCAATACAGAGAGCCTTGAATTTAGTTCTCTTCTTTACGGGTAGCCAGTGAAGCTCTCGGAGTGTCCCAGAAATGGAGGCATACTTAAGACATCCAGTAATCAATCTGGCCCCCGCATTTTGCACCAGTTGTAATTTCTTTAAGACACCTTCTTGAGCGTTGACTAGCAGACCGTTACAGTAGTCAATGCGGGCCATGATGAGTGCGCTGATCAGCGTTTTTGTCATGTTCATGGGAAGATACGGTAGAAGTTTTTTATCATTCTCAAGGTATAGAATGAGGAGGAAACTACTGCGTTAACATGGTGCATGAAGGTAAGTTTGGTGTCCAGTATAACTCCAAGATTTCTAGCCTTGGTCACCGGGGAAGGGGGTTGTCCCAGGGCATCAGGCCACCATTTGGGAGACCAGGCAGGGGCGAGATTGCCAAACAGCATCACCTCCGTTTTATCGGAGTTTAACTTCAGGCAGTTTCTTGTCATCCAATTACTTATTGCCAACATTCCCAGATTAAAGTTGGCGGCCACTTCATCTCCGTTTTTATTTATGGCTAAGACAATCTGGGTGTCGTCGGCATAGGATGTAACCGCCAGGTGATGGATTTTTATGGTCCTCGCTAAGTCTGACACATAAATGTTGAATAATGTGGGACTCAGCGAGGACCCCTGGGGAACACCACAAGGAAGAGTGAAGGGAGGTGAGTTGTAGTTGCCGAAGGCAACGGATTGAACTCGATCGGCGAGGAATGAGGCAATGAGTTCCTTCGCTGCACCCGTGATGCCTGCCGTTTCGACCGGTCGATCAAGGTGGAGTGATCGACCGTGTCGAAGGCCGCCGACAGGTCCAGTAGAATGAGCACTGCTGATCCTCCATTATCTAAGGACTTCCTAATTTCTTCTGTGGCTTTAATAAGCGCAGTTTCCGTCCCATGTCCCTTCCGGAAGCCAAATTGTGTTTCGTCCAGGCAGTTGTTTTGAGCTATGAAATATGACTTTTGCAGTGAATCTTCTCACCCCTGTTTGGGTCATATTTGCTCTAATACTGCCCAGGTACTTTTTTCAATTTATTTGATAGAAATTCAAGTAAAGTTAGGTCTGAAATGAGTGTGAGGAATGTGTGACAAGTATGTATGGTAAGGTCAGGTTATCGCAACTGGTGTAAGTTTCATCTGGGGTGCCAGCTGATATCAGTTTTGATCTCTGGCTAGAATTTCCTTTTCCATTCCATAATAAGAACGCTGTAACTTGAGAATTTTTCTCTATTTAGGCAAGCCTCCATAGATCAGTAATTTATTTAAAAAAAGCTGGTAGGGTGAACGCCTGACTAGGTCTTGCGAAATCCGCATAATTAACCCTTTCGATGCTGATGACGAGCTCAGCTCGTCATGATGCACGGTTGAGCTGTGCTGATGACGAGCTGAGCTCGTCATGAACAATGGGAAACAATGGCCTGCAGCACAGGAGGGGAAAACACCTAGCAGCCAAGGTGTTAAAATACATATCTAACAAATTATGCAAAATTATGTGTAATTCCATGAAATGCGGCTCTGGGGCTCGCACACACAAATGACTCAACAATGCACTCAATACATACAATGAAAAGGCATAACGTTTGGGGCACAGGCATGGCCATTTTGAATAGGAAGAGACTCTGATTATAGCCTGCTCCTTTCTAGCTGTGTTTCCCAACTAATCCATCCATCCCATTCCTGACCATCGCTTCCCACTTTCTCAACTTTCTTTTCACTTTTTTGTCTCTTTTCTGCACCACTGTGTTTTTATTTTAAAACTTTACACCTTCTGCCTGCTTTGCTTTCTTTTTGTTATCCCTCTTCCCCTCACACTAATGGCATAGACAGGCAGTGAACTAGTGACATGGAGGAGGAAGGACCACAATATATTTTTTCTGATGAGCTGGTGGCTGTAGGAGAGTAGGGTTTGCTTCCTATGGTTGCCCCCACTTTTTGCTGTGATTCACTGGTTTTTCGACTTTAGTCTGGCTGTGGCCCTGCTAATCAGGACCACAGCCTAGATGTTCTCTCTCTAAATTGATACCATGTACTTTTGGTACATACCAGATTGGTTACTGGGTCACCCGTGTGAGCCCCTGTATATGGCGGCGGGGTTAGCATTCCACCCTTCGAGAGAGAGAAGACATGTAGTTACTGGTAAACCCAGTTAAAGTTAAACAGAGCCTCAGCATCACAAAATGGATGCTGTTGTCACAGGCACAAGTCTGCCCTCCTGCTGCTGGATGAAACTCCGGCAGGGGAGGCCTGGACAATAGGTTTTCTGTCCAGGGAGGTGCTAGCACCTCCCCAGATAGGCTTTAGTGTATTGGGGCAGGGTAGGTTGCAGTAGGGTGAATGCTTTTCAGACACTACCTGGGGCACATAAGGTGCACCATGCATTTCCCAGTTCAAACCGGTTGCTGGGGCACTCTGCCCCAGCTCTGGCAGGAAACTGGACAAAGGAGAAGGGGTGTAACCCCCCCTTCTCAGTTCCTCCCATAGGTGGGACCCTAGAGTTAGTCCAACCCCTAAACTTACTATAAGAATAGGAGCTCAGTCCCTAGGATTTTAGTTTACCCTGGACGAAACTCTGATACATAAATCTTGGACCTCCGATATTCCACATCGGCTGGAAGATGGAAGAAATCTCACTTGTGGTCAAGGAGTGACCACCCAGTTCAAACAGGCAACAAAAGCATATTTGCCAGTCTGCATTTTTGAGGCTCCCACCGGATACTGAAGAATCTGCGACACAGGACACAAACTTCCAGACATCACTTACCTGCGCTCCCAGCAAAGCTGAGACCTGCACGGACATGAGAGACGTGGGACCGGAACTCCTGGACATCCTGGATTTTTGCAACTGCACCTACTTCCCGAGGTACCCCGAAGTTGTACATTGGTCTATTTGAAGCCTCTGCCCGAGCATCTTTTGCACCAAAGCTCAGAGGCCTACACTCCACGAGTGCCCCTTTGCGGTTCTAGTCTGTTGGCTAGCTAGCCCCCACGAAGGGCCATTTATGATTTCTTGAGATTTCCTGGTTGCGCCAGACGTGCTCCCACTCCTTTCAAGAGGAGGAGTCCCTCAAACCTTGCTGGTCTGCACTGAAGCCAATCTCGACATCTTGCGTGGGTTGCTGTTGCCAAGGCTTGTTGGATCCAATCCGGATTCTGATGCTGCAGCACTCCACATCCTTTGTGGGAGAGCTCGAATCCAGCTCCTGGTCATCGTTGACGCCTCCTGGTCCTCGTGGCTGAAGAGTCAATCTTCACCTCTTTCACCTGAAATCACCCAACATCGGCTGGCATCTTCTCCTCACCCTCCTGGTCACTGCCTAGTGACCCAGACTCTGTCCCCTCTGCTTTCAGATTCTTCACACCTCTGATCCACCCTTGGATCCACCTGGACACTTTTCCTCTGGTCAACTGCGGCATTTCTTCACAGCTCTCAATTGGAATCAACGACGAAACCCGACATCAAAAGACACCTATGCACCCGGCTTCCGTGGGTGAGGTAACTCGAGTACTCTGGTGCTCCCGTGGGTATTGACTCTATAAGTATCTAAGTCTAAAAGGGTTCCATCGTAGTTCACCTCCAGGTGCCCTTAATCTTTAAAACTGTAACTTGTTCGTTGTCCATAGAAAGTCAATGGTCAAGTCAAGTCAAGTCAAGAAATTTATATAGCGCGCTACATACCCATAGGGTCTCAAGGCGCTAGGGGGAGGGTGGGGAATTACTTGTCGAATATCCAAGTTTTAAGTTGCTTTCTGAATGCTAGGTGGTTCTGAGTAAGGCGAAGGTGAGTGGGAAGTGAGTTCCAGGTTTTAGCTGCCAGGTAGGAGAAGGATCTACCTCCCATAGTGGTTTTGTTGATGCGAGGTACCGTGGCAAGGGCTTGGTTGGAGGATCGCAGCTGACGGGAGGGGGTGTAGAAGGACAATCGTGTGTTGAGGCAATCGGGCCCAAGATCGTAAAGTGCTTTGTGTGCGTGGGTTAGGAGGCGGAAAGTAATCCTCTTATTTACGGGGAGCCAGTGGAGGTTTTTCAGGTGACCAGAGATGTGTTCTTTACGCGGGATGTCTAGTATGAGCCTGGCTGAAGCGTTCTGGATGCGTTGGAGTTTTTTCTGGAGTTTTGCGGTGGTACCGGCGTATAGTGTGTTTCCGTAGTCCAGGCGGCTCGTGACCAGTGCGTGGGTGACCGTTTTTCTAGTTTCGGTGGGGATCCAGCGAAATGTTTTTTTGAGCATGCGAAGAATGTTGAAGCAAGATGATGAGACGGCGTTGACTTGTCTGGTCATCGAGAGTGAGGAGTCCAGGATGACGCCCAGGTTCAGTGCGTGGTCCGTCGGGATGGGGGTTTTTCCAAGGGCTTCTGGCCACCAAGAGTCATCCCAGGCAGAGGGGGAGGTGCCTAAGATGAGGACTTCTGTTTTGTCTGAGTTCAGTTTCAGACGGCTGCGCTTCATCCACTCGGCTACTTCTTTCATTCCTTCGTGTAAGTTGGTTTTGGCGGTGTTAGGGTCTTTGGTGAGTGATAGGATCAGTTGAGTGTCATCCGCGTAGGAGATGATGTTGAGATTGTGTTGGCGCGCGATGGCCGCAAGGGGGCTCATGTATACGTTGAAAAGGGTGGGGCTGAGTGACGATCCTTGTGGTATGCCGCAGATGACTTCAGAGGCCTTTGACTTGAATGGTGGGAGGCGGACTCTCTGTGTTCTTCCGGTGAGGAACAAAGTGATCCATTCCAGTGCTTTTCCTTGAATTCCTACGTCTCTGATCCGCGTCTGTGTTTAGACACTACACGCGTCCCCCGTGGGCCTCCTGCATCCAAACCTTTAGTGATTCTAGGTAGCCCCAGAGGTTCTACAGGCCCTAGGCCTGTTTTCTAACTCTCACGTGGTTCTTATACTACTATTATAGTATATGGTTTGTGAGGCCCCTAGGGCATAACGTATACTGTGCAACTTATCGTATGCTAATTAAGTTCCTTGTATTGTACTTTTACCTCTGACCTCATAAAGAGACCAGAGGGGTTGTGTTTAGATTAAATACATATATATATTTGATATATACCTTGTGTGGTGTGCTTTCATTTGGTCATTCAAGAGATTATTATTGGTAAAACAACTTGCTTAACTCGACTCTAAGTCTTAGCCTGAAGGCTGCTCTCCACAGCTACCGCTAGGACAGCTTTCTATAAGGTTGACTTTACAACCTACCATCAATAAGGGTCGTTTGGACTGGTGCAAGGTGCCCACTAGAATAGTGGACATCATATACCAGGCCAACTTCTCACAGTGGCATCACTTGTTTTTTAGTGCAGCACCACCTCACCCTCCTGCTGGTGGCAGGAGGCAGGCCTCGTAGGGGCTACTTCTTTGCTGAAACAAAGACTACAATGATATAGTAACATAGTCAGACAGACATGTCAAACAACAAACCTTTCTATTTTTAACCAAAACAGGTAGTACTTTTTTTTTTCTCTGTTTAAACTTTTTGTTGTTGTTGAGGGCTTTAATGGTTTTTAGGCATTCAATTTAAAAAAGAGGGCATTTGAACTTGGAGAATTAAAAGAATAATTTCTTCACCTGGCATTAATGATCAGACACTAACTTGTCTCTAATAGAGGCTCTTTGCTTTAACAATTTTGGAGTACTTGCTACAGTACATATTGGTATATGCAGGGTTGACATCATTCTGCCTCTGCTGCACTTCAGGTCGTACATTGTCTCCTGGTTGTAGAGAGGTTCCAGCAGAAGGTGTTGACGCTTAGTCCTCAACACATATTCACTCGATCTTGAGCACAATCTAGTGGTCCGCTAAGCCATGGGTTCAAGTGCTTCTTCATTCCAGAAGTTTCAAGGGAATACTTCAAGGAAGCACCCCTGATAACCACACCCCTGATAACCTCGTTCTGGGAGAGATTGCATTTCACAACCTAGTCAGATACCTTCTTATCTCCTGGAAGGTTTGAAAAAAACTGCCTTCGGAATAAGCCTGAACTGGTCGTTGTTGACTCCTCATCCAGCTTCTCATGTCTCTGCTCACCATATGCCATTTTCTTTCAGATAGAATCCCCCCAAAAAAGTGGAACTCGAAAAAAGAAAAAGGCAGAGCACATCACTGAATGTGGACACACACTCAAGTTCTAATCCCAAATGAGGTTTAAAGGATATCAACTTCCTGTAGATGTAGGAAGACACTTTTTTATAAAAACCATTTTTATTGGATGTGTAGCATCAGAAATCAAACTTATCATATACTTTACATCAATATGCTGATACTTGTTATTAAATCTTAACAAAACATTCCCCTTCTCGCACCCTCCCAGGTTGAAAGTACAATGGTTAAGAAATAACAGAAGCGTAATGATGGGAATTTGAGGCAGAAGTAAGCATGCAACAAAATAGTTCTCCAATACATTGTAGAGCAACAATAAGACCATCTTTTCCTCCACTCCCAATATTTCTCTGGCCACCCCCTAGTCATCTGGCATGGAGGTACATATGTCAGTTCTGCCTTCAGCGGTGGTCCATTCCATCATATCCCGTAACCACTCCTCATGACTTGGTGGGCATGCGTTCAGTCCTTTAATGGCGATACTGTGCTTAGCCAGCACTGATCATAAGTTCAGATATTTACAACCACGTTTCTTATTGGCTGGGGCTGGGAGTAGGCCCAACAGCATCTCCCAGGGAGTACCCTTAAATTCCCATCCAGTTGCTTGTTTGAGTGTTCTAATTATCTCTCAACAGTATTGTTTTATGTGTACACAACACCACACTATATGTAAGAAGTCAGCCTCGGTGGCTTTACACCATGAGCATTCATCTGATCTTGTAGGATAGATATTTTGCAGAACCTTGGGGGTAAGGTACAGTTAAAGGACAAAGTTATATTGAATTAATTTGAATCAGGCGTTTGAACTAACTGTACGTGTCTCCTCGTGAACGTTCTGCCAGTCTCGTAGGGTAATGTCTTCCCCAAGACACTCCTCCCATCTGGGGTGCGCCTTTGGAGTAACACTTGGGGCATCTTCCCATATAGCACTGTACAGATCGGTAATGAGTTTCCAACCCCCTGACATGTCTAGCAATCTAGTCAATGTCTGGGAAGGAGGAGGCTTCTCCGGAAAGCTCGGCCAAAGCTCACGGCTGGTGGCTGACATTTTGTTATATTGCAGATATTGTCCTGTGCCCAGATTAAATGTGTTGATTGCATCCTCTATGATTATATATTGAACCTCTAAATAGAGATCTCCTAGGACTTCAAAACCGCAATTTTTTTATTTTTTCATGGACATGGTATTCTCTATGTCTGTGAAGGGCTTAAATACCCATACTTGATTGTCTCGTGCGAATGGGACTCTACGAAGGATTGGTGTGACCATTCGTTCCCACATACAGCCCATTTGCCTAATCAGGCACGGATAAGTGTCAGGAACACTTCCTCCCAACATAAGGAGTTGCAGTAGGCCTTTATGGCCATCCAGGCATCCCACTAACTTCTTCTCCCAGTTATCCCCCTTGTCAAACCAATGGACCAAATGGTGTAGTTTGTAGCCATATAGTAAAATTCTAGATTCGGGAGTTCAACGCCCCTTCTGTCCCATGCTTGTTGCTGCATCCGTAGGCTGATTCTTTTCCGCTTTGTGGACCATAAAAGGTCTTCTGTGAGACTGTCCAGCTCGCGGAAGTATTGTCAGGGATCTAATATAATGAACTCTGCACAGCATATAGGCGGCGTGGTAGAAGCACCATTTTGCCAAGGGCTGACCTCCCCATCAGTGTTAGTGGAAGTTCTTTCCAGAGTTGGACCGAAGCATGGAACCCCGCCAGGACTCTTCCTATATTCAATTCCAGGAATCCATGTCTTTCCGCGATTATCCTGATAGTCAGGTAGGGGATCTCTTCCAAGCACCAGGGCAGCAGAGAGTTGCCGGAGCAGTGCGGGGTAAAAAATGGCCAGAGTCCCAAGTGGCATATGTGATTTTTGGGCGTTCACATAGAGACCAGAGGCTGCCGCAAATTCCGATAGTGCTGTCTGTAATATCAACTGTGCCCTGTACGATTCTCATAGGTCCACCATGGCAGCATCCGTATAGTGAGATAACGTGGACGGATCCGACCAACCGTGATTCCCCATTGCATTAGCTTGTTTCATAGCAGCACCGCCAGCGGTTCCATTGCCACCGCGAACAGTAAGGGAGATAGAGGACATTCCTGCCTTGTGCCCTGGCATAGTGGGAAAGGTTCCGACACATGACCACTTGTGCGAACCCGGGCAGTCAGTGCGGTATATAAGATTTTTACCCTTCTGAATATAAATTTGGGCCCGGACACCATTTTTCACATGACGTGCCCTAAATATTTCCTCCCTACGGAGTCAAAAACTTGTTCGATGGTTAGGAATGTGAGTGCAAAAGGCCCTTTACGAATTCCATGGGCCTGAGGATATGGAAAAGTCAACTGAGGTTTACCATCGTGCTCCTCTTAGGGATAACAGTTCCCCTGTCTTCTCCCCTGCGCATGTAGTCTTTGTCTATGAGCTGTTTAGGTATGCATGTCGAGCCTATGCCAATCGTAAAGTACTGTGCTGCGCAAGTGGTGCCATTCTTCTAATCTAGCGGGTTGCGCTGGGAGCGTCTTTTCTATCTCTAGTAGTTTACATTCATCATGTTCCAGATCACGCTCCAATTGCTTCCAGACCACGTAGTATGTATTCATACACACTCCACTGAGAACAACCTTCATTGCCTCCCAGGCATGAGCTCTAGTCTTGGAGGTTCCCCAGAAAATAGTGGCCTTGTGGTGTTTGAACCATTGCAAAACTGGTGGATCTGTCAGTGCCTCTGCACACAGATGCCATTGGGGTGCCGGTATGCGTGGTTGATCCCACGCTACTGACAGCAAAAGTGGGGAGTGGTCAGAAAGAAACCTAGCTAGATAAGTTGGCTCGCACGCTAAAGTAGTAAGGTTTGAGGTCATGAAAAAGTAGTCCAATCTACTGTAAGTGCCCGCTGCCACTGTGTAGCAAGAGAATGCCCTGGTATTTGGGTGCCTTTCCCTCCATACATCTTTAAGGCCTAATTCTTGCAGTAATGTCAGTAAATGTGCCGTCATGTGTGACTTCATGTGCGTCTTGGGGGTTCGCGGTCTAAAACAAGATCTAATATGCAGTTACAGTCACCAGCTAGCATTATGTCAATAGTTAGAAGTGGGTTCGCTGCAACTATTATTTCAGTACAGAAATGCGGATGTCTGCGTTCAGGGCATAGACTTAAATTAAACAGAAATTTTTGCTTATCCAATGTCCCTGATAGGATCACATATTGACCGTCGGGATCAATCACATGATCTGAATGCCGCTATGGTACCACCGGAGATATCCATATTAGTGTGCCCCTTGCAAATCCCGAGAACTATGTTGCCCCCGCCATCGTTTTCGCAACGCTGGTAGACAGTCCCCCTAGACCTGTGTCTCCTGAGGAAAGGCTACCACTATATGATATCTTTCAAGATATGCATGTAGTCTCTGTCGCTTTATGGGCTGCGCTAGTCTTCTGACATTCCATGTCATGAATTTGAATGTCTTATCCAATTTGTTGATTGTACCTATTGGGGATTGTCCATATTTGGACAAAGTCTTATCTTATCCAATGTTTTACCCTTCCACCTGTGTGACCCACCCACCAATTGTGTTGTAATGAACTAGTTACCCATTTTACCCACAACTCTCCTCACCCTATGGGCAGTACCATCAACCCATCCCGCCCTGCAAAAAGCGACACTGAAAGCTACCGATCCCGCCCCATACCCAATTTTATTCTTATACATGTATCAAATCAAGAATGTGAAGTAACTAGTATGCCATGCTAGGGGTCAGTGCACCATGACTGGTACCGGAGGCTGTAAGGAGCAAAGAAGGACACTCCCCTCCTCCCGCTGTCATAACATAACTATACTATCCCTTGTCCTCTGGCTTAGATACTGTGAACTCTAAAACAACACCTTCAAGGAGTAATTTTGATCATTCCTCCTCCGATATTCAAAAGCAACTGTCTTCCCATTGCAAATGTCAAAATGATTATTAAACTGTAATAGGCACAGTTCCAGAAAGTTTCTCCTTTTCCGGTCCCACAGCTGCCAGGGCCCAATTGCAGATATCTCAAGACCAATGTGTACCATTGGCAACGTCGTGTGTGGCAATTACGTAAAAGTTCCCATCTGTGCCTTTGATCTATACAGCCTGCAATCCATACAAACCTGTTATGACCAACAAGAGAAGTCTATATATTGCCATCATCTGTGCTAGCGAATAATATTCAGGGCCGCTTCATCTGTCCAAGTGGGAGGCCAGTGTTAACAGCTGGGCATTGGCTTCATGTAATGTCCAATCAGAACAGACCTCTAGACGCCCCTGGGCAGTCTGTGAACTTAGATGTGCAGATTTCTGAGTTCAGCATTTCTGCCATGATGATCTATGTTTATTCATTGTGATGGATGATGCTTTCAGTTTTCCCAAAGGCTGAGAGGGGGGCCCCAGGAGTGCGTCATCCCAGTCCAAAGTATCTACTGCCGAGGTAAAGAACTGTACCTTGAACTGGTGTAACCCCCTGAGTTTGGCCGGGTACAACAGGCTATAGCGCAGGTTATGCTCACAAAGCCTTGCTTTACTGCCAGAAAAGTTCATTGTTGATCCTGGAATTTCAGGGTATAATCTGGGAACAGAGAGATCGGGTGAACCTCAGAATTGGGTGTGCCTTTCACCCAGACATGAGCAATCACTAAGGTAGGTAGTGGTGGTCTAAAGAGGCCGCACATCCAGTTCTATTTAACAGTACAGAAATGTATACATTTTGATACACAAAACTTCTGAGAATTATGGTGCCAGTCAAGGTAACAGGATCATCCCACTACCAAGGATGTCTAATCAACAGGTACTAAATACTTGCTATTGAGTGTATACTAAATAACTTGTACCTCGGCACTCTACTATTTTTCGCTATAACCAATTGTGGTGTGTTGTATATTTATTACAAGAGGTCTATTCCTGTCAAGTATGTATCAGTTTTATTTATAAAGAATACAGCTCATACTTAGAGGGACATCATATATGCAAAATTTCAAAATCAAAAAGAAGAGAACATCTGAGAAGTGAATATTTGGTCTTATTGTGTATTTAATATCATTTTTACTCAACAATATTGTGTGATGATAAGTGCAATATTAATCTTCACATTTGTGTCAGTACCGTTTTCAAAGGAACACAAATTGTATACAAAATTTCAATGAAGATATTCATAACCAATAAAACATTTTTGCTGAAACTTGTTTGGGCACTACAAAGAGGAGAAACATATTAAACGGCCATGTTGGGGGTCCTTGTCCTAGGGCCCTCCAAATCGTGATGGTCACTGAAACAGCCGATGACAGCCGACACGTGTTTCGTTACTTTTTCTGTAACTTTCTCAAGGCTGTAAGATAACATGTACAAACTGTATTGCACATTACACACTCAATCTGTTGGCTACAGTGTATAATGTTAATAATCATGCAACATATTGTGCTAGGAAGAAACAATTATATGCGTTGATGTTCTCTCAAAGTGCACAGGAAGGCGAAGAAGAGATATAGGAAGGTGTAAAAAGATATTTCCCAAGAGATTAGTTCTCTTACAGTGATATAAATTTGGAAGAGTGTTTTAGAACAAAGAACCCACGTACGTGAAGAAATATTTTGTTGTGAATTATAAATTGTACCTTATACCCCAAAGATTGATGTCACTCAAAAAGCAAGTGCTTATATTAAAGAAAGGTGGGAGAACAAAGTAATTCTACCCTTTTCTTAACGTGATATGCTGCTAGATGAATTTTCTCCGTTTCCTAGGTCTGTGCAGAGAATGGCTAAAAGGTGCAGACACATCATATTAGAAATTAAATCCCGTTTATTCTAGTAGTCTAAAGGGAAAGTCAGATCATTATATATAAATGTATACCTGATAAATTATCGGTCACTTGGACAGCCGCTTAAAAATCTGGGAAATGTCAGATAGTGAGTATTATAACGGAATAGATCCCATCCGGTGATCTGAAGGTATAATATTAGAAAAGAGTATGGTTGTTAAAACCGGTAGACGGGGGCACTGCCCTATCTGATGTGAACTCATACTAAAGATGCATCATTATGAACTAGATTTAGTGAAGTTCTCAAACGCTGTACCTGGTACCGAAGGGTTTCAGGTTCAGCCCTGTTTTGAATTTCTAGTACTCCTGACAGTGAAATGATTTCTATGAACAGGGGGGGGGGGTCTCTCTGTCAAGAAAGGACGCAAGCGGAAAAGAACTCAATAAGCAGAGTGTTTTTATATACCAGGAAAGCCTAGAAAAAAGACGTGGAATATTTATTTTGGGTTAAATTGAAATGTACTAAAAGTCACTCCACAAGGTGTTTACAACTCATGAGGCCATCTGTCGGGATTGGCAGTAGCTCGAGGATAATAAATGCCACTAACCTTAACCTTGTGACCAGCGGAGACGATGTATGAAGTAATGCCTCCCAGTTCCTCCCTGGCACGATTCCCAACAAAGGAAGATTGAAACCCTCTGCGTGAACTCGTGCCCCGGGGAAAAGGGAAGTGGACAAAATAATAAAAGAGCTGTGATCTCTGTGGTTCCCTCAAGGTCTGGTCAAAAGAACTGCTAGGCACCAGGAAGGACTTCCACTCTGCAGAAGGGGAAGATAATGCAAAATATATAACACCTGTTCTTTCCTGAATGTTAATAGCTAAATGCAAGATATCGTTGTCTCGCCTTACCAGAATATTTACAGCTAAACAAGGTGATTATTTCCCTTTTCCTCTCAAAACAAAATGTGCTAAACAAGAAATATAATTGTCCACTCCAAAGGATTCTTTTGATGGCTCATACAGCGGAAACACAGTATGTTACTTTGTCTGGCAAAAGAAACGTGAAGGATTCCCAATGTCACTTTAGTGTAATACACAGGAAGAATTCTTGTCCACAAAACAGGCGTTGTTATCAGCACAACGCAATGTACACGTATTGTTCCTCTGAATGTGAGAACTCGATTAACGATGTGCAGGAATCTTCTGTTCCGCGGAGTTCACTACAAATTAATAGAAGCAAAGCTACTTCCCCGGAGCCCTAGAAACGATCTTACTCGGAACGCGTCTTAGGTATCAGACGCGTTCAGGGCAATATCGTATTTCACCCGCTGCCTGCAATGAAAACGCGAAGCAACGCGTTTAAAACTGCACCGCAGCTTTTCCTTATAACGCACACAGGAACACGAGGCAAGACGCGGAGGAGGTGAGCCCGCACTCCAACCGCTAAAGTACCTGCTACAAGTCTCGAATGAACACGGATCTCCAGTACAAAGTCCCGGACAACAAAGGCTGCACTCTTCAAGCTGAAATCCGGCGGGGAGCACCATCCGCCATTCCTCGAAGAAACCAGATTAATTGACAAGCACCTTCTCAGCGTGAAGGAGATGCTTTAGTAAGTTCCGCCCTGAGCCTCATGGTTCCTGCCCCTAGGCATGCTGGTAGTTGCAGTTTTCAGGACGAACACCCTCGTATTAGGTCGACCAGGGAAACAGCGGAACCTCCGTGAATGGTATGGTAATAGCCCTGTCGGCAACGTGATCGCTACACTATCAAAGTAACATATGGAACCTAATTGTATAACGGATCTAAAATTACGTGCTCGTAACCAGATTCACAGTTAGTAGACATTGTAGAAATGTCCATTGGCAACATATTAGATAAAAAAAGTGCAGAGTTAATGTCAAAAATCCTTAAAATAATCAAGCCGTTTGTTGGTTTTTTTAAAAAAGAAGACGAAGGGGGTGGCCACAGTCTTACCCGTACTCTTCAGTTAGACAATTCACGTCTTTGGGGAAAAAAGGTGAAAGAAGAAAACAAAATAGTGTTTTTCAATAATATTTCAAATTCAAATACGCAGTGCTAGCAAGAATTAAAATTGAAAAGTAGATAATAACTTACATCATATGCCGGGTGGGGTTCAGCCCAGCAAGAACTATGATAGGTCCCTGAGATACGAAAGAAAGAAGAGGAATATTAAGAATTTAAAAAGTTTGTCTCATGTTACAGGGACAGTCATTGTGAATGCTATAGGGACTGTTGTCAAAGTCTATTTCACTTACTTGAATTGGAGAAAGATCTCAATGTAATGGGTCCACTGGAGTCTTTTGAAAAAGGCAGCGGCGGCCATGTTGACTCCTTTCTCCCTTTTAATAATCGAGCGATTAATGAACAAAGAAAGAGGACTTGGGCACAGTTCTAATGTGGGCCCGGTCTGCTACAAACAAAAGTGTAAACAGACTATGCGTAAAAAACAGAGGAAGGCGGCTGTATGTTGGAGAATCGAAAATTAAACCCTAACACCCTAAAACCCTTAAACACTAAAAGAAAGAATACAAGAACACGTTCGAGCAATCCGCAACAATGATAGCAGTTATCCTATGGCAGTTCATTTTCAAAAGCTCATCCAAACATGTCTATAACTAATATCAGGTTCTATGGGATAGCTCAAGCGTATAATGATCCAAGAGGAGGGGACCGTACTCACGCCCTAAGAAAGCTAGAAGCTCAATGGAGCATACACCTTCGTGCGGTGAAACAGGGCAATAATTATGACAAAGAACTACATGTTTTTCTTAAGGACTGATGCTCTTTGAAGCAACAACATGCTGTTACTGAAATCCTTTGAATTAATATATCCCTTATGATACACATAAAAATGACAGAAATTTCTAATATTAAGTTGTCCTAAAATATGTATGCTTTGACACTGAATAACACTACATTATTATAACATCTCAGGTGTTCTTTGACAGTCATTTTTTTAGACAAATGCATCAATAGCACATTGTGTTATGTTTTATAATAACTGTAATGTCACATTGTTGTCACCTCTCTTAACTGATCTTTCATTGACAGTCAAATCTGAAAGAAACAGGTTAGTAATAGATTCCTTACCTTAGAATATCCCCAGGCGTCAGACTAGATCCGGAAATTTTTGCGTAGCAGTACCCTTGCACGTCGGTAGGCATCGTCCGCGGGTCCGCGTCCGTCATCGGCGTCGTGGGCGCCGTGAAGACGTCGTCGGAGTACTTAGACACCGCCTCCGCGCGCTGACGTCAGTTCTTCTTTTTTCTTCGGCAGCAGCGCAGATCTGGAAAAAGTGGTACCCATAGTAAATTTTTGACTAACTTTTTCGATCCTTTTTGATCATTTTTTGAAGTCTTCTCGACTCCGAACGGTGCCGGTAGGGATGCCTGGATTTAAACAATGCAAGGACTGCGACCGACTGATGTCGGTTACCGACCCTCACCGCCGGTGCCTTCACTGTCTCGGTTTCGACCACGACAACAAGGCCTGCCCAGACTGCCGAGCCCTAACGTCGAAAGCTAGGCCGGAGCGGTCCCACAAGCGGCTCCAGCTCCGGCAGTCGGCCCCGTGCCGTGAGAGGTCCCGGTCCGGACGGAGGTCGAGGGACCGATCGCGGGGTCGGAGCCATCATAGCTTCGGGAGTCACCATCGGTCTTCGGGCTCGAAGTCGTCAGGTAAGCACAGGAAGTCGAAGAGACGTCATCGCTCTTGCGACTCCCCCCGCGCTCGCACGACGCGGCCGGGGGTTCGGGTGACACTGCCCACGCGGCTCCCTTGGAGTCGCGTGCATCGCGGCGTGCTTCATACCCTCCGGTCCCTGGGCAGGACGTGATGCCGGAGGAGATCGAGCGTTTCCTCATGGCCATGAGGTCGCTCTCTCCTCTGACGGGCTCCGCGGCGCCTTCCGGCCCAGCAGACCCGTCTGGGGGCCAGAGCGGGTCGGGTGCTTCGGCCCCAAAGCCGGCGGGTGCTTCGGGCTCGACGCCGCCGGCACCTTCAGGCCCGGCGCCGGAGGGCCCCGCTGGATCCGCTTCCGGGTCCGGGTCATCGCCGGTTGACCTGATGACCTCCCTGGCACCGATCCCTAGGGTGTCACCTCCGGCGCCATCTTCGGGCGACGCCGTCCCCGATGCTTCCCTCGATCCGGTTCTGGTGCCGGAGCGGTGCAGCTCGGCGCCGTATTCGACGCTGATGGGAGATTTTTACTTCAATGAACCGGCCCCATCCTTTGACAACCCTGATTATAAGGAGATGGGTGATGAGGTGTATTGGGAGGGGTCTGAGGACCCTCTGACACGTGATTGTCAGTCCCAGTAGGACTGAACAGGTGAGCTTGGGGATCCCAGTGGTCTAGACACTTCGCAGGACACTGGTTTTGTCTCACCTCCTACCGTGGCTACGGAGGAGGGGGCAACCTACAGTGTGGTGCTGACGCGGGCGGTAAAGACCTTGGGCCTTGAGCTCCCCGTCACCTCCGTGAAAACTAACCTCTTCACTGAGGTCCTTAAGCCGCAGTCAAGCTTGGCTGAGCGTCTGTTGCCATTTAATGAGGCCTTGGCTGACGTTCTTTAGGGCACTTGGTCCAGGCCCGCTACAGGACCGCCTGTAGATAGGAACGTGGCCAGACGCCACTGCCCGGCCCCGGGCGACCCTTGTTTCCTGTCCACCCATCCCACCCCCGAGAGCCTGGTCATCCAGGCCTCTAACTCCCAGACCGCATTCCCGACGGCTCCGCCTGATCGGGAATCCAAGAGGTACGAGCAATACGGCAAGAAGGTATACTCCTCCCTGAGTTTGGGACTGCGGTCTTCCCACACCGCTTGCCTCTTGGGCCACTACACCCACTCTCTGTGGGACACGGTCGCGGATGTGCTGCCAGAATGCCCGGCGGAGGCCAGGGCTAAACTCACCCAAGCCCTTGCGGAGGGTCGAGATGCAGCACGTTTTTCCATCCGGTGTGGGCTGGATACCACCGACTCACTGGGCAGAGCAATGGCAACGACGGTGCCGATTCGTCGCCATGCCTGGTTGAGGTCCGCCAACTTTTCGGCCATTGTCCAGAATACACTCATGGACATGCTGTTGATGTCCGTTGCCTTTTTGGCGACAAGGCAGACCATGCGCTTGAGCCCTTTAAGGACTCCAGGGCTACGGCCAAGTCCTTGGGCCTCTAGGCCCTGCGCCAGCAAACGGGTGCCTTTCGCTCCTTTTGTGGTCAAGGAAGGGGAGCCCCCACACGGGCTGCCAGCCACGTACCGCAGAGTAATTTCCAACGCGGTGGTGGCAGTGGAAACCGCCGTGGCGGCAGTTGGGGACTACGGCGAGGTCAGTCCACACCTTCCCCCGCAGCATCTGCCTCTAAAGCCTCCTAGTCCATGCTTTCAGGCCCACATGACGCCAGTGGGGGCAGGGTTCACCATCACTACTTCCACTGGCGCACTGTCACTTCGGACAGGTGGGTGCTGCAAATCAACCAAAGGGGCTACTCCCTCCCCTTCGAGGCGACCCCTCCAGCCATGCCACCGCAATACCACTGTGTGTCGGGGGTACACTTGCGACTTCTGCAAGATTAAGTTACTGCCCTCTTGGCCAAGGGGCCATCGAGCGCGTTCCTGGGCCAGAAGTAGGGTGTGGTTGCTACTCTCACTACTTTCTGGTACCCAAGAAGGGCAAAGGGGGCCTACGCCCTATCTTGGATCTACGGAACGTCAACAGCTTCTTCTGGAAGGAGAAGTTCAAAATGCTGACACTAGCTCAGGTCTTAGCTGCCCTGGACCCAGGAGACTGGCTGGTAGCGTTGGACTTGCAGGACGCTTATTTCCACATTCCCGTCCTACCTTCCCACCGGCGCTACCTGCGGTTCATGGTAGGCCACGGGCACTTTCAGTTTACTGTTCTCCCCTTCGGCCTTACCAGCACCCCACGGGTGTTCACGAAGGTGATGGCGGTGGTCGTAGCTCATCTGCGCAGGTTAGGGGTTTCAGTCTTCCCCTACCTCGACGACTGGTTGTTGAAGGTGGGCTCGCCCCGGACAGTCGTCAGCCACCTCCAGACGACGGCAGACCTCCTGGAACAGCTGGGGTTCTCCATCAATGTGCCAAAGTCACACCTGTGCCCCTCCCAGAAGCTCCTCTTCATCGGAGCGGTTCTCAACTCGGCGCAGTTTCGGATTTATCCTCCCAAACAGCGGGTTTGGGATATTCAGGCTCTGATTCCGATCCTTCAGCCTTTCTTCTGAGTCTCGGTCAGGTTGACGCTGCGGCTTCTGGGGCTGATGGCCTCCTGCATCCTTCTGGTGCATCACGCCCGATGGCGGATGCGGGCTCTGCAGTGGGACCTGAAGTTTCAGTGGACCCAGCATTAGGGCAACCTGTCCGACCATGTCCTGATCTCGGAGGGCACTGCGAGACAGCTGCAGTGGTGGCTCACGGACCGCGATTGGGTCAGCGGTAGATCCCTCTCCCTTCCCCAACCGGAGCACGTAGTTGTGACGGACGCGTCCCTCCAGGGCTGGGGAGGCCACACGAGAGAGGCAGAGATCAGAGACCTCTGGTCTCCGGTGGAGTCCCAGCTCCATATCAACCTCTTAGAGCTGCGGGCAATTCGTCGAGCACTGAAGGCATTCCTCCCCTCTGTCCGGGGAAGTGTAGTGCAGGTGTTCACGGACAACACCACCGCCATGTGGTACTGCAACAAACAGGGCGGGGTGGGGTTGTGGACCCTCTGCCAGGAGGCTCTGCACCTCTGGCAATGGCTGGAACATCAGGGCGTGACCCTGGTGGTTCAACACCTGGCAGGTTCTCTGAACACCAGGGCGGACGAACTCAGCTGACGGTGCATGATGGATCACGAATGGCGTCTGAACACGGACGTGGTGCAAGGCCTCTTTCAGCAGTGGGGAGAGCCTTGGTTAGATCTATTCGCCACAGAAGAGAACGCGCAATGTCATCAGTTCTGCACGCTGTAATTTCTAAGGCGGCACTCGCTCGGAGACGCTTTTCGTCACGAGTGGAGTTGCAGTCTGTTGTACGCCTTTCCGCCTATACCACTTCTGCCCAGAGTGCTGAAGAAGATCAAGCGCGACTGGGCCCAAGTCATCCTTGTGGCTCCCGATTGGGCACGAAGATACTGGTATCCCGAGCTACTCAGTATGTCAGTCGATCCCCCGGTTCCTCTGCCTCTTCAGGAGGACCTTCTGTTGCAGCAGCTGGGGCCGGTCCGCCACCCGAACCTGTCCAGTCTCCACCTCCATGCTTGGAGATTGAGCGGTGACAGTTGAGGCCATTTGACTAGCCTCCTGAAGTCTGTAAAGTAATTCAGGCAGCCAGGCGTCCCTCCACAAAGTCGGTATACGCCTGCAGGTGGAACAGATTTGTGGCATGGTGCACAGCAAAGGCTGTGGATCCTCTCTCTGCCCCTCTTTCTGAGGTTCTTCTCTTCCTTCTTTCTCTTGCCCAGCAGGGCTCTGCTCTGGGCACTATCAAGGGCTACCTTTCTGCCCTTTCAGCCTTTCTAAGGCTGCCTGATCAACCATCTTTGTTCAAGTCCCATATTGTAACTCGTTTTCTGAAAGGCATCACATACATGTTTCCCCCTGTTCCGTTTGTGATGCCTCAGTGGGACTTGAACCTTGTTCTTACCTATCTGATGTGCGCTCCCTTTGAGCCACTTCACAACTGTCCTCTCCGCCTTCTTACTCTGAAGACTGCCTTCCTGGTTGCCATCACCTCTGCCAGGAGAGTGCGTGAGCTTCAGGCTCTTTCTTCCAAACCTCCTTTCCTTTCTGTCCATCCGGACAAGGTTGTGTTGCGGACTAGACCCTCTTTCCTGCCCAAGGTTGTCACGGCCTTCCACATCGGGCAGTCTATTACCTTGCCCACCTTCTTTCCGCCTCCGCATCCCTCAAAGGAGGAAGAGCGGCTCCACCGTCTGGACCCAAAACGTGCGCTTTCGTTCTATCTAGATCGCAGACGCCAGTTCTGGGTGGATGACCAACTCTTTGTTGGTTATGTGGGTGCTAAGAAGGGACGAGCGGTGCATCTCTTGGTGGGTCATCTTGTGTATCAAGGCTTGGTGAAGAAGAAGCCTCCTGTTGGGCTGAGGGCCCATTCCACTCGGGCCACGGCGTCTACCACTGCCCTGGGCCGGGGAGTCCCTTTGCAGGACATCTGTCAGGCAGCTATGTGGGCCTCGCTGCACACAGTTTGCAAGACACTACTGCCTGGACAGCCAAGAACGGAGGAATGGCTTCTTTGGCCGTTCCGGACTTTCTGGTGTGATTATTGGTTCGCAGACCCATCACCGGGGTTGGTATTGCTGGGGTATCTATTCTAAGGTAAGGAATCTAATACTAACCTGTTTCTTTCAGATGAAAAAGTTACTTACCTTCGGTAACGATATATCTGTAAGAAACAGTAGTTAATATTAGATTCCTTACCGCCCCACCCATCCTCCCCGTTCTGCGAACCGATATCTAGGGTTATGGTCATCCCCTTTCAGGGCCCTAGTTTCAATGGCAACAGTGTTGGTTTTTAACATGGCTCTGCATTTCTGGCGCGGAAAAGCTGTGTATAAGAACTGACGTCAGCACGCGGAGGCGGCGCCTAAGTACTCTGACGACGTCATCACGGCTCCCACGACGCCGAAGACGGGCGCGGAGCCACGGACGACACCTACCGACGCGCAAGGGTACTGCTACGCAAAAATTTCCGGATCCAGTCTGATGCCTAGTGATATTCTAAGGTAAGGAATCTAATACTAACTACTGTTTCTTACAGATATATCGTTACCGAAGGTAAGTAACTTGTTCGTCTTGACAAATGCATAGACAGTATACTGTGTTATGTTTCAATTTACTGTAACATCACATTTTTGTCAACTTTTTGACTTATCTTTACTTCTTTCTTCTCCCTTCTTATTTCATAACTCGCCTATTTGACTGTAAGCAGCCCTGAATGTATGAACTGTGTGACTGGTGAGAATACTACATGTTCAAATCACTCGAAGAGATGGACTAATCAGATCAGAAAACCTTTTGTTAGATAATCATTTTATGTTGGAGGTGAACCGTCTCTATTAGGATACTATGAGATAGACCAAATATATCAGAAATCTCTCCTTTGCATAATATTACATTTTAGAGGCGAATTACCTCCAAATCAATACCATGCTACGTCATTAGGCGCAAGATGCATGTGCCTTTTTGGTGCTCCTGAGCAATTCATATATCTAGAATGAGTTTCGTTTTTATTGTCACACAGCATTCTGTTTTTGAAGAATTTTCGATTCTCCAGCATACAGCCGCCTTCCTCTGTTTTTTACGCATAGTCTGTGTACACTTTTATCTGAAGCAGACCCGGGCCCACATTAGAACTGTGCCCAAGTCCTCTTTCTTTATTCATTAATCGCTCGATTATAAAAAGGGAGAAAGGAGTCAACATGGCCGCCGCTGCCCTTTTCAAAAGTCTCCCGCGGACGCATTACATCGAGATCTTGCTCCACTTCAAGTAAGTGAAATAGACTTTGACTACAGTCCTTATAGCATTCACAATGAATGTCCATGTAACATGAGACAAACTTTTTAAATTCTTAATATTCCTCTTCATTCTTTCTGTATCTCAGGGACCTATCATAGTCCTTGCGGGACTGAACCCCACCCGGCATATGATGTAAGATGCACTCTAGAGGCCCAAGCGGACGCTTAGATCCTCTGGAACTGGCCTGGTAACGATTCCCAAAAATTAACAAGGCTTGCATGGGGGGCAGATCCTTCAGGCACCTAGCAGCCAAGAGTTGGAATAAACTCCCGCTAGAGCTTCGTTTAGAACCCTCAGAGGTTAGGCTCAGAGCAAATCTTAAAACGCACCTGTTCCGACAATATCTGTGTACCTGAGTTTAGGGGGGCACTCGTCACTGGCACTCACCATAGCGCGGGGACACGCTGGTGTGCATAACCAGGTGCTTTATAAGCTTCCATATTATTATTAATATTAGGTTATTATCTACTTTTCGATTTTAATTCTTGCTAGCACTACGTATTTGGATTTGAAATATTATTTAAAAACACTATTTTGTTTTCTTCTTTCACCTTTTTTGCCCATAGACATGAATTGTCTAACTGAAGAGTACGGTAAGACTGTGGCCACCCCCTTCTTCTTCTTTTTTAAAAAAAACGCATTCCAGACCCTAGTCCTAACCGACAAACGGCTTGATTATTTTAAGGGTTTTTGACATTAACTCCGCACTTTTTTATCTAATATGTTGCCAATGGAATTTCTACAATGTCTACTAACTGTGAATCTGGTTTACGAATACGTCATTTTTGCTCCGTTATACAATTAGGTTCCATATGTTACTTTAATAGCCTAATGAGTTGTAAACACCTTGTGGAGTGACTTTTAGTACATTTTAATTTAACCCAAATTACATATTCCACGTCTTGTTTCTAGGCTTTCCTGATATATCAAAACTCTCTGCATATTGAGTACTTTTCCGCTTGCATTCTTTTCTTGACAGAGAGATCCACCCCCCCCCCCTGTTCATAGAAATCATTTCACTGTCAGGAGTACTAGAAATTCAAAACAGAGCGGAACCTGAAACCCTTCGGTACCAGGTACAGCGTTTGAGAACTTCACTAAATTTAGTTCATAATGATGCATCTTTAGTATGAGTTCACATCACATAGGGCAGTGCTCCCGACTACCGGTTTGAACAACCATACTCTTTTCTAATATTATACCTTCAGATCACCGGATGGGATCTATTCCGTTATAATACTCACTGTCTGACATTTGCCAGACTTTGAAGCGGCTGTCCGAGTGACCGATCATTTATCAGGTATACAATTATATACAATGATCTGACATTCCCTTTAGACTACCAGAATTAACGGGATTTAATTTCTAATATGATGTCTCTGCGCCTTTTAGCCATTCTCTGCACAGAGCCAAGAAACAGGGAGAAAATTCATCTACCAGCATATCATGTTAAGAGAAAGGTAGAATTACTTTGTTCTCCCACCTTTCTTTAATGTAAGCACTTACATTTTGAGTGACATCAATCTTTGGGGTACAAGGTACAATTTATAATTCACAACAAAATATTTCTTCACGTACTTTGGGTTCTTTGTTCTAAAACACTCTTCCAACTTTATATCACTGTAAGAGTACTAATCTCTTGGGAAATATCATTTTACACCTTCCTATATCTCTTCTTTGCCTTCCTGTGCACTTTGAGAGAACATCAACGCATATCATTTTTTCTTCCTTGCACAATATGTTGCATGGTTATTAACATTATACACTGTAGCCAACAGATTGAGTGTGTAATGTGCACTACAGTTTGTACATTTGTTATTTTACAGCCTTGAGAAAGTTACAGAAAAAGTAACGAAACACGTGTCGGCTGTCATCGGCTGTTTCAGTGACCATAACGATTTGGAGGGCCCTAGGACAAGGACCCCCAACGTGGCTGTTTAATATGTTTCTCCTCTTTGTAGTGCCCAAACAAGTTTCAGCAAAAATGTTTTATTGGTTATGAATATCTTCATTGAAATTTTGTATACAATTTGTGTTCCTTTGAAAACGGTACTGACACAAATGTGAAGATTAATATTGCACTTATCATCATACAATATTGTTGAGTAAAAATGATATTAAATACACAATAAGACCAAATATTCACTTGTCAGATGTTCTCTTCTTTTTGATTTTGACATTTTGCATATATGATGTCCCTCTAAGTATGAGCTGTTTTCTTTATAAATACAACTGATACATACTTGACAGGAATAGACCTCTTGTAATAAATATACAACACACCACAATTGGTCATAGCGAAAAATAGTAGAGCGCAGAGGTACAAGTTATTTAGTATTTCACCTAGACATGTTGCAGTATTGCGTCTCTGTCCCAATATTTAAACATCCGGGAAATAATGGCCCTCTGCGGTGTTCCAGGACGGAGGAGGGGGCAGTGCCAGAGCCCTATGTTCACCCTCCACCGTGAAGAATTTGGATAGTGGTTGATTGTGCATAATCTTACCGATCCACTCTTCAAAGGACAGTTCTGCTGATTGTCCCTCTGATGTTTCAGGGAACCCGCCAATGTGGATGTTGTATCTCCAGAAACGTCCCTCTGCGACTTCCACTTGGTCATCCAGGCGGATGGTTAGTTTTTGTAGTGAGGATACTGTTTCACGGAGGGTCACCACCTCTGACTGTAGGTCCGCCACCACCTTCTCAGCATTAGGCACTCGATCCGCAACTCCCCGCAGGTCCGCCCGCAGGAGGGTAACATCTATGGCCACCAAGTCTATCTTATTGACTTATTCTGTACGCATAGTTTGCATGTTTGCCTTGAGGTCAGTTAGTGTGTGTTCCTTGGGTAGGACTCTGTCATGTGAGCATTCAACGCGTTCAGTGTGCAGCTCTCCAGCACTTATCACCGGTGTAAGCACTTGAGTATAATTATCTATTTTGTTGGATCGGGCGGTTTAGGCAATCTTGGTGGCACCGTCATCTAGTAGGGGGGCTAGGCCCACTCCCAACCAAGTGTTGTGCAGTTCACCCTTCGGGTATAGTTCAGCGGTTGAGCATCAAAATGTAGCA
Source organism: Lissotriton vulgaris (assembly GCF_964263255.1). Lineage (NCBI taxonomy): Eukaryota > Metazoa > Chordata > Amphibia > Caudata > Salamandridae > Lissotriton > Lissotriton vulgaris. Next base: position 160,407 of record NW_028254183.1, read on the forward strand.
ATATTGTTGTCACTTCCGGGCGTATAGTATGTGTCTGACAAGGATATAGCATTAATGGGTGCTCATGTTAGACCAGTTAGCTGGGGCCCAGCAAGTGTAGTTTAACGATATATAGGTGTGCATCCCCAAAGCGGGGTGACTGAGGTTCCTGTGGCAGGATCCTCCTGAATGTGCCACAGCCCGTTTAACATCCCAGTTGACCCGAGATAATTTCAGTAGTAGGAGGCCACCTATGCCCCCCTGGGCCTGTCAGGCATCTCAGGCGGGGTACAGCTGCATCAGACCGGCGTAGAGCGGAGACTTCCTCCAGGTTGCAGTGCAGGGGCTTTGCTTCTAATCCCTGCAGTACTCCAGGCAAATGGGGCTTTTGATGAATGTAGTGCCGGGGGCGGAGTGAGGGAGAGGTTCAACCCCTCCCGGTTTCATGGGATAACCAATGGCCCCCACGACGAGATGCCAACTTCACTGTCCACTCCAAGCCTATCACAGTGCAGAGTCAGCCCTGTGGGCCCCTCTGCTCACCTCATATCATGCCAAGCTTGCCCCGGATTTCTCACGCCACCGGCGGTCAGCTGCCTATGCACTCTGTGGATCCACAGGGACAGGCCCACAAGTACGTGGAGTCAGTGCCTGCAACCCTCTCTACTCATCCACCGGAACACAAGACTCCATCTGGGGTCTGGCCGTCACCGATGGGTCTGCTCTGGTCACACTCCACAGGACCCCAGGGACAGGTCGGGGGCCTGTGTCCATCTGCTGCCACAACAGCAGTTACCTCCCAGCCTGGGGCTAAGATCAAACACCCGTCTCTTCCCAAGGCCGCCGTCAGTGGTTTTTGCTCCAAGGTCTAAAGGCAGGGCACCTTCCGTTTTGGCTTCGAAGATCCGCCGAGGCCTGGTCCTATGTTCTCCCCGGCACAATCTCACAGACCCAGGCGCACCAGCGGGCCACCCAGCAGCTTTCTTCTGTGCTCTTCCGAGGAGCTTCACCCCCGAGAGTTACCGCCCGAGCAGTGCACGCCCAGATATACAGGTAGGCCCAGCCTCTGCTCCAGTATTACTTCGCCGTCGCTCCCAGGTCAAAGCTGCATTTTGGGCCCGGCAGAACCATTACAGCTGCACACTAAGTTCAGGGAGGAGAAGCAATCATTCCAGTGATGTGGTTCGCAGCAGAATAATACCAGATTGTTGGGGATCATTCGGAGCTCTCTCAAGCTGCCTTCGCCATCTTGCCGTAATGTAGGAAAACACTTAATCCAATCAACCTCACTTTTTGTTACAGCTACCGCGCTACAATTTTTAGGTTCCGCAGTATTGTCACACACAAAAATGCAGCAAAAAACAAGGCCCCTTCTTAATTGTGCCTATGTGAAAAGCTCTAGGCTCAAAGTTAACTCTTACACACCAAACACAAGTTTTGAATATTTTTTATGGCTGGAACTGCATTCTTGCAGGACCCACAACAGGTAGAAAACCCTGCATGGCATACTAGCAGGACCTTTACATTTGTTTTTTGGGTCCTGCAGGAGTACTGCGGGACCTTGTGGGTGGTAAAAAAAAAAATTATACCAGCCATTAATTTGAGAATTTGCAAGTCACTATTGAACATTCTATGGAAAAACTAAACATAAAAGTGACATTACACTATAGCACATTATTAAGATCTTATTTTAAGTTAAACAAAAAACCTTGAAATTAACAAAAAAATAAAGTTTAAAGTTAAATTATAGTTAGGTATGGCAATAACATTTATTTAACTAGGAAAAACACTGAAATTCAATGAAAAAACAAAGATTAAAGTGGCGTAATTGTTAGGCAGAGAACAAAGACCTTAAGTTATGTTTAAAAAAGCCTAGCAAGTCACTGTAAAAATACAAAGGTTAAAAGGACAATATAGTTAGGTGACAATGTCAGTAGTAACTTACCATTTTAAACCAGTTTTATTTCAGTGAGATAACTTTAACTTATGCCTCCGCCATGCACGGCTTATGACCTTAAATGTTACATCACTCATACATGTTCAATCACATAACTGATTGCATCTCAAATGACATCATTGATGACATCACTGACAACATCAATGATGACATCATCCAACCTACTGATGTTCAATTTACTTTATAAATCAGAGCAGCATTTCAGATAATAAAGTGAGTAGTGAATGGCACAGAATCTTGAAAAACATAAATTACCGGAACGTACATATACAAAAAAGTAATAGTGATGTGATGGCCTGAAAACAAATGTTATTGGCTGTTGTTTAACGGTGCACATTTTAACTACCAGAAAGTCTTTCAACCAAAACGATACGTCATATAATTAAGGAAAAGACTGGACACATATAGTAAGAGATACGTTTCAGACAGGTTGTTGCTTAAATCACAGACATGTTCTCAAAAATGTATGACGTAAAGTAAAACTTCTCTTTTCAATACATTAGTTACCTAAACATGTCAGTGAACAAGTGGTGTGGTAGAGTAGTCATGTAGTGTTTAAAACAAATAGAGTATACACTGCAGTTTTATGAAATACGCATTATTCTGTACAGACGTACTGTGAAAATTAGGACACAGACATTGTTGAAGAATATATAATGTGTGACTAATTCAATTACAAAGAGTAGAAGTCACAGTGTGATTCTATGTTGTTTTAAAGTTATACCCCCTTCTCATTATTTCAGCAATATGTCAAACATATTTTCAAACAAAATGGGCAGTTGTGTCTAGGAGTTGCTTTAGGCTAGATGTGAACTTGTTGTGAACTTGTTGACGTTTAGTTTTATGTCAGATGAGGTGCTTAGCAGATTCATTTCATTAAAATCTGGACCGAACATTATTCTAAACAGAATTGGCAGTTCAACAAATTTTTTAATAACAATATTATCTACAAAGTCATTCTTTTTCTTACACATCTGAATACAAGTAAAAAATATATCTATAAAATATTGGTGAATCACAAATGTGCATTAGCAGTGCAGAGGCTATGGGAATTTGGTTCTAGTTGTGCCTTGCTAAATACCTTCCAGTATGAAAAATGTATAGCAAACTATTACATTCTTTGGATGATGTCATAAGTGATTACACCAGTGATGTCATGAATGATGTCATTGAACATGTCATGAATGATGTAATATGTGAAGTTATAAGCAGTGTATGGTACGGACGCAAGTTATAGTTAGCTCACTGAACTATAACTGGCAAATTCTACATCTAATTTTCTATAAACTCTTTACAGCTAATGGATGTAAACTTTTGCAACATGCTCGGCCTTCTAATGTGTCTAGGGTGTGTGAAGGGAATGAGCACTCAGTGAATGCTCATGCACAGTGAGGGTCAAACTCGCCTAAAGGGCAATCAAGCAGTGCCCGATGGGCTGGTCTGATAGCTCACTGTTCTGACTTGTTTTTTAGCAGTTTGTGGGCAAGTTTTATAGACAGGTGGGCTAGGTTTTAATGTTGATTTCCCTGAGCATTACCTGCAGCAAACACACAAGCCTGCAGTCTTCCATACCTTGTACAATTCCCATACAGCATTTCTTTACAAGTTCAGAACTAGCCTGATTTGCAAATATGGGTCCCTTTTTTAGATATATGGTTTGCTAATTAAGGCCACTTTTGTTTTGGTACCTGGGTCTATTTTTATACTTGTCTGACCCTGTTCTCAGGACAAACACAATGCACAGCAGAAACGTACCTACTTGTGTCTTGTTGAATGCCCTTAAGAGGTCAGCTATTTGTAAAAGCTGTGTTACAGGGTGAAGCTTGTATGTAGTAGGATCTTACTCTCTTAAGGGGCCTTCAGTATCTGAGGAACTGGGCTATGCATGAGAAGTTGTGCATAGGAATACTTGCCCAACCATGTGTGCTTGATTGGCCACAAGAAGGCAGCTATCTCCAAAGTACTTGGTGCAGGGTGATGGTTGTGCCTAGTAAAGCCTTCCTCGCCTAAGGCAGTGGGCTCACAGTGGAGGGCTCACAGATAACAGGGCAAAGACTGTTTGCAATAGGTACTTTCCTACCCATGTCTGGTAAATTGCTCAGAAGATATTGTCTATCTGCAAAGGGTTCGGTACCGGGAAACGGCTGTGTAAAGTAAGGGCTTGGCCATCTTATCAGGCTTGGGTGTCTGGAGGTAGTGGTTTTCCATGAAAAGATGTTCACAGAGAGAAAACCAGCGAGGACTTGCCCACCTTTGTCTGGTTGATTGCCCACATGAGGTCACCTCCATAAAATATTCGGTACAGGGCGAGTGATGACACCATCCAATGAATTTGATGCTGTGCTATACGCTTTTCATACTGCTTGGTATTCAACAACACCTAGTCGCAATTTTCAATCAGCCTTCTGGTACAAATGCATGTAACATTTTGCAACATGTACGGCGTACATCATATCTGTGGGAACAGCCAAAGTTAGTAGATAGTATGCTCTTTTTTACTGGTATTCAAGGGCAGAAGAACTGTAATGTCTTTGTAGACTCAAAAGAGTGTTTGGTCATTATTTATGTAGTGAGATCTACCAGTTAAATACCTCATTCGACGTAGAATTTTAAGCCAACTGCTTCACATCAATGCAATGAAAAGCCTTTGTCATAGTTTGTGTGCAGCAAGCATTTGCAATTAGTGATCGACTTGTACTGTCGGAAATACTTATTTGGTCATTACCTGCTGTCATTTGGAGAGTGGAAGCACCTTTATATTTCCAGATTTAATGTCAAGTGATTTATAACAAGTCTGTGGCCAGTCGCATTTTCCGAGCATGTGGTAAGAGACCCCCCACCCCCAACCCTTTTCATAACTGAGGAATATTTGACAATGAACGTCCTTGTTCTGCTGTCATTTTTTACTACAAAACACAGATTGGAAGTGTTATACTTTGAGGAGCCAAGTGCTGCAAAGTACATTTGTTTTAGTGTAGTACACGATCAGTTGGAGGGGGCTACATTACAAGTGATTACAAAATCCAAAGTTAAAACTGAATGCAGGATTTATTTCACGAAAGGATGTTGAAAATAAGGGGGAGAGGGTGGGTGGGGTATCTTGAACAGGCGCACAATGATGCTTGTAGTATCCTATCCCTAGAGGGAGATCGGACGATTGTTATGTCAATTAGTTTAAAACCATGGTTTGATAGGCAGGTGTCAAGGAGCGGAGTTCGGCGTTGGCCTACTAAGCTGCTTAAGCCACATAAGAATGTCTTTACCACTGTCGATGGTCCGATCTTTACCGTTCGACTTTTTGTTGAAGCCCTTTCCAGGTGTAAAACTGAGAAATAAACCTCACCTTAACCTGCTTGACTTGGATAGGTGCAAACAAATGTGCATAAGTGTACCATGTGCGGCGTGTACATTACCCCAGGCTCGTCTCTCTGTTCTAAGGGGTGGCAGCTGCTCCAGCACTGGCTGGTGGGGTTGAAGGCACACTCATTTGATAGTAGGGACCGAAGAACTTTATTTATTCAGGGTAAGGCCTACAGAAATGAAGTTTTCATTTGATCAGATCCAATATGATGAAAGACCAGGAGTGTTAGCTCACATTTTACAAACCCTTCTAAATTCCTCAGGTACGAAATGACACTGCCTTTCCGTAAGAGTGACCCAAGTGGTCAGTGGACAATACTCGGGACCACCTTTCTGACATGTGTGTGAGCTCTTTATCTCTACTTCCTACTACTGGTCACGCACTTGAGCCATTTCAGCTGGTCAGCGTTTGCAGCTGGTCAGCGTTTGCAGCAACAGCGTTGTGGAGTTCTGTTTTCACGGTCGTCTGTGCTACTAGGATTCATAATCCCACGAGTACGAGGGGTCCACTTTCAATGAGATACACTGAAGGGTTGCATGTATGCGGTATGCGATGAGTACCAGTCAGTCTCACATCCAAACGTTAACAGCCACAAGAACACGTCAGACAGTGTCAACAATCACCACCCATAACCTGGCTACATCAGCACATTCCTTCATTTCTTCCCATGGTTGAAATTAGTAGGTTCAATACATTTCACACGTGATCTACGGTCTTTCCCTCAAAAAGGAAGCAAACCGCTGCACGGCTGAGGCTTTCACTGCAAGCTTCTATGAGGCCAAGTACAGCTGCATGCTTTCGTTCGGAGGCAAAGGTTGGCGCTCTAGAATTCTTTTCTTCAAAATGAAAACACAAAGCGGTTATTTTAATTTTGTTAAAAAAAAACAATTGCGTTCTTGTGAAAAGCAGGATTTCTCTCAACAACAACTAGTCTTCCCAAACCAAAGTTTCAAATGTTAATATTTTTTTTTACAGAACAGAGCGTAACCTTTGATAAAGAAACAATAAATCTGTCTGGATGCTTGGATGATGCACAGAAAGACTACGATAAACAGAAATAAAGACAAGCTGAGCCAGGGGAGTGGGGGCGGAGATGAGACAGAGACGAGAAGATAAAGAATCATAAAACAAGCCATAGGGCCAGGGGTCAGGAGACAGGCAGAATACGTGGATAACAAGATAGTGTGTGTGGGGGTAGGGCTGAAGCGAGAGACACTCGGAGAGAGAAAGACAGGCAAAGACAGAGACGGACCAAGAGGGGAGGGAAGACAGCTAGAGATTAGAGAAGGTTAGACAGAAGATATATACGATGTTGCAAAGAAAGAGAGAAATTAGAGAAGGTTAGAATAAAAAAGCACGCACGGAGACAAAGTAAAAAACAACACGTACCTGATAATGCCAGGAAACTGAAAGTACGGCCGGCCTGCGGCCGGCTATGAATAATTAGGGGAGGAGAAAACCTTTGATGTGCTGTGAGGCCAGGAATGCGCGTGCTTGTTTGGTCACGTGATTCACGTGAACTCAAACAAAACCGCAGGAATGAAACCCTTGGTTTCACGAGCATTTTGACCACTTGAATTCTCGCTCCGCTCAATGCGCTTGCGCGCATTGATAGGTCGCGAAACCTAAACAGCTGTAGGAGGGAGTTCAGCCAGTGTTTCCGCCGGGCCAATCACGATGTGCCTTCCTGTCAAAATAACTGTGGCAGGTAAACCTCCACACCTGAGTTAGCAGTTTCAAAGGTATATAAGGTACAAGCTTACCTTTTTTTCCATTTCCGTAATGAACTCAGTCGTCCGAGTGCTTCCTTTGCTGCTGCTACTTGACCATGAAGCAAATCATCCCTGTTGTGATCGGAATCAAAGCTTCTTTTTTACTTGTTTTCCTTTGAATTGTCTGCTTACACTTGCTCTGGACTCATGCATTTTTAAATCTCTCTTACAAGCAATATTTTTCTAATGTGTAATGCATATGTGTGTAATGTTGTTGTTTAAGAAATGTAACAAAACACCTGTATTATTTTATTTTTTATCTTTAAATTCTTGTGCTGCCTTCTTGATCACGGACACTGACACAACAATTGAAATTCGTAATGTGTTCATACAGGTGTGTTTAATTATTCTTTGCAAACTATCTAATTATAAACATATGCATTTCACAAATTTAGAATCAATGTTAGTTCAGAATAAATCATTTTATACAATTTTGTATGTAACATTCCCCCTTGCCTTCTGCATTTTCTATATATTATGAAATGTTAATTTTTTATTTTTTTTTGTAATGCATATGCGTTTATTTATTTACACTTATTAAGTTAAAATAAACACACCAGTATTAACATTTTGAAAAAGTGTCCATTGTCATGATGAATACTTGCACCAAAATTATAATGCCCATTATATTTTTATCACTAATGTTTTGACTGTAAAAATATGTCATATAAAAAAAACAACTGTTTTAAATGTGTTTATTTAAAATTGTTATTAACATTTTTAATAATGAATGAATTATAAATGAATAATGTGTTAGGACAAACTGTAAAATGAAAATATTCTTATTTATAAATTAGATACTTCTCTCATAATGTTTTTTCAAATAATACAAAAGGAGAGCAAAAGGGCTTCACAGTAGAACAGGCTATGGCTTTGTTACCCATAACATGCCTCCTAAACAGCCTCCAAAGGGTAACCTCGTAAGGTAGGGGCATTTATTGGGCACAGAGCTAAATCTCAAGGTTTTTAATTGGGAGGGTTGGGTTTAGGTTTGGAAGGGGTCGAGGACAGATACGACAAAAAATCAGAACAAAGAAAAAAGGTAGGAGGGGTGGTAGAGGATTGGGTTTTCAAGTTAGAGGAGCTGGAGTGGATGACATGCTTGTGTTTTTGTGTTTAGCAGTTGCATGTGGATCTGGTGTTTGTTGTGTATGTTTGGATGTGGGGTTTTTTGGCTGGTGTTTGATATTCTGGTGAGTGTGTGCATTTGCTTTTGCTTGGTTTTGTTTTGTGTGTAGTTGTGCTTTTGTTTTAGTGTGTTAGTTTTGATGAGTGTGCTGTTATGGTGGTTGTTGCAGTTGAGGAGTTGTGGATGTGGCGAGGGTTGTGGTGCTTGTGGGTGTGCTAGTGGTTGTGGTGGTGGTTATGGGTGTACTAGAGGTTGTGGTGGTGGTTGTGAGTGTGCTGGTGCATGTGGGTGTGGTGGTGGTTATGGTGGTGGTTGTGGGTGTGTTGTTGTTGGTTGTGGTGGTTGTGGGTGTTGTGCTTATGGTGCAGTTTCAATAGTGTGTGCATGTTGTTTGTGTTTCTCTGTGTGTTTCTGTTTATATGTGTGTGTGATTGTGCTGCTTGTGTCTGTTGTAGTGGGTGGCTGCAACGAAGTGAGTGTACTTGGGATTGGGGTGGGAGTTTGGAATGAGGTTGAGGAAGGAACCTGAGTTGGGGCGGAAAGTGGGACTGGCTGGTAGGTTGGGGTTTGTGACATTGAACAGTGAAAGGCATTCAGGAATGCAACCATTTGATGCTTTTGGCAGGTAAGGCCTTGGATGCCATTCACTATCGCAGTATGGCCTACTGAGTTGCTGCATAAGATAGCCTCCTCTCTCTGTGCAGCTGGGGCAACAGGGACAGGGGTCGAGGCGCCTGTGACAAAGGAGAACTCAGCCCTATTAGGGCGTCAGATTTGGCCAACTGGGGGGGAGAGCAAGAGGTAGGATGGAGATGTGTCTCTGGAGGATGTATGTTGTTACAACGCATACTTTTACAACGCATACCTTTACAACACATTTTTTACACCGCAACATCCATTACAACGCATTCCATTACAACGCATGCCATTACAACGAATTCTTTGAAACTACCTTTAAAACGCATTCCACTACAACGCATACTACATTTACAACGCATACCATTACAACGCATACCATTACATTGCATGTATGGTAAGTATTGGATAGTGTAGGGGTAAAAATTACTATTCTAACTCCAGGGGGTGCACCAGCAGGGTAAGTGTTGGATAGTGTAGGGGTAAAAATTACTATTCTTACTCCAGGGGGTGCAACAGTAGGGTAAGTATTGGATAGTGTAGGGGTAAAAATTACTATTCTAACTCCAGGGGGTGCAACAGTAGGTTAAGTGTTGGATAGTGTCGGTATGCGTTGTAATGACTGCATTGTAATGACATGCGTTGTAGTGGTATGCATTGTAGTGACATGTGCTGTAATGGTTGCGTTGTAATGGTATGCGTTGTAATGGATGTTGCGTTGTAAAGGTAGTGCGTTGTAAAAGTTGCGTTGTAAGTGTTGTTTCCCGTCTCTGGATGGTGGAAAAGGATGATGTTTGTACAGTTCCGGTAGGATCCACCACCACTAAGGACTGGGCACTTGTGGAGGCCTCCAAAGAAGATGACAAGATAGGGGCCTTTGTTCCAGTCCTCTGACCATCTGTGCCACTGTGTCCATCGGTGTCAGATGTTTTACCACCTGAATAACCATGGCTAGCTGCTTCCCCGCCTTCTTGGCCAATGTCACCTTCACCTGATCTTGAAGATGCTTTAACGACCTATACAATAGTTTATTGTATCAGTGTAAACATAACTGACCATGAAGTTTTTTTCTCAAAACATTTTCAAAATGTTCATATTTCACCTGCTGCAAGGCTTTTAAACATTGGTGAATTTTTATATTTATCTCCTGCATGTAGGGAACATCCTCAGAAATCATTTGGTTACAGTTTTGTAATTTACGTTTATAGCTCATATCTTATTTTTGATATTTTTCTTAACCGTTTTCAATTCTCTACACAGACTGTTTTACACCTAGGAATGGTTCTGATTTGTATGGTCTGGGACTACCGACCACCCCCTCCCTGTCTTGCGCACCACCATCATCAATCCTTAAAAATACTTAGACATGAGAGGAGTTTTTCTTTGGAAGGCAGGGGGTCTCACGACCACCCGGCCGTATTAATTAAAACATGAAAACAAATTAAAATTGTTGAAATAAAACAATATTTACACATTCATTATTATGCAAAATTCTAACATTAGATTTACAATGTAGACAGGTATCAAAGGGCTAACCTTAACAAATGTCTAATACAGCCTGTTTCCTAACCGAATCTAACATCCTACGTATGAATTTTGCATACCTAATATTTTTGCGCCTACGGCAAGGTCGCTAACCGGTGTCAGATCCTTATTACCTAGCTACACCCTCACGTAGGAGTGCGCATGTGCAGAGGGCCCGTTTACCGGGAGGGTACTTCCCCCCCCCCACCACCTCCGGTTACCCCGTACGCTCCATGAACTCGATTAATCAAAAGGGGGGCCCTTTCACTCTGCGCCGTTTAGTGACGTCATAGTGTACATGCGGGGTGGCTAACCAGCCCAAAGAATGCGTGACTCCTTCCCCCGCACCCATCCAACCAAGCGGATATCCAGCCCCTGGAGTTGTAGGAGAGACCATTGGCTCCTCCCCCTGACGACCCCATTCAAGAATGGTGATACCCCTTAAGGACCTTAAATTGACTGCTCACCGATCATGACCTTACCGCCACAGGCCAGCATAGTTGACCGACTGTCTGGCCCCCCACCAACCTCCTACTCTGAAAGGCCATCCCTACCTAGAAAAACCTTCCAGCCATGCCAAAATATTCTTTGTCAGCAATTTGTATTCCTCCCTAGTGAGGTGAACCCCATCCTGTACGTAATAATGTTCCCCCCAGATGCACCCATGTGGAATATTCTGCAATTGAGGAGATCTAAATAACTTCTCTATCTTGTTGTACATCCTCTTTACCGAGTGATTCAACGCCCTGACAGATCCCCCCCCCCTCCATTGGAGCCTAGGTAACACTATGGTGCAGCCTGGGCGTATTTTTGCTAGCCAACCCGCTACTGAAATTATCTCTTCCATCAGCACCCTCATGCCCAATTTAACCAAATCGTTGCCACCCACATGTAAAATATTAACTGAGGGTGGTGGGGTGTGTCTGTCCAGCAATTCTGTAAAGAGCCCCCTCAACTGGCCGTGGCAAAGCCCCCCCTACCATGAAAGGAAACCTTAAAATCTCCCTGTTCCGCCCTCTGTCTAAAGTCGCCTGAAAAGAAAACAGGTTTAGCGTGCTTAACGTACGAGTGACCAACCACCCACACTACTTGTGTCTCATTCCTGTGTTCTTGAGCCCGTCGTGACGAGGATGCTTGAGGCTGCTGTTCCGTTGATAGTTTCCGTCCTGCGTGACAGGCCCGAGAAACTGAAATATAAACAAACAACACAACAGGTGTCAGCGTAACTTATTCGTTACCTTACAACATTTGCAGCCGCACATAACGTTTATAACAGTCAGAAGACCATCTCCCAATCCTCTTTACACTGTTGGCATGCAACCCTCTCGCCGTTGCTTCAGTGACCGCCCCTATTCTGAAGGAATGCTTTCCAAAATCCTTCGGATTTAAACCAGCATTGCTAATTGCCATTGCCAAAACTCTTTGGAACTGGAACCTTGACAATGGGGTACCGTCTGCATGTATTAACAGTGCCCCCTCTGTTACGCCTACTCGTTGCTCGAGAAAGGACTGAACATGGAACAAAGGGCAGCAAGGATTGGTCCAAACCTGGTGTAGTACCAAACTATCTCCCTGAGCCTTCTGGTCTGTTTTTGATTTAATTTTGGTAATCAACAGCGTGTCCTCCACTATCTTTGTGTGTTCACGCCGGAGACCCCCTAGTATGTCAAGCTTGCTGCTAGCCACCAGTTCGCTTACCCGTAATGCCCCATAGAAGGCCAAAGAAAAGGTGGCTCTGAATAATAGTACCTCCAATGAGGAGCTACAAGTGTCAGACAATATATTCAATAGTGCCGCAAGCCGCTCTAAACCTATTGGTTGTCTGGAATCAGTGGTAGGTGTTTGCAGGTGCCGCCACCCCCTCAGAGCCTTCCGCACTATGAAACTGTTTGTGGGATCCTTAGCCCCTTTTAGCTGCGCAAAGAAAGAAACAGCCGTCTTGTGTCTGCTAGCTGTGGCTGCTGAGCGCCCTTCCTTATGTAATATGTCCATGTACTGGGTAAAGTTCCCTTCCTGATCCCACTTCTCCACCCAGTCCTGACCCAAAAAGGAGCAATAAGACTTAAATGCCCCTTCGTAAGCCATCCTGGTCCTGGGGGCTAGGCTAGCTGCCACGAGGTTCTGTAGCTGGGGGCACCAATTTGCCAGAGTGTGGTTGGGAAGAGGGCCGGTGTTGCCTCTGCCGCTGGTAGATGCTCCCTGAATACCTGCATCTTAAAGCGAGAGAGTGCGTCAGTTGCGTTATTCAAAACTCCTGGAACGTGTATGGCCCTAAACTGTACATTCAATTTCATGCACCTGAGCACAATCTCTTTCAGGAGGCGGAGTATAAACTTACACTACGGTCATGTTATCAGACCAGAAGATCACAGATTGATTACACAAAAATTCCGGCCAGACTGTTAGGGCCACCCATATTGGAAATAGCTCCAAAAAAACGATGTTCGCTGTCAAGCCGCTTTCTTCCCACCATGCCAGCCACTTTTGTGCCACCCACTTGTTCCCAAGTATGGCGCCAAACCCCACACTGCCCGCAGCGTTGGTCCATAGACCTATCTCGACCGACGTAGTGGGGGGACCGCACCACACTACCCTGCCGTTGAAATCCTCCAAGAATGCCACACATATCTGCATGTCCTGGTGAACCTCAGCTGACAGTCTCGTGTGATGGTGTTTCTCCCGCATGCCCGTCATGGCCTGCGAGATTGAGCGGGAGAAAGGGCGTGCCATGGGTATTACTCTTAATGCAAAATTCAGATGACCCTCAGTCTGTTGTAGCTTCTGCAGCATCACTTTCTCTTTTTCTAAACATTGTTGCAGGGCTGCTCTGAATTTCCTGATTTTTTCTTTGGGTAACCTAAAACAACCTTCCTCTGAGTCCAACTCTATGCCTAGTAATTTCAAGGATGTTCCAGGCCCGGCCGTTTTTCTAGGCGCTAGCGGGACCCCAAAAGCTCGCATGAGCACGCAAAATTCCTGCAATGCCCACGCACACTCCTGCGAGCCCGCTGTGCCCAGAAAAAGAAAGTCATCTAAGTAATGCATGACATGACGGTGTCCTGTTGATTGCCTATAAACCCATTCCAAAAATGAACTGAATGTTTCAAAGTAGGCCCATGACACCGAGCAAGCCATGGGCATACACTCATCCATATAGAATTTGCCTTGAAAAGAAAAACCTAACAGATGCTGATCTAGGGGATGCACTGGCAGCAGCCGAAAAGCAGATTTAATACCTGATTGAGCCATCAGGGCCCCTGGCCCAAGAGTCCTCAACATCTCCCCTGCCTGGTCAAGGGAGGCATACTTAACCCCACAAATTTCCTCATCGATGGCGTCATTTAAAGATGCACCCCTAGGCGCTGAGAGGTGGATGAGTCTGTACTCGCCCATTTCTTTTTTTGGGACCACCCCGAGGGGTGAGCAGACAAAATTGGGTACCGGAATGTTAGTAAAGGGACCTGCTACTCTACCCAGGTGCAGTTCTTTCTCAATTTTTGTTGCCACTACTACTGGGTTGCGCCTAACTGACAATTGGTTCCTACATTCTGACGTCCCAGTATACCCTAAGGCTGGAATCCTGAAGAACTGTGAGAAATCTTCCTGCAGCATCATTGCAGAGGCATGGTCTAGGTACCTGTTCAGCCAAGAAATCATAGCCATAACATCAATGGGTGAGTGAGTGACCCGCAGGCCTCCCCCCCATGTCCTGCTTCCTTCTTCCCCTGTTTCTGGAAGTGTTACCTTTTGAGCGGCATGTTATTTCTGGGTGGGAAGGGAGGCCACATATGTAACATGCGTGCTTGAACTTACAAGTACCCGCTGCCCTGGTGCATGTACCTTTGTTAAAATCTCCGCACACCCCTTTTCTATCCCCACTGCCTCTGGCCTTACCTGCCGCGTCACCCCCCTCCGATGGCCGAAAGGGCTGCTGGGGTTTGGAGGGGTTAGCCCTTGTTCCTGCTTGGGCCCGCACTCACTGTTTGCCCGCCTGTAAATTGGCCATACCATGAAATAGAATCGACCCTGTCCCAGGATAATGATTTGTCAAACTCTTTTGCTTTCCTGAATGCCATGTCATATTCTTTCCACTTATCCCCTCCATACTGATCACTGAAAGTTGTAATTCTACTCTGGTAACATGCCATTTCAGTAAGCACATTTGGAGAACGCTCAGCCGTGATCTCCATAAGCACAGAAAAGGCTCTTATCCAATTAATCAGTGTCTCATCAACCCTGAATTTTGCCAATTGGGCCCACCATTCGCTAGGGAACATCCAATCCTTCTGCTTCTTAGCATACTCAATTTCCCTGTTATCAACTAGCAGTGAAAATATATTAACATATTTGCCGGCCCAAATCAGCTCTTTCAATCCTTGTGTAACATGCTTGGCCAGGTATTCTCTCCTGGAGGGTATTGCACCTGTCCCTAATAGCGGCAATGCCACCTCCTTCCAACTTTCAGCAACTCACGTTGGCTCAATACGCTTGTCTGTTCCTGCGTCGCTGCCTGAACCTGTCGCTTGAGGAGAAATAGGAGTGCTTGGCTCGCCGCCACCACCCCTGCCCATCAAGATCTTTGCTACCGTTTTCTGTGCCTCTGCGGAGGGATCCTCCGAGGAAGGTAACATCCCCCCAAAGCCCAGCCATGGGAGTACTGCCGCTATCTGTGCTGCTAGCTCAGGTGGCACCTTACCCACCCCCGGGGGAGCACTAAGTGGGGTGGGTGATCCCATGTCAGGCACCGGGATAGGTGCTGGGTTCACCACCGGTGCCATTGGAAGTACCGTTGGGAACACCAAGGGCGCTATGATTGGGGTTGGCAGTAGTGTGGCAGGAGCCAGTGATACCGGTAAACGTATCAGGGTTGGTGGAGTAGATATGGGTGCTACTGGTGGTGTGGGCACTCCGTCTGGGACCATCCTAGGTGACCCCCTTACTACACGTGGCTTGGGGACCTGACCATTACCCCTCTTGGCCCTGCTCCGCTTAGGCAAAGCCTCCAGTTCCCCACTGGGTTGCGGGGGCACTATAACTCGCTTGGGTCTCACCGAATGCCCTGTCTGATCTTCTAACCTCTCACTGAGCTCTGCCACATTCTTCCCTAACTGGTCCACTTTCCCCCAGTCTCCTGTCCATGGCTGACATCCTGTGCATCATGCCCTGCAGCATAAGTTCCATGCGAGAACGCTTCGCGCCACACCCACTAGACACTCTCCTTTCCTTTGCGACAGGGAACGACCTAACTCAATGCCCCACCAATGAGCACAATGTGCCCTTGTACCTGTACAATGTTGTAGGCACACAGGCTGGTCGTGAGCACCACGCAACTGTGACCGCGACACACCAGCTAGCCTGGGTGTTTGGGCGAGCGCACTCTAGCCCAGCGGCCCGACAGAAGCAGTGAAATGCAGGCCTGCCCGTGTCCTCGGAATAGCGTCGTCCACCGTACCACTCTCCGTCAGCTCCGTCCGCAGCGCCCCCGATGAAGGCCTACAATGAAAGGAAAGTTACAACACAGTACTGGCTCCTAAAGAAAATGGACCTTGTAATTGAAAACCCCACGCCTTTATCTTGCACAATGGTAATTACTATTGTGTTTGCCTAGCTGAGCGTAGAATTACTCACACAGTAATCTACTAGTGCTTTGTAAAGGAAACAAAAAAAAAGGGGGCCTTTAAATCTGGTCTCCCATCCACATACTAACAATGGCCGACCCTGCTTCGCTTGTCTAAACAACTCCTGACGGTATTAAACCGTGCCTGAGTACCACAAGGAGCGGCTGCTTTGGGCCGATCGCCACCTTTTAGAAAATGCCCACTGTCGATACTGAATCGCCTTAATATGGTGTGGTAACACCGGAAAAACCACACAAGCGTTTTCTTTAAATTTAATTGCCCATCCGACTATTCCCCAGGGCCAAAAACAACAAGCGCTGACTCTTCACACAACCTTAGTCCTGCCAGCTCCTGCCCGCAACAATGCTGCGCTCGGCCTCGGCCCGTAGCTCTCTCTCCCCTCCCTCACTGCCTTGCCACGATAACGCGTGTGCAACCCGACCAAGAGTGCCTCTCTGCGCTCGCCGATTAGGGGATAATGCGCTCCGTATTCCCGCTGCTGCTCCGTATCTCTGCTGCTGGGCCGACTCCTTTGCCATCGCCGACCGACGTTCCTGTAGGTAATAAAAAAGAAAAATTATTCAGCCCCTTGTTGTGGGGGCACGGAGCGGGCCTTGAGAGCGCGGGGGCAAGAGGGCGCCTCCCGCACTCTCCCGGCCTTTTAAACTATTGTGCAGGTATGGGGCAGACCAGTTCCCACTGGTCCGATCCCCCGGGCTCTTCCCTTTTGACCTGAAAGCAATCAGGTTGCTTCCGGGTCAACGCAGGAGCAGCCACCAATCGGTGGTGGGGCGCGCCCGCCACATCATCAAGACGCGGCGAAGGGGCGCGCCCCACCTCTGAGGATGCAGGGGAAGGGGAGGCCGGCGCCCCGCCATACGTGCGGGGGAGCCGAGCGGCCCCACTTTCCTTTCTTTTGAATAGTGATCGATTGTGCTGCTTAAACTACTGTAACAATATGTGGTAGGTGACCAAAAGCACACAAATCTCCCTTCACATTGGCAAAAATCCTAATTTTGTGTTAAGTGCATGTAGCTGTTGATGCGTCTCATCAATAAAGAAAGAACTTCTTGTAGCACACTGCTGAAAGTTGGTTGTGACAGTCCACCAGATACTGCAACAGTGTATTTGAGTGATCCTGTGGCCACAAAATGGATTAATGCCATTATTTTCACTAATGGTGTTATTGATGTGGGATTACAATTGTGAGGCAGAAGATCTGGCTTCAGCTGATGACATAAATCAATCATAGTTTGCCTATCAAATATGAATTGTATGATTATATCCAGTTCTTCTATGGTTGCAAGTTCTGGAACTGTAAACTAAATTATGGCATGAAGTAATTGGATTATGCATAGGCTCTAAAGTATTTTAAAAATACGAAAAGCTATTCTTTATTCCAATTAATGAAATTATACTTGTTCATTTGTCGGTTTTGTTATTATTTGCTATTCTTTTTAAATGTACAAAGCATTAGCACTGTGTAAATTATTTTTAGGACATTTATTTTATACATTTTAACTTTTTAATTTAAAAAAAATGTGTGATGAATCAAAAACAATTGGACAAATATGGAACAAAATAAAACACCTGTCTTTGAATTAATACTTGTTGATTTTATTCAACAAAACAAAATTGAAAGAAACAAGATGAAAAAGCAAAAACAAAGCAAAAACATCAATCATGGTGAATGAAACTATCATTGAAGTGCAAAAATTGATTGAAATCCAATGTATAAAATAAAACTGGCATCAAAAAGGTAAATATGTCCAGAAAATAGTACACAGATTGAATGCTAGTCACACACTAGAGGAAATTGGGTTCTGCATATCTTGTGGTGGTGGTGGAGGTCTTGCCATCCTTTCCTGCTGGTCGGCATGAATGTTCCCTCCTTGAGGGGGACTGGTGGATCCACAGTTGCAGGGACTGAGGTGGGTGCAGGTGTTTCCTCTTGTGGTAGGGCTTCCCTTTCTATGACTGATGCAGATGTAGTAGGCCCAGATGTTCTTGGCCCACAGAAAGGGGAAGATGTCAGTGGAAAAACCATGCACATATGGGTGAAACAATCATGCAGCACCCCAGTCAGGGAGCCCAAATTTGAGTTGAAATTTTCCATCTGCACATTGTGCTCCATCTGTAACTGCTTCATCTCCCGGAGCTATGTATGGACCTGGCCCATCACCTGTGGGACTGATTGAGGGATCCCAAGACTTCGTTGATCGTGGCCTAGGTGACAGTGAACACAGTGGCATCATTTTGCTAGTCCCCATATTTCCCTCCCACAAACCCTACCCCACTACCCTATGCCCTTTACCCAGTGTGCCCATCCCATTGGGTCCTGGCTGAACTGGAGGTGGTGGTGGTGTTGTGTCAAAAGCAGACAGAGGTGGGAGGCACAAGATTGGTGTGATGTTCCTTTGGTCACGAGAAGTGGAGGTATCCAGGGGCTGAGGTGTGATAAGAACTGGGATGAGAAGGGTAGGTGTGCGCCGAGAGAGCCTCACTGTAGATGTATCCCCAGGCAGACCAGATGGAACAGCCTTGCAGGAGTGGATTCCTCACAGAAGGCTTGTTCCTGGTCTGGAGGGGAAGTATCATCCGTAGCAGTGGCAAATGGCTGTCCACATACTCTGGGTGTTGGACCTATTATACATTAAAAAAAATTACATTTGTCAAATGAGTTTGAAGCAAAAAATGAAGCAACTTTAAAGGGAAAAGATACATAATATAATGATTATACCTTTCAGTAGTATTATTATGAGTTACAAAACAACTTTAAGTTACACACAATACTTCTTTCAAAAAGCAGGTAAAATGATGTCCTGCAATAAAATTTATTTTAGAAAGTATACATACAAAATACCAAACATTTAACCCAACACAGTAGAGAGGAGAAATTAGATATAACCCATTCTAAAGCTTACCAAGCAAAAATTCTAAAAATTATACAACTTAGAAGGAAAAATATCATTAGTCATCAAATACACATTGCAAAGTACATTTATAAAAAATCACTTATATTCAGCATACAAAATAACATACATTCATATTTTTAAGTCAACAAACTTTGATTTGTGAAACAAATATCATCGTTTAAAAAACAATAACAAGAAAATTACTATATATAAAATTAAACAAAGATCCCTTTCAAAACATAGCATAAATTAGAGATTGATAAACACATAACTATTTAACATATGTGAAAACATTATAAAAAAGAGAGAATGGCCAAATTAGCATTGCAATATTACTTTAACAAAAGATAAAGCAAGGCATCATGGTACTTGTAATCATTTCAATTAAACATTACCAACACTTGCAAAATTGTAAGTTAAACATACCTAGTAAAAACTATGCATCAAAAAGAACAGCCATTTACAATATAAAACACATATATGAAATGTATTATTAGGTGAAAAAACATTTGCAAGCACCATATCATCATGTGAAATGAAATGGAGATTGAAACCTGTAATCAAATACAAAAAAATACATTCAAACAAACAAGGCATACACAAACAAAAAATGAGGAAAAACACACATATTGACTACACATATTAACAATTAGTAAAACAAGAATAATGCTTCAAATGTACCCAAGAAATTACAAATAATAATAAATATATAGGTTTAAAAAAGGTGCAAAACAAATTAACATCAGCTAAATGAAAAGCAAAAATGACATTTAGGTTTAGTGACACATTCAAAAGTATAATTTACCAGTAGCCACTCCATCAGGGATTCCTTTCAAAGCTTTCAGGATGCAGGATTTGCAAGACCCTTTCCTGCCTGGAAAATAGTTGCAAGGTGGGGTGGGAGGCAGAAAAACCACCACCATTCCTTTAGGCCACCTGGTGACACTTTGAGGCCAGGGAATGCATGCTCCCCTTCAAGTTGTTCTACCTCTTCCTAATTTCCTCCTGTGTGCACTAGTTCCTTGCTACAGCTTTCACTCTCTCAGCTATTTTGGCCCACATTTGCCTTTTCTGAGCAATAGTCGTATTTAGCACTAGGGCTCAAAACAATTGTGGTTCTACTCTAATAATTTCATCCACCGTGACTGACAGTCCTCAGTAAAATGTGGGTTTCTCCTCCCTGCCACTATCAAATAATTCATTTTAATTAATATATTGACCCACAAGAAAATCAATGAAAAAAGGAAAAATGAACAAGCAGCAGGCACAGCCCAAAAAAGAGTGCTAGGAAACAATGTTCTGTTACAGTGAAATAGCAGAGGATCATGGTGTGAAATGGAGTGTGTTTTATAGCATTGTATGCAGGTGAAAACAATCATCTAAAATACATCAAGTGTGTGATGCTAGCATCCATCCAAAAGCCACAAGACTAGTACAATGTTGAATGCGTCCCATGAAGGAATTCCTCCATCGACAATAACATTCTGTCAATACGGACGGAGGAGCAGCCAGCCCACATCTAAATTAGGGTATAGAAAAGGGGTTAACCTAACAGAAGTCACTGGGACCTGGGTAATGAAAGCACAAAGGGGAAGGGTCCCAGCAATAGATACAAATAGAAACAATTAAATATATTCAATGGTAAAGACCACTTGATTCACAAACATTGTTATTTATTCACAATGTAAGTATTATATTGATTATAAACATTTAAATTGCACATTGTCAATATATTCATAGTGCCCCTGAAAGGAAGGGAGGTGGTATAGTGAAGGGTAGTGTGGGTATAGGATAGTGACATAAAAACTGGCCAGAAGGCCTGACTGTGCTATGTATTCAAGTCCAAACATAGACAAACAAGAAGACCATCGGTTCAATAAATCATTAGATACACATCATGCTCCACATATCACAGTAAATGTCAAGATTGTGGGGTGAAGCTGATAAACCAAAAATCAGTCGACGTTTCGACCCCCTATTGTTTGCAGGCGTTAATTCTATCCTTGCATCGGGGTCTTCATCAGGACGGGAGCGGGGCAGAAGACCGTTGGTTGCTTGTCTCCAAAAGGGATAGATGAGGGAACGCTCTCAGAGGAAGAGTTACTTCAAAACAATTAGATGGTGATGTAAGGAGGCCATCAGATAAGAATCGTAGCTGTAGGAGCGTTGCAAGTCCACCAGAAGGTCAGAAAAGGCACGGTGATCCCGCTGCGCACGAGGCGTCGGAGGGAAGTCCACGGCATTGACGCGAGGCGCGATCGAGCTTGATTCATTCCTGCTAATCCTGACGGTGGACTTCCCTATGCTACGGATAGATGACAGGTGTTCAGCTAAGATGTAAATCAAACCCATTATCTCCTCCATCTGACGAAACAGGGCCAAAATCCATATTGGGAGCTCCCTATGAAAGAGAGACCTCCAAACTGCACCTAAACCACCATTCAGATTGAATTATTTGACTGAATATTGAAAAGAAACAGGATAGAGGTGACGGGTGGGAAAGGGAACGGAAAGAAAGATCGGTCAAAATCCGATATTATGTGTCATTTTTTATGTTTGAGGGGGGAGATAAATAATTTTCCACGGTTCGCGGGGGATTATGCATTATGTTGAATACAATTGCTACAACAAAAATATTATTTTTAAACATACGTTTTTATAAATGTCATTTGCGCAAAATGGATTATTGATCTAGTCATGAATTGTATAAACCTAGTAACGATGTATTTTCCTTAAATTGTTGCCTTACAGTTACCCCTGACGAAGGGCTCGTAATAAGCTCGAAATGCATTGGGTTTCTCAAAATAAAGAAATGCTGCTCTGAACTCTTGTCTGTTTTGGAAATGTATTTCCAAAAAGGTCCGGATGGGCATACGAGAATATGAGAAGTTTTCCAAAACATGTTATGGTGTAATGTGGAGGAGTAAAACGAACTTAAGCTTGGCGAACTGTTTGGATTTAAATTGGATTAATTTGAACAAAGGGTAAAACGGTGAAATAATGACTGGATCTGGCTTCCACATAATGCAGTGCGTCTGGGAATGGAGTGCCATGAGGCTCTCCCCACAAGTTTGTATTCATTTGGTGCATTCAGGGCATAGCACAGCCCAGTCCGCATGCAACAAGTAAAGTTTGTGAAATAATGGATGAGACAAAATTGCGGAAAATATGGTGTGCATACCACCTCGTACATTGTTTAACTTTTATGCCCCCGTTGGTTTTTGCACCTGTGAAGTAGAAAAAGATTCAAATAAAGGATACACACGTTTTAAGACTACATATTTTGGCTCTCAGCAACATTCAAGGATGACGGCAATGAAAGAAAAAACTTACAGAGTGACTTTGGTCCTATTACAAAAAGATTTTCGCAACATTCCACGCATATGTACTTTTTTTGAGTGGTGTTTATGGTTAGCACGAATCACTTTAAACATGACTCAGTGGATCATGGGGATTGAAGTTCTTCTAGCACTTTGTACGGCGGATTAGGTGATTATCTATTTCTTAACGGATAGGGGGTGGAGCTCTCGCAGTTTAAATGCGCGTTACAAAGAAGGTTCCGGTTTAGTGGAGACGAAACCGGTTCGGGAACTTAACTGCTAGGAGATAAAGTAGCGAGCAGGTATGCGTACAGTGGGGTTTCCTATGAGAACGGCATGTGAAATATATATGAGGTTGAACGCAAGCATGCAATTGAAAACGTTGGAGTCTTTTACTTGTGGGAAAAATGCATAGACTACGTATCTGTCACTCCATTCAGTTTGAATTATATGACTGAATATAAAAAAGAAACAGGACAGAGATGACGGGTGGGAAAGGGAACGGAAAGAAAGAGCGGTCAAAATCCGATATTATGTGTCACTTTATATGTTTGAGGGAGGAGATAAATAACTTTCAACGGTTCACAGGGGATTATGCATTATGTTGAATACAATTGCTACAACAAAAATTTTATTTTTAAACATACGTTTTTATAAATAATGTCATATGCGCAAAATAGATTATTGATCTAATTATGAATTGTATAAATCTAGTAACCATGTATTTTCCTTAAATTGATGCCTTACAGTGACCCCTGACGAAGGGCTCGTAATGAGCCCGAAATGCATTGGGTTTCTCAAACTAAAGAAATGCTGCTCTGAACTCTTGTCTGCTTTGGAATCGTATTTCCGAAAAGGTCCGGATGGGCATACAAGAATATGAGAAGTTTTCCAAAACATGTTATGATGTAATGTGGAGGAGTAAAACGAACGTAAGCTTGGCGAACAGTTTGGATTTAAACTGGATTAATTTGAAGAAAGGGTAAAACGGTGAAATAATGACTGTATCTGGCTTCCACATAATGCAGTGCGTCTGGGAGTGGAGTGCCGATGAGGCTCTCCCCACATGTTTTTATTCCTACCCACAGTAGCACGGTGAGAAGGGAATTCAACCAGTGAAAAACCCCAGCAGGCAGGCAGCCAAGGAACTTTGGACCACATAGAGGCTGCGAGGTAAGCACGACATCTTAGAAAGCACAGCCAAACAAACCTTAGGCACACACTACATACAAATTATATATCAACGGTTTTCACAGTTCAGTGTTCATCAAGCAATGTATTCTTATGTAATTCCAATTTCCACACGAGTTATGGTCATCCAAATCTTGGACTCCAGAGATCTTTTATTGTAAATCATTTTCAGTGTTCAAGTGACCAACACGTGTTTCGTCTGATTCAACAACTTCATCAGAGCTACAACAATTAAGAGATTATCAAGGACAATATTCCCAGTATATGCCAAACATGTTAGGCAACTACATTTCCACCACCAGCTCCAGTGAGTTTGTTGTTATCATATGCGTCCTCATTACATATACATACATTAGTACATGTGAGCATGAGTGCAACAAAATGGGTGTTTTATGTTTTAAAACTCTATCTACTCAGTAGCATGTATTTGTTAATAATATAGGTGTGGACAGAAACAGAGATTTAGTTAAGTAAAGGTTCAGAATTATATCATAAAGATTGTCCTTAACAATTGACAGTGCGTCATTAGGTTTTTAAACAATGTTTGAAAGCAAACTTTGTGTCTAATATAGCCTGTGCATAAATATGATGCAAGTAGAAGTTAAAGAAAAGCGCATCACGCAAGGTCACAGTAATTTGAGGTGACATCCGTAAGGGAAATCAAGAGTTATACCTTATAACCCCATGCAATAGTAGACGTGGAATGGCTAGTCGCCCCATACCTATAGTTGTCTTTAAGGATCAATAGTAAGCACAGCTATGCTTAAAGGAGGGAGGCCAGTATGTCAACTAAATATCCAAAAGAAAGTGCCATGTCAAGTTATGTCAAGTGGGATCCCAATAATAGTCTCTCCGTAGAAAGCTATCATTCACCCCAATAGATTTCTTTGTCATGCTAGTATATCACCAATGCAGAAAATCATTAACAGTAATTCAGGTAAGAATCTGTAGAAAGCCCAGATATGTACAAACATTAGTTCAATTGTGGCAG
This sequence comes from Lissotriton vulgaris, assembly GCF_964263255.1. Classification (NCBI taxonomy): domain Eukaryota; kingdom Metazoa; phylum Chordata; class Amphibia; order Caudata; family Salamandridae; genus Lissotriton; species Lissotriton vulgaris. The sequence goes on from NW_028254183.1 coordinate 184,800, forward strand.
GTAGCCCTACATTTGCCCTATAGTCCTATATCTCATTGTGGCAGTACTAGCGAATAATATTTGACTCATCCAGTGTATTTTATTTCAGTGTTAAACCCCCAGTAAGTAAAGTATTCAGTTTGTAAACAATAGATACCAGGTCCATGTATGGCACTTGTAAGGTGTAAAGTTAAAGTATATCAATAAAAACAAATAGCTATTTTTATTTTTATTTTGTGGATTTATTGAGCGCATGCGATTCATCCCCAAGGGGATCTCTCGGCGCTATACAAAGAGAAAGATAGTGAGGATATATATTTAAAAGAGCCATGTCTTCAACAGTCTCTTAAAGTTGGTTAGTTCACCGCAGGACCTGAGATTTTGTGGGAGCATATTCCAGTGGCTGGCTGCCAGATAGGAGAAGGCTCTACCGCCGTTGCGTGCCCTCTGTATTTTCTGAGTCCACAGAAAGTTGGAATGGCTGGATCTCAGTTGTCGGGCCGGCTGATACCACCTGAGTTTATTCCTGAGATAGGCCGGGCCCTTTCCCTGTAGTGATCTGAAAACTACACAGAGCATCTTAAAGATAGCTCTTTTCCTCACCGGGAGCCAGTGTAGCCGATGCAGCAGTGGGGCTGATGGTGTCCTTGCCAGTTTGTTGAGGGCAAGGCGGGCCGCCGTATTCTGCACTACCTGGAGTCGGGATAAAAGATCCTCCCTTTCTCCAACCAGCAGCGAGTTTCCATAGTCCAGCCGACTCACCAGGAGTGACTGGATAAGAGTCTTCCTCGCTGACAAAGGGATCCACGGAAAGACCTTCCTAAGCATCCTCATGGTGCCAAAGCAGGCACGTGAAACTGTCTTGACCTGTTCCTCCATGGATAGCTTATTGTCTATCTTTATGCCCATGTTCTTCGCACAGCTCCTGGGTGCAGGGGCATTGCCCAACTCAGTGGGCCACCACTCTGGGGACCAGATGGTCTCCGCCTTCCCAAACAGCAAGATTTCAGTTTTTGAGGAGTTAAGCTGTAAAAAATTCCTCCTCATCCACGTAGCGATGCTAGCCATGCAGCTTCTGAACCTCAATTTGGTTGATATAATATCCTCCCCAATGGGGACGATTAGCTGCGTGTCGTCCGTATATGAGATGGTTTGAAAAACATGGCCCCTGATGATATCGGCCAATGGGGTTACGTACACATTGAACAGGGTCAGACTAAGCACATATCCCTGTGGTACACCCCTATCTACCTTGACGGTTTGTGATACGACGCATCTAGCTGGATGCTCTGGTGTGGCCGGAGAGAAAGCTTTGAATCCACTTAAGGGCCCTACCCTGCACCCCAATCCCCCTCAGTCTGCCTAGCAGTGTCTTGTGTGAGATGGTATCGAACACTGCTGACAAGTTGAGGAGGACTAGGATTAGTGGGGTCCCGCTATCCAGAGTCATCCTTATGGTATCCGTGACCTCCAACAGTACAGCCTCCGTGCTATGGGAGGCACGAAATCCAGACTGAGAGGGGTCCAAAAGATAAGATGTTCCAAATACTTAGATAGCTGTTGGTTCACCAGAGTTTCCAAGACCTTCGAGTAGCAGGGGAGAAGGGAAATTGGCCTATAGTTTTGTAAGGCATTAGGGTCTGCTGTCACCTTCTTTAGGAGTGGCTTTACCCGCGCACTCTTCCAGTCATTTGGAAAAATAGCCTTCTCCAGTGAGATATTATGTATCTTGACAAGAGCATCTGCCAAGACCGTACTGAGAGTTGCCATAACAGCTGGGGACGCCGGATCTAGTGGCGAGCCAGATTTTACATGGCTTAATAGGGACTCTACTTGCTATCTCGTTACATTTGTGAAGGTGTCCAACCCACAGGACAAGACCACTTCTTGTGGTCGGTTTCTAGGTAGATTTTCCTTCCATGGATCGTATGACGTCGCCTCAAAGGACTGATAGATCAGATTGATTTTGCTTGTAAATTACCGGACTAGATCTTCACATATTCCTGAGTGGGGTGGGAGCTTCCTTGCCGGCCTTGGGGTTTATAAATTCCTTCAGGGTCCTATAGAGTTCCTTAGAGGAACTGTCAGCCTCCACTATGCGTGCACCCAGATATGTCCTCCTTGCTGTATTGCAGCTGTTACGGTAGGCTCTATGTGATGTCCGGTATGCTAATTTATCTGATACTTCCTTGGTTTTCCTCCATCTCCTCTCTATGACCCTACACAGGGACTTTTCCTTTCTAAGGGTATCTGAATACCAGGGGGCAGGGGCTGCCCTCTCTTGCATAGTGGCCCTTTTCAGAGGGGCTATAGTGTCCAAGGCTCCCTGAATTGCTCCCACCAATCCCTCCCATGCAGAATTAGGATCAACGTCCCAATCGGGCGGGGGGGCAGTAAAAGCCTGATTAAAGGCAAGGGCGGTTACTCTAACTTCTAACTCTAGTTAGAAGTGTAAGAAAGACAGAGTATAAGAGCCTTTCTCGTCCTTACCTCTATGGAGTTTCTTGTGCCATAATTCATGGCGTTCTGTGTACATGCCATGTTGAATCTTGGCTACGAATGCCAAGGAAAAGGAGAATGGACTAATGCGGGGAAAGCCAACTGAGAAGGCTTACGTAAAGGAATACACCATATTGGCATGGCTAGTAGTGTCTGGGCATAAAGACGTATCAGCAATCCAAGCTCGCAGTTAAATCTAAAATTCACGGTGCTGTTGCTAAATTTGTTAAATTTGTGCTTATGTAAATGAAAAGCATATCGGATTGGAGTGCAGACCTAAGTGGTAGCGGGTATATTTACTGTACTATAATAAATAGAAACAACTCGGTAACGTGTACGTATCATGGCTCCTTGAGTTAAAAGTGGTGAGTGAGAGTTATGATACGGCAAGGATAACATCATATCAGAGCCTGATAGAAGCTGAAATCCGCTCTAATTCTAACTATACTAATACTGCCACTAGTATTGGCCCTTTTTGTCAGTGTCTCTATAACTATCACCCTCATATAATAGGTAGTAACGGTATTCATATTTGGCATGCCAAGGTGAGAAATAGAATCAGTTAGGTATATTTGTTAAGGGAAAGTTAACACTACATATATTCATGTGACTAGTAAGTTCCAGGTTCTGACGTAAAGGAGTATAGAAATCAGATCCAATATAGTAGGTTACAGATTCAAAGGATAATAAATTCTAAGATAATATATGTGTAGAGTATTCACTGTGCACATGCCTCCAAGAACTAGTGACCTCGCAACAGGTAACACCATCCTAGTAGGTGCAGATACAATCTTAATCACTTAGATAGGTAACAGATGATAACATACAGTTAGACTTCTAGCAGTGAAAAATCACATATATTTACACATATTGACATATCAATCGCCTAGAAAGTATTGACGCATATGATCGATATTGAGCCTATTTTCCACGGACCTTAATTGCAATATTCACATACCCTCTCAATGTCTTAAGTTGAGTTCCATATTCCCCCCTTCAGCGATCTCTGATAATGTCATCTATTCCTCAGAATTTGAAGCTCCTGTGTTCCTTTTGTGCAGGGCATTCCATGGCATGAGTTGAAATGGGATATTGTGCATTATTAGATTTAACCGCTCTCATGTGCTCACCCACCCTGTATTTAAGGAATCTAATCGTGCTGCTCACATATGTTCTGTCACACTTGCCAAAAATGAAGTACACAACACATTTTGTGTTGCATGTAATGTTTTGTAGTATATCAAATGTCCCCACATCCTTATTAGCAATTTGTTTGATCTTATGCATTGCCCATCTGCACATTCCGCAATGTCCACATTTGCAGAAACCGGACATATGTACTGTCAGCCAGTTTTCTTTGTGTTTGTGGTAACTAGGGCAGAGGAGATTTCTAAGTGTCCACCCCCTCCGAAAAGTAATGTCTGGTCTCTCAGAGACGTGGCTTCTAAGAAGCCAGTCAGTAGTTATTAAATGCCAGTGTTTTTGTAGGTACTTTCATCTGTAATCAGTCTAACCTTATTAGGTCCTACCCTTCCTCGCTGTTTCATAATGAGTGTCCCTGTTCTGCTCGCCTTGGCAATTTGCTTTATGGCAGCACTGACTACCTGATGGTTGTAGCCTCTTTGTAGGAACCTCATTTCGATATCATTAGGTGCTATCTCACATTCCTGGTCATCACTGCAATTATGTCTTGCCCTCACCATCTTCCATATGGGATAGAATTTATTTGGCATTTAGGATGAGCACTCAAGGTGTGTAGTACCGAGTTGCAGGATGTAGCTTTGCGAAAAAGTCTACTCTGAATTTTATTACTGGTAATGTACAACTCAACGTCGAGGAAGAAAATACTATCTCTGCTGTGTTGGTGTGTAAACCTGATGTTGTACTCATTACTGTTGAGATACGTGCAAAAGTCTTCTAATCGTTCCACACCACCAGTCCAAATCATTAGACAGTTGTCTATGTAACGACCCCAATAGAAGATGTGGTAATTCCAAGGTGTAGCCTTAGGACCCCAGATCAGCTCTCTCTCCAGCCCCCATGAAGAGGCAGGCGTACGAGTGAGTGGATCTGGAACCCATCGCGGTCCCCTTCAGTTGATGTTCCACAATAACACATTGTTAGGTCTCGCCTATTCGAACCCGAAGGGATGATAGGCGAGATTTATAGTAAGCAGACCTAAAAAGTTTACCCACTGCGGATTGCGTACAGTTCATGTGAGCCAGGCGCGTGCACAGCAATTCACTCCCCCTACCCCTCCCACAAAGCAAGACCGGCCAAGAACATCAAAGCAACCGCGGCGCCTCTGATTCCCCGCCCCCCCCCTTCAGACTTCAAAGGAATGCGCTCTCCGGCCCCGCCACAGCAATGCAGAGAGATTGTTGCTTTATTGCTCTCACTTGTTTATTTAGCATTCTAACAGCTACTAGGTCACTCTTCCTTCCTGCGCTCCTCCTCAGTTTTGTGACAGTAACACAAGCGAGCCCGCCAGAGAGGCTGACCCCAATAAAAGCTGCTTAATGGTCTCTGCTGCCGCCGGCCCCACATACCACCACTGATAGCCACTCCCTTTCTCCCGACAGGGACATGCCGGTTTAATTGCTTTAAGTGCTGCAGACAAATTAGGACGGTGAACTGCCTGCCGCATTGATCGACTTCTCGCAGGACGCCTGGTGACTTCTTTTTCTGGGCTTGCAAGTTTAGTTCACCCTCAGCAGAATAAACTAAACGTACAACCCGCACACGCATGCAAACTCACACACCCAGCCACACGCTGGCTAGGATAGATCATACACAACCCGGCGCGCGCAGACACATATGCAAAGTCACCCGCTCACGTCTGACACTGATATATCACGCTCAGCCACAGGCCCGCAGGAGCACCCATACAAACTCACGGGCTTTTGCACTGCCTCTTATGTCACACTCAACGATACCTCAAAGCACATGCATGCAAACCAACCAGCTCACGCGCTAGCACTGAGATATCACACCCAGCTACACTCGAGCTCGACACACATAGACGGCAACAGACACCCCTTCAAACGCAATTACATACACACAACACGCACACATGACAGATCCGCAACCGCACAAACACCCAGCACAACGATATACTCAACACACACACAGGGCATAAGCACTCGCTTAATCTCAGCTCTGTACCCTTACCACTCTGTTTCACCCTCTCCCTTCTGTTTCTGTGCCCTCATTATCGTTTTTTCAACTCTCGGAGGCTGCCTCTCCCACTTTTGCGATCGCATTTACGTTTATTCTGCCTTTTATTCACCTCATGCACTTTTTTTTAATTAAATCTTTCAAAAAAATATCCGCTCCTATCTCTCTTGCCTTTTCCCATCCATCGCTTCTCTATCGCTCTAATGACATGTCTCTATCGCTCCCCGTGCCAACTCTCCTACCCTCATCCCTCTAGATCGAGTTCTCATTCTTCTCCATGATTCATAATCTCTTTCACCCTCACACCTCTATTTCTCCCACACTCCCTTTGTCCGTCCCCTTATTGCCTTCTCTCATCCTCCCTGTCTTGTTCCCTCTACTGCTCCATCCTCTAACCCCTTCCTCGAAACCTCTCGCTCCAAGTAAAACTGTTTCTGTCGTTTGCAGCTGTTGGTAGTGTTTCTTGGCAGCACTCCTGCTCTGTGGTGTTTTCCTAAATGTCGAAGTGGGTCTTAAAGAGGGCTGCACTGGCCGTAGCGGGCACCGGGCAATTCCCCACACACACAACCCCCCACACACACAAAACCATCTATCTATCTATGGCCCTCACTCTATCTATCTATCTGTCGCCCTTACTCTATCTATCTATCTGTCGCCCTTACTCTATCTATCTATCTGTCGCCCTTACTCTATCTATCTATCTGTCGCCCTTACTCTATCTATCTATCTGTCGCCATTACTCTATCTATCTATCTGTCGCCCTTACTCTATCTGTCGCCCTCACTGTGAGAAGTTGGCCTGGTATATGATGTTCACTATTGTAGTGAGCACCTTGCACCAGTCCGAACGACCCCTATGGTGATAGGTTGTAAGTCAACCTTATAGACCAGCTATCCTATTGGTAGCATGGACAAAAGCAGTCTTAGGCTAAACTCAAGAGGGCATGTGAAGCCAGCTGTTTTACCATTTGCAATCCCTTTAATACCAAATGAAAGGACACCACACAAGTTATATATTATAAAATATATGTATTTATTACTAGAATAATCCTCTATACTCTTTATGAGGACAGAAGCACAAGCGTTAAACAAAGAACTTCATATAACATACAAAAGGTGCACAAATATGGATAGGCCCTGGTGGCCACTCAAACCATATACTAAAATAGTGGTATAAGAACCATGTCACGAACAATGGTAAGACCTAGGGCCTTGGGAATCGCTGAGGCTACACTGGACTAACAGAAGTTAGGACGGGGGAGGCCCACAGGATGCGGGTGCAGTGTTTATAGGCACACGCGTGCACCAATAGAAGTCAATGGTGCGTAAAAGTTAGAAAGTTGCCGTTTTGGAAGTCTTCCGACTGGACTAGAACTTAACCACTTAAAACTAGGACACTAGGGATGTAAATCTCTACAGGAGCATGGGAGATCCCTCGTTACCTCACCCACAGGAAGCGGGTGCATAGGTGTCAAAGTGAATCGGGTTTTGTCGTGGAGTTCTATGGAGCCTTGGTGAAAAGATGCTGCAGGCGTCCAGGAGAGATGAGTCCGGTTGGATCCAAGGGTGGATCGAAGATGTAGAGTACCTGAAAGCAGAGGGAACAGAGTCTGGGTCACTAGCCAGTGACCAGGAAGGAACCAGGAAGGAACCAGGCGATGTCGGGTTGCGATCAGGTGCTGTCGTGAAGTTTGTCTCCGCTGCCACGTGGACCAGGAAGTATCGACGATGACCAGGAGGCGGTGTTGGTTCTCAAATTGGAGTCAACAGGCCTTGGCAAATGCAACCCACGCAGGAATTGGAGATGGCTTCTGGATCAAACCAGCAAGGTCTGATGGGCTGCTCCTTTTCAGGGGAGCAAGGGCCATCCAGGAGCAACTTGACCAGCAGTGAAAATGTGTAGGTTCATCGTCACAGAGGCCACTAGACAATGGGCAAGTGACCGGACAACGCGTCAAGCAGGAAAATGCAAAAGGGCCCCACGCAGCACTCGAGGAGTGTGGAGAGGTGATCTTCGGTGCAAAAGCTGCTCGGGGCTGGGGTTTCTCAATCCCCAATACACAGCTTCAAGGGTGCCTCGGGAGCTGCACAGGAAGCACCTCACTGGCTTTCCAAGATGACCGGTCCCACGTCTCACGTCGCCTCCACGGGTCTCAGCTTTGCTGGAACTGTGAATCGGGCTGTTGGATGTCTGGAAGTCTGGTTCTAGTTGGACTCTGTTGTTCGAGCTCCGGTGGGAGAAACAACAAAGAAAACCTTTGAGCGCTGATGGTGCCTGCTTGTGCAGGGTGGTCACTCCTTGACCACAAGGGAGATTCTTCAGTCTTCTACGTCGAGTAGGATGTCGAAGGGTCCAGAGTTTTGTATCAAAGTTTCAGTCCGGATGATCTAAAGTCTATGGGCATAGCTCCTACCTTTAATCCAAATCAAGGGGCTGGATCACCTGCTAGGTCCCTTCTATGGGTGGGACCCAGGAAGGGGGTGTTACACCCCTTTCCCTTTGTCCATTTTCGTGCCAGAGCTGGGGCTAAAGTGCCCCAGCACCGGTTTGATCTGTACTATGCATGGGACACCTTGTGTGCCCCAGGCAGTGTCCAGTTTCATTCAGTCCTCCCTGCCCCAATCCACTATCTCCTGTCTGGGTGGTGCTAGCACCTCCCAATGACAGGAAACCTTTTGTCAAGGCCTTCCCTGCCTGAGTTTTGGTCAGCAGCAGGAGGCCAGACTTGTGTCTGTGGCAGCAACATCTATTTTGTGATGCTGAGGCTCTGGTTAGTTTTAACCACGTTTAAGGAAAGTAACATGCCTTCTCCCTCTAGAAGGGTGGAATGCTACCCCGTCGCCAGGACAGGTGAGGGGGTAGTATTTCAAAGCATATGACACCTTACACGACATGTTTTGATAAAGCCAAACCATTTTTAGCATTTAACAGGGAGGTTCATAATGCACTTAAGAGTATATGGTATGGCAATATCCTAGAACAGCTATAAGGACATGGTTCCGAAAGCTGCAGACAGGCTCAGCTCATGCTAGAGCACCATCTCACTTAAAACCAAGCACTCTGCCCCCAGGATTGTTAAGGCCTGCCATTGGAGTGACTTATAGGTGCATATGAGTCCAGAAATAGGTTTAGACATAGGTATACTATATCTAAGCAAGGGGTGATTACACAACCTTGCCCCAGCTGAGTGATCAGCCAGTTGTGTCAGTTTGGATGGCCAGCCAGGGGTGGCAAAAGATATGCTGCAGCCCTAGGTAGGCCTTGGATGCACCTATGCCTTGGGTACCTATAGTACTCTGTACAGGGGCTCACAAAGTGATCCAATCCCAATTGGTGATGTACCTAAAGTACATGGTTGTGAATTTAGAGAGAGAACAGCAGGGCTGTGGGTCTGATTAGCAGGCCCACAGCCACATTAAGTCAAAAACCAGTGAAGCAAAAAGTGGGGTGACCATAGGAAAGCAGACCCTACTCTCCTACACTCACTCTATCTTTCGCCCTCACTCTATCTATCTATCTATTGCCTTCACTCTATCACCCTCAATGTTCTTTTCTCCTGCGCTGATCTGCTGTTCTCTTCCACCCACCTCCTTCTTTAACTCCCTGTTCTCTTCTTTTGTGCTGATCTGCTGCCCTCTTCCACCCGCCTCCTTCTTTAACTCCCTGTTCTCTTCTCCTGTGCTAATCTGCTGCTCTCTTCCACCCACCGCCTCCTTTAACTCCTTGTTCTGTTCTCCCATGCTGATCTGCTGCTCTCATCCACCCACCCCTTCTCTAACTCCCTGTTCTCTTCTGCTGATCTGCTGCTCTCTTCCACCTAGCCTCCTTCTCTAACTCCCTGTTCTATTCTCTTCTCCTGTGCTGATCAACTTCTCTCTTCCACCTGACCTCCTTCTTTAACTCCCTGTTCTCTTCTGCTGTGCTGATCTGATCCTCTATTCCACCCACCTCCTTCTCTAACTCCCTGTTCTCTTCTCTTCTCCTGTGCTGATCTGCTGCGCTCACTCTATCTATCGCCCTCACTCTATCTATCTATCTATTGACTTCACTCTATCGCCCTCATTGTTCTTTTCTCCCGCGCTGATCTGCTGTTCTCTTGCACCCCGCCTCCTTCTTTAACTCCCTGTTTTCTTCTCCTGTGCTAATCTGCTGTTCTCTTCCACCCGCCTCTTTCTCTAACTCCCTGTTTTCTTCTCCTGTGCTGATCTGCTGCTCTCTTCCACCCACCTCCTTCTTTAACTCCCTGTTCGCTTCTCCTGTGCTGATCAGCTGCTCTCTTCCACCCCACCCCTTCTCTAAATCCCTGTTCTCTTCTGCTGATCTTCTGCTCTCTTCCACCTCGCCTCCTTCCCTAACTCCCTGTTCTATTCTCTTCTCCTGTGCTGATCTGCTTCTCTCTTCCACCCAAACTCCTTCTTTAACTCCCTGTTCTCTTCTGCTGTGCTGATCTGATCCTCTATTCAACCCACCTCCTTCTCTAACTCCCTGTTCTCTTCTCTTCTCCTGTGCTCTGCTGCCCTCACTCTATCTATCGCCCTCACTCACTCTATCTATCTATCTATTGCCTTTACTCTATCGCCCTCACTGTTCTTTTTTCCCGCGCTGATCTGCTGTTCTCCTGCACCCCGCCTCCTTCTTTAACTCCCTGTTTTCTTCTCTTGTGCTAATCTGCTGTTCTCTTTCACCTGCCTCTTTCTCTAACTCCCTGTTCTCTTCTCCTGTGCCGATCTGCTGTTCTCTTCCACCCGCCTCCTTCTTTAACTCCCTGTTCTCTTCTCCTGTGCTGATCTGCTGCTCTCTTCCATCCAACACCATCTTTAACTCCATGTTCTCTTCTGCTGTGCTGTTATGCTGCTCTCTTCCACCCACCTCCTTCTCTAACTCCCTGTTCTCTTCTCTTCTCCAGAGCTGATCTGCTGCTCTCTTCCACCGCCTCCTTCTCTACCTCCCTATAATGTCTCTGACACTTATGATTTTTTCAGTGAATTTCAAAGCTTTTTTAAATGCTAATTTCCAACTATAACGTCTCTGAAACCTATGGTTTTTTCAGTGAATGTCAAACTGTTGTACATTGATTCTTCATGTAATGTGGTTGTCTGTAGTCTTAGTCCTTTCTTTGTGTTCTCTCATTCTCTGTCTACCACTATGCCTATGTATGTTCTTACTTCCACTTGAGAATTCTACTAGTGTCAGTTGGTGGTCTGGTCAGCTAGCGAGGTTGTGTACTCAGCTGTGTCCTATAATAAAACTATGTGTATTCAACTAGAAGTATCCTGTCATCACTTACTATTCTATTTACAACATTTTGGCGATGAGGGTGGGTGACATTGCTTGTGATACTGGGAGAGGACGAAGCATATCAAAAGACAAAGATTCTAGCATCTAAACAGGAGAGGGCAAACGATCTCAAGGAGAAGTGAAGGAGTCCAGAATAGTGGCGTGGAGTCTAGAGACTCCGAAACAGGAACAGTGAGTTCTGAACTGGGTCGGTGAATAAGGTTGAGTCTAAAACCTGTGTTCAGGACTGAGAATGTACAGGTTAATTGCTGTAAGTGTGGTGACTCCAAAACTTAAAGAAAAAGATCTGAAATGGGACAGTGAGTCCAGAAGCAAGTCAAGGAGTCTAGGAGAGGATTGAGCATCTGAGCGATTGTGACTTGAAGGACTGGGTTATTTAGAACCCAGCGGTGCCAGGGCACAACACCTGAAACCTTCGTGGGTAACCTGCTCCGGCGTACGAATGACAGAGACACGGGACACTTCCTTCGGCGTCAAAGATTCAAGGTTTATTTGCTGCAGGGAAACACAGAAATCACGGAAGTACAACCAGTGTAGTTCAGAGTAACTGCTTCAAATTGGTTCTGCGGATCGCTCCTTTTATACATGGTTTTCCATAGAGTTATATTGAACACAAAAGTTTATGACCCGGTTCCCATAATTATCCCCCAGAGGGGTCACTTTGGTCACTTTGATACACACAAGGCCCAGAACATAAGTGCGGAAACATTTGGCGGTTCCCAACTGTAAAAACCCATTTTCCCAACATTAGTGCATTCCAATCGGCAATAAAACAGATCAGAATAGGAACAAGAACAGGTGTAGAGGAAGACGGAGACAGTGGGGAGATCGGAAAGGGTGTAAAAGGGAGGTATCGAGAAACACGAGATACAGGCATCAAAGGGACGTGCCTAATGAGATGCACGGCTAAGACAATAAACCGGCACGGCGAGATGAGCCTCGAGCGGGGCCATCTGCCTTACAGTATCATCCCCCTCATCATAAAGACACTTACAAAGGACATGTGTTTTCCGCAAATATCTTGCGAGTCCCAGGGTCGCGAAGCGGACAGCGTCTGTTCGCTGGCTACTTGAGGGCAAGAGACAAAATGGATGCCGTATCTAAGATGGAACCCGAGGGTACAGATAGAAATACCCACGTAACAAACGAACGGCTTAGGTTAGCGCAGCGAAACTGCGTACACCCACTAAACTCGTCATTTGCGGTTCATAGATACCAGACTCGACCATATTCGTGCGAGTCGAAAACACCACTTACAATTATCACGGAACCTCAGACGCTCCTTTTGCCCTCATGTAGGCAAGCACTAGTCGGAATCATACTCAATATTCATCAGACCATCTAGATGTTGTTGTAGCATAGCTCTGTCCAACCGAGTCCCCTTGGTAACAGGAGGCTGTCTCATACATGTTGTAGCACAGAGGCCACATAAGGCAGGACCGCACTGCACACAAAGGCAACACGTGAACAGGAATGCCACAACGACTCCGATGATCATCAGAATCTTCCAACCCCAAGTCGACATCAGGCCCCAAAACCACCCAAGTAACGTCCAATCCCCTACATCCACGTGTATGGATTCGGAGATCTTATGCAACTTCGAGATGGCTTGATAAACGGTCGGAGCATTATCAGGAATGAAAATACAGCAGCTCGAATGGATCACCTTACATACCCCACCACGATCTGCTAAGATCACGTCTAAAACCATACGGTTTTGTAACGTCATAAGTCTATCCGCCTGAAGTTCTGTGGTGATATTACCAAGGGCACTGGCAGTAATGTTAGCTGTCGATTCCACCACTCGAGTCAACTGTCTCAGGTTCCTACTATTAACCATAGGTCCCCAAAACGGGAGGAAACCCTTGAAGAAGTCTCCTGCCTCTTGACCGGCAGTGTCCTCTTCGCTAATTACGCCTCTCACAACTCTAGTCTTGTGATAATCTGCATCTACAGTAAACGTCGGAGGCAACAAATTTGCGATAAAACATGAGCCCATAAAGTCAGAGGGCAACCATGCATACGCACGATCATGGCAGATAAAGTATGTACCCTTGGCAGCCAGAAACACAGGGGACGAGACCATCGGTAGAATGTAATTTTCAGTGCAAGCACTCTCTCCAAGTCGGGCTTTCGATCTTCGGCCACGACCTATGAGACAAAAATTACCAATGTGGGGTACGACCCATATCGGAGGTGAGCTTTTGAGCTGTTTTTCACTAGTGAACACGCTATACTCGCCTCTACTCAGGACCCTGTAAGCTTGTACCTCTTCTTCAGGAATAAGCGATGGATCATAGATATCACTATCTAAATCCTCTATTGCTATAGACAAAGGTTTTTGATACGAGGTAGGACCAGAGTAGGGGGAACGTGGTTCTCGAATGGGGTGGAAACCTAGTGCGCTTCGAAACATTGTTTGAAATGCTCGAGCAGACCCTTGGGAACTATACGGCAACACCAGATATGGGATTCCCTTATCCGTAGTATGTGGCATCAACCCACACACCCAACAATTAGTAGTGTTAACCACTAACTGATGCTGATGGAGGAGCTGAATAAAGGAATTGTTGCAGAATTCTGCACGTCTAGCCTGCTCGTGTTCAGGTAAAATATGAAAAGAATGAGGGGAAGCAGTGGAGGTAAGTTTAGGGTCAGGGGTAGGAGTAGGTGTAACAGAAGGTAAGAAGTAAGACATTGTGTAATACACCCCACCCGCCATTAATGCAGAAACATTCAAAAACAATACGAAGGTTTGAAACATAAAACATTTGGTACGACTAAGTTGCTGCAGCTTGAATCTTTGAGCTTGAGCTTCTTCCAAATCCATCAACTTCGAAAATGCCATTCCCTACGACCGTCCGCAACGTTTCTTGACGCACTTCGTTCTGCGTAGCAGTAGTCAATCCCTAGGGGTTCCCAGGAACCGACGGTCTTTAACCTAGCGTCAAGACCAACTAAGCAGAAGGAAGTACGCGCGCGGCCCTACGGCCTTTATTGCAGAAATATATATATATATATATATAAAAACAATATTTCTCAGCTGTGGAAGCAAAAGGTGTAAGGAACAAAACTCAATGAATATATACAAAAATAATCACAATAATACGAGTGTTCAAACTGATCACGGAAAGCGGGATAATACAATTGTCAAGGGACAGAACAGGATCTTTTATTAGTCTCTGGTGCTAGATCGCAAAAAGTATCGGGTTTTCCCAGGACGTGTCTGTTCGTCAAACAAAGGATCCTTTGATGAGACAACGTCCTGCTGATCAGTTGAGTGTTCTGGTCTTGAGTCTTTTGATGACAAATGTTCAACAGTGTCTTTCTGCTGCACTGAGGATTCTCCGACAGGTTGTGCGTCGCTAAAAGGTACAAACGCCGGCAATCCTTCGGTTTCCGTTGATGCAATGCCTCTCCTCACCCACGGGTCTGCCGGCAAAGGGATAGGGACTTTTTTGGTGTGGGTGGCGTGCACCCAGTTTTTCCGTCCCTCAAGACGAACAGCAGTCCTCGTGGCAAGGAGAACCTGGTAGGGTCCAGTGAACCTCGGATCCAAATTGTTCTTGCGCGAAAAGTTGCGCGTCACCACCCAATCTCCGGGCTGGAGCTGGTGGCCTGGACCCTCCGTCTGCGTCGGCAGTGCGTCGTGAACCTGTTGGTGAATTAACCTCAGTTTAGAAGTCAAGTCATGAAGATAATCGATCAACATTGGATACTCAAGATCACAGAACATACCTGGCCTAGGAACCCCCCAAACATTCGCAGGACGACCGAACACTATTTCATAGGGACTAAGCCCTACTCGGGAGTGTACAGTCGCCCTAGTTGACAGTAATGCTAAGGGTAAAGCGTCGGGCCACGAAAGACCAGTCGTAGCCTGAATCTTTGCTAGTTTTAGTTTAAGGGTGCCGTTATACCCTTCAACTAAACCAGCTGACTGGGGATGATTGGCACTATGGAATTTCTGATTAATCCCAAGGCCCTTACACACACTCTTCATCACACTTCCCACAAACTCACTTCCGTTATCTGACCACACGACTCTAGGCATTCCGTACCGAGGAAAGTATTCCTTCAGTAGGATTTTCGCAGTAGACAAAGCAGTATTGTCTTTGAGAGGATAGGCCTCAATCCATCGGGAGAATGCGCAAACCACAACTAAAACGTACTTCAGGTTATTGCATCGCTCCATATGGATGAAGTCCAATTGAATCACCTCAAAGGGACATGAAGGGGGAGCAAAACTGCCAGGAGGGGTTGGGGTTCCCTTGCCAGGATTGTATAACATGCACACCATACAATTCTTAACCAAGCGTTCAGCACATTTCGTGATACCATCATTCTTCCACACAGGGGACAGCAGTTTACAAATACCTTTCGCGCTAATATGTGCTAACCCATGTGCCATTGTCACAACGGCCAATACATACGCATCAGGCAACAACCATCTTTTCTGATCCGACAAATCAATCCAACAACCATTCGCATCCAACTTTCCCGTACTTTCTTTCCACTTCGTCTTTTCAGTCTCGGTGGCCTCTTTCTGAATTTCTTTCACACTCTCAATAGTGTCTTCGCACATACTTGACTCTATAGGCCACCTAACCGAACTCGTCACATACATTCGAGTGCTAAGGTTCCGGGCAGTCTCCTTAGCAATCTCATCCGCAAAAGCATTACCACGACCAACATCATCCGTCACCTTACGATGCGCACTGCATTTAACAATCGCTACCTGCTTAGGCAACGTAAGTGCATCTAAGAGGTCATTCACAAGCTGGCCATGCTGAATCTTCGTACCATGCGATGTCAGAAAACCTCTCTCTCTCCACAACCGTCCAAAACTATGGGCGACGCCAAACGCATATTGGCTGTCGGTAAACACATTCACACGTTTCCCTTTCGCTAACACACACGCTCTGGTGAGAGCGATCAGCTCTGCAGCTTGGGCAGAATTCTGATTCAATCTTGCAGTCTCAACAACAGTATTCAACGTTACAACAGCATAAGCAGTAGTCACATCGCCATTCGGCAACTTGAAACATGAACCATCCACATACAGCGTTCCATCTGGGTCTTCCAATGGGGTGTTTTTAAGGTCCACTCGACCTTTTGTTTCCTCCTCTGTCCTCAAATAACAATCATGTTCTGTTATTTCATCTGACTCTGAGCTAATTGGTAACAAAGTTGCCGGGTTCAGGACATTACAACGTTTTATTTGAATGTGGCTTGCCAACAGCGTCAACTCGTACCCAGACAACCTCGCACTCGTCAAGTGCTGAGTTTTTGTACGATTCAAAAGAGTGTCGACTGCATGCGGAACCATCACCGTAAGCATATTATCCATGACCAATCCTGCTGATTGTCGGATGGAGACCGCAGCTGCCGCTGTTGCTCTCAAGCAACTCGGCAATGCTCTAGCTACTGGGTCCAAGGTCGAGGAAAAATATGCACATGGACGTTGCTTACCACCAAAAGGTTGCGTTAAGACACTCAACGCACAACCTTCTCTTTCGTGAACATATAACATGAATGGCTTACTGTAGTCAGGAGTACCTAACACAGGAGCCGAACACAATGAATCAAGTAATTCAGAAAAACTTCTCTGACATTCTTCCGTCCATGGTAAAGGAGTTGAAACATCCTTGCACGTAAGAGCCACTAATGGTTTCGCTAGCAATGAAAAGTTAGGAATCCATTGCCCGCAGTACGACGTGATACCTAGAAAGGCACGCACATCTCTTTGGGTTTTTGGCACGGCCATTCGTGCAATTGCTGCAATTCTCTCTGGGGTCAACCGCCTTCCCTCCTTTGACAATAAGTGACCTAGATAGGTTACTTCTTGACAACAATATTGGAGTTTAGAAGGTGACACCTTGTGATTTAACTCGCAGAGATGTTGCAGCAACGACACCGTAGCAATTTTGCAAACGTCCTGAGTATCTGCAGCCACCAATAGGTCATCGACGTATTGGATTAAGGCCGCACCAGCCGGCAACGCAAACGCATCCAGCTGGCCCTTCAAGGCTTGACTGTAAATCGATGGACTCTCACAGTAGCCCTAAGGAGCGCGTTTAAACCGGAAGCTACGTCCACCGAGAGAGAAACCGAAAAGGTCCCTGCTTTCCTCTGCAATCGGGATGCTGAAGAACGCATTCTTCAAGTCGATCACCGAAAACCACGATGCAGAAGCTGGAATCAGAGTCAGTAGCGCCGTGATGTCAGGCACAACAGGGAACTGAGGAATCACAATTTTATTTACTTCCCGTAAATCGATAACAAAACGATAAACGGGTGGTTTCAAAGGATCAGTACGTTTAAGAATGGGCAGTACAGGGCTGTTGCACACGTTTCCCCGGGTCTCTTCAATAACGTCTTTCTCGATCAAATCATAGATGATCGCTAACAATGCTCGTTCACCATCAAGAGAGATCCGATACTGGGGAATACGTGGCAATCGCACATTAGATTTCAACTGAACAACATAAGGGGAGATGTCAAGCAGGCCCACATCATTGGGACCTGTTGCCCACAAAGACGCTGGAAGAGAACTCAATTCCGGTGGAAGCTTATCGAGGGACAAATACATAGGAGAGACAACCCTCTCTCCTAACGTAAGCTTTACACCCGCAGGAGAACAATACAAAGTTGCATACAAACGTTTAAGCAAATCCAGACCCAAAAGATTTTCACCACAACCAGTAGTCAAAATCAACGGAGCTTCTAGCTCACGAGGCCCAATTGTAAGGGGCAAAGGGCGAGAAACTGGATTGCTAACGGGGGCGCCAGAGAATCCAACGGAAACATTTGTTAAGCCAGACAAAGGTGCGCCAGGGAGTGTCGAATGTTTAATGGAACTTTTCGCTGCACCAGTGTCCAACAGAAAAGGCTCAACGACGCCCGATGTAGCAACTGCGACGTAAGGCCCTCTCTGATCAACCGGAACTGATACCACTCCCTCTCCTTGTCTTTGGCTGTCCTAGTAATTACTGTCGTCAGTTCCCTGATCGACGTAATAATCGTCTACATTGTACTGCGCAGATCGTCCTTGCGATGATCCACGTTGATCAAAACAGTTATTAGAGTTTGATGAGTTATCTGAACGATCATTTTGAACACCGCGACCCTTACCACGTGGTGCCTGCTGTGAACCACCACGACCTCCTCTAGACGAATTACCACTATTACGATCGTTCAGAACGGGACAATTGAATTTGATATGACCCTCCTGTCTACAATAGGCACATTGATTGTACCCTAACGAGGATCTTTGGAAAGAGGAGTCATTACGAGGTTGTGACCGGTTCGATTGCGACTGCGATCTATTCTGTTGAGGCGCATTCTGATTCGAACGTGGAGGAAACGCTTGCTGAAGCAACACTTTAGTTTTAAGCTCTTTCGTCTTTTTATCAGCGCGGTCGCTCTCTTCTTTCTCTCTGTTCTCATAATATTGTGCCGTGGCCAATATCTGAGCTGAAGTAGAAACGGCCCACGCACTCTCTGAATTCTTTAATTTATTGCTCAAATCGGGCAATAAGTTGGAAACAAATTTATCCACGAACAACCTTTGACCACCCTCAGTGCTCATATCCTGACCACTATGATCAATGAATGCCTCCTCAAACCTCGTAAAGAAGTCGGAGACATTCTCGTCCTTCTTCTGTTTACAAGCTGATAATTTGTCCCAATTTACCCTCATAGCTGGCATAAGAGTTTTCATTAACGTTATTATTCTTTGAGGGAGAGCAGCAATCAACTGGTCGGGTTTAGCACCACCAGTTTGTAACCCATCAGCCGCTATAATGGCCGCCCAATCACCTCCTAATTCATTGGGATGGTTTTCCTGACGAATCTTAGCCCATACCGGTTGCGGTACAACATTGCCAAACAACATATCAATATCGGCAAGATTCATTATCGTAGCGTCTACGAGCTGCGATAATTCCTTGTAGTACCCTGCAGGATTTTTACGAGGGTCAGGCAGAGATTGCTTCACCTGTAACACTTCTGAGCGTTTCCATGGGAGATGTATCCATACTCTCTGGAAATGCGCCAATGTCGCAGGGTTAGCATTAGGATCAGCTGGCATCCATACCGGTGGAACTTCGCGCATAGGAAATTGACCAGATTCATCTGGCAGTCTTTCAACATCCTCAACAAACAAGGCTTGGGGTATAGGAGTGGGACGAAAAGATAGCAACCGTTCAACAGCACGTCGAACGTTGGTATCCACTATCAGTCCAGTTGAGAACTGAAGCTGTAGATCAGACAAAGCGGTCAGCACCTCGTCAGGTGCGTCGGCCGATATCTGATCGCGAAGGACCTTACACATTTCTTCGAACACAAATCTCTGGGTTGGTATATTAAATTGACAGAATGTGTCGAGTACAACATGTGGCAGATTTCGAAGAGGATGCATCATCCAACCCATCGCCATATTATATAGCGAAGCGCGTTCTCTGTTACCAGGAAGCTGACTACGTCTCTGAGGACCATCCGAACCAGCGGACCCAAGAACAGGTCAGAGCGAATGAAAGAAACTAGCCGCAAGAGGAGAATTACGACTACGAGTAGAGGGAGAAGTATAGGACACAGGACTGACAAGTGAAGGAGTAGAAACAGAAGCAACAACAGGAGTTAACAGAGCAGGTGCAGTAGCGGGAGCAGGAGTATGCGGAAGCGGAGGAGCAGTAGGGATAGCGACAGGCAAAGGAGCAGGAACAGTCGGAAGAACGGGTGCAGGTTGAGGAACAGGCAAAGGAAGAATAAGTGCAGGAACAGGTACATGGGGAAGCACAGGAGCTGTGGTACCCTGCACATACGGAGGTGGCGACTTCATAAGATAGGACATTAAAGGATCTTCAACTGGTTCTTCCTTCTTATCCGACTCCGTAGGCAAAGCAGGATAGCATTTATCTATGGACATACGCTGTAGCCTATCAAACACTTCCTTTTCCTTAACCTCCTTATCACGCTGAAACTGCTCTGCTTTCTTTACAATAGTAGCAACATTATCTCGCTGATTACGTTTAGTCTGTCTGATTTCTTTTTGTTTGGCTTCTTTACGCCACAACCGAAAGGCATCAAACATGGCCGGCCTTGACTTTTTCGCAAATAATTTAGCCTCTAGGTTATCTAAAATCGGGGTGTCAAAGCTACCATGAGGTGGCCAACTAAGGACACCGTCTTTCTTCGTATAGCGGATCCAATAATCATTAAAAGTAATCGGGCCTAGCCCATGTTTACTGTATAACTCATAAGTCGGAGTTCCAACCGGAGGTATCGGACACGAGTCCTCCAATCGGGAGTCCATACCACAAGGTCTGAAACAACTAAACAAAGTACTGCGACTAGGCATCTTGCACACTAGCCGAGTTTCACAAACTTCAAGGGTTACGGGATTTACCAAGTCCCAGCAAAAAGCAAAAACCCTCGGTTTTTGGCGGCTGCAGTCCAAGAACTACAAATGCAATGGAACCATGCAACCACTAAGCAACCACAACCAAGAACTCTGGGAGCGACCCACAAATACTTAACTCAAAGATCGATGGCGTCACCAGGAAGGCCCGTCAATCGTCTCGCTCTACCAAGGTCTACGCCAGGCGCCAAAACAGGTCTACAGTCAGGGCAGCAGTCCGTCGCAGCCGTCCGGAGGCGGGAATCTTCGCGGGAAAAGTCTTCGGGCCACTTATTTCGACAACAGGATCGATGAAGCGGAGTGCACCTTCCCTCGGAGATTTCACACGAAGTTCCTCACGATCGTCGGGCTTGGACCGGTACCACTGATGCAGCCCCACGTTGGGCGCCAACTGAAGGACTGGGTTATTTAGAACCCAGCGGTGCCAGGGCACAACACCTGAAACCTTCGTGGGTAACCTGCTCCGGGGTACGAATCACAGAGACACGGGACACTTCCTTCGGCGTCAAAGATTCAAGGTTTATTTGCTGCAGGGAAACACAGAAATCACGGAAGTACAACCAGTGTAGTTCAGAGTAACTGCTTCAAATTGGTTCTGCGGATCGCTCCTTTTATACATGGTTTTCCATAGAGTTATATTGAACACAAAAGTTTATGACCCGGTTCCCATAATTATCCCCCAGAGGGGTCACTTTGGTCACTTTGATACACACAAGGCCCGGAACATAAGTGCGGAAACATTTGGCGGTTCCCAACTGTAAAAACCCATTTTCCCAACATTAGTGCATTCCAATCGGCAATAAAACAGATCAGAATAGGAACAAGAACAGGTGTAGAGGAAGACGGAGACAGTGGGGAGATCGGAAAGGGTGTAAAAGGGAGGTATCGAGAAACACGAGATACAGGCATCAAAGGGACGTGCCTAATGAGATGCACGGCTAAGACAATAAACCGGCACGGCGAGATGAGCCTCGAGCGGGGCCATCTGCCTTACAGTATCATCCCCCTCATCATAAAGACACTTACAAAGGACATGTGTTTTCCGCAAATATCTTGCGAGTCCCAGGGTCGCGAAGCGGACAGCGTCTGTTCGCTGGCTACTTGAGGGCAAGAGACAAAATGGATGCCGTATCTAAGATGGAACCCGAGGGTACAGATAGAAATACCCACGTAACAAACGAACGGCTTAGGTTAGCGCAGCGAAACTGCGTACACCCACTAAACTCGTCATTTGCGGTTCATAGATACCAGACTCGACCATATTCGTGCGAGTCGAAAACACCACTTACAATTATCACGGAACCTCAGACTGAGAAGCTTCCAGTTGAATTAAGAAGAAGGTTTTGAGTCCCGGAACCTTGAGGAAATTTGTGACAGTGGGGCTTACAGAAGTACCAGGTCTAAGGTCCCAGATTCACAACAGAGAGTTGTGTGCTTGAATGAGGTATGAGAGTGCTCGTACTTGATCAACACCAGGTACACGATGACAGTTTCTAAGGTACTTATGGGACTTGATTGGTCTTGCCTACTGCAGGTCACGATGCTTGTGTCTATGGTTGGGCTGACTTGTTGATAATGGTAGAGGACAACCTTCATGGAGCCACATAGAGCTACTTATAACGAACTTTGAACCAGTTTCATATTAGTAATTACTTCAGGTTGTATGAGCGATTCCCTCTTCATCCACTTTCAAGGGTCTGTTCTCCTTTTGTTTTCTTCATGGAGAGGTTGTTCTGACATTCAGTGCCTTATTCTAGTTTTAAAGGCAAATACCCCGATGTACTCTATCTAGGAGATCTTATTTAATCTTACCTGGTGTGTTTAACCTATTGTGTGTTTTGTGTGTCATTGTGGAAAGTGTTTTGAGAGCTGTTGTGGCTGTACTTTCCTAGGGCGGTGTCTTTTACCCAATGGTGTACCCTTCTCTGGGAGGGTGTGGGGCCTGTCGGTACCCATGGTATACCCTATGTAGGGTATGTTGTAGTTTGTGTGTTTTGGGGGTCGTTGTGGAAAGTGTAAGAAGAGCTGTTGTGGCTGTACTTTCCTAGGGCGGTGTTTTTACCCAATGGTGTACCCTTCTTTGAGGAGGGTGTGGGGCCGGTTGGTACCCATGGTATACCCTATGTAGGGTATGTTGTAGATTGTGTGTTTTGGGGGTCGTTGTGGAAAGTGTAAGAAAAGCTATTGTGGCTATACTTTCTTAGGGCGGTGTTCTAACCCAATGGTGTACCCTTCTTTGAGGAGGGTGTGGGGCCTGTCGGTACCCATGGTATACCCTATGTAGGGTATGTTGTAGTTTTAGTTCCAGGGTGTGAACTTGTGTGTTTTGGGGGTCATTGTGGAAAGCGTAAGAAGAGCTGTTGTGGCTGTACTTTCCTAGGGCGTTGTTTTTACCCAATGGTGTACCCTTCTTTGAGGAGGGTGTGGGGCCTGTTGGTACCCTCGGTATACCCTATGTAGTGTATGTTGTAGTTTGTGTGTTTTGGGGGTCGTTGTGGAAAGTGTAAGAAGAGCTGTTGTGGCTGTACTTTCCTAGGGCGGTGTCTTTTACCCAATGGTGTACCCTTCTTTCGGGAGGGTGTGGGGCCAGTCAGTACCCATGGTATACCCTATGTTGTGCAGACGTTCAGTGCCTCATTCTTGTTTTAAGGGTCAATACCCCTGACGAACTCTATCTAAGTGAGTTTATATAAGTTTACCTGGTTTGTTTAAATCATTGTGGGTTTTGGGGGTCAGTGTGGAAAGTGTACCTACCCTCTGGTGTACCCATGTTTGGGGAGGTTGTGGGCGTAGACACCTTTCCTTGTTGCATTCCTTGTTGCATTGATTTTCACTCATCTAAACCATGTTTTGGTTTCACCAGGGGAGGGGGATGGAGTGTGTAGTATGAAATGTCTTCTATCTTATTGTTTTCCGTTCGTGTTAGTGATATTTCTGATACCTTGTGTGGTTCTTAATTAGATTTGTGTATCTCATTTTTGTACTACATGGGGTAGGTGTTGTAATCTCTGTTTTTGCTTTATTTCATTTCTTTTCTATAAAGGAGGGAGATGTGTTGTACATTGATTCTTCATGTAATGTGGTTGTCTGTAGTCTTAGTCCTTTCTTTGTGTTCTCTCCTTCTCTGTCTACCACTATGCCTATGTATGTTCTTACTTCCACCTGAGAATTCTACTAGTGTCAGTTGGTGGTCTGGTCAGCTAGCGAGGTTGTGTACTCAGCTGTGTCCTACAATAAATCTATGTGCATTCAACTAGAAGTATCCTGTCATCACTTACTATTCTATTTACAACACAAACCTTTTTAAAGGCTACTTTTATAGTGTAATAGTAGTTATACCTATTTTTTGTATTGATTTTCTACAGTTTTGTAACTGTTTATTTATAAATGTTTTATTTATTAAATAACATTATATATTTTTGTGGAAATTGCAAAAAAATATTTTTTTTATTCAAACAGAAATATTGTTTAAATGTTTTGTTTTATTTTTAAATTTTAATATATTTATATTATTTTCAATTTTTTAAAATGTTTTCCGAATTTTTTTTGGAGTCGCGCACCCAAAGCGTACACATCACGGTGGGTGCGCGGATTCTAGCTGCCATTTTAGAAAAGTCATAAAGGATACGCGTACAGTGTGAGACAGCTGCGTGTTTTTCAGGTACATCATTTACATTTAATATTACGTGATGTGCACGATTGGTATGCGACCAGTCCGCGACTACTCCTCCCGCGCATTCACGACACATGCGCATTATGGTACGCGATGCTTGCACGGGGCGGGTCCCGCCTGATGTCATATACAAGCTGGGGCACGCTGGGTGCGTGACACCCACAAAAAAATATATGTTCTAAAATTATATGTTTGTGCCTTTAATATACATATTAGGGCAAGAGATTATCTAAGATATTCATAAAAATAATATAATAATAATATATTTGTACTCATAATAAACTTATATTATTTTAAAATATATTTTCGCAAAGTCATGTCGGGTGAGTGCTTTGTGAGAGCAGAGTGCGCGGATCCCATGTGACCTCAAAAAAGAAGATTTCATTGGTTCATAACATTTCCCACTGTAACTATTGAAGGACCCCACCCATTTTTATCATTCTTGTTGGAGCATCTTTAGAGAGACATCTCTTTTCCTACAAGAACCCTTTTTGCTTGTTTTTTTTGGTGTTTAAAAAGAATATCAAACAAATGGCATCTGGACCGCAGCAGCAGGAGGATGTATCTTCTGAAGAAGAGTTCTTACAGGAGGCACCACGTCCATGGAGGCCGGAATCTGTTGGGTGGAAATTCTTCACTTTTCCACCTGGAGAGAAGAAAGTAAATGCGAGAAAGTTGACGTGCAAAATTTGGGAATGAGTCCTGTCAAGGGGCCGTGAAAAAAAATACTCTTGTGGCACTGCTTCTATGTATAGCATCTCAGGACCACACATCCTCTCAATCTTGCTCCGGAGGAAATGAGGCGAGCTGCTTTGAACCCCTCACCTGCTGTCCTACTATCTTGTATTACCTGATTAGCTTAACCGGAGCATGTCAAATTTTTTTTATGGTTGCTGAGTACAAAGATTTACTTTGATTTTAAAGAGTCTGAATTTTAGACCGCTAGATTTTAATTACACTGTTCACCTTTTAAATATAGTGCTTTATTTCTATTGTAATGGTTTTGAGTAACCACACAAATAAAATTCATTCATTCATTCATTCATACCCTCACCTGCAGTGGCAGGTACGTCTGGAGCGTCCTCTGGAACACCTGCAATGGACATTAGGCCAGAATTCGCCTTTCTCGAGCAACACTGCATGAAATGTAAGAAACATATGCTTCGGTGAGCAGTCGGTGGATGCAGTTTGTGCTGCGCAAAGCAACCATCGTTGTTCAATTGATTTTTTGTTTGTTTTTGGATTGGAATGATAAGTAATTCCAAACGTTTTTTTTTTCTCTTTTTTTTTTTTTCTTTTTTTTTTTTTTCCTCATTTGCCGTCTCGCCACCCATATCTACTAACTAAATCCACCACTGGGTTTTTTTTTTTAATCTCATATGCTGGTTAGAGTAGAAGGCATAGACTCCACCTATTTTGAGTCTGGCCATTCTCTGAACGATCCTTCTTGGCCATCTGACTCATCAGATGTGTCTTCCTTCTGCTCTGTTTTTCGTCCTGGAATACCATGTAGAATATACCAGCGAGATAGGCGTGGGCTTAATCATCGAAAATCATAGTCAATATTATTCAACCAAAACATATAAGAAATGGTACCCAAAATCCTCGATTTCTCTTGGAATGATCTGAAATATCAAGCTTAGCCATATACCTCATGGCTAAAATCCAATCCATTAAATTAGGGCTAAGTGGCGAGACCCATAGCTTACATATCTCTCTACGAGCTAGCAACATAGCATAGAACGTAAGTCTAACATTATTATTCATGCTTTGTTTTCTAAATCATATCTTCCTGTTATAATTAATTCGGGGCTTACCTCAATGCGCAGATTCAGAGATTTGGATAGAGAATCACTTACATCCAGCCAAAATTGCCTTATGTTTGGACAAGAGACGGACATATGAAGGTCATCCACATTTGAGGCCTTACATTTCGGACACTCAACAACTCCACCAGCTTTAAATTTGGATAGTCTAAGAGGAGACCAATATGCCCTGTGGATAGTAAACAAAACATTTCGCCTTAAATTTGCAGGTTTAACAATACTATAAAGCATAGACATTGTTACTTGCCATTGGTTCTCTGTCGCGATCTTTGGCAAGCTTTCCATCCACAGGGTCTCTGGTAAAACAAATGGTCCATCTTCCATTTCCAGTATAGTCCAGTACCATGTGGCCACTTCCTTCTTAAAGATCCCCAATTCAAGCTTCAACTCAAAGTCGTTCTGAGTTCCAATTACATTTACCGGATCATTAGCCCAACTTTGAATCTGTAAGTACTTGTATCTCGAGAAAACCAAACCCCACAATTGTTGGCATTGGCCCCAGGACAAAAGTCTGCCATCCTGAAACAAGTCTTTCCATCTCTGCATAGCATCTTCATTTTTCAAATGTTGAGCTAGGATATCTTTTGTCCAGAGTGGAGCACCAGGAGAATCCCATATTGGGGCCATATAACTAAAGTAAGGCAATTTTAATAGTCTTCTTATTTTATACCATGTCTCAACCAAATCCTGCAAAATCTTAAGTCTCACCTTTTTAAAGAATTTGGCATCTGCAAACTTATATAAAAAACCAAAATCATCATATCCAGAACTTTTCAACAGCACTCCAAATATTTCTCCAATCGTGGATTTAAGTAGGGTACCCAGCAACATCCTGCAATTTTTTAAACAAAATATATCTGAAAAGGCAGCTAAAAATAAACTTCTGGATCTAAAAATAGAACTCACAGCAGTACTTTCACAAAGAGTTAAAGAAAGATGGGAAGCCAGTCAGTTGGCCCACTTCTCATATGGAGAAGGATGTGGCAAACTCCTGGCGTGGAAAGTAAAGAAAGATCTTGTACGTAATCAAATAAAAGAAATTAAAAAGGTTGATTCAGGAGAAGTTATAACAGAAAGTAAAAAAATTGCAAAAGCTTTTCATGATTACTTTGCAAATGGTTATACAGAAGACCTTTACCCAAGGAAAACTGAAATGGAAAGTTGGCTACATCTGTTGAAACCACTCTCTGCCAACTGGGTGGGGGAGTTGAATAAGGAAATCTCGCAAGATGAGGTGGTCAAAGTGATTAAGGAAAGTAAAAGAGGGAAAGCGCCTGGACGGTCTTCCGGCTGAGGCATATAAAGTTCTAGTAGATATAATCTCTCCTCCGATATGTCAACTGTTTAACAAAGTTTTTAGAGGGGAGGTTAAAATACCAAGTTCATGGAATGAGGCAACAATCATCCTAATACTCAAGCCAGGAAAATCTCCCAGTAGTTTAGATGCATACAGACCCATCTCACTTTTGAACTGTGACTACATTTTTTTTTCAAAAATTTTAGCTGATAGACTCAGTAAAGTTATTCATAAAATGGTTCATGAAGCCCAAAAAGGGTTCATTAAGGGGAGATACTTAAAAGAATTAACATATACTTTGATTGGAATGATAGATATGGCTTCTAGTTATGAGTACCCCTTGGCAGTGATCGCTTTAGACGCCGCCAAGGCTTTTGATCGAGTTAACTTTACGTACTTGAAAACATTATTGCAGTATCTTAACTTAGGAGAGAACTTTACACAATCCCTTTTTTCGTTGTATTGCTCACCAACATCACAGGTGTTAGTTAACGGAATTCTTACCCATCCTATTAAAATAATGCGTGGCACAAGACAAGGGTGCCCTTTATCACCCTTGCTCTTTAACTTCTATATAGAGCCACTGGCCTGCAGAATTAGAGCCTCAGAAGAGATACCCCCTTTTATGGTTGATGACTAGTCAAAAAAAACTTGGTTTATATGCAGATGATATTATTATTTACTCTTCTAATCTGCAGCATTCTTTGGATAATTTGGTAAAAATAACGAAAGAATTTGGAAAGGTTTCTGGTTACCAGATAAATCAGGATAAGACTGAAATAATGGCCTGGAATCTAAATACGGAGGGGGTAACTTCTAAATCAGAAATGAGATATTTGGGAGTTAGGATTACACAAAATATTGAAGAACTAGCTAAAATTAACTTTGATAGGATTAAAAAAGAAGTTGGGCTACTCTAAAAGGATGGATGAATCTCCCTCTCTCGTTATATGGACGGACAAACCTTGTAAAAATGGTGATTGTGCCAAAAATCACATTCCTGTTTGAGACTATTCCACTTGGATTCAGAAAAGAATGGTTGGTTAAATTACAGGGCGAGATTATATCATTTATCTGGGCATCAAAGGGTTCACGGATATCGTGGAAAAAGTTAAGGAGGAGAATTAATAAAGGAGGTTTGGCGGCTCCAGACATTCAAATTTATGCATGGGCCTTTTGTTTAATTCCAAACGTTTCCTGTTTTATCTGTTCTTTTTTTTGTTCATTGTTTTTAAAAAACACCCCCAAAAATACAAAATTGTTCAATTCTTTTTTTTTAAAATACAAAAGAAAAAAGTTCTTACAGAACTACCGTATCTGGTTAAAGAAAGAACTATAATTGCAAGGTAATGTGTGAAAGTTTGGTTGAATATATTTATATAGCATGATTGACTGAAAGAATGCATTAGTAGTGTATGGTGAATTTATAGGTGAAGATTTATGATGAAGTACTGCAGCGTGGCACTGCAAGTTCTTTAGCTGCACTGCACTGTGACACTTTTGAAGCGCAGGGATGTGACATATGTACATGAATGTGTTGCAACTCTGTGCTTCCTTCTGCACTGCTGCACAAACTGCAGCAATGCTGTGACACAGGCAACCTTGCACCATGGTGCAAGGATGTCTGTGTCATACGGAGATTGTTTTTGTGCAGGAAGGGACACGGACACCTTCTTGCACAAAAACAATCAGTAAAGGCATTCCCTCTTTCAACGTAGGCTGTGGAATGCAGCATGCAATGACAGAGGAAAAAATGAGGATAAATGAAAACAATTCTCCTCGTTGCGCCTTGCTACACCAACTCTAGGATGGCTCTGCATTCACACACAATTTCAGATTTACGATTTCTCATAAATCTGGAGATGAGTCTTGTTCTATGGGTGTTGCGTGGGAACACCCTCAGCAAGACCTATGGAATGCCCCTTCAACGCAAGGTTCTTTGTATGAAATGGTCGTACTTACAAGGAGAGGAAAAACCACGAATGGTGTCTTGTCCTCTCCTTGTACATATGAAGGAGTGCCTGGCACCATCACTACGTTACAAAAGTGATGTACTGGTGGTGCAGGGTGCTTGTAAATCTGCCCCATAAGTGCGTAGGTTGTGGCAGACTGATACAATAAGAACATAGTGCTGGATGGGTGATTGAATAATTGCATGAGACTGACAGGAGGTATCCTACGCTGCATGGGTACTACTTCAGTATTTAATGGAGTGGACCAATAGTATGTATCTGCTTAGAGATTTGTAGGGATTATGCACAGAATATCTTATGTGTACTTGTGTTGGTGCCTAGGTCATTTTATAAGAATACCACTAGTAACTGGAATGGTGACAGTGCTGCAAACAGAGTGAACACTTAATGTATAAGTGCTTACGTATTGGTGGAGTAATAGGATAAGTAGATAGTGGTAGATAAGGGATTAAAGAAGTGCATGGGACAGACTGGACGATTCCTACACTGCATGAGTAGTAACTGGGTATTTACAAGAGTGTATCAATAGTATGTAGCTAGTTAGAGGTCTGCTTGGATAGTGCACAAAATATTATAGCTGTACTTGTGTTAGTAGTTAGGACATTCCATAAGCTCATGACTAGTAACTAGAATAATTACAGTATGACAAACAGAGTGTATAGTGAATTTATAACGGCTTAGGTATTGGTGGAGTACTAGGATAAGTAGATAGTGCTGGATGGGTGATTGGAGAAATGCATGGGACAGACAGGAGGATTCCTACACTACATAGGTACTAACTAACCCTGGGCGGAGTTCGCGGAGTGGGGCTTCGCGGAGCTATGCGAAGTGGGCGAGAAACTACGCCCACCTCCGCACTCCGCGTAGCCCCACTCCGCAAACACCACTGGCCGCCAGCCCCGCCACCCGCCTCCCTCCCGCCCTCCCTAAATACTTTGAAATAAAAGAATCAAATAATTTAAAAAGCACTTACCTTGCCGCCGCTGCCCGCCGTGTCCCCGGGGCCCGCTATCTTCCGTCTTCCGTCTTCTATACTAATGCGCATGCGCGGGCGGCCGCGCATGCGCATTTTCTCGTGAAAATGCGCATGCGCGGCCGCCCGCGCATGCGCATTAGTAAAGCGGACGGAAGACGGAAGATAGTGAGCCCCGGGGACGCGGCGGCAAGGTAAGTGCTTTTTAAATTATTTCGTTCCTTTATTTCAAAGTATTTAGGGAGGGCGGGAGGGAGGCGGGTGGCGGCCAGCTACGCTCCGTCTGCGGAGCGTGCGTAGTGCCGCCTGGCTCCGCCAGCTCCGCAAAATGCGGAGTAGGCGGCACTACGCACACTCCGCAGACGGAGCGTAGCTGGCCGCCCACCCCTAGTACTAACTGGGTATTTAGAAGA
Organism: Lissotriton vulgaris; assembly: GCF_964263255.1. Taxonomy (NCBI): domain Eukaryota; kingdom Metazoa; phylum Chordata; class Amphibia; order Caudata; family Salamandridae; genus Lissotriton; species Lissotriton vulgaris. The sequence continues at coordinate 215,329 of NW_028254183.1, forward strand.
GCGTATCAATAGTTTGTAGCTGGTTAGAGGTGTGCATGCATAGTGTACAAAATATTGTACCTGCATTTGTGTTAGTGACTATGCCATTCCTTAAGTTTAGGACTAATAACTGGAGTAATTTCAGTGTTGCAAAGAAGGTGCGTGATGAATTTCTAAGTGCTTAGGTATTGGTGGAGTGATAGGATACGTAGATAGTGCTGGATGGGTGAATGGAGAAGTGCATGGGACAGACATAAGGATTCCTAGACTGCATAGGTACTAACTGGGTATTTAGAAGAGTGTATCAATAGTATGTAGCTGGTTAGAGGTCTGCATGCATAGTGCACAGAATATTGTAGCTGTACTAGTATTGGTGTGTCTATGGTTTCGAGAATGGTAATCTGTATTTTAGGGTGTGAGGTGGTGCATCAGATGATCATGTGGATGATTTCATCAGTGATGTCATTTGAGATGTTATCAGTGATGTCACTGACCATGTCATGAGTGATGTAATATGTGACATCATCAGCAGTGCATTGCGGGGGCGCAAGTTATAGTTAGCACAACTAACTATAACAGCGGAATTTCTCTTGTTTTGTACGAGTGAAATGTCCAACTAGCTATGATGTCCAGGAAACCTGTGGATTTCTCATTGAATTTCTGAGGTTTTTTTAAATGCTAATTTCTAACTATAATGTCCCTGAAACTTGTGTTTTTTGAGTGAATTTTATATATATGTATTTATTCTCCTTTCACTCTTACATGGAAGGAATCAGCACTCAGGTTGTGTGGTTTGGAAGTATTTAATCTGCAAAGGACGTGATCCACGCGTTTCGGCTCGTCCAAACCTTGATAAGGATACAAGACGTCATTGTAGCATCCTTATTTAACCCCTTCGCTGCTCATGACGAGCTCAGCTCATCATGAGGCACGGTTGAGCTGTGCTTATGATGAGCTGAGCTCGTCATGAATAAAGGCAACTCTGTGAGTCCAGCACTGCAGGGGAAACCCCTAGCAGCCAAGGTGTTAAATGTACAAATGACTCCAGTTGCCAACATTAACAAAGGACTACATATTACTTTAATCCAAAAAGCTGGCGGCCATATTGGCCTTGTCACGATGTGAAAATTCAGGAATTGATACAATAAAGAAAAGAAAACAAGTGCTAATATGCACACGTCATTTCAGCATATCTTGCCCCGTTACCGCCATACCTGTATGTTCGTCAACGAGAATTATTCATAATTATCATACTTAGGATTGAAAACCTAAACAATGGACTACACATTACTTTCAAGTGAAAGGCTATCATCCATATTAATCTGAGGACGTTGCGTATTATAATGATTCTTACATGAAAGGAAAGAAAAATAATATACACACACTATCCCTAAATAAACTTCTAGCGAATATAGTTCCATTCTATTCACAGCTCATTTGAGATGTCATGAGTGATGTCATGAGTGATGTAAGTGACCATGTCATGAATGATGTAATGTCTGAGGTCATTAGCAGTACATTGCGGGGGCGTAAGTTATAGTTAGCTCAGGTAACTATAACTGCTGAATTTCACTGGTTGTGTATGAGTGAAATCTGAGTATAAATATACCGTCCCTGTAATCTTTGTTTTTTTTCAGCAAATTTCTAGTTTTTTTTATGTTAAGCAAGATGCATATCACAATGGATGGTGTGGGTTGGAAGCAGGGCCTGACATTGTGCTGCTCTCACCCAAGCTTGCTGCTCCTGCCTTCCCTCCTCCTAGCCATCCATTGTCCAAGTCCATGTCCCTGCTCCCTTATTACAGCCCTGTGTGGCTGTTGTTCTGCCACTGGCCTTCCCGCCTTCTCTGAACAGTTAGCTTGCTACCCCATCCACCTCCTCCCTATCCTCTGTTGTCTGAATCCTTGGACTAACCTCCTCCCTCCTGCCATGCATGGTCTGATGTGCTGCCACTGCCCTCCATTTAGCATGATGTACAAGTCCACCCCTCCTGCCCTCCTTTGCCCAATTCTATGCCCCATCATTGACCTCCTGCTTAGCCTCTGTGCTTAGCTTGCTGCCCCTATTCTCCTTCCCCCTGCCCTCCCATGTCTGTGTGCATACCCCTGCTCCATCCTTTTTGCCCATCATGTTCCATGGACCTGCCACTCCTATCTGCTCTGAGTGTTCTCTGCCACTCCCCTTCCACCTGCCTAGCATTGTCAGATGACTGTAACCTGTCCCTGCCACCTCCACCCTTCCTGTCCACATTCCATGCCCCTATCCCCTTTCTCCTGTCCCCCATGATCAATTTTACTGCCACACCCTTATGTCCTACTTGGTCTGTTGTGCTGCAACTGCTCCTCCTGCCTGCCCCGCACGGTCTGTTGTGAGGCCCCTTCCCCTGAACTCTCTTGTCTGTGCCCAGGTCCTGACCCTCCCTTCTATCCTCCATGGTCCTTTGTGCATCCCCCTGCACCCTCCTTCTTGCCCATCATAGCCATTGTGCTGCCACTAACCCTCCCACTTGCCATGCATGGTCTTCTGTGCTGCCCATGCCCCTCCCACCTTCCCTGTGTGGTCAGCTAGCTGCCCCTGACCCCCACCCACCTTCCCTCCATGGTCTGTGTGTATGCCATTATAGTCTCACTGTTGCTCTCCCTGGTGTGTCTTGCTTCTAGTGCCCATCCTGCCTGACCTCCATGGTCATCTTGCTTCTCCTGCCCTTCCCTCTTGCTTGCAGCCCTCTGTTTCCATGTGCAGACCCCAATTCCCTCCCTCCTGGCTTGTCTGTTCCATTGTAATGCCCCTGATCCGTTCCTCCTGCCCTTTATTAACCGTTATGCTGCAGCTTTCTCTCTTGTCTGTCCATTATGGTCAGCTAGCTACCACTGCCTCTTTCCCCTCTGCTCTCTGTTGCCCATGTGCATGGTCCTGAACCCTCCTTATTGCTTTCTATGGATTGTTGTGCTGCACTCCCGTCCTGCATGCCCTGTGTGGTGTATTGTGATGCTGCAAACCCTGATGCCTGCCCTGTAGGATCAGTTTGGTGCACCTCTCCATGTCCCTCCTATCCTCTGTTATCCGAGTCCATGTCCCTACCACAATTCCTACTGCGTTCATGATCCAATGTACCATACTTGCTAACATTTTGTACTTGGTAAGAAGGAGGTTTTGAAAAAAAAAAGTGGGGTATTGATTTCCCACTTTGACTTACATTGAAAAAGAGGAGATTGTAGACAGGAGACAGATCAAATAAAGTCAATTTGGGCTTAAAAACATTGGACGTTTCCTGGCTGAATCATGTCTGTTGGCATGTATAGTTGTACTACCACTGCCTCTTCCTTCTGCCCACAATGGTCTATAATATTGCCACAGCCTCTCTTGCCAGTCCTGTATTGTTGGTTGGTTGCCCCTGCCCCCCTTTCCACTGCCCTCCATAATCTGTTGTGCTGCCTCTGCCCTTCCTGCTTGCCCAGTGTGGTCAAACTGTTGCCTCTGCACCATCCTTCCGAACTTCAATGTTCAGAGTCCGTGCCCCTGACCTCTTCCTCTCAACAGTATCCTAATGAACAACTAGATTGCTAACATTCTATATTTATTGCAAAATTGTGGAACGCCTGACGTCATCTTGATGTAATCAAAACTATAATACCTAGAGCATTTCCTTTAGAAATTACATATATGAGAGGGTCTTATTTGCATCAAAATTATGGTTAGTGCTCTAAAAAACTAAAATGAGTACATATGTTCTGAGTTTTCAATTAGCGACAAAGCACTTTTAAATGAATTGTTATCTTTATGTTTTGTTATCCAGTTGACTACTTGATTAAATGTTGCACTTAAGGGAGAGGATGTGGTGTTACTTTCAGAGCTGCAGACTTTGCAACTGGGGAACTAGTTTTGAGTTTCTGCTTCAGCTTGACATTCTGTGATTCTGGTCAAATCACTTAATCTCCCCATGTCTGCAACCATAATGAATTTGTTCTTGTGTGATGTAACCAATGCTCATGTAAGCACTCCAATACCTGACTAGTCTGCACTATATAAAACTTCAAAAACACAAAAAATAAAAAGTGTTTTGTACACTTCTGTCATTGAGCTATATGTGGGCTACATCTGGATGATATCTGTGCTCCATTTGGGCTCTTTTGTCTCTGGTGGCCATCTTGGGAGACTTATTCGTTATGAAGCTTCCTAATTTCCTCATTTACTGCAGTCTCCTCAGGAGGAACTTCTTTCAGTTTTTTACTTTGGTTCCATCAAGAAGGCATTCAAATGTGTCACACATTTGCATAAATTCTGAATGTTAGTACTCTAGTTGCTCATTAGATCACTATAGTAAAGCTACTGATCGCCAGGGAAGTCTGCTGCTGGTATTCAAAGTGCATGTTTCAGTCTGCATGTCAGAATTTTTTTATGAAATAAAAGAGGATTTGAGAAGTCAAAATGTGCCCTAATTTTTCTTTCTGCAGCACTAATCATACTTTCTATGGTAAAATGAACCCCCTCATTTTGTTCCTTTTTAAATTAAATGTTTACAGAGTTACCACTTTATTCCAATCAAGATGGCTTCAGGTGTGCAATACGTTTGTCATAAGTAGGACTGTTAGTGCTCTAGTTGATCTTTAGAAAACTCTGGGAAGCTGTGGTAGAAGACAAAGGAATCAACTGACAGTCTCTGCCCTTGTTGGATGTACATGTTTTACTTGCTCTCAGTTAAGCTTATAGATCACCTTCAAAACCTCTGTGGGAAAAGCATGAGAAAATAGTTTTCTCTCAAACATGATTCATGATATCCCAGAAGAAGACTTTTTCACATGGTAAAATCACTTTAGAACAAACCACAATTCCTACAATGAGTATGGTACCATCAACAAATGATTTATAACATAACCAAAACTTTAAAACCTTCTATTAACTGCAATGCTATTTAATGAGGTGCTATCATGTATATTGGTCCCAAGATGGCTGCCAACACTTCTTGGATGAAGTGCTGACAGCCAATCCGGTCTCACGATGAGATGTATAGTTCGGCTCTGCCCATATATATATATTTCTTTTTCCATTAATATTTTAAAAACTACTGAACAGATATACACCATTTAACAAAAAGGGCTCTTTCTGAACCAAGGGCTACCTTTTTGCCAAATTTGGTGTACTTCCGTTCAGCAGTTCGGGCTGTGGCTGTGTCTAAAGTTTCCTACAGAAAATTGCATGGGGAAAACACATTTTGGGACCCCCTTTTTTCTCAGCCCCCCTTGACGAATCACCCCAAAACTTTAAAGATATGAGCTGACCGGAGCGGGCCATACGTTTTGAAAATTTTGCGAAGATTCATCAATCGGTGCTAAAGTTATTGGGAATAAAATGTTGCTCTCTTCCTATGGCAACTAGGTCCTAACTATAACTACATACCGGTGAGTTAGACTGACATTTTACTCATACAAAACCAGAGAAATGTGGCTCTTATAGTGTTATAGTTACCTGAGGTAACTGTAATTTGTGCTCCTACAATGTACTGCTGATGATGTCACATATTACATCACTGATGACATGGTCAGTGATGACATCACTGATGACATCTCAAATGACATCACTGATGACATCATCCAGTGACTGAGTGTTTCTAAAAAAGTTTAACAATCTTATATATATGCCCAGGTGTATTGAAGAATGAGTGGGTGTATGAGTGTCTGAATAGATGAATTAGGGGGTGCGTGACTGACTGTATACGTGAGTGATTAAATGTGTCTTAGTGAATGCATGGGTGAATGACTATCTGTTTGAATGTCTGTATCAGTCTGTCACTTGGTGTGTAAGTGGCTGCATGGGTTGATGAGTAGCTACATGAGTGTCTACATGGGTTAATGAGTGTCTGTTTGGGTAGGTTGGGGCGGGTATGACTCCCTGCATGGACGTGTGAGTGGGTGATCAACTGAGTGTATGGGTTCATGAGTGCATCTGCAAGAGGCTGTATGGGTGAGTGAGTGTGCGTATGGGTTTGTAGGTAAATATATGGATGTCTCATTGGTATATGGGTGAGTAACTGATATGTGAAAGGCAGTATATGTGAGTGTTGGAGTATATAAGTTACTGTATGTGTGAGTGCATGTGAGAGTGGCTTTATTGGTGAGTGTGTACTTGTTTCAGTGATTGTAGAAGGGAGTAAGTATGTGTTACCATCTGTATGAATAGGTGAGGTTGTGTGTATATAACTGTATAGGCGAGTAAATGGCAGTGTGATTAGTTCTTTGGGTGACTGACTATGTGTGTGAGAAAGTCTATGGTGAGTGGCGGTATGTGATTGTCTATATGGGTGTATGAGTGCATATATCAGTAGCTGTCGTGATGAGTGACTGCGTGTATGAGTGAATTTATGGGTGAGTCAGTGCATATGTGTGTAGATCTATAAATTAATGAGTGGGTATGTGCTAATTGGTATTGGTGTGTCTATTGTTTCAAAAAAGGTAGTCTGTATTTTAGAGTGAGTGTATGAAAGGTGATATTAGGGTGCGAGGAGGTGCATCGGATATTAAGTGGATGATGTCATCAGTGATGTCATTTGAGATGTCCTCAGTGCTGTTTCTGACCATGTCATGAGTGATGTAATATATGTTGTCATCAGCAGTGCATTGCAGGGGCGCGAGTTATAGTTAGCTCAGGTAACTATAACGGCCACATTTCTCTATTTTATACAAGTAAAATGTCAGCCTAACTATAACGTCCCTCAAACCTGTGTTTTTTTCGTGAATTTCTAAGGCTTTTTAAATGCTAATTCTTAACTATAACATCCTTGAAACCTCTGTTTTTTTCAGTGAATTTCTACGTTTTTTTAAATGCTAATTTTTAACTATGCTTACATAGGTAGGACATGTGCAGAAAGAGGAAGAAAGGTACAGAAAGAAGCAAGAGAAGTGTAGAAAGAGTCAAGAGAGGTACAGAAGGAGGAAGAAAGGTGCAAAAAGAAGCAAGAGATGTGCAGAAAGAACTAACAGAGGTGCAGAAAGAGGCCTACTTTGACTGTACCTTACAACAGACTCATACAAAGTAGCCTAATCACTAATCCTTCTCCCAAGATGTCTTAAACTACACTTTTCTCTTGAAGGTTCACTATTAATCAACTGTTCATAATGTGAGGCCTACCAAATATAATACAGCAATCCTAAGCATATCAATGTTGCAAGACTGACCAAGTTTGTAAAGGTATGCATGCGTGTCTCTGATTTTACCTAGTGACATGTTACAGAGAAATAAACATACAAATGCTTGAATACCTATCTTTCAAACAGCATACTCTGCAAATTTGTGTACAACAAGGTGTATGTATTTGTTTCTGCTCATAATACAGGGTACATGGGTATTCAATAGTATATTTGAGGGGCTCTATAACATCTATATACATAAGACATGTCTGCCAGTGCAACCGAATGACAGAGCAGAACTAAGAATATTTGACCACCCATAGGAGAAGCTACCCACTTTTTAAGCTACCATCTTCAGATGCATAACACATGATAGAATACATGTACAAGTAGATACATACCTCAGTCATGAGAGCACACAGACCTTTAAACTTGACAGCTTGCACTTCTGATTTGAATACAGAAAGAAGTGAGAGAAGTATAGAAAGAAGCAAGAGAGGTACAGAAATAGGCAAGAGAACTGCAGAAAAAGGCAAGAGAGTTGAAGAAACAGGCAGGGAGGTGCAGAAAACGGGAATAGTGGTGCAGAAAGAGGAAAGAGAGGTGCAGAAAAAGGGAAGAGCACAGAAAGAAGCAAGAGGGGTGCAGAAAGAAGCAACATACGTGCAGAAAAAGGCAAGAGGTGTGCAGAAAAATGCAAGAGAAGTACAGAAAGAAGCAACAGAGGTGCAGAAATAGACAAGAGGGTGCACAAAGAGGCAAGAGAAGTTCAGAAAGAACCAACAGTGGTGCAGAAGGAGGCAAGAGGGGTGCAGAAATTTCAAAGAGACATGCAGAAAGAAGCAAGAGAGGTGCAGAAAGAAGCAAGAGAGGTGCAGAAAGAAGCAAAAGAAGTGCAGAACAAAGGAGCAGAAAGAGGCAAGAGAACTGCAGAAAGAGGCAGGAGTTCACAAAGAAGCAAGAGGGGTACCGAAAGAGACAAGAGAAGTGCAGAAAGAAGCAAAACAGGTATAGAAGGAAGCAAGAGAAGTGCAGAAAGAGGCAACAGAGAAGCAGAAACAGTGAAAAGAGGTACAGAAAGGTGCAAGAACAGTACAGAAAGAACCAACAGAGGTGCAGATGGAGGCAAGAAGGATACTGAAAGAGGTAAGAGGGGTACAGAAATTTGAAAATGAGGTCCAGAAAGACGCAAGAGCAGTGCAGAAAGTACCAGCAGAGGTGCAGAAATAGACAAGAGGGTACAGAAAAAGGCAAGAAAAGTGCAGAAAGAAGCAACAGGGGTACAGGAAAAGGCAAGAGGGGTACAAAAGTTTGCAAGAGAGCTACAGAAAAAGGGAACAGTATGCAGAAAGAGGCAGGAGAGTTGCAGAAAAAGAGAAGACGGGTGCAGAAGGAGGCAAGAGGGGTACAGAAAGAAGCAAGAGAGGTACAGAAGGAGGAAAGAGGGGTGCAAGAGAGGTGCTGAAAGTAAGATAAATACAGAAACAAGCAACAGAGGTACAGAAAAAAGCAAGAGGGGTGCAGAAAGAGGCAAGAGAAGTATAGTAAGAAGCAACAGATGTGCAGAAAGGCGAAAGAAGTACAGAAAGAAGCAAGAGTGTTACAGAAACAGGCAAAAGAGGTGCAGAAAGAGAACAGGGATGCAGACAGAGCCGGCAAAAGAAGTGCAGAAAGAGGGAATAAGAGTACAGAAAGAGGCAAGAGGGGTGTAGAAATTTGCAGAAGATATGCAGAAGAAGCAAAAGCAGTGCAGAAAGAACCAACACAGGCGCAGAAAGTGGCAAGGGGGTGCAGAAAGAGGTAAGAGAAGTACAGAAAGAAGCAAAAGAGGTACAAAAAGATACAAAAGTTACTGAAATAGGCAAGAGAGGTACAAAAAGAGGCAGTAGAGGTGCAGAAATTTACAAGAGAGGTACAGAAAGACGCAAGAGAGGTGCAGAAAGAAGAAAGGGAAATGCAGAAAGAAGAAACAGAGGTACATAAAGAAGCAAAAGCAGTGCAGAAAGAATCAACAGAGGTGCAGAAGGAGGCAAGAGTAGTGCAGAAAGGCAAGAGAGTTGCAGAAACAGCCAAAAGAGGTGCATAAAGAAGCAAGAGAAGTTCAGAAAGACAGAAAAGGGGTACAGAAGGAGGCAAGCAGGGTGTAGAAAGAGGCAAGAGAAATGCAGAAAGAAGCAATAGAGGTGCAGAAAGAAGCAAGATAGGTACAGAAAGAAGCAAGAGATGTGCAGAAAGAAGCTAGAGAAGTGCAGAAAGAAGCAACAAAGGTGCAGAAAGAGGCAAGAGAACTGCAGAAAGAGGCTAGAGTAAAAAGAAGAATGAGGGGTACAGAAAGAGGTAAGAGAGGTGCAGAAAGAAGCCAAAGAGGTACAGAAAGAAGCAAGAGAAATGCAGAACCAAGCAACAGGGGTGCAGAGAGAGACCGGAGGGGCACATAAAGAGGCAAAAGAAGCAAGAGAGGTACACAAAGAGGGAAGAAGGGTACAGAAAGAGCTAACAGAGGTGCAGAAAGAGGCAAGTGGTGTACAGAAACAAGCAACAGAGGTGCAGATAGAAGCAAGAGGGGTTCAGAAAGAGGCAAGAGAAGTGCAGAAAGAAGCAACAGATATGCAGACAGAGGCTATAGAAATACAGAAAGAAGCAATAGATGTGCAGAAAGATGCAGGAGAAGTACAGAAAGAGGCAATAGAGATGCAGAAAGTCCAGAGAGGTGCAAAAAGAGGGAATAAAGGTGCAGGAAAAGGCAAGAGCGGTGCTAAAAGAAGCAAGGGAGGTGCAGAATGAAGCGAGAAGTGCAGAGACAAGCAACAGAGGTACAGAAGGAAGCAAGAGAAATACCAAAAGAAGCAATAGATGTGCAGAAAGAGGCAAGAGAGGTGCAGAAAGAGGGAATAAAGGTGCAGAAAAAGGCAAGAGCGGTGCTAAAAGAAGCAAGAGAGGTGTAGAATGAAGCAAGAGAAGTGCAGAGACAAGCAACAGAGGTGCAGAAAGAAGCAAGAGAAATACCAAAAGAAGCAATAGATGTGCAGAAAGAGGCAAGAGAGGTGCACAAAGAGGGAATAAAGGTGCAGAAAAAGGCAAGAGTGGTGCTAAAAGAAGCAAGAGGGGTGCAGAACGAAGCAAGAGAAATGCGGAAAGAAGCAACAGAGGTGCAGAAAGAAGCAAGAAGGGTGCAGAAAGGGGCAAGAGAAGTACAAAAGAAGGCAGGAGCGTTACAGAAACAGGCAAAAGAGGTGAAGAAATAGAGAACAGGGGTGCAGACAGAGGCAAGTGAAGTGCAGGAAGAGGCAAGAGGGGTGCAGAAATTTGCAGGAGATAAGCAGAAAGAAGCAAGAGCAGTGCGGAAGGATCCAACAGAGGTGCAGAAAGAGGCAAGGAGTTGCAGAATGAGGCAAGAGAAGTACAGAAAGGAGCAAAAGAAGTACAGAAAGATGCAAAAGGTACTGAAAGAGGCAAGAGAGGTACAGAAAGAGGCAGTAGAGGTGCAGAATTTTACAAGAGAGGTACAGAAAGATGCAAGAGAGATGCAGAAAGAAGAAAGGAAAATGCAGAAAGAAGAAACAGAGGTACATAAAGAAGCTAAAGCAGTGCAGAAAGAATCAACAGAGGTGCAGAAGGAGGCAAGAGTAGTGCAGAAAGGCAATAGAGTTACAGAAACAGCCAAAAGAGGTGCATAAAGGAGCAAGAGAAGTTCAGAAAGACAGAACAGGGGTGCAGAAGGAGGCAAGCAGGGGGGTGTAGAAAGAGGCAAGAGAAATACAGAAAGAAGCAATAGAGGTGCAGAAAGAAGCAAGATAGGTACAGAAAGAAGCAAGAGATGTACAGAAAAAAAGCTAGAGAAGTGCAGAAAGAAGCAACAAAGTGGCAGAAAGAGGCAAGAGAACTGAAGAAAGAGGCTAGAGTAAAAAAAAGCAAGAGGGGTACAGAAAGAGGTAAGAGATGTGCAGAAAGAAGCTAAAGGTGCAGAAAGAAGCAAGAGAAATGCAGAAACAAGCGACAGAGGTGCAGAAAGAGACAGAAGGGATAGAGAAAGAGGCAAAAGAGGCAAGAGAGGTACACAAAGAGGGAAGAAGGGTACAGAAAGAACTAACAGCTGTGCAGAAAGAGAAAGAGGCAAGTGGTGTACAGAAACAAGCACCAGAGGTGCAGATAGAAGCAAGAGGGGTGCAGAAAGAGGCAAGAGAAGTACAGAAAGAAGCAACAGATATGCAGACAGAGGCTAAAGAAATACAGAAAGAAGCAATACATGTGCAGAAAGAGGCAGGAGAAATACAGAAAGAGGCAAGAGAGATGCAGAAAGAGGCAAGAGAGGTGCACAAAGAGGGAATAAAGGTACAGAAAAAGGCAAGAGTGGTGCTAAAAGAAGCAAGAGAGGTGCAGAATGAACCAAGAGAAGTGCAGAGAGCAACAGGAGTACAGAAAGAAGCAAGAGAAATACCAAAAGAAGCAATAGATGTGAGGAAAGAGGCAAGAGAGGTGCAGAAAGAGGCAAGAGAGGTGCACAAAGAGGGAATAAAGGTGCAGAAAAAGGCATGAGTGGTGCTAAAAGAAGCAATTGAGGTGCAGAACGAAGCCAGAGAAGTGCAGAAACAAGCAATAGAGGTGCAGAAAGAAGCAAGAGGGGTGCAGAAAGAGGCAAGAGAAGTACAGAAAGATGCAACAGATATGCAGAAAGGGGCAAGAGAAGTACAAAAGGAGGCAAGAGAGTTACAGAAACAGGCAAAAGAAGTGAAGAAATAGAGAACAGGGGTGCAGACAGAGGCAAGTGAAGTGCAGAAAGAGGCAAGTGGGGTGCAGAAATTTGCAAGAGATAAGCAGAAAGAAGCAAGAGCAGTGCGAAAGGATCCAACAGAGGTGCAGAAAGAGGCAAGGAGTTGCAGAATGAGGCAAGAGAAGTACAGAAAGAAGCAAAAGAAGTACAGAAAGATGCAACGGTAATCAAAAAGGCAAGAGAGGTGCAGAAAGAGGCAGGAGAGGTGCAGAAATTTGCAAGAGGTACAGAAAGACGCACAAGAGGTGCAGAAAAAAGCAGCAGATGTACAGAAGGAGGCAATAGAACTACAGAATTAGGCGAGAAAGTTGCAGAAACAGGCAAGAGAGGTGCAGAAAAAGGGAACGGGTGCAGAAAGAGGCAAGAGAGGTGCAGAAAGAGAGAAGAAGGATGCAGAAAGAGGCAGGAGGAGTACAGAAAGATACATGGTAGGAAAAAAAAGAAGCAAGAGGTGTGCATAAAGAAGCAGCAGAGGTCTAGAAGGAGGTAAGAGGGATACAGAAACAGGCAAGAGAAGTATAGAAAGAAACACAGGAGGTGTAGAAAGGCAAGAGAGGAACACAAAGAAGGGTGCAGAAAGAAACAACAGATGTGCAGAAAGAGGCAAGGGGTGTGCACACACAAGCAACAGGTACAGGAAGATCCAAGAGGGGTGCAGAAAGAGGCAAGAGAAGTACAGAAAGAAGCAACAGATATGCAGACAGAGGCTATAGAAATACAGAAAGAAGCAATAGATATGCAGAAAGAGGCAGGAGAAGTACAGAAAGAGGCACAAGAAGTGCAGAAAGAGGGAATAAGGATGCAGAAAAAGGCAAGAGGGGTGCTAAAAGAAGCAAGAGATATGCAGAACAAAGCAAGAGAAGTGCTGAAAACAATCAACAGAGGTACAGAAAGAAGCAAGAGGGATGCGGAAATTAAAGAGTAGTAAAGAAAGACGCAACAGATGTGCATAGAGAGGCAAGAGAAGTACAGAAACAGGCAGGGAAGTTACAGAAACAGGCAAATGAGGTGCAGAAATAGAAAACGGGTTCAGACAAAGGCAGGAGAAGTGCAGAAAGTGGGAATAAGAGTGCAGCAAGAGGGCAGAGGGGTGCAGAAATGTGTGGGATAAGCAGAAAGAAGCAAGAGCAGTGTGGAAAGAACCATCAGAGGTGCAGAAAGACGCAAGGGGTGTGTGGAATGAGGCAAGAGAAGTACAGAAAGAAGCAAAAGAGGTACAGAAGGAGGCAAGAGAGGTACAGAAAGAAGCAAGAAAGGTGCAGAAATAAGAAAGAGAAGTGCAGAAAAAAGAAACAGATACAGAAGGAGGAAACAACTACAGAAAGAAGCAAGATAGTTTCAGAAACAGGCAAAAGAGGTGCAAAGAGTGGGAACAGGGGTACAGGTTGAGGCAAGAGAGGTGCAGAAAAAGGGAAGAGGGTACTGAAAGACACAAGAGGGGTACAGACATTTGCAAGAGAGTTGCATATAGAAGCTAGAGCAGTGCATACATAACCAACAGAGGTGCAGTGAGAGGCAAGAGGTGTGCAGAAAGAGACAAGAGATGTGCAGAAAGAGGCAAGAACAGTGCAGAAAGAACCAACTGTAGTGCAGAAAAAGGCAAGAGGGGTGCAGAATGTTGCATACGAGGTCCAGAAAGAAGCAAGAGGAGAGCAGGAAGAACCAACAGAGGTGTGAAACAGACAATAGAGGTGCAGAAAGAGGCAAGAAAAGTATAGACATAATCAACAGAGGTGCAGAAGGCGGCAACAGAACTGAGGAAAGAGGCAAGAGGGGTACAGAAAGAGGCAAAAGAGGTGCCGAAAGAGGAAAGAGAGGTACATCAAGAGGGAAGAAGGGTGCAGAAAGAACCAACAGAGGTGCGGAAAGAGGCAAGTGGTGTACAGAAAGAAGCAACAGAGTTGCAGAAAAAAGCAAGAGGGGAGCAGAAAGAGGCAAGAAATGTACAGAAAGAAGCAATAGATATGCAGACAGAGGCTACAGAAATACAAAAAGAAGCAATTGATGTGCAGAAGGAGGCAAGAGAAGTGCAGAAGGAGGCAAGAGAAGTACAGAAAGAGGCAAGAGAGGTGCAGAAAGAGGCAAGAGAGGTGCACAAAGAGGGACTAAGGTGCAGAAAAAGGCAAGAGTGGTGCTGAAAGAAGCAAGAGAGGTGCAGAATGAAGCTAAAGAAGTGCAGAGACAAGCAACAGAGGTGCAGAAAGAAGCAAGAGAAATACCAAAAGAAGCAATAGATGTGAAGAAAGAGGCAAGAGAGGTGCAGAAAGAGGCAAGAGAGGTGCACAAAGAGGGAATAAAGGTGCAAATAAAGGCAAGAGGTGCTAAAAGAAGCAAGAGAGGTGTAGACCGAAGCAAGAGAAGTGCAGCAACAAGCAACAGAGGTGCAGAAAGAAGCAAGAGAAGTGCAGAAAAAGGCATGAGGGTCCAGGAATTTGCAAGAGAGGTACAGAAAAAGGGAACAGGATGCAGAAAGAGGCAAGAGAGTTGCAGAAAAGGAGAAGAATGGTGCAGAAAGAAACAAGAGGGGTGCAGAAAAAATCATCGGAGGTGCAGAAAGAGGCAAGGGGTGTGCAGAAACAAGAAACAGGTACAGGAAGACACAAGAGGGGTGCAGAAAGAGGCAAGAGAAGTACAGAAAGAAGCAACCGATATGCAGAAAGAAGCTAGAGAAATTCAGAAAGAAGCAATAGATGTACAGAAAGAGGCAAGAGAAATACAGAAAGAGGCACAAGAGGTGCAGACAGAGGGAATAAAGATGCAGAAAAAGGCAAGAGAGGTGCTGAAAGACGCAAGAGATGTGCAGAACGAAGCAAGAGAAGTGCTGAAAACAATCAACAGAGGTACAGAAAGAAGCAAGAGGGATGCGGAAATTAAAGAGTAGTAAAGAAAGAAGCAACAGATGTGCAGAGAGAGGCAATAGAAGTACAGAAAGAGGCAGGGAAGTTACAGAAACAGGCAAATGAGGTGCAGGAATAGAAAACGGGTGCATACAAAGAGAAGAGAAGTGCAGAAAGTGGGAATAAGAGTGCAGCAAGAGGCAAGAGGGGTGCAGAAATGTGCGGGAAAAGCAGAAAGAAGCAAGAGTAGTGTGGAAAGAACCATCAGAGGTGCAGAAAGACACAAGGGGTGTGTGGAATGAGGCAAGAGAAGTACAGAAAGAAGCAAAAGAGGTACAGAAAGAGGCAAGAGAGGTGCAGAAAGAGGCAGGAGAGGTGCAGAAATGTGCAAGAGAGGTACAGAAAGAAGCAAGAGACGTGCAGAAAGAACAAAGAGAAGTGCAGAAAGAAGAAACAGAGGTACAGAAGGAGGAACAACTACAGAAAGAGGCAAGATAGTTTCAGAAACAGGCAAAAGAGGTGCAAAGAGTGGGAACAGGGGTGCGGACAGAGGCAAGAGAGGTACAGAAAAAGGGAAGAGGGTACAGACAGACAGAAGCGGGGTACAGACATTTGCAAGAGAGTTGCATAAAGAAGCTAGAGCAGTGCATAAATAACCAACAGAGGTGCAGTAAGAGGCAAGAGGTATGCAGAAAGAGACAAGAGATGTGCAGAAAGAGACAAGAGATGTGCCGAAAGAAGCAAGAACAGTGCAGAAAGAACCAACTGTGGTGCAGAAAAAGCCAAGAGGGGTGCAGAACTTTTCATAAGAGGTCCAGAAAGAAGCAAGAGGAATGCAGAAAGAACCAACAGAGGTGTGAAACAGACAAGCGAGGCGGAGAAAGAGGCAAGAAAAGTATAGACAGAATCAACAGAGATGCAGAAGGAGGCAACAGAACTGAGGAAAGAGGCAAGAGGGGTACAGAAAGAGGCAAAAGAGATACAGAAAGAGGAAAGAGAGGTACACCAAGAGGGAAGAAGGGTGCAAAAAGAACCAACAGAGATGCAGAAAGAGGCAAGTGGTGTACAGAAAGAAGCCTCAGAGTTGCAGAAAAAAAGCAAGAGGGGTGCAGAAAGAGGCAAGAAAAGTACAGAAAGAAGCAACAGATATGCAGACAGAGGCTACAGAAAAACAGAAAGAAGCAATTGATGTGCAGAAAGAGGCAAGAGAAGTACAGAAATAGGCAAGAAAGGTGCAGAAAGAGGCAAGAGAGGTGCAAAAAGAGGGACTAAAGGTGCAGAAAAAGGCAAGAGTGGTGCTGAAAGAAGCAAGAGAGGTGCAGAACGAAGCAAGAGAAGTACAGGAACAACCAACAGATGTGCAGAAAGAAGCAAGAGGGGTACAGAAAGAGGCAAGAGGAGTACAGAAAGAAGCAACAGATATGCAGAAAGGGGCGAGAGAAGTACAGAAGGAGACAGGAGAGTTACAGAAACAGGCAAAAGGGGTGCAGAAATAGAGAACAGAGGTGCAGACAGAGACAAGTGTAGTACAGATAGAGGCAAGAAGCAAGAGCAGTGCGGAAAGATCCAACAGAGGTGCAGAAAGAGGCGAAGGGGGTGCAGAATGAGGCAATATAAGTACAGAAAGAAGCTAAAGAAGTACAGAAAGATGCAACCGGTACTGAAAGAGGCAAGAGAGGTACAGAAAGAGGCAGGAGAGGTGCAGAAATTAGCAAGAGAGGTACAGAGAAAAGCAAGAGAGGTGCAGAAAGAAGAAAGAGAAGTGCACAAAGAAGAAACGGAGGTGCATGAAGAGGCAGGAGGGGTGCAAAAAGAGGCAAGAGAAGTGCAGAAAGAAGCAACAGAGGTAAAGAAGGATGCAACAGAACTACACAAAGAGGCAAAAGAGTTGCAGAACCAGACAAGAGAGGCGCAGAAAAGGAACAGGTGCAGAAAGAGGCAAGAGAGGTGCAGAAAGAGAGAGAAATGGTGCAGAAACAGCCAAAAGGAGTTCAAAAAGATACAAGAAAGTACAGAAGATACAAGGGAGGTACAAATAGAAGCAAGAGGTGTGCAGAAAGAAGCAACAGAGGTCCAGAAGGAGGTAAGAGGGATACAGAAACAGGCAAGAGAAGTGCAAAAAGAAGCACAAGAGGTTCAGAAAAGGGCAAGAGGGGTACAGTAAGAGGGAAGGATGGTGCAGAATTAACCAACAGAGGTGCATAAAGAAGGGGTGTGCAGAAACAAGCAACAGAGGTACAGAAAGAAAGAGGGTTGCAGAAAGAGGCAAGAGAAGCACAGAAAGAAGCAACAGATATGCAGAAAAAAGATAGGGAAATACAGAAAGAAGCAATAGATGTACAGAAAGAGGCAAGAGAGTTGAACAAAGAAGAAAAAAGGATGCAGAAAAAGACAAGAGAGGTGCTAAAAGCAGTAAGAGAGGTGCAGAAAGAAGTAAGAGAAGTGCAGAAACATTCAACAGATGTGCAGAAAGAGGCTAGATAAGGACAGAAAGAGGCAGTGGGTTACAGAAACAGGCAAATGAGGTGCAGAAATAGAAAAAAGGGGTGCTGACAGAGGCAAGAGAAGTGTAGAAAGTGGGAATAAGCGTGCAGTAAGAGGCAAGAGGGGTGCAGAAATTTGAGAGATAAGCAGAAAGAAGTAAGAGCAGTGCGGAAAGAACCAACAGAGGTGCAGAAAGACGCAAGGGGGGTGTAGAACGAGGCAGGAGAAGTACAGGAAGAAGCAAAAGAGGTACAGAAATATGCAAAAGGTACAGAAAGAGGCAAGAGAGGTGCAGAAAGAAGCAACAGAGGTACAGAAGGAGGCAACACAACTACAGAAAGAGGCAAGATAGTTTCAGAAACAGGCAAAAGAGGTGCAAAGAGAGGGGACAGGGGTGCAGACAGAGGCAAGAGAGGTTGAGAAAGAGGGAAAAGTCTACAGAAATCAAGAGAGGTCCAGACATTTGCATTTTAGGTGCAGAAAGAACCAACAGTGGTGCAGGAGGATGCAAGAGAGGTACAAAAATAAGCAAGAGGTTGCAGAAAGAAGCAACAGAGGTTCAGAAGGTGGAAAGAAGGATACAGAAACAGGCAAGAGAAGTACAGAAAGAAGCACATGAGGTGCAGAAAGAGGCACAATGGATACAGAAAGAGGCAAATGAGGTGCGGAAGGAGGCAAGAGAGGTACATAAAGAGAGAAGAAGGGTGCAGAAAGAAACAAGAGGTGTGTGGAAAGAAGCAACAGAGGTTCAGAAAGAGGCAAGAAGGATACAGAAAAAGGCAAGAGAAGTGGAGAAAGAAGCACAAGAGGTGCAGAAAGAGACATGAGGGATATAGAAAGAGGTGCAGAAGGAGGCAAGAGAGGTACACAAAGAGGTAAGAAAGGTACAGAAAGAAGCAAGAGGGTTGCAGAAAGAGGCAAGAGAAGTATAGAAAGAAGCAACAGATATGCAGAAAGAGGCTTGAGGAATACAGAAAGAAGAAATAGGTGTGCAGAAAGCAGTAAGAAAAATACAGAAAGAGGCATGAGAGGTACAGAAAGAGGCAAGAGAAGTACAGAAAGAAGCAAAAGAGGTACAGAAGGAGGCAAGAGGTGTGCAGAAAGAGGCAAGAGAAGGGCAGAAAGAGGCAAGCGAGGTGCAGAAACAAGTAACAGATGTTCAAAAAGAGGGAAGAGGGGCGCAGAAAGAAGCAAGAGAGGTACAGAAAGAAGCATGAGAAGTGGAGACAGAAGCAAAAGAGGTTCTGAAAGAGAAAAATAGCGCAGAAAAAGACAAGAAAGGTACAGAAAGAAGCATAAAAGGTACAGAAAGGGGCAAGAGGGGTACAGTAAGAGGGAAGGATGGTGCAGAATTAACCAACAGAGGTGCATAAAGAAGGGATGTGCAGAAACAAGCAAACAAGCAACAGAGGTACAGAAAGAAAAAAGAAACAAGAGGGTTGCAGAAAGAGGCAAGAGAAGCACAGAAAGAAGCAACAGATATGCAGAAAAAAGATAGGGAAATACAGAAAGAAGCAATAGATGTACAGAAAGAGGCAAGAGAGTTGAACAAAGAAGAAAAAAGGATGCAGAAAAAGGCAAGAGAGGTGCAGAAATAAGGAAGAGAAGTGCAGAAACATTCAACAGATGTGCAGAAAGAGGCAAGATAAGGACAGGAAGAGGCAGGGGGTTACAGAAACAGGCAAATGAGGTGCAGAAATAGAAAAAAGGGGTGCTGACAGAGGCAAGAGAAGTGCAGAAAGTGGGAATAAGCGTGCAGTAAGAGGCAAGAGGGGTGCAGAAATTTGAGAGATAAGCAGAAAGAAGTAAGAGCAGTGCGGAAAGAACCAACAGAGGTGCAGAAAGACGCAAGGGGGGTGTAGAACGAGGCAGGAGAAGTACAGGAAGAAGCAAAAGAGGTACAGAAATATGCAAAAGGTACAGAAAGAGGCAAGAGAGGTGCAGAAAGAAGCAACAGAGGTACAGAAGGAGGCAACAAAACTACAGAAAGAGGCAAGATAGTTTCAGAAACAGGCAAAAGAGGTGCAAAGAGAGGGGACAGGGGTGCAGACAGAGGCAAGAGAGGTTGAGAAAGAGGGAAAAGTCTACAGAAATCAAGAGAGGTCCAGACATTTGCATTTTAGGTGCAGAAAGAACCAACAGTGGTGCAGGAGGAGGCAAGAGTGGTGCAGAAAAAGGCAAGAAGGGTACATAAACTTGCAAGAGAGGTCCAGACAGATGCAAGAGCAGTGTAGAAAGAACCAACAGAGGTGCAGACATAGACAAGAGGGTGCAGAAAGAGGCAAGATAAGTGCAGAAAGAAGGAACAGAGGTAGAGAAGGAGGCGACAGAACTACAGCAAGAGAGTTGCAGAAACAGGCAAGAGATGTGCAGAAAATGGAAACAGGGACGCAGAAAGAGGCAAGAAAGGTACAGAAAGAGGGAAGAAGGGGGCAGAAAAGCAAGAGGGGTACAGAAAGATGCAAGAGAGGTACAAAAATAAGCAAGAGGTTGCAGAAAGAAGCAACAGAGGTTCAGAAGGTGGAAAGAAGGATACAGAAACAGGCAAAAGAAGTACAGAAAGAAGCACAAGAGCTGCAGAAAGAGGCACAATGGATACAGAAAGAGGCAAATGAGGTGCGGAAGGAGGCAAGAGAGGTACATAAAGAGGGAAGAAGGGTGCAGAAATAAACAAGAGGTGTGTGGAAAGAAGCAACAGAGGTTCAGAAAGAGGCAAGAAGGATACAGAAAAAGGCAAGAGAAGTGGAGAAAGAAGCACAAGGGGTGCAGAAAGAGACATGAGGGATATAGAAAGAGGTGCAGAAGGAGGCAAGAGAGGTACACAAAGAGGGAAGAAGGGTACAGAAAGAACCAACAGAGGTGCAGAAAGAGGCAAGGGGTGTGCAGAAACAAGCAACAGAGGTTCAGAAAGAAGCAAGAGGGTTGCAGAAAGAGGCAAGAGAAGTATAGAAAGAAGCAACAGATATGCAGAAAGAGGCTTGAGAAATACAGAAAGAAGAAATAGGTGTGCAGAAAGCAGTAAGAAAAATACAGAAAGAGGCATGAGAGGTACAGAAAGAGGCAAGAGAAGTACAGAAAGAAGCAAAAGAGGTACAGAAGGAGGCAAGAGGTGTGCAGAAAGAGGCAAGAGAAGGGCAGAAAGAGGCAAGCGAGGTGCAGAAACAAGTAACAGATGTTCAAAAAGAGGGAAGAGGGGTGCAGAAAGAAGCAAGAGAGGTACAGAAAGAAGCATGAGAAGTGGAGAAAGAAGCAAAAGAGGTTCTGAAAGAGAAAAATAGCGCAGAAAAAGACAAGAGAGGTACAGAAAGATGCAAGAGAGGTGCTGAAAGATGGAAAAGGGGTTCAGAAAGAAGCAAGAGATAGTACAGAAACACGCAACAGAGGTGCAGAAAGAGACAAGAGGGGTGTGGAACCAAGAAAGAGAGCTACAGAAAGAAGCAATAGAAGTGTAGAAAGAAGCAACAGTGGTGCAGAAAGAGGCTAGAGGGGTGCAGAAAGAGGCAAGTGAAGTGTAGACCGAAGCAACAGAGGTGCAGAAGGAGGCAACAGAACTGCACACAGAGGCAAGAGGGTTGCAGAGATGTGTAGAAAATGGATATAGGGGTGCAGACAGAGGCAAGAGAGGTACAGAAAGAAGGAAGAAGGGTGCACAAAGAGGCAAGAGGGGTGCAGTAAGAAGCAAGAGAGGTGCAGAAAGAAGCAAGTGAAGTGCAGAAAGAAGCAAAGAGGTACAAAAAGAGGCAAGAGGGGTGCAGAAAGAGACAAGAGACGTGCAGAAAGAAGCAACAAAGGGGCAGAAAGAGGCAAGAGAACTGCAGAAATAGGCAAGAGTGCAGAAAGAAACAAGAGGGGTACAGAATGAGACAAGAGAAGGGCACAAAGAAGCAACAGAGGTGCAGAAGGAAGCAAGAAAAGTGCATAAAGAGGCAAGATCTGCGGAAAGAGGCAAGAAGGATGCAGAAAGAGGCAGGAGGGATGCAGTAATTTGTAAGATAGTTCCACAAAGACACAAGAGCAGTGCAGAAAGAACAAACGGAGACACAGAAATAGACACGAGGGTGCAGAAAGAGGCAAGAGGAGTGCAGAAACAAGTAACAGAGGTACAGAAAGAGTCAACAGAACTACAGAAAGAGGCAAGAGAGTTGCAGAAACAGGCATGAGAGGTGCAGAAAAAAGAGAACTGTGCAGAAAGAGGCAAGAGAGGTGCATAAAGAGAGAAAAAGGGTGCAGAAAGGGGCAAGAGGGGTACAGAAAGATGCAAGAGAGGTACAAAAAGAAGCAATAGGTATACAGAAAGAAGCAACAGAGGTGCAGAAAGAAGCAAGAGAAGTGCAGAAAAAGCAACAGAGGTGCATAAAGAAGCAAGACGGGTGCAGAAAGAGGCAAAAGAAGTACAGAAAGAAGCAACAGATGTGCGGAAAGGGGCAGGAGAAGTACAGAAGGAGACAGGAAATTTACAAAAACAGGCAAAAGAGGTGCAGAAATAGAGAACAGGAGTGCAGACAGAGGCAAGAGTAGTGCAGAAAGAGGGAATAAGAGTGCAGAATAAGGCAAGAGGGGTGCTGAAATTTGCATGAGATAAGCAGAAAGTAGCAAGAGCAGTGTAGAAGGATCCAACAGAGGTGCAGAAAGAGATAAGGGGGTTACAGAATGAGGCAAGAGAAGTACAGAAAGAAGCGAAAGAAGTACAGGAAGATGCAAAAGGTACTGAAAGAGGCAGGAGAGGTGCTGAAATTTGCAAGAGAGGTACAGAAAAAAGCAAGAGAGGTGCAGAAAGAAGAAAGCGAAGTGCACAAAGAAGAAACGGAGGTGCATGAAGAGGAAGGAGGGGTGCAAAAAGAGGCAAGAGAAGTGCATAAAGAAGCAACAGAGGAAGGATGCAACAGAACTACACAAAGAGGCAAAAGAGTTGCAGAACCAGACAAGAGAGGCGCAGAAAAGGAACAGGTGCAGAAAGAGGCAAGAGAGGTACAGAAAGAGAGAGAAATGGTGCAGAAAGAGCCAAGAGGAGTACAAAAAGATACAAGAAAGTACAGAAGATACAAGGGAGGTACAAATAGAAGCAAGAGGTGTGCAGAAAGAAGCAACAGAGGTCTAGAAGGACGTAAGAGGGATACAGAAACAGGCAAGAGAAGTGCAGAAAGAAGCATAAGAGGTGCAGAAAGGGGCAAGAGGGGTACAGTAAGAGGGAAGGATGGTGCAGAATTAACCAACAGAGGTGCATAAAGAAGGGGTGTGCAGAAACAAGCAACAGAGGAACAGAAAGAAACAAGAGGGTTGCAGAAAGAGGTAAGAGAAGCACAGAAAAAAGCAACAGATATGCAGAAAAAAGATAGGGAAATACAGAAAGAAGCAATAGATGTACAGAAAGAGGCAAGAGAGTTGAACAAAGAAGAAAAAAGGATGCAGAAAAAGGCAAGAGAGGTGCTAAAAGCAGCAAGAGAGGTGCAGAAAGAAGGAAGAGAAGTGCAGAAACATTCAACAGATGTGGCGAAAGAGGCAAGATAAGGACAGGAAGAGGCAGGGGGGTTACAGAAACAGGCAAATGAGGTGCAGAAATAGAAAAAAGGGGTGCTGACAGAGGCAAGAGAAGTGCAGAAAGTGGGAATAAGCGTGCAGTAAGAGGCAAGAGGGGTGCAGAAATTTGAGAGATAAGCAGAAAGAAGTAAGAGCAGTGTGGAAAGAACCAACAGAGGTGCAGAAAGATGCAAGGGGGGTGTAGAACGAGGCAAGAGAAGTACAGGAAGAAGCAAAAGAGGTACAGAAATATGCAAAAGGTACAGAAAGAGGCAAGAGAGGTGCAGAAAGAAGCAACAGAGGTACAGAAGGAGGCAACAAAACTACAGAAAGAGGCAAGATAGTTTCAGAAACAGGCAAAAGAGGTGAAAAGAGAGGGGACAGGGGTGCAGACAGAGGCAAGAGAGGTTGAGAAAGAGGGAAGAGTCTACAGAAATCAAGAGAGGTCCAGACATTTGCATTTTAGGTGCAGAAAGAACCAACAGTGGTGCAGGAGGAGGCAAGAGTGGTGCAGAAAAAGGCAAGAAGGGTACATAAACTTGCAAGAGAGGTCCAGACAGATGCAAGAGCAGTGCAGAAAGAGCCAACAGAGGTGCAGACATAGACAAGAGGGTGCAGAAAGAGGCAAGATAAGTGCAGAAAGAAGGAACAGAGGTAGAGAAGGAGGCGACAGAACTACAGAAAGAGGCAAGAGAGTTGCAGAAACGGGCAAGAGATGTGCAGAAAATGGAAACAGGGACGCAGAAAGAGGCAAGAAAGGTACAGAAAGAGGGAAGAAGGGGGCAGAAAAGCAAGAGGGGTACAGAAAGATGCAAGAGAGGTACAAAAATAAGCAAGAGGTTGCAGAAAGAAGCAACAGAGGTTCAGAAGGTGGAAAGAAGGATACAGAAACAGGCAAGAGAAGTACAGAAAGAAGCACAAGAGGTGCAGAAAGAGGCACAATGGATACAAAAAGAGGCAAATGAGGTCCGGAAGGAGGCAAGAGAGGTACATAAAGAGGGAAGAAGGGTTCAGAAAGAAACAAGAGGTGTGTGGAAAGAAGCCACAGAGGTTCAGAAAGAGGCAAGAAGGATACAGAAAAAGGCAAGAGAAGTGGAGAAAGAAGCACAAGAGGTGCAGAAAGAGACATTAGGGATATAGAAAGAGGTGCAGAAGGAGGCAAGAGAGGTACACAAAGAGGGAAGAAGGGTACAGAAATAACCAACAGAGGTGCAGAAAGAGGCAAGGGGTGTGCAGAAACTAGCAACAGAGGTTCAGAAAGAAGCAAGAGGGTTGTAGAAAGAGGCAAGAGAAGTATAGAAAGAAGCAACAGATATGCAGAAAGAGGCTTGAGGAATACAGAAAGAAGAAATAGGTGTGCAGAAAGCAGTAAGAAAAATACAGAAAGAGGCATGAGAGGTACAGAAAGAGGCAAGAGAAGTACAGAAAGAAGCAAAAGAGGTACAGAAGGAGGCAAGAGGTGTGCAGAAAGAGGCAAGAGAAGGGCAGAAAGAGGCAAGCGAGGTACAGAAACAAGTAACAGATGTTCAAAAAGAGGGAAGAGGGGTGCAGAAAGAAGCAAGAGAGGTACAGAAAGAAGCATGAGAAGTGGATAAAGAAGCAAAAGAGGTTCTGAAAGAGAAAAATAGCGCAGAAAAAGACAAGAGATGTTCAGAAAGATGCAAGAGAAGTGCTGAAAGATGGAAAAGGGGTTCAGAAAGAAGCAAGAGATAGTACATAAACACGCAACAGAGGTGCAGAAAGAGGCAAGAGGGGTGTGGAACCAAGAAAGAGAGCTACAGAAACAAGCAATAGAAGTGTAGAAAGAAGCAACAGTGGTGCAGAAAGAGGCTAGAGGGGTGCAGAAAGAGGCAAGTGAAGTGTAGAAAGAAGCAACAGAGGTGTAGAAAGAGGCAGACAAACTGCAGAAAGAGGTAAGGTTGTTAAAGAAACAGGCAACAGAGGTGCAAAAAGAGGGAACAGGGGTGCAGACAGACGTAAGAGAGGTGAAGAAAGAGGGAAGCGGGTGTAGAAAGAGGCAAGAGGGGTACATACATTTGCAAGAGAGGTGCAGAAGGAAGCAAGAGCAGTGCATAAAGAACCAACAGAGGTGCATTAAGAGGCAAGAGGTGTACAGAAAGAGACAAGAGATGTGCTGGAGAAGCAATAGCAGTGCAGAAAGAACCAACAGTGGTGCAAAAGGTCGCAAGAGGGGTACAGAAAAAGGCAGAATGGTGCAGAAAATTGCAAGAAAGGTGCAGAAAGAAGCAAGAGGAGTACAGAAAGAACCAGCAGATGTGTGAACAGACAAGAGGGGTGCAAAAAGAGGCAAGAGAAGTGTAGACAGAAGCAACAGAGGTGCAGAAGTAGGCAACAGAACTGCACACAGAGGCAAGAGGGTTGCAGAGATGTGTAGAAAATGGAGACAGGGGTGCAGACAGAGGCAAGAGAGGTACAGAAAGAAGGAAGAAGGGTGCACAAAGAGGCAAGAGGGGTGCAGTAAGAAGCAAGAGAGGTGCAGAAAGAAGCAAGTGAAGTGCAGAAAGAAGTAAAGAGGTACAAAAAGAAGCAAGTGGGGTGCAGAAAGAGACGAGAGAAGTGCAGAAAGAAGCAACAAAGGGGCAGAAAGAGGCAAGAGAACTGCAGAAATAGGCAAGAGTGCAGAAAGAAACAAGAGGGGTACAGAATGAGACAAGAGAAGGGCAGAAAGAAGCAACAGGGGTGCAGAAGGAAGCAAGAGAAGTGCATAAAGAGGCAAGATCTGCGGAAAGAGGCAAGAAGGATGCAGAAAGAGGCAGGAGGGATGCAGTAATTTGTAAGATAGTTCCACAAAGACACAAGAGCAGTGCAAAAAGAACAAACGGAGGCACAGAAATAGACACGAGGGTGCAGAAAGAGGCAAGAGGAGTGCAGAAACAAGTAACAGAGGTACAGAAAGAGTCAACAGAACTACAGAAAGAGGCAAGAGAGTTGCAGAAACAGGCATGAGAGGTGCAGAAAAAAGAGAACGGTGCAGAAAGAGGCAAGAGAGGTGCATAAAGAGAGAAAAAGGGTGCAGAAAGAGACAAGAGGGGTACAGAAAGATGCAAGAGAGGTACAAAAAGAAGCAATAGGTATACAGAAAGAAGCAACAGAGGTGCAGAAAGAAGCAAGAGAAGTGCAGAAAAAGCAACAGAGGTGCAAAAAGGGGCAGGAGAAGTACAGAAGGAGACAGGAGATTTACAAAAACAGGCAAAAGAGGTGCAGAAATAGAGAACAGGGGTGCAGACAGAGGCAAGAGTAGTGCAGAAAGAGGGAATAAGAGTGCAGAAAAAGGCAAGAGGGGTGCTGAAATTTGCATGAGATAAGCAGAAAGTAGCAAGAGCAGTGTAGAAAGATCCAACAGAGGTGCAGAAAGAGATAAGGGGGTACAGAATGAGGCAAGAGAAGTACAGAAAGAAGCGAAAGAAGTACAGGAAGATGCAAAAGGTACTGAAAGAGGCAAGAGAGGTGCAGAAAGAGGCAGGAGAGGTGCAGGAATTTGCAAGAGAGGTACAGAAAGAAGCAAAAGAGGTACAGAAAGGAGAAAAAGTTCAGAAAGAAGAAACGGAGGTGAATAAAGAGGCAGGAGGGGTGCAAAAAGAGGCAAGAGAAGTGCAGAAAGAAGAAACAGGTACAGAAAGAGGCAACAGAACTTCAGAAATAGGCAAGAGATTTGCAGAAACAGGCAAGAGAGGTGTAGAAAAAGGGAACAGCTGCAGAAAGAGGGAAGAGAGCTGCAGAAAGAGAGAAGAAGGGTGCAGAAAGATGCAAGAGGAGTACAGAAAGATACAAGGGAGGTACAAAAAGAAGCAAGAGGTATGCAGAAAGAAGCACCAGAGGTCCAGAAGAAGGTAAGAGGGATACAGAAACAGGCAAGAGAAGTACAGAAAAAAGCACAAGAGGTGCAGACAGAGGCAAAAGGTGTACATAAAGAGGGAAGAAGGGTGCAGAATAAACCAACAGAGGGGCATAAAGAAGGGGTTCTGCATAAACAAGCAGCAGAGGTACAGAAAGAAACAGGAGGGGTGCAGAAAAAGGCATGAGAAGTACAGAAAGAAGCAACAGATATGCAGACAAAAGCTAGAGAAATACAGAAAGAAGCAATGGATGTACAGCAAGAGGCAAGATAGGTGCACAAAGAGGGAATAAGGATGCATAAAAAGGCAAGAGGGATGCTAAAAGAGGCAAGAGAGGTGCAGAAAGTAGCAAGAGAAGTACAGAAACAAGCATCAGAGGTACAGAAAGAAGCAAGAGATGTGCAGAAAGAGGCAAGAGAAGTAAAAAAGGATTCAGGAGAGTTACGGAAACAGGCAAATGAGGTGCAGAAATAGAAAACCTGGGGGCTGACAGAGACAAGAGAGGTGCAGAAAGTGGGTATAAGAGTGCAGCAAGAGGCAAGAGGGGTGCCGAAATGTGCGAGATAAGCAGAAAGAAGAGCAGTGTGGAAAGAACCAACAGAGGTGCAGAAAGACACAAGGGGGTGTAGAATGAGGCAAGAAAAGTACAGATAGAAGCAAAAGAGGTACAGAAAGATGCAAAAGGTACAGAAAGAGGCAAGAGGGGTGCAGAAAGAAGCAGGAGAGGTGCAGAAATTTGCAAGAGAGGTACAGAAAGAAGCAAGAGAGGTGCAGAAAGAAGAAAGAGAAGTGCAGACAGAAGAAAGGAATGTGCATAAAGAGGCAGGAGGGGTGTTGAAAGAGGCAACAGAAGTGCAGATAGAAGCAACAGAGGTACAGAGGGAGGCAACAAAACTACAGAAAGAGGCAAGATAGTTTCAGAAACAATCAAAAGAGGTGCAAAGAGAGGGGACAGGGTTGCAGACAGAGGCAAGAGAGGTCAAGAAAGAGGGAAGAGGCTACATAAATCAAGAGGGGTCCAGCCATTTGCAAGAGAGGTATGGATAGAAACAAGAGCAGTGCAGAAAGAGCCAACAGTGGTGCAGGAGGAGGCAAGAGGGCTGCAGAAAAAGGCAAACAGGGGCAGGAATTTGCAAGAGAGGTCCAGACAGACACAAGAGCAGTGCAGAAAGAACCAACAGAGGTGCAGTAAGAGGCAAGAGAAGTGCAGAAAGAAGGAACAGATGTACAGAAGGAGGCAACAGAACAACAGAAAGAGGCGAGAGAGTTGCAGAAACAGGCAAGAGATGTGCAGAAAATAGAAACAGGGGTGCAGAAAGAGGCAAGAAAGGTACAGAAAGAGGGAAGAATGGGGCAGAAAGGCAAGAGGGGTACAGAAAGATGCAAGAGAGGTACAAATATAAGCAAGAGGGGTGCAGAAAGAGGCAACAGAGATTCAGAAGGAAGAAAGAAGGATACAGAAACAAGCAAGAGAAGTAAAGAAAGAAGCACAAGAGGTACAGAAAGAGGCACAAGGAATACAGAAAGAGGCAAATGAGGTGCAGAAGGAGGCAAGAGAGGTACACAAAGAGGGAAGAAGTGTACAAAAAGAACCAACAGATGTGCAGAAAGAGGCAAGGTGTGTGCAGAAACAAGCAACAGGTACAGAAAGAAGAAAGAGTGTTGCAGAAAGAGGAACGAAAAGTATAGAAAGAAGCAACAGATATGCAGAAAGAGCGTAGAGAAAATACAGAAAGAAGCAATAGATGTACAGAAAGCATCAAGAAAAGTGCAAAAAAAGAGGCATGAGAGGTAGAGAAAGAGGCAAGAGAAGTTCAGAAAAAGGAAAAGAGGTACAGAAGTAGGCAAGAGGTGTGCAGAAAGAGGCAAGAGAAGGGCAGAAAGAGGCAAGAGAGGTGAAGAAGCATGTAACAGTGGTTCAAAAAGATGGAAGAGGGGTGCAGAAAGAAACATGAGGTGTGTAGAAAGAAGCAACAGAGGTTCAGAAGGAGGCAAGAAGGATACAGAAACAGGCAAGAGAAGTACAGAAAGAAGCACACGGGGTGCAGAAAGAGACACGAGGGATACAGAAAGAGGCAAAAGAGGTGCAGAAGGAGGCAAGAGAGGTACACAAAGAGGGAGGAAGGGTGCAGAAAGAACCAACAGAGGTGCAGAAAGAAGCAAGGGGTGTGCTGAATCAAGCAACAGAGGTTCAGGGAGAAGCAAGAGGGTTGCAGAAAGAGGCAAGAGAAGTATAGAAAGAAGCAACCAATATGTAGAAAGAGGCTTGAGAAATACAGAAAGAAGCAATAGATGTGCAGAAAGCAGCAATAAAAATACAGAAAGAGGCAAGGGGGTTCAGAATGAGGCAAGGTAAGTACAGAAAGAAGCAAAAGAAGTACAGAAAGATGCAAAGGGTACTGAAAGAGGCAAGAGAGATGCAGAAAGAGGCAGGAGAGGTGCAGAAATGTGCAAGAGAGGTACAGAAAAAAGCAAGAGAGGTGCAGAAAGAAGAAAGAAGTGCAGAAAGAAGAAACAGAGGTGCATGAAGAGGCAGGATGGATGTAGAAAGAGGCAAGAGAAGTGCAGAAAGAAGCAACAGAGGTACAGAAGGACGCAACAGAACTACATAAAGAGACAAAAGCGTTGCAGAATCAGGCAAGAGAGGTGCAGAAAAAGGGAATAGGCGCAGAAAAAGGCAAGAGAGGTACAGAAAGAGAGAAGAAGTGTACAGAAAGAGCCAAGAGGAGTACAGAAAGATACAAGGGAGGTACAGAAAGAAGCAAGAGGTATGCAGAAAGAAGCAACAGAGGTCCAGAAAGAGGTAAGAGGGATACGGAAACAGGCAAGAGAAGTACAGAAAGAAGCACACGGGGTGCAGAAAGAGACACGAGGGATACAGAAAGAGGCAAAAGAGGTGCAGAAGGAGGCAAGAGGGGTGCAGAATAAACCAACAGAGGTGCATAACGAAGGGGTGTGCAGAAACAAGCAATAGAGGTACAGAAAGAAACAAGAGGGGTGCAGAAAGAGGCAAGAGAAGCACAGAAAAAAGCAACAGATATGCTGAAAAAAAAGCTAGAGAAATACAGAAAGAAGCAAAAGATGTACAGAAAAAGGCAAGAGAGTTGCACAAAGAAGTAATAAGGATGCAGAAAAAGGCAAGAGGGGTGTGAAAAGAAGCAAGAGAGGTGCAGAAAGAAGCAAGAGAAGTGCAGAAACAATCAACAGAGGTACAGAAAGAAGCAAGAGTGGTGCATAAAGGCAAGAGGAGTGCAGAAACAAGCAACAGAGGTACAGAAAGAGTCAAAAAGAGAACGGACACTAGTATCTGCAAAAACCATTAGTTTTTGTCGAAAACCCTCATAGACATCCTGGAGTTATTATAGCGGTATATCTTTTCATCCGCCCCATCAGGAGTCTTGGCATCGTCATTGGGTCAACGATTAACGTGCAGTATGCCTGCCTCACCCGAGGCTACTTCTGGTGTATGCAGAAGTGTCCAGAAATGAAAATTAGTGTCTAAAAAATAATGACTTAGCCAAAAGGACTTGGTTTTTTATCTAAAAAAATAGACTAGTCACTAATATTTAAAAGAAGTTGGGATATTAAGGTAGTTGAGTTACTAAACTACCATATCGTTCTCAAAATATGTCGACACGTTTCAGCTCACGGGGCCCACAGAGGGTCAGGGGAGCTTTCGTCAGGACAAAAACAAGAAAACTAACAAACAAAAAAATATATGTATAACTCATACACCTTTTGTGTGTATGGTGAAAGTGACACAATGGAATTTCCAAGCTGTGAAAGAAACCAATAGAATAGTTGTATCAGTGGTATGTTCACTAGGTTTAGGCAGACATATATATAAATAATGGCATTATTTTATGCATAACACAGGTTAACCTATTTGCGGCGTAAACCTTGTGTGGTGAGGAAGTAGGAGAAACTTCATGGGCTTGGGAGGGGCTGTACTTTCAGATTTCTTACAATATTCATTTGTATCATATACAATGCGGTATTGAAAAGTATGTCGTCTATTCACGTATCACCCCCGTGAAGTTTTACATGGGGTTTGCATGGAGTTTTGAGCACAAGCCGCAAATGTTTAAGTCTCTCTAAATCCAGTACCAGTGATTTATTAACATACGAGTCGGCTTATAATACCATACAGGCCCGGACTCGACGATATACAAACATACATTTTGTGCCCTCATGTATAAGCCTTTTTGACCATATCTGACCCCTCTAGCATACTTTAATAATGCCAGTATTCTCATTATGCATGCCACCTGAATGTAAACCGGTGCTTTGACCATACTATTTCGAACGTGATACGTGAATAGACGACATACTTTTCAATACCGCATTGTATATGATACAAATGAATATTATAAGAAATCTGAAAGTACAGTTTTTGTTACAAACATTGAGAACCCTGTAAATTAACAGCTTAAGGGTATATACCATCCCCTCCCAAGCCCATGAAGTTTCTCCTACTTCCTCACCACACAAGGTTTACGCCGCAAATAGGTTAACCTGTGTTATGCATAAAATAATGCCATTATTTATATATATGTCTGCCTAAACCTAGTGAACATACCACTGATACAACTATTCTATTGGTTTCTTTCACAGCTTGGAAATTCCATTGTGTCACTTTCACCATACACACAAAAGGTGTATGAGTTATACATATATTTTTTTGTTTGTAAGTTTTCTTGTTTTTGTCCTGACGAAAGCTCCCCTGACCCTCTGTGGGCCCCGTGAGCTGAAACATGTCGACATATTTTGAGAACGATATGGTAGTTTAGTAACTCAACTACCTTAATATCCC
This sequence comes from Lissotriton vulgaris, assembly GCF_964263255.1. Classification (NCBI taxonomy): domain Eukaryota; kingdom Metazoa; phylum Chordata; class Amphibia; order Caudata; family Salamandridae; genus Lissotriton; species Lissotriton vulgaris. The sequence continues at coordinate 246,711 of NW_028254183.1, forward strand.
AACTTCTTTTAAATATTAGTGACTAGTCTATTTTTTTAGATTAAAAACCAAGTCCTTTTGGCTAAGTCATTATTTTTTAGACACTAATTTTCATTTCTGGACACTTCTGCATACACCAGAAGTAGCCTCGGGTGAGGCAGGCATACTGCACGTTAATCGTTGACCCAATGACGATGCCAAGACTCCTGATGGGGCGGATGAAAAGATATACCGCTATAATAACTCCAGGATGTCTATGAGGGTTTTCGACAAAAACTAATGGTTTTTGCAGATACTAGTGTCCGTTCTCTTTTTGATTATTAGTTACTTGTTAAGGGGAAACGAATGGACTCTTTATCCTCTTCCCTCCGTTTTGTTTGATATCAGTACAGAAAGAGTCATCAGAACTACAGAAAGAGGCAAGAGAGTTGCAGAAACAGGCATGAGAGGTGCAGAAAAAAGAGAACGGTGCAGAAAGAGGCATGAGAGGTGCAGAAAGAGAGAAAAAGGGTGCAGAAAGAGGAAAGAGGGGTACAGAAAGATGCAATAGAGGTACAAAAAGAAGCAATAGGTGTGCAGAAAGAAGCAACAGAGGTCCAGAAGGAGGTAAGAGGGATACAGAAACAGGTAAGATAAGTATAGAAAGAAGCACAAGAGGTGCAGAAAGAAACACGAAAGGTACAGAAAGAGGCAAAGAGGTGCAGAAAGAGGCAAGAGAGGTACAGAAAGAAACAACAGATGTGCGGAAAGGGGCAGGAGAAGTACAGAAGGAGACAGGAGATTTACAGAAACAGGCAAAAGAGGTGCAGAAATAGAGAACAGGGGTGCAGACAGAGGCAAGAGAAGTGCAGAAAGAGGGAACAAGAGTACAGAAAAAGGCAAGAGGGGTGCTGAAATTTGCATGAGATAAGCAGAAAGTAGCAAGAGCAGTGTGGAAAGATCCAACAGAGGTGCATAAAGACGCAAGGGTGGTGTAGAATGAGGCAAGAGAAGTACAGAAAGAAGCAAAAGAGGTACAGAAAGACGGAAAAGGTACTGAAAGAGGCAAGTGAGGTGCAGAAAGAGGAAGAGGCAAGAGAGGTACAGAAAGAGGCAAGAGAGGTACAGAAAGAGGGAAGAAGGGTGCAGAAAGAACCAACGGAGGTGCAGAAAGAAGAAAGGGGTGTGCAGAAACAAGAAGTACTGAAAGAAGCGAAAGATGTCAGACTCCACGCTGCATGATCCGGCTGATGTACATAAGACTCCACCTCCCGACCTCACCAACACACTGGTAATAAAAACACAGTGGGTTCGAGTGATAGGGCGAGGGAAAAAACAGAACAAGGAAGGGAAGGAAGGGGGCAGCTGGGAAGGGATGGCTGAAAGACAAGAAAACAAGTATACCGGTTACAACTGTTCACTGAAATACCCCTGCTCTCGTTTCACTCTCTCTAAGTAGATTAAAGGGTTCACCTTTCTTGAATTAGTGCATTCCACCTCCTCCCTGTATATTGGATGTATATATAACTGCACCGATAGTCCCTATGGAACATAAACAACAGTTACTCTCAGGTCACCCCTAGAACAAATATTCAATTCTCTTTAGTGTGGTTGTACCTACCCCGCCTTGATTATTCAGTGCTCTAAATTAAATGTGTGTATTTCCACCAACCAAGTGTATCCAAATCAAATGTCAGTCTCTTAAAAGATAACTTCTGTTCTTCCGGAAAGTACAAGTATAATCCTTAAGGAATACGGCAAGACGTAGCTTCCTACTTTTGTCTTCCGCTTCCAACCAACAAACTCCGTGTCCTCTCACAAAAGAATGCTCCAAACACGGCAAGGTGTAGGATTCCCCCACTACCTTCCGCTTTGGCACTTAGCCCTGTAGACACTAGTGCCTTTCTTCGTAGCGGCAGTGAGCAGAAGGCTTGCCCCACTACACTCCGCTCTCCTTTGTTATCTCCACAAGGAATCCGCTACAGGACACGTCAGTCATTCACTTGTACTATATACAATACTATTCAATCACAATCCCAGCAACGCGTTAAAACGCCACGCGTTACTAATCACTCACAGTACTTGAGCCGATTCTTCCTCCGTTACGAATTCCTCTCCGTCCGTCATGATGTTAGGCCGACTTCTGGAACTCCAGGAGAAAACAAACGAACAGGAGGCACAACCCCCGCTCTTCTCGGAAACGCTCCGAGCCAAATCCAAGTTATAGCGCGTTTCCTCTTTCACTCGCGCAAACACTCACATGAAAGGGACAAAACCTCTCCAGGCTTCAAACCAGGGAGAAGACAAGTAACAGCGCTCATCCACTGGAACCAAAAGCACTGCAGGTAACAAAATCACGAACAGGAAACAATGGGTCCACCCAGCTTTTATAGGACCACGCCCCCTTTGTAGGCATTCTGGGAGTTGTAGTTTCTAAAGTTAGGTAGGCGCCTTGGCAGATCCTGACAGTATGTCCCCGTCCCTAGCGCCTCCTAGGGCCAGGCTTAGCAGGGAATCTCCGATGGAAAGAACGCACCGCAGCCGGGGCATGCACATCAGAACTGAGCTCCCAGGAATCATCCTCAGCGGTATACCCCTTCCATGACACCAGGTATTTAAGAACACCCCTGCACCACTTGGAGTCCCTTATGCTCCTCACCTCATATTCCATTCCCCCATCACATAACATTGGCGGCGGAGCCGCCCTGCGAGAGGAAAGAGCAGGCTTCAGCAACTGTACATGGAACACTGGGTGTATGCGCAAGGAGCCCGGCAGTTTCAGTTTGTATGTTACGGGGTTCACCTGTTTCATGATGGGATAAGGGCCGATGTACCTTGGGTGGAACACACTGCGCAACTTAAACCTAATGTTCTTTGTAGACAACCAGACCTTGTCTCCCACCACATACTGACGACTCTCTATCCTACGTCGATCCTCCCATTTCTTGTACGCAGCCTTTGCCTTGGTCAAATGCACCTGCACTCCCTTGTGTACCTTCCTCAACATCAAGACCCTTTCCCTAACAGAAGGCTGGTCTTGGAGATCGGGGGGTATGTCAACCGGCAATGTTTTCGCATCAAATCCAAAATTAGCTTTGAATGGTGACATTCCCGTTGAACTGTGCCCAGTGTTATTGTAGGCTAGCTCCGCCATCCACAAAAGATCTACCCAGGATTCGTGGGCTTCTTTAGAGAAGCATCTCAAGTATTTCTTTAACGTCTGGTTTAGCCGTTCTGTTTGCCCGTCTGTTTGCGGATGGAAGCTGGTAGACAGATTGGACTCAATGTTCAGGGCGCGACACCACATGCGCCAGAACCGGGCAATGAACTGAGGCCCCCTGTGGGACACAATCACCCTAGGAATACCGTGCAGACGGACAACATTGCTGGCTAAAAGTTGTGCCGTTTGACTGGCATTTGGGAGGTTTTTACAAGGGATGAAGTGTCCCATTTTGGTGAGGCTGTCTACCACCACTAAAACAGCAGAAAAACCCTTATCCAACGGAAGACCAGACACAAAATCCAGACTAATATGCTGCCAAGGTTGACTGGGGGTAGGCATGGTAATGAGTTTCCCCGCTTTCTTAGTGGTGACTCCCTTTGCTCTAGCACAGATATCACACCTAGCCACCCATGCCGTGACGTCCTTAACCAGGGTAGGCCACCAGAAATGCCTTTGGACGGTATCGAGGGTTTTACGAACACCAGGATGTCCCACCAGCTCTCCCTCATGACCCCAGCTGAAAGCCTTTTTCTGCAAAGGTGTTGAGGGCAAGAACAACTTATTCTGAAAGAAAGGCAACCCATCTCTCACCTTCCTCTCCACTATGCCATGAGCCCATGACATCCAGCCTCCCGGATACTGATGACTTCTTACATCATCCAAGAAGGTCTCTGCTCTTACTATACATAGGACTTTCCCTTCAGGAATGATGGCCTGGTTCTCTTCCACACTTTCTGCGGGCATAGTTTGTCGAGATAGGGCATCTGCCTTTCTGTTTTCAGACCCTGGGCGGAAAGTGACCACGAAATTGTACTCGGCAAAAAAAAGCATCCATCTCATTTGCCTTTGGGTTAAGTGCCTAGCAGATGACATAAACTGCAAATTTCTATGGTCCGTATATACGGTGATGGTATGAAGAGCCCCCCATAGATATTGCCTCCACTCCTGAAACGCCCTCTTGATAGACAACAACTCTTTTTCAGCTATTGTATAGTTGAGTTCAGCCGAACTCAACTTCTTTGACAGAAAGGCCACCGGGTGCAACTGCCCTGTACCTGCATCCCTCTGTGACAACACCGCCCCAATAGCTTCATCCGAAGCATCAGCCTCTACAACAAAGGGACGTTCTAGATTGGGATGGGACAGCACCGGGGCTGTAGTGAACGAGGACTTAAGAGTTCGGAAAGCCTCCCCTGCTTCATTGGTCCACTCAAAGGGCTTACCCTTCCTCAATAGTCTGGTAATAGGCACCGCTGTCAACGAGAAATGCAATATAAAGCGACGATAATAATTCGCGAAGCCCAGAAAACTCTGGACCTCTCTCACATTCCTCGGAACTGGCCAGTCACGCACTGCCTCCACCTTGCGTTCTGACATTTGCAAACCCAATGGACTGATCATCACCCCCAAGAATTCTACACTGTACACGCCAAACTCACATTTACTGAGTTTCACGAAGAGACTATGTTCTCTCAACTTAGCCAGTACCTTGCAAACATGCTCCACATGGCTGCCTTCCTCCATTGAGTACACCAGGATGTCATCGATGTAAACGACTACAAACAAGTCGATAAACTCCTTCAGAACATCATTAATAAGGAACTGAAAAGCCGCAGGGGCATTCCACAGCCCAAATGGCATGACCAGATATTCGTATAGGCCATACCGCGTCTTGAATGCCGTTTTCCACTCGTCCCCCTCACGAACCCTGACCAAGTGATAGGCACCTCGCAAGTCCAAGCGAGTATAGATCACAGCTTCCCTCACTTGATCGATCAAAACGGTAATGAGGGGGAGAGGGTATCGGTTACGGATGGTGTTTTTATTCAAGACGCGGTAGTCCACACATGCCCTCAAATCACCATTAGCTTTTGCTATAAAGAAAAGAGGAGAAGCTGCAGGGGAACGTGAAGGTCTTATGAACCCTATGCTCTCATAATGATCGATATACTCCTTTAAATGAGCTGTTTCAGGGACAGACAAAGCATATACTCGACAGGTAGGAATCACTGCCCCATCAATCAAATCAATCCTACAGTCGTAGTCTCTATGAGGCGGTAGTTTCTCTGCTCTGCTTTCACTAAAGACATCCTGAAAGGCTTCGTAGTGTTTCGGAAGCACCACCTCCTTCTCGGCAGCTGTAGCCACCATGAATTGTAAGGCAAACACTGCTACCGGGGAAGACACATAAGGCACCAGATGTTCCTTACAAAACCCTGAAGAGAAATGTACTGTGCGTGATTTCCAGTCAATGGAAGGGTTATGGAAAGTGAACCAAGGCATCCCCAAGATGATTTCATATTGTGGAGCATCGATTATGTTCAACTCCACTTTCTCCACGTGTCTCCCTTCGGACACCTCTATAGACAATTCCACTTCTGCAGTTTTCTCAGTTATGAGACCTGATTTAATGGGCTGCCCATCGACTGCTAAAACCTCCTCGGGATTGCCTCTGGGTACCCTAGGTAACAACAGACGGTTCACCAACCCGTTGTCGATAAAATTCCCTGTGGCCCCTGAGTCTAGCATTACCATTACTGAATGGATTTTTTGCTCACATTCCAAGGACATCTCTAACGCCAAATGGGATTCGGTTTCCCCTATCCCAGAGGATGACAAGGAAGTAAGTTTCCAGTCTGGGGTCTCTTCCGCCTTAGGCAAGGATAATTGCACTTCTTCCATCTCTCTTGCCGTACTAGAAACTGCCACCCTTTGATTTTTATTCCAAGTACTTGGAGTCTTGGGCTTTGAAGGGCATTCTCGTACATAGTGTCCCTTCTTCCCGCAATACATACAGAGACCTTGGACTCTTCTGCTTTCTCGTTCGGTTTTTGATAAAGGGGGTCTAATAGCTCCTATTTCCATCGGTTCCACCCCGGCCTCAGCGGAACCCATAGCCCTAGAAGGAAAACTTACATTACGGGCATAGCCCCTGTCCCATTTCCTCCTATCCCCACTCCGCTCAGTCAACCTACCATCCAACCGTAATACCAAGTTCACCATATCTACACAAGTAGTGGGCTGCGGGTCTATGTGTGCCACTGCATCCTTCAATTCATCCCTTAAACCCTGATAAAACAGGGACATTCTTTTACCCTCTGGCCAGTCCGTTTCGGCTATTAAGCGATTGAAAGTAGTTAGATAGGTTATCAGATCGCTTCTCCCCTGACGCAAGGATAACAACTCTTTGTCAGCACTAAAATTAGTGGCCCTTCTGTCAAAGACTTTCTCAAACTCCTCCCTGAAAGCAGTCCAGTTGGACAGCATGGCATCATCTCTTTTAACCAAGAGCACGGCCCAATTTGCTGCATCCCCCACCAGATACGAAATGGCAAACGCAACCCGGGAATGGTTCGTAGGAAAAGAGGCTGGTTTACAGGAGAAGAGAAGCAAGATTTGCGTCATAAATGCTTGCGTTTTGCGTGGATCCCCCCCATACCGTTCTGGAGTAGCTAGAGGGATAGGGGGAGGAACAGTAACCTGAATCTGCGAAGGGCCGGAAGAAAAAGGGTTCTTTGATAATTGCTCAACCCTATCTTTAGGAACAATCGCCTCAGCTTTGGACGATGCTAGTTCTTGTTGAACCAAAACCAGGGCCCTTAACACATCATCCAAGGTGGCCATATGTACCCCAACCGGACCAGGCAGAATGCAATTCGTGGGTTCGTGATTCTGTCAGACTCCACGCTGCAGGATCCGGCTGATGTACATAAGACTCCACCTCCCGACCTCACCAACACACTGGTAATAAAAACACAGTGGGTTCGAGTGATAGGGCGAGGGAAAAAACAGAACAAGGAAGGGAAGGAAGTGGGCAGCTGGGAAGGGATGGCTGAAAGACAAGAAAACAAGTATACCGGTTACAACTGTTCACTGAAATACCCCTGCTCTCGTTTCACTCTCTCTAAGTAGATTAAAGGGTTCACCTTTCTTGAATTAGTGCACTCCACCTCCTCCCTGTATATTGGATGTATATATAACTGCACCGATAGTCCCTATGGAACATAAACAACAGTTACTCTCAGGTCACCCCTAGAACAAATATTCAATTCTCTTTAGTGTGGTTGTACCTACCCCGCCTTGATTATTCAGTGCTCTAAATTAAATGTGTGTATTTCCACCAACCAAGTGTATCCAAATCAAATGTCATTCTCTTAAAAGATAACTTCTGTTCTTCCGGAAAGTACAAGTATAATCCTTAAGGAATACGGCAAGACGTAGCTTCCTACTTTTGTCTTCCGCTTCCAACCAACAAACTCCGTGTCCTCTCACAAAAGAATGCTCCAAACACGGCAAGGTGTAGGATTCCCCCACTACCTTCCGCTTTGGCACTTAGCCCTGTAGACACTAGTGCCTTTCTTCGTAGCGGCAGTGAGCAGAAGGCTTGCCCCACTACACTCCGCTCTCCTTTGTTATCTCCACAAGGAATCCGCTACAGGACACGTCAGTCATTCACTTGTACTATATACAATACTATTCAATCACAATCCCAGCAACGCGTTAAAACGCCACGCGTTACTAATCACTCACAGTACTTGAGCCGATTCTTCCTCCGTTACGAATTCCTCTCCGTCCGTCATGATGTTAGGCTGACTTCTGGAACTCCAGGAGAAAACAAACGAACAGGAGGCACAACCCCCGCTCTTCTCGGAAACGCTCCGAGCCAAATCCAAGTTATAGCGCGTTTCCTCTTTCACTCGCGCAAACACTCACATGAAAGGGACAAAACCTCTCCATGCTTCAAACCAGGGAGAAGACAAGTAACAGCGCTCATCCACTGGAACCAAAAGCACTGCAGGTAACAAAATCACGAACAGGAAACAATGGGTCCACCCAGCTTTTATAGGACCATGCCCCCTTTGTAGGCATTCTGGGAGTTGTAGTTTCTAAAGTTAGGTAGGCGCCTTGGCAGATCCTGACAGTATGTCCCCGTCCCTAGCGCCTCCTAGGGCCAGGCTTAGCAGGGAATCTCCGATGGAAAGAACGCACCGCAGCCGGGGCATGCACATCAGAACTGAGCTCCCAGGAATCATCCTCAGCGGTATACCCCTTCCATGACACCAGGTATTTAAGAACACCCCTGCACCACTTGGAGTCCCTTATGCTCCTCACCTCATATTCCATTCCCCCATCACATAACACTGGCGGCGGAGCCGCCCTGCGAGAGGAAAGAGCAGGCTTCAGCAACTGTACATGGAACACTGGGTGTATGCGCAAGGAGCCCGGCAGTTTCAGTTTGTATGTTACGGGGTTCACCTGTTTCACGATGGGATAAGGGCCGATGTACCTTGGGTGGAACACACTGCGCAACTTAAACCTAATGTTCTTTGTAGACAACCAGACCTTGTCTCCCACCACATACTGACGACTCTCTATCCTACGTCGATCCTCCCATTTCTTGTACGCAGCCTTTGCCTTGGTCAAATGCACCTGCACTCCCTTGTGTACCTTCCTCAACATCAAGACCCTTTCCCTAACAGAAGGCTGGTCTTGGAGATCGGGGGGTATGTCAACCGGCAATGTTTTCGCATCAAATCCAAAATTAGCTTTGAATGGTGACATTCCCGTTGAACTGTGCCAAGTGTTATTGTAGGCTAGCTCCGCCATCCACAAAAGATCTACCCAGGATTCGTGGGCTTCTTTAGAGAAGCATCTCAAGTATTTCTTAACGTCTGGTTTAGCCGTTCTGTTTGCCCGTCTGTTTGCGGATGGAAGCTGGTAGACAGATTGGACTCAATGTTCAGGGCGCGACACCACATGCGCCAGAACCGGGCAATGAACTGAGGCCCCCTGTGGGACACAATCACCCTAGGAATACCGTGCAGACGGACAACATTGCTGGCTAAAAGTTGTGCCGTTTGACTGGCATTTGGGAGGTTTTTACAAGGGATGAAGTGTCCCATTTTGGTGAGGCTGTCTACCACCACTAAAACAGCAGAAAAACCCTTATCCAACAGAAGACCAGACACAAAATCCAGACTAATATGCTGCCAAGGTTGACTGGGGGTAGGCATGGTAATGAGTTTCCCCGCTTTCTTAGTGGTGACTCCCTTTGCTCTAGCACAGATATCACACCTAGCCACCCATGCCGTGACGTCCTTAACCAGGGTAGGCCACCAGAAATGCCTTTGGACGGTATCGAGGGTTTTACGAACACCAGGATGTCCCACCAGCTCTCCCTCATGACCCCAGCTGAAAGCCTTTTTCTGCAAAGGTGTTGAGGGCAAGAACAACTTATTCTGAAAGAAAGGCAACCCATCTCTCACCTTCCTCTCCACTATGCCATGAGCCCATGACATCCAGCCTCCCGGATACTGATGACTTCTTACATCATCCAAGAAGGTCTCTGCTCTTACTATACATAGGACTTTCCCTTCAGGAATGATGGCCTGGTTCTCTTCCACACTTTCTGCGGGCATAGTTTGTCGAGATAGGGCATCTGCCTTTCTGTTTTCAGACCCTGGGCGGAAAGTGACCACGAAATTGTACTCGGCAAAAAAAAGCATCCATCTCATTTGCCTTTGGGTTAAGTGCCTAGCAGATGACATAAACTGCAAATTTCTATGGTCCGTATATACGGTGATGGTATGAAGAGCCCCCCATAGATATTGCCTCCACTCCTGAAACGCCCTCTTGATAGACAACAACTCTTTTTCAGCTATTGTATAGTTGAGTTCAGCCGAACTCAACTTCTTTGACAGAAAGGCCACCGGGTGCAACTGCCCTGTACCTGCATCCCTCTGTGACAACACCGCCCCAATAGCTTCATCCGAAGCATCAGCCTCTACAACAAAGGGACGTTCTAGATTGGGATGGGACAGCACCGGGGCTGTAGTGAACGAGGACTTAAGAGTTCGGAAAGCCTCCCCTGCTTCATTGGTCCACTCAAAGGGCTTACCCTTCCTCAATAGTCTGGTAACAGGCACCGCTGTCAACGAGAAATGCAATATAAAGCGACGATAATAATTCGCGAAGCCCAGAAAACTCTGGACCTCTCTCACATTCCTCGGAACTGGCCAGTCACGCACTGCCTCCACCTTGCGTTCTGACATTTGCAAGCCCAATGGACTGATCATCACCCCCAAGAATTCTACACTGTACACGCCAAACTCACATTTACTGAGTTTCACGAAGAGACTATGTTCTCTCAACTTAGCCAGTACCTTGCAAACATGCTCCACATGGCTGCCTTCCTCCATTGAGTACACCAGGATGTCATCGATGTAAACGACTACAAACAAGTCGATAAACTCCTTCAGAACATCATTAATCAGGAACTGAAAAGCCGCAGGGGCATTCCACAGCCCAAATGGCATGACCAGATATTCGTATAGGCCATACCGCGTCTTGAATGCCGTTTTCCACTCGTCCCCCTCACGAACCCTGACCAAGTGATAGGCACCTCGCAAGTCCAAGCGAGTATAGATCACAGCTTCCCTCACTTGATCGATCAAAACGGTAATGAGGGGGAGAGGGTATCGGTTACGGATGGTGTTTTTATTCAAGACGCGGTAGTCCACACATGCCCTCAAATCACCATTAGCTTTTGCTATAAAGAAAAGAGGAGAGGCTGCAGGGGAACGTGAAGGTCTTATGAACCCTATGCTCTCATAATGATCGATATACTCCTTTAAATGAGCTGTTTCAGGGACAGACAAAGCATATACTCGACAGGTAGGAATCACTGCCCCATCAATCAAATCAATCCTACAGTCGTAGTCCCTATGAGGCGGTAGTTTCTCTGCTCTGCTTTCACTAAAGACATCCTGAAAGGCTTCGTAGTGTTTCGGAAGCACCACCTCCTTCTCGGCAGCTGTAGCTACCATGAATTGTAAGGCAAACACTGCTACCGGGGAAGACACATAAGGCACCAGATGTTCCTTACAAAACCCTGAAGAGAAATGTACTGTGCGTGATTTCCAGTCAATGGAAGGGTTATGGAAAGTGAACCAAGGCATCCCCAAGATGATTTCATATTGTGGAGCATCGATTATGTTCAACTCCACTTTCTCCACGTGTCTCCCTTCGGACACCTCTATAGACAATTCCACTTCTGCAGTTTTCTCAATTATGAGACCTGATTTAATGGGCTGCCCATCGACTGCTAAAACCTCCTCGGGATTGCCTCTGGGTACCCTAGGTAACAACAGACGGTTCACCAACCCGTTGTCGATAAAATTCCCTGTGGCCCCTGAGTCTAGCATAACCATTACTGAATGGATTTTTTGCTCACATTCCAAGGACATCTCTAACGCCAAATGGGATTCGGTTTCCCCTATCCCAGAGGACGACAAGGAAGTAAGTTTCCAGTCTGGGGTCTCTTCCGCCTTAGGCAAGGATAATTGCACTTCTTCCATCTCTCTTGCCGTACTAGAAACTGCCACCCTTTGATTTTTATTCCAAGTACTTGGAGTCTTGGGCTTTGAAGGGCATTCTCGTACATAGTGTCCCTTCTTCCCGCAATACATACAGAGACCTTGGACTCTTCTGCTTTCTCGTTCGGTTTTTGATAAAGGGGGTCTAATAGCTCCTATTTCCATCGGTTCCACCCCGGCCTCAGCGGAACCCATAGCCCTAGAAGGAAAACTTACATTACGGGCATAGCCCCTGTCCCATTTCCTCCTATCCCCACTCCGCTCAGTCAACCTACCATCCAACCGTAATACCAAGTTCACCATATCTACACAAGTAGTGGGCTGCGGGTCTATGTGTGCCACTGCATCCTTCAATTCATCCCTTAAACCCTGATAAAACAGGGACATTCTTTTACCCTCTGGCCAGTCCGTTTCGGCTATTAAGCGATTGAAAGTAGTTAGATAGGTTATCAGATCGCTTCTCCCCTGACGCAAGGATAACAACTCTTTGTCAGCACTAAAATTAGTGGCCCTTCTGTCAAAGACTTTCTCAAACTCCTCCCTGAAAGCAGTCCAATTGGACAGCATGGCATCATCTCTTTTAACCAAGAGCACGGCCCAATTTGCTGCATCCCCCACCAGATACGAAATGGCAAACGCAACCCGGGAATGGTTCGTAGGAAAAGAGGCTGGTTTACAGGAGAAGAGAAGCAAGATTTGCGTCATAAATGCTTGCGTTTTGCGTGGATCCCCCCCATACCGTTCTGGAGTAGCTAGAGGGATAGGGGGAGGAACAGTAACCTGAATCTGTGAAGGGCCCGAAGAAAAAGGGTTCTTTGATAATTGCTCAACCCTATCTTTAGGAACAATCGCCTCAGCTTTGGACGATGCTAGTTCTTGTTGAACCAAAACCAGGGCCCTTAACACATCATCCAAGGTGGCCATATGTACCCCAACCGGACCAGGCAGAATGCAATTCGTGGGTTCGTGATTCTGTCAGACTCCACGCTGCAGGATCCGGCTGATGTACATAAGACTCCACCTCCCGACCTCACCAACACACTGGTAATAAAAACACAGTGGGTTCGAGTGATAGGGCGAGGGAAAAAACAGAACAAGGAAGGGAAGGAAGGGGGCAGCTGGGAAGGGATGGCTGAAAGACAAGAAAACAAGTATACCGGTTACAACTGTTCACTGAAATACCCCTGCTCTCGTTTCACTCTCTCCAAGTAGATTAAAGGGTTCACCTTTCTTGAATTAGTGCACTCCACCTCCTCCCTGTATATTGGATGTATATATAACTTCACCGATAGTCCCTATGGAACATAAACAACAGTTACTCTCAGGTCACCCCTACAACAAATATTCAATTCTCTTTAGTGTGGTTGTACCTACCCCGCCTTGATTATTCAGTGCTCTAAATTAAATGTGTGTATTTCCACCAACCAAGTGTATCCAAATCAAATGTCAGTCTCTTAAAAGATAAGTTCTGTTCTTCCGGAAAGTACAAGTATAATCCTTAAGGAATACGGCAAGACGTAGCTTCCTACTATTGTCTTCCGCTTCCAACCAACAAACTCTGTGTCCTCTCACAAAAGAATGCTCCAAACACGGCAAGGTGTAGGATTCCCCCACTACCTTCCGCTTTGGCACTTAGCCCTGTAGACACTAGTGCCTTTCTTCGTAGCGGCAGTGAGCAGAAGGCTTGCCCCACTACACTCCGCTCTCCTTTGTTATCTCCACAAGGAATCCGCTACAGGACACGTCAGTCATTCACTTGTACTATATACAATACTATTTAATCACAATCCCAGTAACGCGTTAAAACGCCACGCGTTACTAATCACTCACAGTACTTGAGCCGATTCTTCGTCCGTTACGAATTCCTCTCCGTCCGCCACGATGTTGGCCGACTTCTGGAACTCCAGGAGAAAACAAACGAACAAGAGGCACAACCCCCGCTCTTCTCGGAAACGCTCCGAGCCAAATCCAAGTTATAGCGCGTTTCCTCTTTCACTCGCACAAACACTCACATGAAAGGGACAAAACCTCTCCAGGCTTCAAACCAGGGAGAAGACAAGTAACAGCGCTCATCCACTGGAACCAAAAGCACTGCAGGTAACAAAATCACGAACAGGAAACAATGGGTCCACCCAGCTTTTATAGGACCACGCCCTCTTTGTAGGCATTCTGGGAGTTGTAGTTTCTAAAGTTAGGTAGGCGCCTTGGCAGATCCTGACAAAAGAAGTACAGAAAGATGCAAAAGGTACTGAAAGAGGCAAGAGAGGTGCAGAAAGAGGCAGGAGAGGTGCAAGAACTTGCAAGAGAGGTACAGAAAGAAGCAAAAGAAGTACAGTAAGTAGGAAAAGTTCAGAAAAAAGAAAGAGGCAAGAGAGGTGATTAAAGAGGGAAGAGGCTACAGAAATCAAGAGAGGTACAGACATTTGCAGAAGGAGGCAAGAGAGGTACAGAAAGAGGGAAGAAGGGTGCAGAAAGAAGCAAGGGGTGTGCAGAAATAAGCAAAAGAGGTTCAGAAAGAAGCAAGAGGGTTGCAGAAAGAGGCAAGAGAAGTATAGAAAGAAGCAACAGATATGCAAAAAGAGGCTTTAGAAATACAGAAAGTAGCAATAGATGTGCAGAAAGCAGCAAGAAAAATACAGAAAGAGGAAAGGGGGTGCAGAATGAGGCAAGATAAGTACAGAAAGAAGCAAAAGAAGTACAGAAAGATGCAAAGGGTACTGAAAGAGGTGAGAGAGATGCAGAAAGAGGCAGGAGAGGTGCAGACATTTGCAAGAGAGGTACATAAAAAAGCAAGAGAGGTGCAGAAAGAAGTGGAGAAAGAAGAAACAGAGGTGCATGAAGAGGCAGGATAGGTGCAGAAAGAGGTAAGAGAAGTGCAGAAAGAAGCAACAGAGGTACAGAAGAACGCAACAGAACTACATAAAGAAGCAAAAGCGTTGCAGAACCAGGCAAGAGAGGTGCAGAAAAAGAGAACAGGCGCAGAAAGAGGCAGGAGAGGTTCAGAAAGAGAGAAGAAGGGTACAGAAAGAGCCAAGAGGAGTACAGAAAGATAAAAGGGAGGTACAACAAGAAGCAAGAGGTGTGCAGAAAGAAGCAACAGAGGTCCAGAAAGAGGTAAGAGGGATACAGACACAGGCAAGAGAAGTACAGACAGAAGCACAAGAGGTGCAGAAAGAGGCAAGAGGGGTGCAGAATAAACCAACAGAGGTGCATAACGAAGGGGTGTGCAGAAACAAGCAATACAGGTACACAAAGAAACAAGAGGGGTGCAGAAAGAGGCAAGAGAAGCACAGAAAGAAGCAATAGATGTACAGACAAAGGCAAGAGAGTTGCACGAAGAAGTAATAAGGATGCAGAAATAGGCAAGAGGGGTGTGAAAAGAAGCAAGAGAGGTGCAGAAAGAAGCAAGAGAAGTTCAGAAACAATCAACAGAGGTACAGAAGGAAGCAAGAGTGGTGCAGAAAGGCAAGAGAAGTACAGAAAGAAGCAACAGATGTGCAGCAAGAGGCAAGATAAGTACAGAAAGAGGCAGGGGAGGTGCAGAAACAGGCAAATAAGGTGCAGAAATAGAAAACAGGGGTGCTGACAGAGGCAAGAGAGGTGCAGAAAGTAGGAATAAGTGGGCAGTAAGAGACAAGAGGGGTGCAGAAATTTGTGAGATAAGCAGAAAGAAGCAAGAGCAGTGCAGAAAGAACCAACAGAGGTGCAGAAAGACGCAAGGGTGGTGTAGAATGAGGCAAGAGTAGTACAGAAAGAAGCAAAAGAGATACAGAAAGATGTAAAAGGTACAGAAAGAGGCAAGCGAGGTGCAGAAAGAGGCAGGAGAGGTGCAGAAATGTACAAGAGAGGTACAGAAAGAAGAAAGAGAAGTGCAGTAAGAAGAAAGGGAGGTGCATACAGAGGCAGGAGGGGTATAGAAAAAGGCAAGAGAAGTGCAGAGAGAAGCAACAGAGGTACAGAAGGAGGAAACAGAACTACAGAAAGAGGCAAGATAGTTTCAGAAACAGGTAAAAGAGGTGCAAAGAGGGGGGGCAGGGGTGCAGACAGATGCAAGAGAGGTGAAGAAAGAGGGAAGAGGCTACATAAATCAAGAGCAGTCCAGACATTTGCAAGAGAGGTGCAGAAAGAAGCAAGAGCAGTGCAGAAAGAACCAACAGTGGTGCAGGAGGAGGCAAGAGGGGTACAGAAAAAGGCAAGAAGGGTGAAGAAATTTGAAATAGAGGCGCAGACAGATGTAAGAGCAGTGCAGAAAGAACCAACAGAGGTGCAGACATAGACAACAGGGTGCAGAAAGAGGCAAGAGAAGTGCAGAAAGAAGTAACAGAGGTCCAGAAGAAGGCAACAGAACTACAGAAAGAGGCAAGAGAGTTGCAGAAACAGGCAAGAGATGTGCAGAAAATGGAAACAGGGATTCAGAAAGAGGCAAGAAAGGTACTGAAAGAGAGAAGAAGGGGGCAAAAAGGCAAGAGGGGTACAGAAAGAGGCAAATGAGGTGCAGAAGGAGGCAAGAGAGGTACACAAAGAGGGAAGAAGGGTGCAGAAAGAACCAACAGAGGTGCAGAAAGAGGCAAGGGTGTGCAGAAACAAGCAACAGAGGTTCGGAAAGAAGCAAGAGGGTTGCAGAAAGAGGCAAGAGAAGTATAGAAAGAAGCAACAGATATGCAGAAAGAGGCTTTTGAAATACAGAAAGTAGCAATAGATCTGCAGAAAGCAACAAGAAAAATACAGAAAGAGGCAAGTGGGTGCAGATTGAGGCAAAATAAGTACAGAAAGAAGCAACAGATATGCAGAAAAAAGCTAGAGAAATACAGAAAGAAGCAATAGGTGTACAGAAAGAGGCAAGAGAGTTGCACAAAGAAGTCATAAGTATGCAGAAAAAGGCAAGAGGGGTGCGAACAGAAGCAATAGAGGTGCAGAAAGGAGCAAGAGAAGTACAGAAACAATCGACAGAGGTACAGAAAGAAGCAAGAGGGGTGCAGAAAGGCAAGAGAAGTACAGAAGGAAGCAACAGATGTGCAGAAAGAGGCAAGATAAGTACAGAAAGAGGCAGGGGAGTTACAGAAACAGGCAAATGAGGTGCAGAAATAGAAAACAGGGGTGCTGACAGAGGCAAGAGAGGTGCAGAAAGTGGGAATAAGCGGGCAGTAAGAGGCAAGAGGGGTGCAGAAATTTGTGAGATAAGCAGAAAGAAGCAATAGCAGTGCGGAAAGAACCAACAGAGGTGCAGAAAGACACAAGGGTGGTGTAGAATGAGGCAAGAGAAGTACAGAAAGCAGCAAAAGAGGTACAGAAAGATGTAAAAAGTACAGAAAGAGGTAAGAGAAGTGAAGAAAGAGGCAGGAGAGGTGCAGTAATGTGCAAGAGAGGTACAGGAAGAAGGAATAGAGGTGCAGAAAGAAGAAAGAGAAGTGCAGAAAGAAGAAAGGTAGGTGCATAAAGAGGCAGAAGGGGTATAGAAAGAGGCAAGCGAAGTGCTGAAAGAAGCAATAGAGGTACAGAAGGAGGCAACAGAACTACAGAAAGAAGCAAGATAGTTTCAGAAACAGGCAAAAGAGGTGCAAAGAGAGGGGACAGGGGTGCAGACAGAGGAAAGAGAGGTGAAGAAAGAGAAAAGAGGGTACAGAAATCAAGAGAGGTCCAGACATTTGCAAGAGAGGTGCAGAAAGAAGCAAGAGCAGTGCATAAAGAACCAACAGTGGTGCAGGAGGAGGCAAGAGGGGTGTAGAAAAATTCAAGAAGGGTGCAGAAGTTTGCAAGAGCGGTCCAGACAGACGCAAGAGCAGTGCAGAAAGAACCAACAGTTGTGCAGGAGGAGGCAAGAGGGGTGTTGAAAAATTGAAGAAGGGTACAGAAATTTGCGAGAGAGGTCCAGACAGACGCAAGAACAGTGCAGAAAGAACCAACAGAGGTGCAGAAATGGACAAGAGGGTGCAGAAAGAGGCAAGAGAAGTGCAGAAAGAAAGAACAGAGGTACAGAAGGATGCAACAGAACAAAAGAAAGAGGCAAGAGAGTTGCACAAACAGGCAAGAGATGTGCAGAAAATGGAAACAGGAATGCAGAAAGAGGTAAGAAAGGTACAGAAAGAGGGAAGAATGGGCCAGAAAGGTAAGAGGGGTACAGAAAGATGCAAGAGAGGTACAAAAATAAGCAAGAGGTGTGCAGAAAGAGGCAATAGAGGTTCAGAAGGAAGAAAGAAGGATACAGAAACAGGCTAGAGAAGTAAAGAAAGAAGCACAAGAGGTGCTGAAAGAGGCACAAGGGATACAGAAAGAGGCAAATGAGGTGCAGAAGGAGGCAAGAGAGGTACACAAAGAGGGAAGAAGGGTGCAAAAAGAACCAACAGAGGTGCAGAAAGAGGCAAGGTGTGTGCAGAAACAAGCAACAGGTACAGAAAGAAGCAAGAGTGTTGCAGAAAGAGGAAAGAAAAGTATAGAAAGAAGTAACAGATATGCAGAAAGAGCGTAGAGAAATACAGAAAGAAGCAAAAGATGTACAGAAAGCAGTAAGAAAAGTGCAGAAAGAGGCATGAGAGGTAGAGAAAAATGCAAGAGAAGTTCAGAAAAATTAAAAGAGGTATAGAAGTAGGCAAGAGGTGTGCAGAAAGAGGCAAGAGAAGGGCAGAAAGAGGCAAGAGAGGTAAAGAAGCATGTAACAGTGGTTCAAAAATAGGGAAGAGGGGTGCAGAAAGAAGCATGAGGTGTGTAGAAAGAAGCAACAGAGGTTCAGAAGGATGCAAGAAGGATACAGAAACTGGCAAGAGAAGTACAGAAAGAAGCACACAAGGTGCTGAAAGAGACACGAGGGATACAGAAAGAGGCAAACGAGAAGCAGAAGGAGACAAGAGAGGTACACAAAGAGGGAAGAAGAGTGCAGAAAGAACCAACAGAGGTGCAGAAAGAAGCAAGGGGTTTGCAGAATCAAGCAACAGAGGTTAAGAAAGAAGCAAGAGGGTTGCAGAAAGAGGCAAGAGAAGTATAGAAAGAAGCAACAGATTAGCAGAAAGAGGCTTGAGAAATACAGAAAGAAGCAATAGATGTGCAGAAAGCAGCAATAAAAATAAAGAAAGAGGCAAGGGGGTGCAGAATGAGGCAAGGTAAGTACAGAAAGAAGCAAAAGAAGTACAGAAAGATGCAAAGGGTACTTAAAGAGGCAAGAGAGATGCAGAAAGAGGGAGGATAGGTGCAGAAATTTGCAAGAGAGGTACAGAAAAAAGCAAGAGAGGTGCAGAAAGAAGAAAGAAGTGCAGAAAGAAGAAACAGAGGTGCATGAAGAGGCAGGATAGGTGCAGAAAGAGGCAAGAGAAGTGCAGAAAGAAGCAACAGAGGTACAGAAGGACGCAACAGAACTACATAAAGAAGCAAAAGCGTTGCAGAACCAGGCAAGAGAGGTGCAGAAAAAGGGAACAGGCGCAGAAAGAGGCAGGAGAGGTACAGAAAGAGAAGAAGGGTATAAAAAGAGCCAAGAGGAGTACAGAAAGATAAAAGGGAGGTACAAAAAGAAGCAAGAGGTGTGCAGAAAGAAGCAACAGAGGTCCAGAAAGAGGTAAGAGGGATATAGAAACAGGGAAGAGAAGTACAGACAGAAGCAGAAGAGGTGCAGAAAGAGGCAAGAGGGGTACAGAATAAACCAACAGAGGTGCATAACGAAGGGGTGTGCAGAAACAAGCAATAGAGGTACAGAAAGAAACAAGAGGGGTACAAACGAGGCAAGAGAAGCACAGAAAGAAGCAATAGATGTACAGACAAAGGCAAGAGAGTTGCACGAAGTAGTAATAAGGATACAGAAAAAGGCAAGAGGGGTGTGAAAAGAAGCAAGAGAGGTGCAGAAAGAAGCAAGAGAAGTGCAGAAACAATCAACAGAGGTACAGAAAGAAGCAAGAGTGGTGCAGAAAGGCAAGAGAAGTACAGAAAGAAGCAACAGATGTGCATAAAGAGGCAAGATAAGTACAGAAAGAGGCAGGGGAGGTACAGAAACAGGCAAATAAGGTGCAGAAATAGAAAACAGGGGTGATGACAGAGGCAAGAGATGTGCATAAAGTGGGAATAAGCGGGCAGTAAGAGGCAAGAGGGGTGCAGAAATTTGTGAGATAAGCAGAAAGAAGCAAGAGCAGTGCAGAAAGAACCAACAGAGGTGCAGAAAGACGAAAGGGTGGTGTAGAATGAGGCAAGAGTAGTACAGAAAGAAGCAAAAGAGATACAGAAAGATGTAAAAGGTACAGAAAGAGGCAAGCGAGGTGCAGAAAGAGGCAGGAGAGGTGCAGAAATGTGCAAGAGAGGTACAGAAAGAAGAAAGAGAAGTGCAGTAAGAAGAAAGGGAGGTGCATAAAGAGGCAAGAGGGGTATAGAAAGAGGCAAGAGAAGTGCAGAAAGAAGCAACAGAGGTACAGAAGGAGGCAGCAGAACTACAGAAAGAGGCAAGATAGTTTCAGAGACAGGCAAAAGAGGTGCAAAGAGGGGGGCAGGGGTGCAGACAGATGCAAGAGAGGTGAAGAAAGAGGGAAGAGGCTACAGAAATCAAGAGCAGTCCACATTTGTAAGAGAGGTGCAGAAAGAAGCAAGAGCAGTGCAGAAAGAACCAACAGTGGTGCAGGAGGAGGCAAGAGGGGTACAGAAAAAGGCAAGAAGGGTGCAGAAATTTGAAATAGAGGCCCAGACAGATGCAGGAGCAGTGCAGAAAGAACCAACAGAGGTGCAGACATAGACAACAGGGTGCTGAAAGAGGCAAGAGAAGTGCAGAAAGAAGGAACAGAGGTCCAGAAGAAGGCAACAGAACTACTGAAAGAGGCAAGAGAGTTGCAGAAACAGGCAAGAGATGTGCAGAAAATGGAAACAGGGATGAAGAAAGAGGCAAGAAAGGTACAGAAAGAGAGAAGAAGGGGGCAAAAAGGCAAGAGGGGTACAAAAATATGCAAGAGAGCTACAAAAATAAGCAAGAGGTATGCAGAAAAAAGCTACAGAAGTTCAGAAGGAGGAAATAAGGATACAGAAACAGGCAAGAGAAGTACAGAAAGAAGCACAAGAGGTGCAGAAAGAGGCACGAGGGATACAGAAAGAGGCAAATGAGGTGCAGAAGGAAGCAAGAGAGGTACACAAAGAGGGAAGAAGGGTGCAGAAAGAACCAACAGAGGTGCAGAAAGAGGCAAGGGTGTGCTGAAACAAGCAACAGAGGTTCGGAAAGAAGCAAGAGGGTTGCAGAAAGAGGCAAGAGAAGTATAGAAAGAAGCAACAGATATGCAGAAAGAGGCTTTAGAAATACAGAAAGTAGCAATAGATCTGCAGAAAGCAGCAAGAAAAATACAGAAAGAGGCAAGTGGGTGCAGATTGAGGCAAAATAAGTACAGAAAGAAGCAACAGATATGCAGAAAAAAGCTAGAGAAATACAGAAAGAAGCAATAGGTGTACAGAAAGAGGCAAGAGAGTTGCACAAAGAAGTAATAAGTATGAAGAAAAAGGCAAGAGGGGTGCGAAAAGAAGCAAGAGAAGTGCAGAAACCATCAACAGAGGTACAGAAAGAAGCAAGAGGGGTGCAGAAAGGCAAGAGAAGTACAGAAAGAAGCAACAGATGTGCAGAAAGAGGCAAGATAAGTACAGAAAGAGGCAAGGGAGTTACAGAAACAGGCAAATGAGGTGCAGAAATAGAAAACAGGGGTCCTGACGGAGGCAAGATAGGTGCAGAAAGTGGGAATAAGCGGGCAGTAAGAGGCAAGAGGGGTGCAGAAATTTGTGAGATAAGCAGAAAGAAGCAAGAGCAGTGCGGAAAGAACCAACAGAGGTGCAGAAAGACGCAAGGGTGGTGTAGAATGAGGCAAGAGAAGTACAGAAAGAAGCAAACGAGTTACAGAAAGATGTAAAAGGTACAGAAAGAGGTAAGAGAGGTGAAGAAAGAGGCAGGAGAGGTGCAGTAATGTGCAAGAGAGGTACGGAAAGAAGGAATAGAGGTGCAGAAAGAAGAAAGAGAAGTGCAGAAAGAAGAAAGGTAGGTGCATAAAGAGGCAGAAGGGGTATAGAAAGAGGCAAGCGAATTGCTTTAAGAAGCAATAGAGGTACAGAAGGAGGCAACAGAACTACAGAAAGAGGCAAGATAGTTTCAGAAACAGGCAAAAGAGGTGCAAAGAGAGGGGACAGAGTTGCAGACAGAGGAAAGAGAGGCGAAGAAAGAGGGAAGAGGGTACAGAAATCAAGAGAGGTCCAGACATTTGCAAGAGAGGTGCAGAAAGAAGCAAGAGCAGTGCAGAAAGAACCAACAGTGGTGCAGGAGGAGGCAAGAGGGGTGTAGAAAAATTGAAGAAGGGTGCAGAAGTTTGCAAGAGAGGTCCAGACAGATGCAAGAGCAGTGCAGAAAGAACCAACAGAGGTGCAGACATAGACAAGAGGGTGCAAACAGAGGGAAGATAAGTGCATAAAGAAGGAACAGAGGTCCAGAAGGAGGCAACAGAACTACAGAAAGAGGCAAGAGAGTTGCAGAAACGGGCAAGAGATGTGCAGAAAATGGAAACAGGGATGCAGAAAGAGGCAAGAAAGGTACAGAAAGAGAGAAAAGGGGGCAGAAAGGCAAGAAGGGTACAGAAAGATGCAAGAGAGGTACAAAAATAAGCAAGAGGTGTGCAGAAAGAAGCAACAGAAGTTCAGAAGGAGGAAAGAAGGATACAGAAACAGGCAAGAGAAGTACAGAAAGAAGCACAAGAGGTGCAGAAAGAGGAACGAGGGATACAGAAAGAGGCAAATGAGGTGCAGGAGGCAAGAGAGGTACACAAAGAGGGAAGAAGAGTGCAGAAAGAACCAACAGAGGAGCAGAAAGAGGCAAGGGGTGTGCAGAAACAAGCAACAGAGGTATAGAAAGAAGCAACAGATATACAGAAAGAGCCTAGGGAAATACACAAAGAAGCAATAGATGTGCAGAAAGCAGCAGGAAAAGTGCAGAAAGAGGCATGAGAGGTAGAGAATGAGGCAAGAGAAGTTCAGAAAGAAGCAAAAGGGGTACAGAAGGAGGCAAAGAGGTGCTCAGAAAGAGGCCAGCGAAGGGCAGAAAGAGGCAAGAGAGGTGAAGAAGGACATAACAGAGGTTCAAAAAGAGGGATGAGGGGTGCGGAAAGAAACAAGAGGTGTGTAGAAAGAAGCAACAGAGGTTCAGAAGGGGTGAAGAAGGATACAGAAACAGGCAAGAGACGTACAGAAAGAAGCACAAGAGGTGCAGAAAGAGACACGACAAATGCAGAAAGAGGCAAAAGAGGTGCAGAAGGAGGCAAGAGAGTTACACAAAGAGGGAAGAAGGGTACAGAAAGAACCAACAGAAAGATGCAAGGGGTGTGTAGAAACAAGCAACAGAGGTTCAGAAAGAAGCAAGAGGGTTGCCGAAAGAGGCAAGAGAAGTATAGAAAGAAGCAACAGATATGCAGAAAGGGGCTTGAGAAATACAGAAAGAAGCAATATATGTGCAGAAAGCAGCAATATAAATACAGAAAGAGGCAAGAGAGGTACAGAAAGAAGCAAAAGAGGTACAGAAGGAGGCAAGAGGTGTGCAGAAACAGGCGAGAGAAGGGCAGAAAGAGGCAAGAGAGGTGCAGAAACACGTAACAGAGGTTCAAAAAGAGGGAAGAGGGGTGCAGAAAGAAGCAAGAGAGTTACAGAAAGAAGCATGAGAAGTGGAGAAAGATGGTAGAGGGGTACAGAAAGAAGCAAGAGAATTCAGAAACATGCAACAGAGGTGCAGAAAAAGGCAAGATGGGTGTAGAACCAAGAAAGAGAGCTACAGTAAGAAGCAATAGAAATGTAGAATGAAACAACAGTGGTGCAGCAAGAAGCTTGAGGCATGCAGAAAGTGGCAAGTGAAGTGTGGAAAGAAGCAACAGAGGTGTAGAAAGAAGCAGAAATAGTGCAGAAAGAGGCAAGGTTGTTTTAGAAACAGGAACAGAGGTGCACATATAGGGAACAGGGGTGCAGACAGAGGTAAGAGAGGTGAAGAAGATGCAGAAAGAGGCAAGAGGGGTTCATACATTTGCAAGAGAGGTGCAAAAAGAAGCAAGGGCAGTGCATAAAGAACCAACAGAGGTGCAGAAAAGAGGCAAGAGGTGTACAGAAAGAGACAAGAGCTGTGCATAAAGGAGCAAGAGCAGTGCAGAAAGAACCAACAGTGGTGCAAAAGGAGGCAAGAGGGGTATACAAAAAAGGCAGAGGGATGCAGACATTTGCAGGAAAGGTGCAGAAAGAAGCAGAGGAGTGCAGAAATAACCAGCAGGTGTGTGAAACAGACAAGAGGGGTACAGAAAGAGGCAAGAGAAGTGTAGACAGAAGCAACAGAGGTGCAGAAGGAGGCAACAGAACTGCAGCCGGAGGCAAGAGTGTTGCAGAAAATGGGCAAGAGATGTGTAGAAAAAGGAGACAGGGGTGCAGAAAGAGGCAAGAAAGGTGCAGAAAGAGGCAGGAGAGGTGCAGAAATGTGCAACAGAAGTACAAAAAGAAGCAACCAATGGAGGTGCAGAAAGAAGAATGAGAAGTGCAGAAAAAAAGGGGGGTGCATAAAGAGGTAGGATGGGTATAGAAAGAGGCAAGAGAAGTGCAGAAAGAAGCAACAGAGGTACATAAGGAGGCAACAGAACTACAGAAAGAGGCAAGATAGTTTCAGAAACAGTCAAAAGAGGTGCAAAGAGAGAGGACAGGGGTGCAGACAGAGGCATGAGAGGTGAAGAAAGAGGGAAGAGGGTACAGAAATCAAGAGAGGTCCAGACATTTGCAAGAGAGGTACAGAAAGAACCAACAGTAGTGCAGAAGGAGGCAAGAGGGGTGCAGAAAAAGGCAAGAAGGGTACAGAAATTTTCAAGAGAGGTCCAGACAGATGCAAGAGCAGTACAGAAAGAACCAACAGAGGTGCAGACATAGACAAGAGGGTGCAGAAAGAGGCAAGAGAAGTGCAGAAAGAGGCAACAGAACTACAGAAAGAGGCAAGATAGTTTCAGAAACAGGCAAAAGAGGTGCAAAGAGAGGGGACAGTGGTGCAGACAGAGGAAAGAGAGGTGAAGAAAGAGAAAAGAGGGTACAGAAATCAAGAGAGGTCCAGACATTTGCAAGAGAGGTGCAGAAAGAAGCAAGAGCAGTGCATAAAGAACCAACAGTGGTGCAGGAGGAGGCAAGAGGGGTGTAGAAAAATTCAAGAAGGGTGCAGAAGTTTGCAAGAGCGGTCCAGACAGACGCAAGAGCAGTGCAGAAAGAACCAACAGTTGTGCAGGAGGAGGCAAGAGGGGTGTTGAAAAATTGAAGAAGGGTGCAGAAATTTGCAAGAGAGGTCCAGACAGACGCAAGAGCAGTGCAGAAAGAACCAACAGAGGTGCAGAAATAGACAAGAGGGTGCAGAAAGAGGCAAGAGAAGTGCAGAAAGAAAGAACAGAGGTACAGAAGGATGCAACAGAACTACAGAAAGAGGCAAGAGAGTTGCAGAAACAGGCAAGAGATGTGCAGAAAATAGAAACAGGGATGCAGAAAGAGGCAACAAAGGTACAGAAAGAGTGAAGAAGGGGGCAGAAAGGCAAGAGGGGTACAGAAAGATGCAAGAGAGGTACAAAAATAAGCAATAGGTGTGCAGAAAGAAGCAATAGAAGTTCAGAAGGAGGAAAGAAGGATACAGAAACAGGTAAGAGAAGTACAGAAAGAAGCACAAGAGGTGAAGAAAGAGGCACAAGGGATACAGAAAGAGGCAAATGAGGTGCAGAAGGAGGCGAGAGAGGTACACAAAGAGGGAAGAAGGGTGCAGAAAGAACTAACAGAGGTGCTGAAAGAGGCAAGGGGTGTGCAGAAACAAGAAACAGAGGTACAGAAAGAAGGAAGAGGGTAGCAGAAAGAGGAACGAGAAGTATAGAAAGAAGCAACAGATATGCAGAAAGAGCCTAGGGAAATACACAAAGAAGCAATAGATGTGCAGAAAGCAGCAGGAAAAATACAGAAAGAGGTATGAGAGGTACAGAAATAAGCAAAAGAGGTACAGAAGGAGGCAAGAGGTGTGAAGAAAGAGGCAAGAAAAGGGCAGAAAGAGGCAAGAGAGGTGCAGAAACACGTAACAGAGGTTCAAAAAGAGGGAAGAGGGGTGCAGAAAGAGGCAAGAGAGGTACAGAAAGAAGCATGAGAAGTGGAGAAAGAAGCAAAAGAGGTGCTGAAAGAGAAAGGGAGTGTAGAAAAAGGCAAGAGAGGTACAGCAAGATACAAGAGAGGTGCTGAAAGAGGGTAGAGGGGTACAGAACGAAGCAAGAGAAGTGCAGAAACACGCAACAGAGGTACAGAAAAAGGCAAGAGGAGTGTAGAACCAAGATAGAGAGCTACAGAAAGAAGCAATAGAAGTGTAGAATGAAGCAACAGTGGTGCAGAAAGAAGCTTGAGGGGTGTAGAAAGAGGCAAGTGAAGTGTAGAAAGAAGCAACAGAGGTGTAGAAAGAGGCAGAAAAAGTGCAGAAAGAGGCAAGGTTGTTTCAGAAACAGGCAACAGGGGTGCAAAAAGAGGGAACAGGGGTGCAGATAGAGGTAAGAGAGGTGAAGAAAGAGGGAAGAGGGTGCAGAAAAAGGCAATAGGGGTACATACATTTGCAAGAGAGGTGCAGAAAGAAGCAAGAGCAGTGCATAAAGAACCAACAGAGGTGCAGTAAGAGGCAAGAGGTGTACAGAACGAGACAAGAGATGTGTATGAAGAAGCAGGAGCAGTGCAGAAAGAACCAACAGTGGTGCAAAAGGAGTCAAGAGGGGTGCAGAAAAAGGCAGAGGGGTGCAGAAATGTGCAAGAAAGGTGCAGAAAGAAGCAAGAGGAGTTCAGAAAGAACCAGCAGATGTGTGAAACAGACAAGAGGGGTGCAAAACAGACAAGAGAAGTATAGACAGAAGCAACAGAGGTGCATAAGGAGGCAACAGAACTGCCGACGGAGGCAAGAGGGTTGCAGAAAATGGGCGAAAGATGTGTAGAAAATGGAGACAGGGGTGCAGAAAGAGGCACGAGAGGTGCAGAAAGAAGGAATAAGTGTGCACAAAGAGGCAAGCGGGGTGCAGAAGTGAGCAAGAGAGGTGCAGAAAGAAGCAAGATAAGTGCAGAAAGAAGCAATAGAGGCATAAAAAGAGGCAAGAGGGGTGCAGAAAGAGACAGGAGGAGTGCAGAACGAAGCAACAAAGGGGCAGAAATAGGCAAGAGAACTGCAGAAAGAGGCAAGAGTGCAGAAAGAAACAAGAGGGGTACAGAACGAGACAAGAGAAGAGCAGAAAGAAGCAACAGAGGTGCAGAAGGAAGCAAGGGAAGTGCAGAAAGAGGCAAGGGCTTCAGAAAGAGGCAGGAAGGATACAGAAAGAGGCAGGAGGGGTGCAGAAATTTGCAAGATAGTTCCACAAAGACACAAGAGCAGTGCAGAAAGAACAAACAGAGGTACAGAAATAGACAAGAGGGTGCAGAAAGAGGCAAGAGGAGTGCAGAAACACGCAACAGAGGTACAGAAGGAGGCAACAGAACTACAGAAAGTGGCAAGAGAGGTGCAGCAAGAGAGAACAAGCATCTGCAATGCAATAGGTCTCGCATTAGGAAAGTGTGAGCTATTGGTGTTGTAAATGACACATTTTTTAAATATGTGTTGGCTTTGAAATATATCAATTAATAGCATCGTTATTCACAAAGCCAATTCTTACACTTTCATAATATGAGTCCTATTGGCTATGGCAATGCTTGTTGGTAGCAAGCAAGGACAGTGCTGTTGTGGTGCTGAGTGATGATGTGGTTGGGCTGAGTGATGTGGTGGTGTATTAGAGTGATGTGGTGGTGTCCCAGAGTGATGTGGTGGTGTCCCAGAGTGATGTGGTGGTATCCCAGAGTGATGTGGTGGTATCCCAGAGTGATGTGGTGGTGTCCCCGAGTGATGTGGTGGTGTCCCCGAGTGATGTGGTGGTGTCCCCGAGTGATGTGGTAGTGTTCCGAGTGATGTGGTGGTGTCCCTGAGTGATGTGGTGGTGTTCCCAGAGTGATGTGGTGGTGTCCCTGAGTGATGTGGTGGTGTCCCCAAGTGCAGTGGTGGTGTCCCCGAGTGATGTGGTGGTGTCCCAGAGTGATGTGGTGGTGTCCCTGAGTGGTGCCCCTGAGTGGTGCCACTGAGTGATGTGGTGGTGTCCCTGAGTGATGTGGTGGTGTCCCTGAGTGATGTGGTGGTGCCCCTGAGTTGTGCCACTGAGTGATGGGATGGTGTCCCTGAGTGATATGGTGGTGTTCCTGAGTGATGTGGTGGTGCCCCTGAGTAGTGCCCCTGAGTGATGGGGTGGTGCCCCTGAATGATGCGGTGGTGTCCCTGAGTGATGTGGTGGTGTCCCTGAGTGATGTGGTGGTGTTCCCGAGTGATGTGGTGGTGTCCCCGAGTGATGTGGTGGTGTCCCCGAGTGATGTGGTAGTGTTCCGAGTGATGTGGTGGTGTCCCTGAGTGATGTGGTGGTGTTCCCAGAGTGATGTGGTGGTGTCCCTGAGTGATGTGGTGGTGTCCCCGAGTGCAGTGGTGGTGTCCCCGAGTGATGTGGTGGTGTCCCAGAGTGATGTGGTGGTGTCCCTGAGTGGTGCCCCTGAGTGGTGCCACTGAGTGATGTGGTGGTGCCCCTGAGTGATGTGGTGGTGTCCCTGAGTGATGTGGTGATGCCCCTGAGTTGTGCCCCTGAGTGATGGGATGGTGTCCCTGAGTGATATGGTGGTGTTCCTGAGTGATGTGGTGGTGCCCCTGAGTAGTGCCCCTGAGTGATGGGGTGGTGCCCCTGAATGATGCGGTGGTGTCCCTGAGTGATGTGGTGGTGTCCCTGAGTGATGTGGTGGTGTTCCCAGAGTGATGTGGTGGTGTCCCCGAGTGATGTGGTGGTGTCCCAGAGTGATGTGGTGATGTCCCTGAGTGGTGCCCCTGAGTGGTGCCACTGAGTGATGTGGTGGTGCCCCTGAGTGATGTGGTGGTGTCCCTGAGTGATGTGGTGGTGCCCCTGAGTTGTGCCCCTGGGTGATATGGTGGTGCCCCCGAGTGATGTGGTGGTGTCCCGAGTGATGTGGTGGTGTCCCCGAGTGATGTGGTGGTGTTCCCGAGTGATGTGGTAGTGTCCCCGAGTGATGTGGTGGTGTTCCCGAGTGATGTGGTGGTGTTCCCAAGTGATGTGGTGGTGTTCCTGAGTGATGTGGTGGTGTCCCCGAGTTATGAAACGGATCCTTGATGAAACACCATGTCGGAGTATGTAGCACTAATGCATCTCTTTAGGACGTATCTGAGGTACAGCCCAGACACAATCATGCTTTAACCAACAGGTATTTAACCTAAAAATATGCAAATATGAGCTTATCTAGCCCACAGTAAAACCTGCTTGTTAGTAATGCCCCTTGAATGCACAGCCATTTGGCCATGGCATTTATTTAGCCAGCGCTGCATCTAATGTAAGTAACCCACGAATGCGCACTAGGCTACCCACAGTGTGTTTTTTACATTGTGTGCCTTAACGCGAAAGATTTGTAGACTAGACTTAGTCCACCATTGCTCCAAAGTGCAATAATCTTTGTGTGCCATTAATCTTTGGACTTGCATGTAAGTAGGCACCACCTGGGCACATTGTAGCCAGGCGTGGTTATTTTTCAGATAGCCATCATGCATGCCTTCATCCAGTCACATGCATGATGCCATCATCTCAACATACACCTAGGAGCGCTAATAAGTAAGACATGCATGAGAAAACAAACTTGTCGAATTGTACCTGCAATTAATACTTCTTTCCTTTACAGGTAATCCCTACTGAGGATCTGTTAGTAACAAGATCCCACCACACTCACAGCACTCTTTAGGGTGTGTGCTGATATTTACACAACAGTGGCCCTTCATTTTGACCACACGCTTTAATGGTCCTGATGAAAGCCTCGTGAACACTTCTGAAGGCTGAAACTAGTAGACCTAAATCTTTAAGGGATACAGAGGTAGATTTTAAAACCTCACACTGATCCTGACGATGTTGTTACCTATGTCCTAGGGCCCTTCCATTAAAACTTTTGTAAGGGTTATTCCTAGAGGCATTTTTATCACATAACTGCACTTCACATAGCACTTCACTTTTCTCACACAAACAACCAGCTCCGCTGTAATTCAGGCGTTGAAGCACAGCTGGTGATCCAGCTGGACCCCGATGATGAAGCATGCCACCTACTAAGTAGGTGGGTGGGGGATTTCCTAAATACAACTATCAGTTGTTTGCGCTCCTTTTTCGAAGGTTCAGGTCAAGAACTATGACCTAAAACACACTAAAGGACTTGTCCACTTTGTTTATTTGCTGACTGAGGCATCACCAACTTCTGCTTTCCCTCTCGCTAGAGCTCCACTCTCCAGTACTTCCGTGAATATACCAGCGGTAGAGATCAGATAAGCAAGCCGGGGATGGTGATAAAGCCTTGTGGTGGGTGTCGTGGAGCTTGGCATATGACTGCCTGTGGTGGTGTGATCTCAGGGAGGAGAGCACACATAAGAGGCAGAGCCTAGAGGCTAACCTAACTTCCCAGTGACCAGTGGTTCGCACGCGCAGCATATCAGCGAAGAGCCATGCTTGCTGTGTGTACAGTGTGCACTACTCATCCAGTGCACACACACCCCTCATCCGAGCAGGCATTGTTGGGCAAACGAGGACCTGCAAGGCCATTACTTTTCAGGGAAGCTTGACTTCTGGGGCCACAAGCCCCAGCCCTCAGAAACTCTGCATGCTCACTGAACTCTGCGGAATCTCGCAGAGTTTTCCAGCACTTCCACGAATTTCCACGGAGTGAACTCCGTGAGCTACGCCCAGGTTTACTGAAAACAGTGAATGCAGAAGTTTGGGATTTTACAGAGAAAGATATTGAACTAATTAAAGATCTAGATGCAGGCCGAACCACTGTGAAACCAAATGCTTTATATCACAGAACACCTCCATATCATTTGACCCCAGAGACGATTGCAGGAATACAACCAGTGATAGATGACATATTACAAAAAGGAATCCTGAAGGAATAAATTGGAAGTTCATGTAACTCTACAATAATGGGTTTGCAGAAACCCAACTGTAAATACAGGATAGTTAAGGATTTACGAAAAGTATGTGAGATAGAAGTTTCCTGTTGTCCTGTGGTACTGAATCCAGCTATCATGCTGTTTCAAATCCCCAATACTGCAGAGTGGTTTACAGTCATTGATTTGTGCCAGGCTTTCGTCTCAGTGCACTGCATGAAGAAGCCCAAATTATATATTCTTTTACATTCCAGCAGAAGGTATTAACATGATGTTGTGTCCCATAAGGGTATACAGAGAGTCCATCCATTTTTAAGCAAATCCTGAAATGAAATTTAGAAACCCTACAGATGCCCTGTAGGTCAACCCTTGTGCAATACATAGATGATCCGCTTCTGAATCAGAAAAGTGAGATAACATCACTGTACTTTTGATTCATTTGGCTGAGAACGGACACAAAGTGTCTCCAGGAAAACAGCAGTATTGTCAAGAAGAGGTTCAAATTCTGGGACCCTTTATTGTAAAAGGAGCTAGGAAAGTGTCACCAGATAGAGTGGAAGCAATTTTGCAGATGAATCCACCTCAAACTCAGAATATTCTAGGCAGTGGTTAGCTTCTGTGGACAGCAGATGCCAAACTTTTCCTTGGTGGCCAAGTCTTTACTGAGGCTGGCACAAAAAGATGTATCTGATCCGAATCCATGGGACAACGGGCTGGCACAAAAAGATGTATCTGATCCGAATCCATGGGACAACGAATGTGTATGAGCGTTTCTAGATTTTAAAGAGAAATTGTGCCGCAGCCCAGCACTAGGAATGCCAGATCATACTAAAGAATTCACTCTGTTTTGCAGTGAGAAAGATGGGTTCGCTCACTCGGTTTTGACACAAACACATGGAGGATCCCGAAAGCCTTCCCAGTTGCCTTAAAGCGGTGGCCACTGTACGTACTAGTCTGGAAAAGAGCGATAGCATAGTGAAGGGATACCCATTAACTGTCATGGTCCCACACTCTGTGGAGCTACTGCTAACAAGAACAAAGACACAATATATGACCCATAATAGGTTTACCGGATAAGAGCAAAATATACTCTCTTCTGACATTATTATTTTAAAACCTTGTACAGCTCTAAATCCTTCAATGTTGTTACCTGTAAATAATGTCATAATTGTGATTAAAGTGAACATGATTGTCTAGATGTCACAGAATTGTGCCCCAAACCATGCCCTGCTGACATTAAGGACAACTCCCTGATTGAGCCTGATCATGTGTTATAAGTAGATGGCTCATGCTTGAGAGGAAATGATGGCATACTCAGAGCATCATTTGCCTTGTGCACTACAAATTATGTAGTTGAAGCTTCATGGCTCCGAAAGTTTTTTTTCTGCCCAAGCTGCTGAACTTGTTGCTCTTACTAGAGCCTGCACTTCAACTGCTCAAATGAGAGTCGCCATGTTCCCAGACAGCTAGTATGGGTTTGGTGTCTTCCATGATTTCAGATAATTGTGGTCACAGATGGGCTTCCCTACATCTTCAGGTACCCTATCAAGAACAGAACCTGCATCAAGGACCTGTTGGATGCTCTGCAATTACCAGGAGAAATTGTTGTAGTAATGTGCTTAGTACATCAAGGAGGAAGCAAGTACTTTGCCTTGTGCAACTGATAGGCTTAGTAGCAAGGTACTGTGCACTGTTAGCCTGTCCCTTTAATGGAAATTTCACATATGATTCTAAAGAGGAGAGTTCTTTTGCAATGTTGATTAAAGTTACTGTTAGAAATGGGATTTTTGGTGGACTAGGGCATGTGCCAAAGCCATGCAGTAACCACCACTCTAGTCAGGATAAGGGAGTTACACTCCTAAAATAACCCCTGCTCACCCCCTTGGTTGCTTGGCACGAGCAGTCAGGCTTATCCTAGAGGCAGTGTGTAAAGCATTTGTACATAACCACCAGTAATACAGTGTTTAGCACTACAAAAGGACTCCAGTTAAAAAAATATCCAGTATTTTTCTATACTTAAGACGAGACCAAAAATGATAAAAATCCACAATACAGTACTTAAAAATCTTCAGTTATCAAAATATGCTTTAAAAGCAGTTCCTTAATGTCGATAGCTCAGTCCGGGGCTATCACCGCGTCATGAGCAAACAAATCTAAACAGTTCTGGTTGACCACGGCGTCGCGGGACAGCTATGGTATCAGGAAGACCTGCAAACAGTACCTTTTAGAAATGCAGGGTTGTCGGCGACCTCTCATTGGGCTTCCGAAAGCACGACGTCTGCAGGCGTCGGTTCCGAAGCTTGGTGCAGGGGTCGTCGGGGCCCTCGAAGTCACAAGCGTTGCAGATCGATCTCCTCTCTGATGAAGTCAGGAGCGCTGGCGTGGGCTGGCGTTGTGTGCTGCGGTGGGAAGTGCAGCAGTGCGGCGTGAGGTGCCCTCAGGCCGCGGTGCGAGCAGCTGCTCGGTGGTGGCGTCAGATGGCGTCGTCAGTGAGACCAGGTTCATGGTGCAAAGTGAATGCAGTGCTCGTCGCGGTGCTGACAGGTCATGGTGCAAGCAGTGATGTCGTTGTCACTGCTCACTCCAAACTGGAGTCAAAGCGGAGGCATAGGTAGGCCATGGCTGCGGTGCCGGATGAGGGCGGTGCATCATGTAACTTTACAAGCGGTGCCCTCGATCCACTGTGCAAGCAGCGGCATCAATTTCGGCGTGGGGCGTCGTCATCTGGGATACCAAGGCATCATCGTGAAGCGAGGTGGTGTGGAGTGCGGTGCCCATAGGTTGCGGTACGAGCAGCGGCTCAGTGGCGGCATCAGCAGGCATCATTGGTGAGACCAGGGTCGCTTTGCGGTGGTGCCCACTGCAGTGCCAAGGCTTCGTTATGCAGCGAAGCAGTGCGGAATGCAGTGCCCACAGGTTGCAGTGCAAGCAGAGGCTCGGTGGCGGCATCAGCAAGCGTCGTTGGTGAGACCAGGGTCACGGTGTGGCGTTGCGGCGGTGCCCTCTGCGGTGCCTCCAGGACACGGAGTCGGCAGCGGCGTCGTAGATGTCGTCGGGTTGCTTTACTTTTGTTGCAGCACAAAACACACAGTCCCCAGTGCTGAGGGCAGAAGAACTTGAAGTCTTTGCTGTTCCTGACCCTTCTTGAACAGGGGGCGAGCTCTACCTCAAGCCTTAGGGTGGTCTTTCCCTATTATTTTCGCCTTTGCCTCATTTTTCCCACCTTCTGTTTGTTGGCCTTAGGTTTAATTAAAAAATTAATTATGTGCTTATATAGCGCAGGAATCACTCCCGAAGGGGTACCTCCGCGCTTCGACCGCTGCGAAACCCTTCCTGGTTTTCCTGAGAGATGGTCCCTTAATGGGTATCTCCAGGGTGAGACCAGGCATCCCCGGCGGTCTGGTGGGGCCGTTAGTGAAGATGAGGCAAGCTAGTGCCCAGAGTTGCCGAGTGTGATCGCTGATCAGAGTGGGCACCGAGGCGAGAGAATTATCGAGTCCGCTGACCCTGGTCCAGAAACCTGCCGCGTCGGGAATCGAACCCTGGTCCCGGGCCGTCCTCTGCTCTCGGGTCTGCCGCCTCTAACCAGTGAGCCACACTACTTCTGGGCTACTTCCCATTGCTAGGCAATGCTAGGGTGTAGGTGCTCTCTTCCCCCAACATGGCTGCCACTGACACCTGCTACTGCAGTGTGGTCTTTTTAGACGCACTCTAGTAGCCAGGAGCTGGCTGGAACCCTTAAACATTGTTGCAATACCAGCCTGCCTGCCTGTCCATAGCTGGAGTGAAGAAGCTCCTGGAACCTTTCAGAATAAGGGAGTGGTCACCAACTTCCCCCTGCCAACTGCCACTATAAAAGAAAAGGGAGGGAACCTTTCTAGTCAGTTGGCGCATTACTTGCCTGGGGGACCCTACGCAGGAGACTTAGGTGGTAGGGCCTAGTCAGGAACCTATACCACTGGGGGTGACAGGGTTTAGGTGCTGACCACCAAGCTGAGTAAGGAACACTTAGCTAGCCCACTGATCTGACCCGGCGGGAGGGGAACCCAGGGACCACCTGAAGTGACCTGCTGAGGAAAGCCTTCAACTCAACCCCCCCTCCTCAAGAAACCAAGAGACTGTAACCTATCAAGGGCGCAGGAACCACCAAGCACTAAGAACAATTCTGTACTAACCAGGACTGCCGGGGATCAACCAGGTAACCAGCTCCTGTCAGCTGCCCTGCACTGTCCTGCCTATGCCCCTGCTCTGTCCTGACTGAACTGCCTGGCCAAGATTGCCTAACTTATGATCAGCGCTCTCCTGCCGAGACCCCTGAGAAGCGCTAAGGTTCTAGAGCAGATTGCTGCCCTGAAGCACTATGCCCGCAAAGCGCTATTGTTGAGACTGCCCCAGTGCGGTAATCTGCCAGAGACTGCGGTTCCGCTGAACTGTTCCTGAAGCGCTGTGCCTCTCAAGCGCTGTGCTGTCCATCGCGCGGCATCCCCTGACTCACCGCTGCAGCCCGGGCTCCCCGGTGGGTGCTTTAGAGAGCCGCCCCTTTTTCCCCTGAGTGCCGTGGCTGGAGCGCTTGCTGACGATCATCCGGCCCGGCGTCCCAGCATTGCAGGATCGCTGCCTTGGAGTGCGCCTGAGGGCGAGGTTCGCCCCTTCCACCGGTGCGTGCCTGGAGGAGTCCTCCTGCGAGGTGCATAGTTGCGGCGGCCCTCGGTGCCAGGAGAGGGCCACCTGAGTCAGTGCAGGCCGCGCTAGGTCTGAAGGACTCCTCTCACGTCACGTGACGGGGGCGTCGATACCAACTCCGCCCCCGCCGCGCTCCTATCGGGTCCTGACGTCGCGCCCCGCAGGCCGCGCTTCCATTGGTGGCTGCGGGAGCGCCCTTGCCTCCTATTTGTCCCCGAGTGCGGCCAGGCTGAGGAAAGGCCCGGGATCGGGCGAGACACCGGCGCGTGGGCTCAGATCGAGTCGGTAGCCCCTGCCGACTGCACGGGCCGAGTAAGCCCCCGGAGAGCAGGAGCCCTCCCTTGCCTTCTGATTCCACCGCAAGGGGCCGGAGGAGGCCCGAAACCCGCAGGTAACGTCCTGGGGGAGGGCGGACAACACGAGCAGAGCGGGGCCTCCCAGGAGTGAAAAGGAGGCCCCAAAACCGCCCCTCCCCTCTGGAGGACTTGAGACTGGGCCCCGTTGGCCCCATACCACGTTAAGAATTGTCCCAGACTCTGGAAGATCCCTAGACCCGAGGCCAGTCGAGTTAACCCCTGCCTGGGGTAAAGTTAAAGGCTCATCTTAGCCCTATACATGTTTAGTGCTGGCTAGTGCCAGGGTTCACTTCTGCTAATGAGATGGCTTTCCTTTAACGCAACGGTTTTCTCCTGAATGGTTAAATGTTGCTCTACATAGGGAGCTGATTATTTCTGGCCTGATGAAATGGTTATTCCTGATTGATTTTACCTAATGCAACGGTTTACTTCTACTAAATGGAAGGTTGTTCACCCCTGATGCAATGTTCAGAATTACTTGGTGAAATGTTTCCTCTTGCTTAACAAGAGGTGGCCTGATTTGTAGGGATCTGATTATTCCTACTTCATGAAATGTTATTTAAATGTCTTTATAAAGAATTCCTTGCAGGTGCTGACTAGGAGCAAGGCTGTTGCCAGGCCTACAGTTATTTAATATTTAATATTTATGTATTTAAAGTATTTATGGACGAATAATGAAACACCTGTGCTTTTAAGGGAAGGTAATAAGTTATTGCTACTGTGATTTTTGATTGCCCTGATTTTGATAAAACGTATTTGTTTGAATCAAACCTACTGGTGTGGTCTCAGTTTCTGCGTGCACTTATTGTTTCAGTGGATGCGTGTGTTGTGCAGTCACTTAACACCTAAGCTTCGGGTGCCTACCGGCTCAGTCCATGCTACCCCCAGGGATCTGGTGAACCCAGTTCCTACAAGTAGATTGCAGAAAGTCCAGTCCAGTCCTTTCACTACCCAAGAAAGAAGCATCCACTGCAGGACAACGCAGCAAAGCACACAGCAAAGTGGTAGTTCCTCATTACAGCTTCTGCAGCTCTTCTTCTTGCAGTCTTCTTGGTCCAAAAGAGTTCTAAAGTTCAGGGGTCTGCGCCTCAATATTTATATCCCAAAATCCTTTGATCTCTTAGGCAGAGAGTGTCTGTGCCCAGCCAGAACCAGTTCTGCCTCCTCTGGTGTGACTTCCTGGCCAGAGGTAGAGACAGCATTGTCAGAGGCAGACCAGGCCCTTTGAGGTGCAAGGAAATCTTCTTCCCCTTCCCCAGTTGCAGCCAATGTCTATTCAGCCCTTGCCTGACTCACCTCGACTATCTGAAGCCAATCCTGCTCCCCAGCCTTCTGTCATCCAAAACCCAGACAGGCAATCCACATTCCAACAGAGGCACACTGGATGACTGAGCTAGAAAATACCTACTTTCTAAAAGTGGTATTTTCAAACACAGAATGTAAAAATCACCTTCACTAAAAGATGCATCTTTAAATTTTGAGTTCAGGCATACTAAACTTCATTTTCCTATCTAGTTCCCAGCGCCAGTGATGTTTATAGGATGTTATAAACAAACTTCCCATTCTGTTCCATGGGGAACAGGTAGCCTTGCAATAGTGAAAAACGAAATTGGCAGTAATTCACTATCAGGAAATGCCACACACACCAGGGCATGTCCTGCCTTTCTCATACACTGCACCTTGCCCACAGGGGTACCTTGGGCCTACCTTAGGGTGGCTGACATGTAAGAAAAGGGAAGGTTAGAGACTGGCAAGTGTGTGCACTGGCCAAGTAGGCATGGCAGTTACAAACTGCGCACAAACTCTGCAATGGCAGGTCTGAGTTACCTTTTCAGGGCTGCTCACTTGGGTGGCACAATCAGTGCTGCAGGCCCTCTAGTAGCATTTGATTTGCAGGCCCTGGCACACTCCGTTCACTTTACTAGGGACTAACAAGCAAATCAAATATTCAATCATGGAAACACCAATCCATAGTACAATTTACACAGATGAAGAACCGGAATAACTCGCTCACTGGGTCTCGGCCGCAGGGGAACCGCCCAATTCTTCCATACCCTAAATAAGTAGTAAAAGGATACACAGGAGCCTTCGTCTGCAGGAGGAACCCAGATATATTCAAATAGCCCGGGCTATTGAACAGAGTCCCAAGCTCGTTAGAAACAAGACAGAGGAGGCTGCTGCTTTACTCCGCAGCTTACAGGCCTTTTATACTTTTCCATTCTAGTCTTTTGGCTGTTAGTTCATTGTTCAATCAGGGCAGTGTTTGCAGTTGATAACCAGATTCAGACGATGTTTGTAGATGGTGACCTAATCAAGGCTTGATACACAAATCATGGTTCACTCGGCTTGATCAAGGCTCAGTCTTTCAGGTCATTGTTCACTCAGCTTGATCAAAGCCCGGTCTTTCAGGTCATTGTTTAATCACCCTGATCAAGGCCCAGCAGTCAGACCATTGTCCAGATAACCTGATCACGGTGTCAAGGATGTTTACCAGGCTGGGAGCAGGAGATGGAAAAAAAATCATTTACACAGAGTGTGAGTGTCTTGTGGCTTTCTGTTGAAGTGCAGACAACAGGGGGGGTTGGGTGTGCGACAGTTCCTGGGCAGAAATGCAGGCTGCAAGATGGCTGTTGTCGTGTTAGTTATATTTTCCTCAGGCATCAGCAGAAACGACCAGGTGGGTCATGTGGAAGTGTTTGACATGAGATGGCACTGAAAAAACGATGGAGTCCCGGTACAAATGATGCCGATCAGAAGAACACTTTTCCTCAGACCCTCCTTTTGCCATTGAGTGGCAAATACTTTTAGAAATGTCAGTGTTCATAAGGCCATCGGTTTCTTGTTGGAGCATCATCATCATATTGGTGTTGTGAATGTTAGAGGGTGGAGGCTTGATGGTCTGGACACACATTGTACAGAGCACTGGCAGGCACTGAAAGCACAAACAGCAGGAGACCAGGACAGTTACTCCCAAGGCAAGGAAGATGAGGACCCTCCAACCCCACTGGGAAAGGAGGCCCCAGATCCAGCCTGTGAGGGACCAGTTGCCTTCATCCAGATGAATTTCGGAAGAAAGGCGATGCAGACGCTGGATGGCATCGTACACTGTAGGTGCGTTGTCTGGGACGTACATGCAGCAGCTGGAGCCGATCAATTTACACACACCACCACGATCAGCAAGGATGACAGCTAGGACCAGTCCGTTCTGAAGCATTATGAGTCAGTCCGCCTGTAGCTCTGTAGTGATGTTGGAGAGGGCACTAGCTGTTACTGTGATGGTGGCTTCAAGGACCCTGGTCAGTCCTCGTACAGCCCGACTGTTGGCCATGGGGCCCTAGAAAGGAAGGAAACCTTTAAAGAAGTCCCCGGTTTCCTGGCCAGCTGTATCCTCGGCTGATATGATGCCCCTACGTGAGTGGCACAGAGTGCCCTTCATTGACAGGTGGTAACCTCCTTGGGTAGAATACGTTCGTGGAAGGAGGCAGGCCAGATAGCAGGTACCAGACCAGTTATGGGGGAGCCAAGTGTAGGCGGCAGTGCCACAGATGAAATAGGTGTTGGGGGATGCCACCAGTTTCGGAGGAGATGTAGAGTTGAAAGCTTTTGTGATATCACATGTACTGGTGCCAACTTTCTTAGTCCCTAGGCCATGGATGCAGACACAGCCTTGCACATTTATGACATTCACAGTGTCTCATTCATCAGGCAGTATCCTTCTTTTGCGGAATCAAGAAAATGTTTGTTGAGTGGTTGAGTTGAATACTACCATCTCATAGAGTTCATCTGGTGATAGTAGCGATGTGGATGAGCTAGTCGGGCAAAAAGGAGCATTGGCATGGCTGGATCTGTTCCACCAGAAGTCATCCTGAAATGTTCCAAGGGCAGAATTGGCAGTACCATTGACAGTGTAGGCCTCCTGCATCAACATCCACCATGCAAGACAAGACCCAGAGATGGAAAAGGGGTAGGGAAAGAATGGGACAGGGTGTATCATGAAATGCAGCATCAGTCCACAAACCCAGCAGTTGGAAGTGATCATGAACAGCTGGTGATGATGTAACATTTGGATGAAGGTGTTATTGAAGAATTCTGCACGGCGGGGTAATTTGTGGGCTGGTAACGTGTAATACTGGTGCTCTGCAGGAGTCGGGGTAGGAGTTAGTGAGGTGACAGGATGGTAGATTAGTAACTGCCAACCAAGGATAGACAGGATGAGGGAGACAAACAGCGTCACCACGGTGGCCATGAAGCATTTACTATGTCGGAGACTGACATATTGTTTCTGGATTCAGGTGTTTTGGATGGCAGCCATTGTGCTAAGCCAGGGACCTCTAGTGGCTGTCTGTGATTGGTGGTTGCTTCATTGGGCGCAGGTGCCAAGGGCCCTATGGCGTACCTTAGTCTGACACACCAGCACTACTATCAGCCGGGGAAGATGACAGCCCTACAGCCTTTAGGCACTTGGCGAAGTCAAGGGCAAGCCTTCCCTCGGGGGCGCAAGTTATATCGGTCGGAAGTAGGGACAGTATGGTCGGGAAACAATTGTTCTTGGTGTTGAGCAGAGTTAAGGGAGGGTCCCACCCTTCCTTTCAGTATGCTGTCACTCTCTGCTTCCGTAGATGCAGTCTGGCATCGCTGAATGGGACAAACGTCGGGACTGTTTCTGTTTCTGAGTCTCCTTGTCCTTCCGTCACCCACTGATCATAGGGAAGGGGCAGAGGCACACGCAGGCAGTGAGACAAATGCACCCAATTCTTCCGACCTTCTACTTTCAAGGTGGTGCGTGTGGCCAGCAACACCTGACGGGGCTGTGTCCAGCGGGGCTCGAGGCTTTTCACTAAGACCCAATCACCAGGTTGGAGGAGGTGTCCTGGGCCCTCGCTTTTGTCAGGTATGGCCTCATGCACCTGGTGATAAAGATTACGAAAGGTATTA
Organism: Lissotriton vulgaris; assembly: GCF_964263255.1. Lineage (NCBI taxonomy): Eukaryota > Metazoa > Chordata > Amphibia > Caudata > Salamandridae > Lissotriton > Lissotriton vulgaris. Next base: position 287,232 of record NW_028254183.1, read on the forward strand.
GTTAGACTGTACAGATAATCAGTTAATACAGGGTATTCAGCATCAGACAGTTTCTTAGGCTGTGGGACACCCCATACATTGGCAGGCCTCCCAAACACAATCTCGTGGGGGGATAGCCCTATTCTGGTGTGGGCCATTGTTCTTGTGGACAGTAAGGCCAAGGGCACAGCATCAACCCAAGTGACACCTGTCTCTGCTACTATTTTGGCCATTTTAGTTTTTAGATTGCCATTGTACACCTCCACTAGTCCTGCTGACTGGGGGTGGTTAGCTGCATGAAAAGTTTATTTTATACCCAATGCTGTGCAGACATATTCCATAATTTGAGCCGTAAAGTGTGTCCCATTGTCACTCCAGACAAAGCGGGACAAACCGACTCGTGGGAGGTACTCCTTTAATAGCACTTTGGCGGTGGTGAAAGCGGTGCAGTCTTTGACTGGGTAGGCCTCCACCCATTGGCTGAAGGTACAGACCACTACCAGGACATATTTCAAATTGTTACATCTGTCCATCTGGATGTAATCCATTTGGAGGACTTCAAAAGGGAAGGTAGGATGAGATATTCCTCCCTTAGGAGTAAATATGCCTTTTCCTGGGTTATACATTAGGCAAATCATGCATGTTTTGACCAGCTTGTCAGCATATGCTGGTATCTTAGAGTTGTACCATGTAGGTTCGAACAGTTTACATATCCCTTTTGTACTGATGTGAGCAGGACCATGGGCCATCGTAACTACTGATAGCACATGACTGTCAGGTAACATCCATTGTCTTTTCATAGTCGTACGGACCCAACAACCATCAATTCCCTCCTTTGCTAATTGCTCCTTTCACACCCTTAGTTCCTCAGAAGTAGTATGGGACTGAAAATCAATCACACTCTGTACTGTGTTTTCAACCATGCCATTGTCTCCACCCACCAAGTGGGACCTCCTACATACATTCCTTCCGTTTTCCTAAGAGCAATTTGTCTGGCCGTCTGGTCAGCCAGGGCATTACCTTTCCCAACATCATCTGTCACTTTCTTATGGGCTTTACATTTTATAATGGCCACCTTTCTGGGGAGTGTCAGGGACTCTAACAATCGGTGAATTAGGGGGCCATGTTGAATCTTGGTCCCATGGGAAGTAAGGAAATTCCTTTCTTTCCATAATCTGCGGAAGTTGTGTGCTACCCCGAAGGAATATTGGCTGTCAGTATAAATATTTATCGTAATCCCTTTGCTTAACTCACAGGCTCTAGTGAGGGCCACTAATTCTGCTGCTTGAGCAGAGCACTGTAGAATCTGAGCTGTTTCTACCACTCGCCCTAATGTTGTGAGGGCGTAGGCGGCTGAGGTGTTACCATCTGACCCTCTGAGACACGATCCTTCCACATATAGTGGACCTTCTGGTTCTGCTATTGGGCCGTCCCTTCGTCTCCTCCTCTGTCCTTAATATGCAGTCATATGGGTCTAAGCGGGCATCCTGAGTATCCAGTGGGAGTAATGTGGTGGGGTTTAGTACAGTGCATCTTTTGATGTTAATGTGGCTTGCAAAGAGGGTCAGTTCATATCCTGTGAGTCGTGCGCTAGTGAGGTACTGTATCTTGGTGTTATTAGGGAGAGTATCTACAGAATGGGGGACCATCAGAGTCAGGAGGAGTTCATGACGATCCCCGCACTCTGACGGACCATGAGGGCGACCGCAGCGGTCGCCCGTAGGCATCCTGGGAGAGCCCTTGCAACAGGATCTAAGGTGGCTGAAAAATAGGCACATGGCCAATGGTGACCTCCGAACATCTGGGTCAAGACAGAGCATGCACAGCCGTCTGTCTCATGTACAAAAAGAAAACATTGTTTGTTATAATCAGGAGTACCGAGAACTGGAGCAGTACACAGAGCCCTCTTTAAATCTTGGAAGGCCTGCGCATGCTCTCTAGTCCAAGGAAAGGAGCAGTCTGATATGTCTTTAGTGGTGAGGACAAGAAGAGGTTTGATCATGGCCGACAAATTAGAAATCCACTGTTTACAGTATGAGGTTAGGCATATGAAGGCTCGCTCGTGCTTTTGTGTTCGTGGGGCCGTCATAGCATTGATAATGGCTACACGATCAGCGGTGAGCTGCCTTCCCTCCTTCGAGAGGAGGTGACCTAAATAGGCCACCTTCTCTTGACAAAACTGAAGCTTTTTCAAAGAGACTTTGTGATTATGGAGGGCAAGGTGGCGTAACAAACAGAGAGTAGCCTTTTTACATGCTGGGGCAGAATTTGCAGCAATGAAGAGGTCATCTACATACTGTAATATTGTGGAATTCTCAGGGAGTTCCAAGGAATCTAGTTGACTTTTTAGGGCTTGACTATAGGTACTGGGGCTCTCGGTGAAACCTTGAGGGGCGCGGCAGAATCTAAAGCTCCGCCCACCAAGGGAGAAACCAAAAAAATGTCTGCTGTCAGGATATATGGGAATGCTGAAAAAAGCATTCTTCAAGTCTATGACAGGGAAGTGCGTTGCGTCAGAAGCGACCATCGTTAAGAGGGCTGTAATGTCGGGGACAACAGGATATTGGGAGATTGTTATTTTGTTACGGGCTCTTAGGTCAATCACGAATCTGTATATTTTAGGGGAGAGAGCATCTCCATTCGTCTTTTTAAGAACGGGAATAATGGGACTGTTACAGATATTGCCACGTGTTTCCTCCACTACGCCCTTGTCCATTAATTCAAATATTATTGTTAAAGGGGTCATTTCTCCTTCCGCGGGCAGTCGATACTGCCGGAGGCGGGGGAGAAGTGCACCTGGCTGGATGCGTACCACATGAGGGGTGTGTTGGCAGACATTTTCACCAGGATATTTTCCTCAGGCAGTTTCCCTATTAGTTGGAAGGAGACCTCTGTTCTCCAGTTACTTAAGAAACCTACCTTAGACATTTCCATGACATCGAATTATCACCCCATTGCACGCCTTCCTCTACCAGCCAAAATTGTTGACATAATTATGAACGTCCAATTGACTCAGTATATCAAGGACAATGGGTTGTTGGACCATTCTCAGTTTGGCTTCCACAAGGAACACAGTACCGAGACAGCACTCATTAAGGAGACCGAAGAAATTACAGTGGTTATGGACGGTGGAGGTACCGCTGCACTAATCCTACTCGACCTCTCCGCCGCATTCGACACTGTTGATCATACTCTCCTGATTCACCGATTAAAAACTTTAGGTGTGGATGGCATGTCATTGTCCCTGCTGGCCTTCTTTTTTTGCAGGAGAGGAGATCAACAGTGTCGCTCGATGGGTTTAATTCGGAGCCTTACGTGCTGCCTTGTGGGGTTCCGCAGGGAAGCTCAATGAGTCCACTGTTGTTTAATGTCTACGTTACTGAACTTGCGTTGCTGGTTAGAGACTATGGCTTTTCATTAACATCGTATGCAGATGACTCTTAGATTGTGGTTGCAGCTCATAAAAAACAGAACTCACCTGCTGTGCAATTCCATAACTGCATGGCCGCTATTAACATAACATCTGGATGAGTAGTCACTGCCTCAAATTAAACTCTGAGAAGACGGAAGTGTTGATATTTGGCAATCTACAACCTTCCTGGAGCAATCTCTGGTGGCCTGCAGAAATGAGCTTGCCGCCCATTCCAATTGCAAAGACTTGAAATTTGAGCATTTTGATTGAGAACAGACTGACGTTCATTCAACAAACCAATGCCATTGTGTCTGCTTCCTATTTCCTGATAAAAAAATCAGGAAGGTACTTCCCTATATTCCTGAGGAAACCAAGAAAGTGGTCATCACTTCCCTGATATAGTCCATGTTGGATTATTGCAACATGCTTTTTTTGAATGCCCAGAAGCAGTGCCTGAGGAAACTTCAGGGAGTTCAAAGCTCAGCGGCTTGCCTTTTGCTGAGCCTACCCCGGCATAAATCCATCTCAGAGGAAATTCGGAAGCTGCATTGGCTTCCAGTGGTGCAATGGATCAAATTTAAGGCGCTTTGTGTGGCCTTTAAAGCCTTGACACAGAAGGGTCTGTTGTTTCTGCAGGAGCTTTTCGTGTGGTACCAGCCAGGCAGATCACTCCGCTCTACGGGTGCAAAACTACTTACAGTGCCGAAAATTAGGACCTTGCATTGGGGAGGACGGAGCTTTCAGTACGGTACTTCTACGCTGTGGAACCTGTTGCCACCTGAGATTAGGAAGGCCGGCTCTCTTTTGAGCTTTAGAAAAACTTGAAAACCTGGTTGTTCCAGTGAGGGGTGTCAGTGGGGGTTTTGCTCATGGTTTGAGAGCCGAGACACCATTTTTGGTATTTGCGCGCTTTACAAATATCATTATCATTATCATCATTATCATTATCCTATGTTGAGTCACCCTACATCAGTGTCTGATGATGCCCAGAGGGAGGAAGGTAAAGACTGAAACTCTGGTGGGTGGGGACCTGATAGATACATATAGGAATCTGCGGTGGGGGAAATTGTTAGGGATACACCTTGGGGACTACATGATATGGTCACATACAGAGCTGTCAGTAAATCCATACCTAACAGGTTTTCACTGCAACCTGTAGTAAGGACCAAGGGAGCATCAACATGTGCAGACCCAATATCGAGAGGGAGGGGTTCAGAGACAGGGCTGGTCACAGGTGTTCCTGCAAAACCCACAGAGACATTCATATTGCCAGAAAGGGGTGCCTCCGGGACTGACAGAGGTGCAATAGAAGACCTGGTGGCCCCAGTATCTAAAAGAAAATTCTGATCGTTCCCCACAAGTGACATTTGAACATACGGGCCCCTTTGATCCACTGGAATTTGCACTCTGGAAATACCCTTTTCCTGGCTGTCCTACGCGTGGTAGGACCCTGTCTCATCAACTTCATCATAATCATCATTATAATAAGTGCATGTTGCTTCGTACCCATCAAACCTATTGGCCGGGCGCTGCCGGACGAGAGTGTCATCCCTGGGCCTACGTTCTTTATCCTGTGGATGGGCGGGCCATGGTCCCTAGTTGGCCTCCCCTCCCTGGGAGCACGAGGCAGAGGCTTCCCTGTTCAGATGTTTTCAGCTAACACAGGACACTCATCTATCCAATGGCCGTACCCCTTACAATTAGCACACTGATCTGTTTGGAGGGTTCCCGTATGTTGAGGGCTGGAGGGGGTAGACTGGCTAGCCCTCGGAGGGGGTTGGGGTTGAGGTCTGAAATTCCCGCGGGCATCGGGAACTCAGGGAGGGTAAGCCTGCTGCAGAAGTGCCTTAGTATTAAGATCCCTAACATTCTTGCCTTCCTTCTCTCTATCTTTATTCTCCCTATTCTCGTAATATTGTGCCATAACCAATTTACCAGTCATAGTTTGGGCAGGCCACATACTTTCAACTTTCTTCAGCCTGGCGGAGATCTCAGGAAGCAGGTTGATGACAAACTTATCGACAAATACTGGGCCGGAACCTGGGGTCCGGGGATCCAAACCACTATGTCCCTTGTATTCTGTCTCAAAACGGGTAAAGAAGTCAGCCACATTCTCATCTTTTCGCTGCCTACAGGCGTTTATTTTATTCCAGTTAATGACAGTTTCCGGCAAAAGTGTTTTCATAAACGTCATTATTTTACCGGGCAGAGTCAGGATGGCAGCTACTGGTTTAGTCCATCCTACCTTTGCTTCTTCCATAGCCTCTAGGTCAGTCCATTTACCTCCCAATGCCACTTCATGGTCAGTATGTCGAATCTTGTCCCAAATTTCAGTGGGGACAACCATACCAAAAAGTTAATCTATATCCTCAAGAACAAGAGTACCTGCAGATATAATCTAACCTAATTCTCTGTAAAAGGCAGCCAGATTCTTCCGGGGATCTGGTAATTGGCCTTTTAACTGCATTACTTCTGACCTTTTCAAAGGAACATGAACCCAAAGTCTGCGCCAGTGTGCCTTAACAGCCCCTCGGCCACTATTTTGGGCATCGGTTAGTGCGTTAACAAAGACAGGGGGCGCCTCTCTCATTGGCATAGCTGTTTCTAGAGGGGTGTTGGGAAAAGTAGTCATATCACGGTAAGCCATTAAAGCAGACATAGCCCAAACATCCCCTCTCCCTGAACATCGCCTCTTTTTATTTGCGACCTAAGGTCAATTAATCCGGTGGGTACCGGCATAAGCGCATTCTCAAATCTGTGCATGACCAGGGTACACATGTATTCAGCCCAGGTGGTCTGTTCCATAATCGTCCACTGGGAAAAGGTGGACCATATTTCTTTGAAGACATAAATATTCCCCTTATTTATCCAACATTCACACTGATGCCTCTGTAGGTCATTTTCTCGAAGGGACGAAAAGCTGACTGCAGAGCGCAAGAAGGCCAGTCGGGGAGAATTCAACAATTCATATAAATCCTGCTTAACTGTAGACCACGGGGAAGTAGGAAAAGGGCGTGCAGGGGTAAAGCCGCAGGGGTTGGGCGGATGGGGACTTGTTGTCAGTCCCGCAGCGAGGACAGGGTTAGCGGCTGTGGTCGGTGTCATAGGAAAAATCAGGAGGGATGGTGTGACAGGGAGATCAGTAAGAGGGGCAGTGGGGGCAGCAGTGGTCGGTGGCGGGGGGACATGCAGGGTGTGAGGCGTCAGGGCAGGGTACATTGGGGCATATGCAGGAGGGCTTTCTAGCATGGTATCAAGCAAGGAATCACCTTCTTCTCCCCCTTCCATATGGCCCTTTCCTTACTCCTCATGAGCTGTATAACATTTTTGTACCCGGGCCCCATGCTTCCTATCAGCTATTTCTACTGATTTTGTCATATGATTTTATAAATTTTCTCTGGCGTGGTCGGCCATTGACATACGTTCCAGTTTTCTTTCTTGAGCCTTCTGCTTTCTAGCTCTCTACTCTATCTCTTTCCTCCAAAATCGGACAGATTCAAACATAGACTGGCGCATTTTTCTTTTCATTAATAGTTCCTCTAAGTTGGCGAGAACTTGGGAATTAAAGGAGCCATAAAGTGGCCACTGTAATTCCGCGTTAGTTTGTTTCATATATTTTACCCAGAATGAGGAAAACATTATGGCAGAAGGGCCATGTTTAACATACATCTTATGGCCAGGGGACCCGTCTGGAGGAAGCGGACAAGCGCCTCCAGCTGGGAGTCCTGTGTACACATACAACAACATAATTTCTTGAACTTACTACTGACTGGCATGCTTGAAAACAGCTAACAGACACCAGCGAGTTTTTAAAACTCACCTTCGTTGCTTGGCTTTTGCAAAAGTCAATAACATAATCATACACACTTGGTGGGTGATCAGTCCACCCTTACCTTACAGGGGTAGTTCTCTTCTGCAGACGTAGGGTGTGTCCTGCTCCAGAAATTATTTGCTACAGGACTCCAGCGAGAACGTGGTCATGTGGCCCAGACTGGGTGGGGAGGAACAGCGGGCGAGTCGTTCGGCTTACCAGATTGCAAGAATCCCTCGGGTAGGGCGCCTCTGTCGGAGTCTCTCCGTGCACCTCCTGATATCCACTGGGCCTGACCTTCGTGCTCGTGGAGTCCCTGTTCAGGCGCCATTTGAAGAACTGGAATAACCCACTTACTGGGTCTCGGCAGCGGGGGAACCGCCCAAGTCTTCCATACCCTTCATATGTAGTAAAAGGAGACACAGGAGCCTTCGTCTGCAAGAGGAACCCATATATATTCAAATAGCCCGGGCTATGGAACAGAGTCCCAAGCTCGTTTGAAACAAGACAGAGGAGGCTGCTGCTTTACTCCGCAGCTTACAAGCCTTTTATACGTTTCCATTCTTGTCTTTTGGCTGTTAGTTCATTGTTCAATCAGGGCAGTGTTTGCAGTTGATAACCAGAACCAGACGATCTTTGTAGATGGTGACCTGGTCAAGGCTTGGTACGCAAATCATTGTTCACTCGGCTTGATCAAGGCTCAGTCTTTCAGGTCATTGTTCACTCAGCTTGATCAAAGCCCGGTCTTTCAGGTCATTGTTTAATCACCCTGATCAAGGCCCAGCAGTCAGACCATTGTCCAGATAACCTGATCACAGTGTCAAGGATGTTTACCAGGCTGGGAGCAGGAGATGGAAAACAAATCATTTACACAGGGTGTGAGTGTCTCATGGCTTTCTGTTGAACTGCAAAGAACAGGGGGGGTTGGGTGTGCGACAGTTCCTGGGCAGAAATGCAGGCTGCAAGATGGCTTTTGTCGTGTTAGTTAGATTTTCCTCAGGCATCAGCAGAAACGACCAGGTGGGTCGTGTGGAAGTGTTTGACACGAGATGGCAATGAAAAAACAATGGAGTCCCAGTACAAATGATGCAGATCAGAAGAAAACTTTTCCTTCTTACTTTGCTCATAGATATGTCCCAACAGGCAGTCAGCACCCACATGATCAAAACAATAGTGTGGCCCAGTCCACCCATGGTGTGTGACTCCTGTCCCCCTCCCAGGGGCAACTCGGTCCACCGTGACAGACAGCCACAGTGGCCACTGACCATTGTCAATGAGGAGAGCCAGGCCATATGCCTTTCCGGCCACTCCAACCACTGTGGTGTCAGAGAGTGGGGGCAGTAGCCCCAGATGCCTGGCATCCTTCCTCCACTCTCTCCCTTGCCAAGTCAGGTATGGCATCCTGACTCTGGCCCACCAGCCCAGGGCCTGTACCCTGCGGTTGGACAGGAGACTGGGGTGGACTCTCCCATACCCTCTCCTTCTCCCTGGGGCTCTGTACCCTCTCACCTGGACCAGTCCCCCTTCCAGAATTGGCAGGGCACCTCTGGGAGGTTTCCTGCACAATGTCCCCACCGTTCAAGGGTGCTATCCTGCAACTGGTACACCAGCCCAGGGTCTGTACCCTGGGGCTGAACCAGGGGCTGTGGTGGGCTCTCCCATACCCATCTTCCCCCCTGGGGCTCTGTACGCTCCCACCTGGAGCGGCACCCCCAGAAGACAATCAGGTAGGGGCACTGTTAGCAGTTGCCCCTTCCCCCAGGTCAGGTGGGACACGCTGAACCTGATTCTCTAACCCAGGATCTGTACCCTCAGGCTGACCCGAGGTCTCGGGCGAGGCTCTCCTCCCCTCACCTCTCCTTCTGGGGTCCTGCACTCTCCTCCCAAGAGAAGCACCCTCAGAACCAAAAACTGTCAGAATGCTAGAACCTGACCAGTTCAGGGCCTTGACCCTGCAACTGATCCGCCTCCCTTGGATCTAATCCCACAGGTTGCACTGGGGTCAGAGGCAAGGACACCCTCCCTCTGCACCCCTTCCAGAGTTTTGCACCCTCCCACCTAGAGTGGTACCCCTGAAAGACAAACCAGTGAGGACACTGTTCACAGTCATCCTTCCCTCCAGGTCAGGCAGCACCTGAACCTGGCCTCCCAACCTAGGGACTAAACCCTGCAGCTGAGCACCTGTCCGGCGCACCAGGACTACCTTGGTAGCACGCATTCCCCCCTTGAGGGTAACACATGACTCATGTGTTGTGTGACAATCTGCCTGGTGCAGATCTCCCAACCCCTGTCCATCTGACAGTGCACAAAGATCCCCCAGGACAGAAGTGTTGTCACCATGGTCATTCCTAGGAGGCTCAGCCCTTCTGACTGGCCCCTGACCCACTGGTGTTCTCACTGGGGAATGCATCACCCTCTCACCCCTCAATCTGGACCTCTGCACCCTCCACTTGGGAGCGGCACCATCAGACACCAGAACCACAGGAGCTCTGTTTACAGATACTCCACGTTCTTCTGACAGTAGGAGATCCTCCTCAATGGACGGCCTACCAGTACAGCCTAGGCTCCTCACCTGGTGTTCCCTCCTGACGAAGTTCCGCCAAATGGGTGGGCTGATGGAAACCACACTCAAGCCCGGGATTGTACGAGCTATGTACTGTTGGTGAACTGTAGTTGCTCCCACATTGGGGGTCCTTCTATCACACTATATAGACCGATTTCCTTCTTGTAGTCAGCAAACCCTCCTGGAATCACCCAGGCTCTGGGACCAGGTTTTGGACAGCTTGGGCCACAGCCTATTCCCACTCCTTCTCCGTGGAGACAAGACGTGGATCCCCACACCTTTACCATGACACCGGGACCTATCTGGGCTATCATAAACCTTTCCCACCATCCTTGGTTGGGAAATACCTAAGCCACTTCCTGTCGGGTCACCCCCAGATACTTCTCCAGACCCTCTGGAATCCACCAAAAGGTCTGCCTCTAGTGCAAGCTCCCTGGGGTCAGAGAACTCACACGCCACTTGGTGTTGGCATAGCTCTGGAAAAAAGGGACTTAAAATGTGCTCTCCAACAATTGAATCACACAGCCCCACACATGTGTTAACCAAACTACCCTTCGCCCATCCATCCAGTGCCTCAGACAAGTACCCCACATCATTCTCACAAGACTGGTGAGACATCTGACTGTTGCTGTCCCTAAAACCATTCTCTCCTGGCTGGTCTCCATACTCACTTACCAGGGCTTCTATGGTGGAGGAACCCCTCTCCCTGCACCTCTCTAGAGTCAGTAGAGTATTCCTTCCGCTAACAGGAAAATGATCCCCTGTGCAAGTTCCCCAATCTACCTCAGGGACACTGAACACCACTGGAGTTACCTCACAATCCTGAACACCCTGGTGTATGTCAACCCCTCCTTGAGGCAGGGCCCCAAATCTCAGTGTGTGTGTACCTCATCCTCAGTACTGAACCTAACACTTTTGCTGCCACCATCTGGGCTGGGCCTAGCCCTACTGGCTTCCCAGTCCAGCTCTCTCTTTTTAAACTCATGGTCTAACATCATCTTCCTTTCCTCCATGGCTATTCTTTTGTCTTCCCTCTTATTTTCTATCCTGAGTTTCTCCAACTCAAACTTCCTTGCTTCCCCACTGTCCTCCAGCTCCTCTGGGGAGAGGCAACTGCTGCTTTGGCCTGGAGGGTTCCCCCCTACAAAAATCACATCTACCCTTGAAATAGGCTCCTCTGCGTCTCCACTAAGATTACCCCACTGCTTGCTGGCATGTCTGGCTGCTACTCAGGCCCTCGGCGCCTTTTGTAGCTCCTCCTACCTAGTGAGGTCTCTGATTTGGACTCTTAGGTTTTTTGCTAATTCATTTCAATTCCCTAACATTGTAGGATTCCAACCTATCCTCCTCAAAGGCAATTTCCAGGGATGCAACAGATGATGCTCTTGATTCAGGCATAATGAAGTAGCAAGTTCAAACTGACAAGATCAAAAATGGGCCAAAAAGAAAAAGAGCCAGTATGTGGCACTTAATAGTCTGCGTAATGGTAGTAGTGCACACCAAACATAGTAAGTCAAGTGCAAATGCAAGACCTATCCTCACCACTGACAAACAATGTTAGAAATGGGATTTTTGGTAGGCTAGGACATGTGCCAAAGCCAGGCAGAAACCACCACTCTAATCAGGATAAGGGAGTTACACTCCTAAAATAACCCCTGCTCACCCCCTTGGTAGCTTGGCAGGAGCAGTCAGGCTTATCCTAGTGGCAGTGTGTAAAGCATTTACACATAACCAACAGTAATACCGTGTAAGCACTACAAAATGACACCACACCAGTTTAGAAAAATATCCAACATTTTTATATACTGAAGACAAGACCAAAAACGATAAAAATCCACAATACAGTACTTAAAAATCTTCAGTTACCAAAATATGCTTTAAAAACAGTGCCTTGATGTTGATAGCTCCGTCCGGGGCTATCACGGCGTCATGAGCAAACAAATCCAAAAAGTTCTGGCTGACCGCAGCGTTGTGGGCCAGCTACAGTGTCGGGAAGACCCGCAAACAGTACATTTTAGAAATGCAGGACGTCGGCGACCTCTCGTTGAGCTCGGAAAGCACGACGACCGCAGGTGTCGGTTCTGGAGGTCGGTGCAGGAGTTGTCAGGGACCTCGAAGTCACACACATTGCAGATTGATCTCCTCTCTGTTGAAGTCAAGAGCGCTGGCATCGGCAGGTGTTGTGTGCTGCGGTGCAAAGTGCAGTGGTGCGGCATGCGGTGCCAGCAGCGGCTCGTGGTGGCGTCAGATGGCGTTGTCGGTGAGATCAGGGTCGTGGTGCAAAGTGCTCCTCGCGGTGCTGACAGGTCCCGGTGCAAGAAGCGGCATCGTCATCGCTGAAGCGCTTTCATCGGCTGACGAACTGGAGTCGATGTTGCCGGCATTGGTAGGCCAAGGTTGCGGTGCAGGATGAGGGTGGTGCGTCGTGTAACTTTATGATCGGTGCCCTCGAACCATGGTGCAAGCAGCAGCATCGATTTCAGCATGGGGTGTCTTTGTCTGGGATACCAAGGCGTCGTTGTGAAGCAAGGCGGTGCGGAGTGCAGTGCCTAGAGGTTACGGTGCGAGCAGCAGCCGGTAGCAGCATCAGCAGGTGTCGTCGGTGAGACCAGGGTCGTGGTGCGGTGTTGCGGTGGTACCCTCTGCGGTGCTAAGGAGTCGTCGTGCGGTGAGGTGGTGCAGTCCAGTCAGCTCTGAGGGAAGCCAGGGGGAACTGACGGATAGAGCGGTGCTCCACTTAACTGAGCTGCAGCCAGGTGAGGTTGTCGTGTTTATATCTAGGACCCTAATTCGATATTCCCGATTTATGCCCTTGTGAGGTTATAATCAATAATATCCTGATAAAGGCATAAGAATCAGATCCATATTCAGTAATAGCCCATGCAGTCCAAAGCACAGCACGGCTACTCCCATCGACTCCTAGAAAGCACACTGCGTTCTTTAAACAAACCAAGCCTCCAGCAGCCTGGGAAATCCCCCCTGCTTTTGTTTTGATTTGAACAAGAACTCCTGAAGTCCAGAAAGAACTGTTAGTTCTTAGTGACGTCTTATGTCCAACCTTACGTCAAACCCGGCACCTTCCAGGTATAAAATACCAACAGTTGCCTTAAGCAAACACACAGTGGTTTGGAGCAGAGCGGCCATCTACTTGCCCGAGAGCCCAGCTGATGCGAGAGCCCATGGAAGCCGCCCCTCCCGTTTGACGCACTGAGAGAGACGCTGTCTTTTTCTCCAGCCGAGAAAATCCAGCTCCGGTGTTTCCAGCCTACCCTTGCGGGTTGCTGGGATATCGAGTCCTGAGGAAAGAGATACCAGACCTCCCACATTCTATTACCAAGGTACGGAGCTGACTAAACCCTTAAGAGAATTCTTGATGCAGATTCTTGACAAAATAATCTTAACCAACTTAACTTAAACTGCTACTTACTCATCCCTTCCCAAGTATTAGGCTTAGGTCGGGTACACCGGGGTAGGCTTAGTTAGAAGCACCAGTTGAGTACGTTAGTCAATGTATTTATGTATGTATATATTTTATCCATTTTAAAGTATCATATGGCTAAGAAACCATATCAATGCTTTTACAGTATTATTTCCTAATACTACTTTTACTGTATGCACTTTACTTTACTTTAAGTATTGCAATTGTGGCAATTCATTTCTCTTGCATGAGAAAGAAGACTGCTCAATAAATAACACCTTTTATTGAAAACGCCTGTCTCTCTATTTCTCTGCATTCTGGTGAAACTAAGTATGCACTGCTGACTTGAGACCCTTCCGGGTGAGTAGTGCGCGATATAAATGCCATGATTGATTGATTGATTGATTGACTGAGTGAAATAGCTGTCTATTGTTTTCACACGACTCTAGAGATATACTCTTATTCTGAGGGAGCAAAGTTGTCATGTTTATGCGGTTGTCAGAAACTGAATCCCTTCTTGTCTGAGCCAGGGGAGCTTGTCCCTCCCTATTCATTCAAGAAAGTATCCAGTGACCTCTGAGCTAGCTGGCGCAAACCTAAATTAAGTTTAACATAGTCAGTAGAGACCTAGATGACCTCAGTCCTACGTCTACACTGCTGTTTATGTTATTCTAATGCGCAGAGCCTATTGGGAAAATAGGAACTACACTACATGGCGCCCAACGTTTGGTAAGGCGATAATCTAACGCAAGACACTAGAGTAACTCAGTCGTGCTTTTTCACACAGACCCCTTTTTCCCGTAAAAACTCCAGTAGACGTCTGGAGTGGGTGAAAGGTTAATATCCGCAGGAACTTAGTAGAATGAGAATCCTATGTATTAATTTTTGGTTTGATCAACGTTGAAGGATACAGTGTTCTAAAATATTGTGCACCTAATCTTTGTTTCCTTGAAACTCAATCTGCAACAGAAAACTTTCAGTCAGTAAAATGTCAGAAAGTGACGAAGAGAGAGAAAGAGAAGCCTTAGCAGCTCGACTCTTAGAGGAAGACACAACCCTCCAAGAAAATGACCTGAGTGTTATAATCATTCCGGTCAATATAAGAAGAACTATAACTCTTAAACTTATAGAAAACGGACTGACACCACAAGGTGGTACAGTCATATTCGTGGTAGGGGCACATGAATATCGGCAGACAGAGGTATTCTATTCATGGATAAATTTTCCAGCAGCACACGCTACGACAAAAGACTTCCACTATTACAAAATAGAGGAACCTCCGGATGAATACACTCCTTTCGAGGACGTGGAAATCCCACTAAATTACCAAGAGCACCTGCTCTGGATTAATGGCGCCCTAAAACATAATAATCACATCACCAGGCTCGGTCCAATAGGTAGACCAGGAGCAAAGTGGCCGTTCTAGCCAGCTACACACCACATTCAGACATTGATAAAATGTCAGTTCCTGAACTTTTAGCTCAGCTAAAACTCTTAATTAAAATACATAGACAATTGGTCCAATATGTCATGCGGACTTCAACAGTCCAACCGACAATTAATATTCCACAGCTGACCCCTCACCAGGGGAACACAAACAAAATCATACCACAGAACATACAATCATGTCTTGGTAAAGTACCCATAAAACGGGAACACATTCCATTCTGGTTAGCACAAAAAATTACTCAAATAGAGGCAGTATTTCCAGATACTACTCCTACTGAGAAACACAGAATTCTGACTATCTGTCTCCCGATGGGGATCGCACCACATGTGGAAGACTGTGACACTTGGGGCACAGTCTTTGCTTCGATCTACACAAAAACACATGGTGTCCCGTCTATGGCGGTCATACCAGATGTATTAAGACAGATTCAAAATGAATACGGTCCAGAACCTGCTTTAACCCTGGGTATGACATTACTGAAAGACTTCAAGCAGGTCTTGGCTATATTATTAGCCAATATAGAAGGAGAAGCAGCAACTGTGGCGATCCGCCAAAATTGAAGGAAACAGATATAGCAGACCAACCATTTGAACTTGCCAGAATCATAGAAAAATCCTATGAAGAGCTAGGAAGAGATAGTTTGGGTGGGAAACCGGAAAAAAACCCAACTAACTGAAAATCCTGAAAAAACATTTATTAAAAATAATTTAAAAACTCCAAAAAAAGAGTTGGGATGGCAATAAGCAATCCACTCCCAGGGAAAAGCATTTCCAGTCCAGAGGAAGGTCTCCTCAGCGTAGAGAGAGATCTCCAGGCCAAGAAGACAAGTCTCCCCAAAGGGAGCCCTCTGAAAAAAGATATAACCTTAGAGATAGGGATAAAATAAGAAAACCAGACAGATATCAAGATGTTGATACACGTCCCTCTCGATCCTTCCCACTCAATCTGTCTCGATCTTCCTCACAGAAATCGGAAAGAAGAGGACGATCAGAACACAGAGAAGAGCACATCAAGTCCAAAGACAAGGAACCTGCTCATCAAAGTTAAAAATGTACAATTTCCCAGAAAGAAGGTAGCAAGTATTAAGATTAAACATGCCGAGAATTCTGAGGACACAACTGAAAAATGGAGAGTGGGCACAGACAATGCTAGACAGCGCAGCAGAAGTGACCATAGCTCGCAAGATCCTGATGAATCTTCTGGAGACAGTGGGCACGAATGAGTACATTCAGGTGAAAACTGCAGACACACGATTTAGTGTGCCCCATAAACTATATGAAATAACATTACGTATAGAGGGAGATAAAACTAGGAAAATAAAATGTCTCTTTTGGGAAAAACTTTCAAAAGGCTATGACATTCTGTTAGCTGAGAAAGACTGGCCACCAGAGTTTGTCAGGGAGTGCCCTCATGGCGAAGAAATGATTATGCCTGTCTTCTCGAATCATATCCCGATTCATAAAAAATACACCTTGGCAAGAAAATGGGCAGTGGCCCAAGCTCCTGCTTTATACAAAAATCATGTAGGATGGGATGAGGATTCACCTCACCACAAAATCCAGTTAAGAAATCGGCCCACTGCACAAAGGCAGTACCCAGTTAAACAAGAAGCTAATAAGCAAGTCAGTGAGATCTTAGATCAACTTGAATATCAAGGGGTGATCGAAACATGCACCTCTCAAATGAAAAATCTTTTGTTTCCTGTCTCCAAACCAGACAATTCATATCGTCTAGTTTTGGACTACAGACACCGTAACTCCTGTTGTAAAACATTTGCAGTACAAAACTCATATAGTGCAGCACTAATGAATAACATTGTGCGAAAAAAATATAAAACGACATTAGATATCTCTAATGGATTCTTCTGTCAAAACATTGCACCTGAAAGCAGGTATTTGACCGCTTTCTCAATAATTGTATTGCAAAAACAATTTTGCCGACTCCCACAGGGATTCAAGAATAGCCCAGGATTATTCTCAGCAATGGTAACAGAGTTACTACAAATATATGATGATGAAGCATTATCATATGTCGAGGACATCTATCTCACAGATGATGACCTGGAGACTCACTTAAAAAGGGTGAACACCATAATACTTGGGTTCGCGTCAGAGGGTTACAAATTCAACTTTAAAAAGTCACGAATTGCCCATCTAACAGTCCTATTTTTAGGATATGAATTATCAAGTGAAGGCAAGAGCCTGGCAGACAATTTCTTAGAGAATTGTGCTGTACTCCAAGCACCAAAAACGCTGAAGAATTTACAATCAATATTAGGTTTCCTGAATTTCGGAAGAACATACATTCTAAATTATGCCGAGAGGGTTAAACCTCTCTATGAATTAAAAAGACCAGATTTTAAACAAACCAATTGGACTCAGAAACACACAGAAATTTTGAGATCATTACAAACAGACATGTTAACTAAAACAAAATTGCAAACATGTGAAAACACACGCAATCTTGTAATCCGAGTCATCCCAGGAAGATGCGGATTCACATACCTGACCTCTAATGAGGGGTAAACGGTACCTATAGCTTACAAATCTAATTTGTACACTCAAGCTGAAATGAAATTCATTTCTACAGAAAAAATTCTGTTAGCGGTTCAAACTGCTGTAGCAAAAGAAAGAGCCCAAGCCCAAGTCAGAAGGATAACTGTTTTTACAGCAGAATCAGCCCTTGAGGCATTAACGTGCACACGCAATTTAAATGCTGTGGCATTAGATCCAGAATGGATACAATGGGAAAATTCTCTTGCTGCAGAAGACGTGAAATACTATTTTGACGCAAAACTAAAGAAACTAGATGAACTAGAGTAAGAACAAGAATATCCTCTGCCAATCGAAATTCTGCCTCTAGAAAAGTACACTTGTGTAATCTACATGGACAGATTTGCACAACACTACAATGTAGTGGAAAAATCGTACAAAGCAGCGTGCGCGATTGTTAAAGGTCGCTGGCGCTCTGGTAAATTCAGACCAATGATTTCCAAAACTGAATCACTCAGAAACTGTTCAGCTGAATGAGCTGAAATAAGATCTTTAAAGATGGCGCTTGAAAATGCCGATCACTAATAGTGTGTAATTCGCATTTCTTCGTCAAGTCTTACAACAGTGACATGCAGACATTGAGTAAAAATGGTTACAAAGATGACACAGGTGCCACAATAAACCATAAATCGCTTTGGGAACAAGTAACTACAGAGGACTTACGTGATACACGCACTGAGTCATCAACGTGATGGCGTTCACGTTGCAGGGAATTCATTGGCTAACACAGCCACAGCGGAAGCGGTTCAACCGGCTTCCGTAGCCACTGAAAAGCATTCAGAAAAACATATAGATGGAGAAACCATGCTGGCAGTAAAAGACTCATTAAAAGGAAATTATGCAGCATTACCTCTCAACTATCCACTCAGTAATACATACATAATTGATGCAAACTCCGTTCCGTTTGCTCAAATCCCTGGAGTGGGGGATAGAGTAATTCCAAACACGAACCGGAGAGTTTTCTTGATTGAAAGCGCACACATGGGACTGGGTCCGAGGCACCAACAGATCTTGAAATCCTTAATAGAATTACAATCAGAGTACTGGTGGCCGGGAATAAGCGTGCAAATTTACAAATTTGCAATGGATTGTCCAGACTAAAACAGAGATCGCAGCTGTGAAGCGGACCAGGATACTGCCCGGACATCTTTGTTAGAAAGCTTCAGGCATTCTATGATACAAAAATCAAACCAGAGAAATGCATCCCAATAATTATTAAGACAATTTAACTTGATTATGTAGACCAGCAGCATTCGGCTGACGCCAGAAATGTTATAAAAGATTTGCGAGTCTATATCGGCACATACGCAATTGGCATGCTACATTCTGATCAGGGTCCTGCGTTTAGCTCTCGAGCTTACAAAGAGGCCATGAACAGCATGGGCATCGCATTGCGGTACTCTTCTCCCTTCCATCCTGTGGGAAATGCGGTTGTGGAAAGAAAAAACCGGGACATAAAGCAATCTATAACGGCAAGGGTATTAGGTTCGGGTGATGGGTGGGTCAAACATTTAACCGCATCGCTGCGGCGGTCATTTTTGCGCTGCACGGCTTTTTTACAAAAGCCACATTACATGACGAGCTCAGCTCGTCATCCGCACACGCCCCCCGTGGCTGATGACGAGCTGAGCTCGTCATCAGCATCGAAGGGGTTAACAAGTGTCCAACGTAGTCTTAATAATCTACCAAGAAGTTCTCTAAAAGGTCTCACTCCATACAAACTATTGTTTGGGACTAGAATGCTTAATCAGGATCTTGATAGTCATACTTCAGTGGTAGAAGAAAAATCCTTTGATATCAAAGATCGTTTGGCTGTTTTACAGGATTTAAATGAAACAAGGAAAAACCTGAGTAACATAAAGTTGAAACTACAGCCAACAGCCACTGAAGAAAAACCACCTGTCCCAGCAAGACCTGTCTGGATTCTAAAGATTGGGGATCTGGTCAGAGAAAAGATCACGGTAAAGAAGGAATTTGGGCCTTCTTACAGAAAAGCAGTACCTGTCTTAGCTATCAGCGGAACAAGATCATTTGTACTACCGCCCCTTGCTGGTAAAAGGGAGAACAGAGTTGAATCCATCGACCTGGTAAAACCAAAATCATGTGGCCAATAATAAGTAGTAGGCCAAGTGGACTCCCAAGAAATCACAGAATACCGAAATCTGCTACAATCCAAGAGGCTCATACTGAGAGACTAATCACATTTGATAAACCTGCAGTGAATAACAAAGGACTATGCAATAATGCCATGGAACTAGTGCCTCTTGAAACACAAATAACAACAGTTCGTCAAGAAACACCAGTCTACAATGATGTAGCTTCTGACTATGCTAATGAATCAAAGAAAAATGCGAAAGCAAATGAAAATCTGGAAAAAATTCCAACAATTGACAGAACTGCATCTGGCTACTTCATCAATTTCGACGACTTCTCTGAAGATCCAAGCGAGCATGAAGAAACGCCTCCAACAAAAACTTTCAAAGACAAAGTAATTGAACTTTTTCACCAACTAAAAGAAACATATCTGATTTCACCATGGATTGAATTTTTGATAGTGTTAGGTGTACTTCCTCTCCTGCTTTGGCTCATTATGGTTCTCTGTTTGGGAAAATTCGTTGATGGAAAATATAGTACAATGGACACAGCAAGTCAGAACATCAACTTGGTCCTAAAGCCTCACACATCCTCTCACATCAAGAAAAGAGAACTGACATCTGTAAACATCTCAGCCAAACTAATACCCGGTGGGGTAGCATGGGACAGAACTGATTATGACATTTTTGGCCCGGTTGAGCGTTTGAAGTATCCACACCAGTTCAAGGTTTCATTAAGTGACTTTGTGACACCAAACACCTTCTCTGATGACTGGGACTTTGAAAACATTAATAATATGATGTCAGATTTAGTAATGTTAGCCAAATGTACAGAACATGATTACTTACAGGGTTCATCGAATTATGAAGAGTTATACTGTTACAACCATTATGGTGATCACTATTTGCATAAAACTGCTCAGCCTAGAAATGTTTTATCTTATAACTAGTGGGAAACCTGTCCAACTCCACCAAAAGGCAGTTCGAAAACATTTTATGAGACATTCCAATACTTCTCAGGGTTTAATTACACTGATCCAGAAACGTTTTATTTCAAAACAGGAATGAAAACAATGTTGACAAATACTAAACTGATTTATTCTGAAACATTTTATGACAAAATGTCTACATTTGGTTTCGAATTTTGGAAAAACACCATTGAAACAAAAACTATCTGGGGTTCCAAAGATTGGCAAGTACAAGGCCTAGAAGCACTATTTAGGGCCTGCATGATCCCAGAACAAATAATATTCTTGAATGACACAATTCAACAAACTACTTGTCTTGACCTAGCTAAGATAAAAGATTTAAATACACCATCTATTCCGAAACCCATAACTGATAGTGACAGCACTACAGATGTGGAGATAGACGTATCCCATATTTTACACCAAAACAGAACACATCCTGATTGGAAAAAGTGGTTGATCTGGCCAACAGACACAAATAACTGTCAAGATAGATTCCTGAACAAACCACAGGGGTTCAAAATGAGCAGACTAGACCCTAGATACTCCCAGAGACAACATCAAGGGATAATTACAACATACAGTGTAGGGAAACTTTGCCTTGAGTGGCTAGAGAAATCCACACTGGCTGAAATTAAGCAACGCTTGACTTTACTTAAAGACGGTGCTGACTTGCATGATTTCATAATGGGACCGCGCAAACAGCGTCAAAAACGTTTCATAGCGGCCGGTATATACGCTGCGTACAACGAAGCATGGAAAGTAATGCAAATTGAGACAGCAGAAAAAATACGAGAAATTGATCGTATAAATTTGGAAAAATCACTTTCTGTTGTGGAGAATGGGTTAACAACTCTGTCCTCCAGAATATATTCACTGGACAGCATTGTATCATCTGCTTTTGATATAATAGAGCAGGACTTACTAATGTTACAACATGGTCGATCTCAATTACGTTCTATTGTACAGCTTGGTTGGACGTTGCAAAATCTGCGTTCAGGCTACGTACCATGGCGTTTAATCAACACAACGTCATTATTCTGTATCTTTAACCTTACTGATAAACAAATCAGTTTGGCACAAAAAGGAGCAGCCAATACGATTCTGAGCATTGAAAAACTCGAGAGATTACCATTGACAATGTCAGAGAGACCTGTCCTTGAATGGATAATACATGGAACGATTACAATTCCGATAACAACTTTCCAGTTTAAATACTGTCAAGAGTATATACCTGTAGGCCAGTATGAAAGGTTGGGTAAAGAATACATCAAATCAACCAGGGATTTACCTTATACACACAGATGTTATAGTGAAGAGAACAAGGAGGTATTTCTTAGTGGTGAAAATTATAAAAAATCACTAAGCGGTACACTTCTGTGTCAAGGTATTAATTTGCATGGAGCCTGCGAAGGGTCTTCAAATAACCTTTCATGTCACCTGCATGGCAGGCCTGCAAAACAGATAGAGCCATTTTTTAGACCACTTTCTAACGGCAGTTACATTTTAATAAGTGACCACAGCTGTTGTGGCATGCTGCCAGGAAAAGCCTATCTGACAACTGTAACTTCTAGGGCCATTTGCTGTATGCAAGTATTGTATCCACACAGCAATCCAGACATGGGGGCTGCGTTATGGCCTCGGTTGAATATCTCTTCTATTCAAATTGATACTTTAAGCAGAATGAAGTCTATTCTTTACAGACAACTGTGCCTTTAACGTCATCAAAAGAAATGTATGATCTGCAAGTGGCAAGGACATCGGCAGAGATACATTCCCTTTTATCGACAAATTGCCCTGTGCATTTCGTAGAAATACTAAGCCAAATCTTAAACATGTCTGATACCAGTGGCATCGCACATGTATTTAAGACAATTTTTTCGGGACTGTTAGCACCCTTTGAAACAGTTCTGGGCATCTTCCCGAATTTTGTCCATTCTGTCTTTGGCGGCCTACCCTTAATCTTGGGACTCCTGGCAGGAATTTTATTTTTGCTCCTTCTGCACCGATATGGCAAGCCAATCCACAGACAAGACTCTAGCAACGATGGAAGAAACTATCCTAGCAATACGATACAGAGACCGTATCACTAAGGTCCTCGGATTGGCCCGGCTAAGAGATCTGAGTACAACCTGGTTTCTTGCATTCAGACCGATCTGGCAAGATTGCATCATACCTGTGCTTCGATGTCTGCTATGCGGAGAAGAATGCGAGTTGGACGTCTGTCTTACACTACAATCAGCAGTGCCAATGGATATCAATACTTTGCTAGGTCCTGTAATGACTCATGCGTCGTGTTGTCCCCAGCGGCTACCGATTCTGATGACGGCATTTGTTGAGACTTCACCACTACGAATAGGTGGCGGTGAAGTATGAGAGGAAAGCAGCACCAAACAGGTACAGCCTTCTGTGAGCATTGCTGATCCAACCATCAATGATAGCAATCACGCAGAGAACTGCACAGTTGCAGTATTTTTGAGCTTGGTCGAACTTTCACCTGATGTGGTAGACCAATTTTTTGCGGGTCAGTCTGAAATAATGTTCTCTCCAATCAATGAGAATAACTCTTAATAAAAACAATGAGCACACAGCTTTCCATGAACTCTGAATTCATCCTTCAGCTTCTTGATAAACAAAGCTACAGAAAATATTTGGAACTCATTTTCCCCTGAAAGCGAAATTATTTTTGCCCATTTTTCAAAATATTTACCTTTTTTTGGCACATGGTACTCTGCTTAAAGTAGAACTATTCTTAGAGAACAGAGCTTCTATTTTTAGGATACTAGAGACAATGTTTTACTTCAGCCTCTAGCACATATACAGCAATTTGTATAAATATGTGGTGAAATGGTCTCGACCTTCTTTTCTGTATTTAGAGCCATTTCATGTGTAATTTTCGCAATTCATTCAGCTGATATATATATATGCATTTATCTGAATGATGACACTGCTTGAAAAGCGTACAGTACCAACACTAAATTTCGTGTATTTACCTTATACCATTTCAAATGCGAAATATGTATTTTGGGGTGGGTCTGAAAACACACATGCATCATTGAATGTTTACTATTGCTTAGTTTTTAGTAATGATGGACATCAATCCGTGGAGTGGGTGTCGTTTTTATATCTAGGACCCTAATTCGATATTCCCGATTTATGCCCTTGTGAGGTTATAATCAATTATATCCTGATAAAGGCATAAGAATCAGATCCATATTCAGTAATAGCCCATGCAGTCCAAAGCACAGCACGGCTACTCCCATCGACTCCTAGAAAGCACAACGCGTTCTTTAAACAAACCAAGCCTCCAGCAGCCCGGGAAATCTCACCTGCTTTTGTTTTGATTTGAACAAGAACTACTGAAGTCCAGAAAGAACTGTTAGTTCTTGGTGACGTCTTATGTCCAACCTTACGTCGAACCAGGCACCTTCCAGGTATAAAATACCAACAGTTGCCTTAAGCAAACACACAGTGGTTTGGAGCAGAGCGGCCATCTACTTGCCCGAGAGCCCAGCTGATGCGAGAGCCCACGGAAGCAGCCCCTCCCGTTTGACGCACTGAGAGAGACGCTGTCTTTTTCTCCAGCTGAGAAAATCCAGCTCCGGTATTTCCAGCCTACCCTTGCGGGTTGCTGGGATATCGAGTCCTGAGGAAAGAGATACCAGACCTCCCACATTCTATTACCAAGGTACGGAGCTGACTAAACCCTTAAGAGAATTCTTGACCCAGATTCTTAGCAAAATAATTTTAACCAACTTAACTTAAACTCCTACTTACTCATCCCTTCCCAAGTATTAGGCTTAGGTCAGGTACACCGGGGTAGGCTTAGTTAGAAGAACCAGTTGAGTACGTTAGTCAATGTATTTATGTATGTATATATTTTATCCATTTTAAAGTATCATATGGCTAAGAAACCATATCAATGCTTTTACAGTATTATTTTCTAATACTACTTTTACTGTATGCACTTTACTTTACTTTAAGTATTGCAATTGTGGCAATTCATTTCTCTTGCATGAGAAAGAAGACTGCTCAATAAATAACACCTTTTATTGAAAACGCCTGTCTCTCTATTTCTCTGCATTCTGGTGAAACTAAGTATGCACTGCTGACTGAGTGAAATAGCTGTCTATTGTTTTCACACGACTCTAGAGATATACTCTTATTCTGAGGGAGCAAAGTTGTCATGTTTATGCGGTCTGAGCCAGGGGAGCTTGTCCCTCCCTATTCATTCAAGAAAGTTTCCAGTGACCTCTGAGCTAGCTGGCGCAAACCTAAATTAAGTTTAACATAGTCAGTAGAGACCTAGATGACCTCAGTCCTACGTCTACACTGCTGTTTATGTTATTCCAATGCGCAGAGCCTATTGGGAAAATAGGAACTACACTACAAGGTGATGCTTTATCCTCCTACCTAATGGTTTCCTGGAGGAACATTTCCATGACCTAGGAGGACCAGGTGACATTGTTATTAGTTATATTATTTTACTTCTTTGTAGTAGCGAATCCATGGTCCTGATGAAAGCAGAGGAGAAAAAGCATCCACATTTGCTGAAAGATGTTGACCCATGACTCAAAAGAAGCAGTTATTTGGTGAACCTGCTGATATTCTGCACTGTTTTTAAAACTTGGAAGTTTTGAGAGATATCAATACATTTTTCTTTTCTCGCTTCTCTCCAATTTTATACACTTCACTATTTTTATACTCTCACTTATTCACGCACTGCATATCAGTTATCCTGACATATTTTTGACTTGGAACTCCTCTTTCCTAATTACTATTCTCAATGATTTGGCGGCAACCACTTAAAACATCTAGTGGTTGCAAGCATATTCTCCTTGGTGTAAGGAGAACCCATATGATGACAAGGGTGGTACCGAACGGGAACTGATGGGTACTTTTTATACCGTGGTGATATCATGCTGTGCCTCTAGTACACACAGGGGCACATTATCTTTTCACTATTTGGTTGTGTCTTGAACAGGATATTTAAGTTGATTCAACAGACCCATAGACATTTTTTTGTTGTTGTAAGTGCAGAGCACGGTGCCCACAGGTCGCAGTGCGAGCAGCGGCTCGGTGGCGACGTCAGCAGGTTTTGTCAGTGAGACCCGGGTCCCGGTGCGGTGGTGCCCTCTGCGGTGCCTCTGCGGTGCCTTCAGGACACAGAGTCGGCAGCGGCCTCGTAAATGTAGTTGGGTTGCTTTTCTTCTGTTGCAGCACAAAACACACAGTCCTCAGTGCTGAGGGCAGAAGAACTTGACGTTTTTGCTGTTCCTGAGACTTCTTGAACAAGGGGCAAGCTCCACCTCAAGCCCTTGGAGAAACTCACAAAAATAGATTGCAGAAAGTCCAGTCCAGTCCTTTCACTGCCCAAGACAGAAGCAGCCATTGCAGGCCAACCCAGCAAAGCACAAGCAAAGTGGTAGTTCCTACTTACAGCTTCTCCAGCTCTTTTTCTTGGCAGTCTTCTTGGTCCAAAAGAGTTGTGTCCAGCCAGACCCAGTTCTGCCTCCTCTGGAGTGACGTCCTGGCCGGAGGTGGAGACGGCATTGTCAGAGGCCGACCAGGCCCTCTGAGGTGCAAGGAAATCTCCTCCCCTTCCCCAGTTGCAGATCAGGTCTATTCAACCCTTTCCTGACCCACCCAGACTACCAGGAGCTACTCCTGCTCCCCAGCCTCTGTCATCCAAAACCCAGACAGGCAATCCACATTCCAACAGAGGCACACTGGATGACTGAGCTAGAAAATACCTACTGTCTAAAAGTGTTTTTTCAAACACAGAATGTAAAAATCAGCTTCACACTACAAGATGCATCTTTAGATTCTGAGTTCAGGTAAACTAAACGTTATTTTCCTACATAGTTCCCAGGGCCAGTTATGTTTATAAAATGTTATAAACAAGCTTCCCATTAAGTCCTATGGGGAACAGGTAGCCTTGCAAAAGTGACAAATGAAATTGGCAGTAATTCACTATCAGGAAATGCCACACACACCAGGGCATGTCCTACCTTTCACATACACTGCACCCTGCCCACAGGAGTACCTTAGGCCTACCTTATGGGTGTCTGACATGTATGAAAAGGGAAGGTTAGAGACTGGCAAGTGGGTGCACTGGCCAAGTAGACATGGTAGTTACAAACTGCGCACATATTCTGCAATGGCAGGTCTGAGTTACCTTTTCAGGGCTACTCACGTGGGTGGCACAATCAGTGCTGCAGGCCCACCAGTAGCGTTTAATTTACAGGCCCTGGTGCACTCAGTTCACTTTACTAGGGACTAACAAGTAAATCAAATATCCAATCATGGAAACACCAATCCATAACACAATTTACACAGAGAGCATATGCACTTTAGCACTGATTAGCAGTGGTAAAGTGCCCCGAGTCCTAAAACCAACACAAACAGGTCAGGAAAAAGTAGGAGGAAAAAGAAAAAAGTTTGGGGATAACCCTGCAAAAAGGGCAATTTCCAACAGTTACTGGCAAGTGGGATGAATTGAAATGGGTGCAGGAAAATGTGTCAGAAGCAAAACAATGTTTGGGTAAAGCAGAATGCGGGAAAATGCTGATTACATCTGGATGTCAGCAGATGGGATACCAGTCTTACCAGATAGCTTGCTGTTTCCAGTGACACACTATGGATACTATCATGCACAGGCACATTTAGGGGAGATGCATTATTCAATCAATCATAGAATTTATAAAGCGCTCTACGTACCCGTGAGGGTTTCAAGGTGTTGAGAGAGGGGGGGGGTGCTGCTGTTACTGATCGAAGAGCCAGGACTGGAGGAGTCTTCTGAAGGTGAGTAGGTCTTCGGTCTGTCGCAGGTTGGTAGGGAGGGTGTTCCAGGTCTTGGCGGCGAGGTATGAGAAGGATCTGCCGCCGGAGGTCTTTGGTTGGATGCGGGGAACGACGGCGAAGGCGAGGTTTGCGGAGCGGAGCTGCCAGGTGGGGGTGTAGAAGCTGAGTCTACTGTTCAGGTAGGCTGGTCTGGTGTCATGGAGTGCCTTGTGAGCGTGGGTAAGAAGCTTGAAAGTGATCCTCTTGTCCACGGGGAGCCAGTGAAGGTTTCTCAGGTGGTGGGAGATGTGGCTGCGGCGGGGTACGTCGAGGATCAGCCGGGCACGGCGTTTTGGATGCGTTAGAGGCATTGTAGGCCTTTTGCTGGGATGCCTGTGTAGAGTGTGTTGCCGTAGTCTAGCCTGCTGCTGACGAGGGCCTGTGTCACTGTTCTTGTTTCTGTCGGGATCCATTTGTAGATCCTACGGAGCATGCGGAGTGTGTTGTAGCAGGAGGCGGAAACTGCATTGACCTGTTTAGACATGGCGAGGGAGGAGTCGAGGACGAAGCCCAGGTTGCGTGCGTGGTCGGTCGGTGTCAGTGGGGTTCCTAGTGAGGTAGGCACCCAGTAGTCGCCCCAGGCAGAGGGGGTGGGTCCGAGGATGAGGACCTCCGTCTTGTCCGAGTTCAGTTTCAGACGGCTGCTTCTCATCCATTCGGCGATGGATTTCATTCCCTCGTGGAGGTTGGTTTTGGCGGTGCGCGGGTCATTGGTGAGGGAGAGTATGAGCTGGGTGTTGTTGGCGTAAGAGAGAATGTTGAGGTTGTGTTGTCGTGCCACTTGTGCGAGGGGGCAATGTAGATGTTGAACAGCTTTGGGCTGAGGGATGAGCCTTGGGGGACATGATGTAAATAAATAATTTACTCTTAATTTCTATGCAGGTAAGTACTTAATCAATAATAACTCAATCGGAAATGAAAGAAAACAGAGTCCGTGGTGTTAGAGTTCTAAGGGGTTTTATTCCTTAAAAAGGAATGGTCATGGCCAAGATATCGTGTTCTGACCACCACACAGGGTGTCAGAAGGGATAGAGCGCGCTAACATTTTATTAACAGTACATAGCTTATATACTTATTGTACACCATTGAAAACAGTATAGAAGGCGTAACAGCTGAGAGAAGACAAGATAACAATATACACGTGGTACATGTGCGTAATCAAGAGGCGTGAACTAGAGGTGTGTTCTAGAAACGTCACTGATAGGTGTCACAAAGGGGTGGCACTAACAGAAAATGTTGCAATGTCAGCAGAAATCGGAAACTTGGATGCGCGCGCAGCTGCATGACGTGTAATTGGAGGGGTGCAGGGGACTTGACATTTACACTGACGGAAAGAGACAGAAGTCTGGCATGTCAGATCAACTTGTGCTTCTATCATATCTGATATCTGATGTTTAGGAACTAAGCTATCTGGGCAGAAAAGGTCTCTAGAGCAGAAGCTATTCTATACTTGCTGTGAGTGCGTGTATAAGCGCCTGAGTGTCTGTATGAGAAGCGTGGGGGCATGGGGCCTTCCATGGAAGCATGGCAACAGAGGCTATGAATTACTTGCACAGAGACAGGTCGGCCCTTTGGCCCTGCAGCTGAGGAAGGATGTTTACTGAAGCTAGCAGGCAGGAATGTATTTTCGGGGAGGGAAACAGATAACTCGAAGGTTATAGTCAATCTTGGCAGGCAGCAGGCTGAGCCGAGCGCGGAGGGCCGCGCTAGAAGTAAGTCGGAGTTCACGGGTACGGGGGCAGCCTGGGCAGAGGCCCTTGCAGTCAGAAGCCAGAAAAGAGGTTCGGTGGCAGAGATTCAGGGCCTACTTCAGCCAGAGCTGAAAAACGTAGGAGTATACTACAAAAAGACGTTGGCATAGCATACTTAGGAACGGACCACTCAACCCATTCATGGTGGGTCTGAAAGAGGACATGTTAACGGTGGACGCAAATGTATTTGCGTCTTCATAGCTGGCACAGGAGGGAAGTTACATGCACTTTAACTCGTACATGGAGACGGTGGGGTACTCGCTACGGAACACAACTCGACCATAAAATTCATATTTCCTCATTCCCTCCTTGTTCCCTACGGACCCTTCATGAAATATCGATCCTCATGAATCGATCAGTTTGTTCTTGTAACATTATATGTTCATCTTTCTTTCTTTGACGATTTGAGAGACAACTGGAATGTTCAATGCACGATGTGGCACACAGTCCACATATCGCTGGCCCACACTGTAGGCACAGGCAGCAGCTGAATACTATAACAAGGCCAATGCCTAGGAATGATAAGATCTTCCATCCCCAAGCTGTTAACGTTGTCCAGAACCAACCGGACCAAGTCCAGGTGCCTGGATTCTGATGTATCTGATTTGCAATTTTATGCAGACGGGTAATAGCTTGATAGACAGATGGTGCATTTTGTGGGATGAAAACGCAGCAACTTGACCCGATGACCTTACATGCTCCACCTCTATCTGCCAAGATGACGTCAATAACAAGACGATTCTGAAGGACAACAACCCACATAGCAGATTGCTCCTCTGTTAAGTTACCTAAGGCGGAGGCAGTTTCATGTACTACTGCTTCAAGTGTTCTAGTTAATCTACGTATTAATTTACTGTTTTGGACAGGTCCTAGAAAGAAAAAGAATCCTTTATTGAAATCAGTGTACTGTTCCCATGCCGTTTCTGTGTAGTCGACAAGTGGAATATCTCTTTTGGATCTATTCTTGACTAGATTCGTATTTCTATGGTAATCAGGGGGAGCTAGAAAAACAGGTGGCAGAAGGAATGCAATATAACAGGTACCATCCCAATCTGGAGGCAAACGTATGTATGCGGTATGACCACAAACAAAATAAGAGTGACTGATAGCTTTGAAAGACGATTTACCCTGATCACTGAATTCGACCACAGTAGTGCATTTACTATGACCTACGTGTACTGAACCTTTCTTTTGGACACACAATTCACCTGTGACTGGTAATACTAACATATGGGGCAGAACTGGAACGGCTTCGGATTCAACAGTAAGGATCATGAGACTAATTGTGTAGTTACCTAATCCATATACTTCATTTTCTAGATCAGTTCCTATTCGAGTAGGGAGTCCCTCCTTGTCAGGGTAACAGACATCTAACAGAACTGAGTTCAAGTTTCCCCAAACCCAGCCCCCATCGAAAACAGCAATATCAGGATCTAAGGAATTAATTATTTTAAACCATGCACCACAGGAGCCATTGTGAGAGAACGGGTACGGAAAGAGGGGCAGAGCTCCCTTGTAATTCTGGTAGGGAGGGAGTCGGCCACATATCCAGCAGTCTGTAGCATTATTTGTCTGATGGGAGTGGTGTAACATACTAATGAATGTGTTGTTACGCAGCGCAAGTCTGTAAGAGAGTTCGTGTGCAGGAAGTTCACTAAAAGTGTGTTCAGCAGAGACATTGTAAGCAGATTGTTCACGCCTGAAAATAGGCCAATAGATAGGTAGCAGAATACTTGCAATAATAATTAGAACACTTAAGAAAAACATTATTAACAACGTCACTATACAGTGACTACGCAGTGATTTGCAGTAAGTATTTCTTTTGACTTGTCTCTCTCTCTCTCTATCTCGATCTAGGGGATACATGTCAGAAACTATTTAACCGATTCACCTAGGGGAGGACTTAAACAATTAAACTGTCTGACTTGCTAGATTGGAGTTTCATACGATATTGTTCTTGGGGAGTCTTTTCTCGTTCAGATACTGCAAAGTCTTTTCCCTCAACACAGTCTTTGGTGGGGGTGGACGAGTCAGAGTCCTGTTTTAGTCCGTTTTTTAGTTCATTGCAAAGTTTGATGTGACTCGTGTGGACCCACCCCTTTCTCCCCTCTATCTTCACGGCGGTCCTGGTGGTAAGGAGGACGATCTTCGGTGCTTTCCAGCGGGGCTCCAGCGGACTTTTCCGGTCGAAATTCCGGACGAGTACCAGATCCCCAGGACGGACCTCGTGCGGCTTTACATCAGTGTTGTCAGGGAAAGCTGCGGCAACCTGTGAACGACATGATTGGAGTGCAGACATCAAGGAGGCAAGGTAATCTGTCAACATATTGCAATCAACATCAGTGATTTTCTTCGGAATGGGCGTCCCCCACATATTCGGTGGTCTGCCAAAGACCACTTCGTACGGGGATAGCCCTGATCTCGAGTGGGCGACCGTTCTCATGTAGAATAGTGCCACGGGCAGGGCGACTATCCAGTCGACCCCCTTTTCCTGACAGATCTTTGCAAGACGTAATTTTAGTGTCTGATTATGCCTTTCTACAAGGCCTGCTGCTTCGGGATGTCGGACACAATGGAACTTCCACTGGTATCCTAGCAGTAGAGAAACTTCTTTCATTAATGCAGATGAGAATGGCTGACCGTTATCTGAGTATACGACACGAGGCAAGCCGTATCGTGGGAAGAATTCACGAACCAGCTGCTTGGCAGTGGTCGGAGCAGTGTAATCTGATACTGGGTATGCTTCGGTCCAGCGGGACAGAGCACAGACAACTACGAGAACATATTTAAAACCTCGACAACGGTCCATCTGGATATAATCCATCTGGAGGACTTCAAAAGGGTGATCGGGAGGATGAAATCCACCTTGCTCTACAGGGACGCTTTTACCTGGATTGAACTGACAACAGATCATGCAAGTACGCACTTTCTGTTTTGCTGCTGCTCGTAAGTGTTTGTTGTACCAGAGATTTTGCAAACTGTCTAACATCGCTTTCTCTCCTAGATGTGCCGGGCTATGTGCTGTATTTATCATGACTTGAACCATAGAGTCAGGGAGAAACCATATAGATTTTTCCTTCGTTATCCAACCTTGATCTGTCTGAATCCCTCCTAGTTCAGTCCATTTCTTTATTTCATCTGGAGTAGCATGTGTCTGGATATCAATTACGTCTAGGGCGGGATCTCTAACTGTCATACATTTTGTCGGTACTATTGTCTTTGTCACATCAGTAATCTGGGTGTGAGTCAGTGCTGTATGTTTTGCTGTCTGGTCTGCCAGGTCGTTACCCTGGGACACAGAATCTGTAACTTTAGTATGTGCTTTACACTTCATGACTGATATGCCCGAGGGCAAATGTATTGCTTCTAACAGTGCTTGAATGAGGGGACCGTGTTGAATCTTGGCCCCGTGAGAGGTCAGGAAACCTCGTTCTTGCCAGAGGACTCCGAAGTCGTGTACAACTCCGAATGCATAACGGGAATCAGTGTATATGTTAACATTTCTGTTTTTGGCTAGAATACAAGCTCGGGTCAGAGCGATGAGCTCTGCTGCTTGAGCAGACAGTGTGTCAATACGATGTGTTTCTTTAATTTCAGTTTCAGTGGTCACGGCATACGCGGCCACTAATTCTCCTGTACTTGTTCTCATGCATGAACCGTCCACATAAAGTGTCAGGTCTGGATTTGTCAATGGAACATCTGTTAAATCTCGTCTAGGCTTTGTTACTGCATTAATGATTTCTATACAATCATGCGGGGCTGAATCTGTCATACTTGTGGGTAACAGTGTTGCTGGGTTCAGGATGCCACAGCGTCTGATTTCTATGTGTGGCTGGAATAGTGTTAATTCATAACCTGTCAGTCGTGCTATAGTCAAGTGTTGAGTCTGGGTTCTGTTTAACAAAACCTCTACAGAATGTGGTACTTGAACTGTTAACTGATGACCTAAAACAATTGAATCACTCTGTCGGATTGCTAACGCTGTTGCTGCCACTGACTTTAAGCACGCAGGGAGTGCTTGGGCTACTGAATCCAATGTACTAAAAAAATAAGCGCAAGGCTTATGTGAACCTGCTTGATCTTGAGTGAGGACAGACAACGCTGTACCATCACGTTCTGTAACAAAAAGTGTAAACGGTTTGCTGTAACATGGTGTTGCTAAAACTGGTGCTTGGCATAATGCTTTCTTTAAGTCTTCAAAAGCTTGTGTGTGTTCCTGAGTCCAAGGGAGGGCAGTCGAAGTCGCTGCCTCCTGTGTTGTTAACTGGATGAGTGGCTTGGCTAGAAATGCATACTGGGGAATCCATTGTCTGCAGTACGAGGTGAGGCCTATGAAGGCCCGCACTTCCTTTTGTGTCTGGGGTTGCGGCATATTTGCAATTAACTGAATGCGATCGGGAGTGAGCTGTCTCCCCACTTTGGACAGCAAGTGACCCAAGTACACAACTTGCTGAACACAGAATTGTAGCTTCGAAGGAGACACCTTGTGTCCCTTGTCGGCCAGGAAATGTAAAACTGTCAGTGATGCTTTTTCACATTCGGGCTCACTTCGTGCGGTGATCAGCAGATCATCTACGTATTGCAGTAAAGCGGTGTTAACTGGCATTTGAATACAATCTAGTTGTCTTTTCAGTGCTTGACTATAGATGCTGGGGCTTTCTGTGAATCCTTGAGGTGCGCGCGAAAATTTGAAGCTGCGTCCATTTAAACTGAATCCGAAGAGATATTGGCTCTCTGGATCAATAGGCACGCTGAAGAAGGCGTTCTTGAGATCAATTACAGTAAAGAACGTTGCTTCTGAATCAATGGCAGTCAATAAGGATGAGATATCCGGGACCACAGGATATTGTGGAATAATGCATTTATTTAATTCTCGAAGATCAATCACCAGCCGATATACTGGCGGTGCATTGGGATCAGTACGTTTAAGAATCGGAATGATGGGTGAATTACAGATATTGGAGTCGGTCTCGACGACCACTCCTTGGGCAATGAGCTCTTCAATCATTTTCAGTAAAGCCACTACAGCATCGGGTGGTAACTTGTATTGTCTGATTCTGGGTAATACAACACCTGCCTTGAGTGTAACGCGATATGGTGTAATGTGCATACAACCTACATCAGTTGGGCCTTTTGCCCATAAGAAATCTGGTACATTTTTCAATCTGACATCGAATTCTCGCAAAACATAATGACCCTTGAAATCCCGCAGAAAGAGTCTAACTCCCTCCGGGGAACAGCATATTATAGCTCCTAGAGCCTTCAATGTTTTAATTCCTAACAGATTTTCCGGACATGATTTCGTCAGTAACAGGTCTGTAACACGTGATAATGGACCCACAGCCAGGGGAACTGGTTCTGATACCTCATTTACAATAGGCTGTCCTGAAAATCCAAGGGAAACATTTTGTGAGCCTGAGAGGGGTGCCCCTGGAACTTCATCATGGCTGATTGTAGTGCGACTTGCCCCTGTGTCAATTAAAAACTTTCTGTCTTTTCCCAATACTTGACTGTGTACATAAGGACCTTCTTGATCTACAGGAATCTCAATAAGAGGCAAGCCACCTTCCCTCTCTAGGCTGTTTCATGTATATTGGGAATATTCGGGATAAGCAGACTGAGCATACTGATACATCTGTTGTGAGACTTGCTGAGACGCTGCAATAGGCTGTGGCTGTGGTATCGCTACTGTCTGTGCTGGAGTCGAAGAAGCATGCATAGGCTGTGTACTCTGTGTATTCTGTGAAGACTGATGCTGGTTATGGTCCTGTCTAGGCGGATGCGGTCTTTCCTTAGTTTTACCTGTCGCTATGTTATGTTTCAGAACGGGGCATTCGTGTACGTAGTGACCTGGCTGCTTGCAGTAATTACATGTCCCTTTAACGGGAGCTGTAGTGTGACTTGTCTGGGTCGCACCCTTTCTGTGACCGTCGGATGGGACCGTCTGAGCTACTAACATTTTCATCTTTGTGTCTTTCATACGTTTCTGTTCCTGATCTTGTTCTTCTCTAATTCTGTTCTGATGATATTGTAACATCTGTAACATCTGGGATGGCGTATTTGCTTGCCATGTACTCTCGACCTTGTACACTCGATTTTTAACTAACGGTAAGGAATTCTCGACTAACTTTGATACAAAAAGATGCGGGTACGACTCGCTACTCGGCTTGAGGCCACTATTGATAATAAAACATTTCTCGAATCTTGAATAGAAGTCACTAGTATCTTCATCATGTTTCTGTTTACAGGACGAGATTGCATCCCAATCCTCTTTTCTAGTTGTCAATAATCTGGGCAGGACCTGTACTATCAAACCTGGTAATGCTTTAGTTTTGTCCCCAAGGCCTAACCCTGGGACCCGTTTCTTTTCTTCATCCTCTATTTCTGCCCAGGCAATCTTTGTGTCTCCCAACTCCCATTCCTTTTCCTTCAATTTCTCGAATATACCCGTAGGCAATAATACCTTCAACATTTTCATGATATCATCATACGTGTAATCCCCCATTAGTAACATGTCTTTAAGCTCTCTATGAAAACCTGCAGGGTCTTTATCATGGCATGGTACTAGTTTCTTCATTTCTAACAGTTCCAATTTAGTCAGAGGCGTGTGTACATACACGCGTTTCAAGGTTTTATCCTCACCCATAACCGGGTGTACTTCTCGTAAGGGGTTCTGACTTTCTATACTACCCCCGCATTGCATGTGGTACATTTTCCTTTCTGGAGGTGGGGCGGGAACATATTCAGAGCTTACAAAGGTATTATATCTGTGTCGCTGTTCTAGAATTATTTGAATTAATTTGGTACTTAAGCCTCTCCATCTATCCATGAGTAGTGCTTCTAGTGTTTCATGTAAGGGACCTGGATCAGAATAGTGTTTTCTGTATTTGATAAGAAGGTGCTGAATCATGTATACACCTGCTAATTTCTGTTCGTCGGGGGAGAGGTTCAGAAATGTCTGTGCTACTGTGTCATCATTATATATGTCTGCATTTTCGGCCCATGATACAGCTGATCGGGCTAGTTCTTGTTCATCCATAGAATTGAGTACATGGTACCCAACTCGATCTCGAAGCCTTTCATCAGTTTCCTGGAACTGATGCTCAGCAGAATTCGGATTTGTCAAGGCAGAGAAAAAAACTCT
This sequence comes from Lissotriton vulgaris, assembly GCF_964263255.1. Lineage (NCBI taxonomy): Eukaryota > Metazoa > Chordata > Amphibia > Caudata > Salamandridae > Lissotriton > Lissotriton vulgaris. The sequence continues at coordinate 323,216 of NW_028254183.1, forward strand.
CTTGCTCTCTGGACGGATACCCTTCCTAAGGTAAGTTCCCTTACCTACATATGCTATGGTGCCTACATTTCTTTCGGATTCTTCCTGTTCTTCTTCCTCCTCGGAGGAAGACTTTTCTTTCTCTTTCTCGTGTACTGCTATCACTGCTTTCCTAATCTTCTTGTACATAGAGGCTATGCAATTCTGTCTGTCATGTTTTCCTTCAGCTATATTTTGACCCCACTTGTTCAATGCATCTAATTCACTCTGATCTGTTCCGGGCCTGTCTCGTTCTCTTATTAGACAATTTATGAAAAATCGTAGTATCAATGCTTGCATGTCAACTTTCTGTTTTTCCATGGCATCCTTAATACTGTCAGGGTCTTTCCCTGTCTGAACAAACTCATATATTCTATCTAGACGCTCCTTCATTCCTACATAGCATAACAAGTTATCAGTAGCAGATCTTAACCGTAATGATGCCAATATCATTAAATCGTCCTTTCCGGGTACTGGATCATATCTGCAAACTGACATGTTTTCTTTTAATGCGTCAAGGCGGGATGAATTAGAGGAGTGGGGAGACCTGTACGTAAGAGGACTCTGCATACCTCTGAGATTGAATCTGTGAGTTGGGGGCGGGGTCTGAGGACCCGCGGTCGCACCTCCTGAAGCGGAAGCTTGTGCATTACCTCCTTGTGGAGTCTGTATCTGAACTTGAACTTGTCGTTTAGGTGGATCAGGCAAACGTGGTTTCGGTAGGTCAGTTTTGAGTACGGGAAGCGGCGGGGCTGGCGGAACGGGGGAGGTCTGTTGCGGTACCGGCGGAACGTGACCTGGGGGTGGAGTGCCACCTCCGTCCCTGTCAGTAGGCAGGGCACGAACAGGCAGATTGGTGTAAGCTGGTGCTATATCCTCTAAGTATGAATTTAGGAATATGTCTTTAGTAGTCTTGTGCATTACTTTAGTTGGAACTAATGGTGACGGCAAATTTTTCGGTATTTCTGAAATGGCGTCAGGTGTACCCTCGGCCAAAAGATACATGCTGTTCACTTGGCTATTTCGGATGCGATCTATTTGTTCTGATTTTACTCGAATTCCTTCAATAACTAATTCGTTTTCTTGGGCCTTTTCTGATTCTTTAAGTCTGTCTTCTCTACGAAGTGCTCTTTCAGCACGTTTATGTGATTCCTTACGCCAAAATTCTATGGCATCTTTCTGAGACTGTCTGGCTTTCTTTTTCCGTAATGCCTCTTCTACCTTCATGATGCACTCGGCATCCCATGTTCCATTAACTGGCCATCTGTGTCTCTCGTCTAGGTGCTTTGTATAATCGGTCCATAATTCTAGATACAATATGGCATCTATGCCATGCTTATTATACATAAAATTGCCTGGAGTGTCCCTAGGAGGGATAGGAATTTCTTCCTCTAGCATCCCTTTCCTAGTTCCTATCTGCTTTAATTTGTTGAAAAACGGCATTCTGCTTACTTGATACTGAAATGCGCAATCCTTGATACTTAATTCTGAATGTAACTAGTTATACAAGAAAACAGAATAATGCACAAAAAAACAGTCACATTCATACCACGACATTAATCACACAAAAAAACATTTAAGACATAGATGACTACCCCACTATACTGGATGTACTGCTCAACAGTACAGATACACTGGTGTAACAGTGCAAAAATTCAGAAATTCGGAATACTAGATATACTGCTAAACAGTACAGATACACTGCCTAAAAACAGTGCAGACCGGACTTGTGTACCCAAACCCGTCTAGATACGACCCAGCAATGGTACTCACCGGGAAGCACGGCAACAGAAGGCCTCGGAAAACTCGACTGGACTCGACTCGATACTTCGGAAAACTTCGGAAAACTTCGGAAAACTTCGGAAACCTGGTGGGCCTCTTGACACCTCGGACCTTGCTTCTTTCGGCTGGGCTCTGGTCGGGATCCTCCGCACTCCTCACCGCCTCGTCTGGGTACTGATCGCAGTCTTCGTCACCTCCGTGGGTCAGAGGGAGATGCAGGAAATCCTGCCGATACGCGTATGTTCCGGCTAACTGACGGCAGGGGACATAGGTTGCAACGCACCAACCGGCGCGTGAGGTGGGGGAGGGGTCCCTGTTCGGGCGCCAAAATGATGTAAATAAATAATTTACTCTTAATTTCTATGCAGGTAAGTACTTAATCAATAATAACTCAATCGGAAATGAAAGAAAACAGAGTCCGTGGTGTTAGAGTTCTAAGGGGTTTTATTCCTTAAAAAGGAATGGTCATGGCCAAGATATCGTGTTCTGACCACCACACAGGGTGTCAGAAGGGATAGAGCACGCTAACATTTTATTAACAGTACATAGCTTATATACTTATTGTACACCATTGAAAACAGTATAGAAGGCGTAACAGCTGAGAGAAGACAAGATAACAATATACACGTGGTACATGTGCATAATCAAGAGGCGTGAACTAGAGGTGTGTTCTAGAAACGTCACTGATAGGTGTCACAAAGGGGTGGCACTAACAGAAAATGTTGCAATGTCAGCAGAAATCGGAAACTTGGATGCACGCGCAGCTGCATGACGTGTAATTGGAGGGGTGCAGGGGACTTGACATTTACACTGACGGAAAGAGACAGAAGTCTGGCATGTCAGATCAACTTGTGCTTCTATCATATCTGATATCTGATGTTTAGGAACTAAGCTATCTGGGCAGAAAAGGTCTCTAGAGCAGAAGCTATTCTATACTTGCTGTGAGTGCGTGTATAAGCGCCTGAGTGTCTGTATGAGAAGCGTGGGGGCATGGGGCCTTCCATGGAAGCATGGCAACAGAGGCTATGAATTACTTGCACAGAGACAGGTCGGCCCTTTGGCCCTGCAGCTGAGGAAGGATGTTTACTGAAGCTAGCAGGCAGGAATGTATTTTCGGGGAGGGAAACAGATAACTCGAAGGTTATAGTCAATCTTGGCAGGCAGCAGGCTGAGCCGAGCGCGGAGGGCCGCGCTAGAAGTAAGTCGGAGTTCACGGGTACGGGGGCAGCCTGGGCAGAGGCCCTTGCAGTCAGAAGCCAGAAAAGAGGTTCGGTGGCAGAGATTCAGGGCCTACTTCAGCCAGAGCTGAAAAACGTAGGAGTATACTACAAAAAGACGTTGGCATAGCATACTTAGGAACGGACCACTCAACCCATTCATGGTGGGTCTGAAAGAGGACATGTTAACGGTGGACGCAAATGTATTTGCGTCTTCATAGCTGGCACAGGAGGGAAGTTACATGCACTTTAACTCGTACATGGAGACGGTGGGGTACTCGCTAGGGAACACAACTCGACCATAAAATTCATATTTCCTCAGACACGGCAGATGATGTCGGTGGCTTCGGAACAGAAGGGGGGAGGCAGACTCTCTGGGTTCTGCCGGAGAGGAATGAGATGCTCCAGAAGAGGGATTTTCCTTGAATTCCGGTTTCGTGGAGGCATGTTTTCAGGGTGCAGTGGCAAACAGTGTCGAAGGTGCCAGATAGGTCCAGGAGGATGAGGGCTGATGTTTCGCCGTTGTCCATTTGGCGTCTGATGTCGTCTGTGGCGGCGAGAAGGGCGGTCTCAGTGCTGTGGTTTTGTCTGAAGCCGGACTGGGAGGGGTCCAGGATGTTGTTGTCTTCGTGGTGGCGGGTTAGTTGTGTGAAGGCGAGTAGGGAGTTCGGTCGGAAATTCTTGAGGTCGTTGGGGTCTGCTTTGGGCTTCTTGAGGAGGGCGCAGATTTCGGTGTGCTTCAAACTTTCCGGGAATGTCGCTGTTTCAAAGGAGATGTTGATGACCTTCCGTAGTTGGGGGGCGATGGTAGAGTTGGCTTTGTTGTATACCTGGTGGGGACAAGGGTCTGACGGAGATCCTGAGTGGATGGAGTTCAGGATCTTGCGTGTCTCTGTGTTGATGACGTTGGTCCAGGAGGTCAGGCGGTTTGCACAGGTGGAGCTTTCGGGGGTGGGGTCTGGCAGGGGCGAGGCGTTGAAGCTGTTGTGGATGTCGGTGATCTTCCAATGGAAAAAGGTGGACAGCCCGTGGCAGATTTCTTGGGATGGTGGGATGTCGTTGACATTGGCGCAATGGTTGGAGAGTTCTTTCACAATGCTGAAGAGCTCTTTGCTGTCGTGTGTGTTGTTGTCCAGGCGGTCTTTGAAGTGGGATCGTTTGGCTTGTCTGATGAGTTGGTGATGGTGATGGGGAACGTCGTTTACAACGCGGTGTTTACACCGCACAACCTTTTCCCCGCAGCTGTTACAACGCAAGTCATTACTACGACTTGCGCTGGATGGCGCTGTGGGATAAGGAATGTTTTAATTTTATAGTCCAACACCTTCCCTACTGTTACGGGGACTGGTGTTGGATATAAAATTAAAAAAGTCCGAAATCCGCGCCCTCCAACGCAAGTCGTTGTAACGACTTGCGTTGTAAAACCTGCGATGTCAAGTACCGCGATCTAAAAGATTGCGTTGTACTGACATACATCCGATGGTGATGGTTGGTGTTGGCGCAATCGTTGATCCACAGTCTGAGGTTGTGGGCGGCGGTGTCTGGGTCGGTGGGGTTGGAGGGTGGGTTCTGGGCCAGGGTGTTGGTAAGCTGGTCTTCAGTAACTTTGCTCCAGCATCGGCGGGGTGGTTGTTTGGTGCGGTGGTGCTCCGTATGTTTCTTGAAAGTGAAGTGGATACAGTGGTGGTCGGTCCAGTGGAGTTCGGTGGTGTGGTTGAAGGTGACGTGGGCGCTTGAGGAGAAGATGGGATCAAGCGTGTGGCCGGCGATGTGGGTGGGTGTGTTGACGAGTTGTCTGAGGCCGAGGTTGGTGAGGTTGTCGATCAGAGTTGTGGAGTTGGCGTCGTTGTTGTTCTCCAGGTAGAATTTTAGGTCCCCGAGGAGGATGTAGTCTGTTGAAGTGAGTGCGTGGGTGCTGGTAAGGTCGGCAATGGATTCGCTGAATGGTGCTCGTGGTCCAGGGGGGTCTGTAGCTGAGCGTTCCTCTGAGAGTGGTATTGGGGTTGGTGTAGATATGGAAGTGTAGGTGTTCGGCAGTCTTGAGGGTGTCGTCCGTGTGGGTGTAGACTTTGAGGGTGGATTTGTGGGCGATGGCTATTCCTCCTCCGATTCCATTGGTGCGATCCCTTCGGATGATCTTGTAGCCTTTCGGAATGGCTATTGCGATGTCGGGCGCCAAGGAGTCATTCCACCAGGTTTCGGTCAGGAAGGCTACGTCTGGGGCGGTGGCATTGAGCAGGTCCCAGAGCTCGATGGCATGCTTGCGTGCGGAGCGGGTGTTGAGGAGTATGCAGTGGAGGTGGTTTGTTCCGGTCTTTGCCAGTTTCCTCGTTATGTCGCAGGTGAAGATGCAGGCGCGCAGGAGAACGATCCGCTGGTGTTCCTCGGTGAGGACAGGAAGCATGGTGTGATGTGGCCTGGATTCAGGGCGTTGAGCTGATCAGCCATGTAGCGGCGTGTGGAGGTGCAGGGGCCATGCGGCTTGGGGGGGGTGGCGCTGGGCGCGGTCCAGGCACGGACGGGTGCAGACGGGCTTGGGCGCGCCAGCGGCGTGGTCGCGCAGTGACCACCATTAAGAAGGGAGGAGGGAGGGAGGAGCAGCTGGGAGGCGGGAGGGAGCAGCGAATGGGGGCGGGAGGGGGGCGGGCCGCAGGGAGGCTGCGGCGGGGAAGCGGCACAGAGAGAGCCGGCAAAGGGGAGCACACAGGGGCAAGAACAGGCAGAAAACCAGAAAAGGCACAACGGAAATGAATGAAAAATGGCACAATAAATCAAGGCACAATAAAACAAGGCACAATAAAACAGTCACAATAAGGCACAATGCACAAGTCTAGCGACGCTTACCAGAAGCCCACTAGACACCAGGGATGAGGCGCAGGCAGATGCCTGCGGGTGGAGGAGGGCCTCGGACACGCGAACAGCAGCGTGGGTGGGGGTCAAGGACACGGGCACAGCTAGGTGATGCTGCGGTCATAGGGGAGCAAGCAGGTCAGAGGTCACTCACCCTCGAACCGCAGCGACCGCCATTAAGAAGGGAGGAGGGAGGGAGAAGCAGCTGGAAGGCAGGAGGGAGCGGCGCATGGGGGCGCAAGGGGGGCGGGGCTGCAGGGAGGCAGCAGTCGGGAAGCGGCTCAAAGAGAGCCAGCAAAGGGGAGCACACAAGGGGAGCGCACAAGGGGCAAGAACAGGCAGAAAACCAGAAAAGGCACAAAGGAAACAAATGAAAAATGGCACAATAAATCAAGGCACAATAAAACAGTCACAATAAGGCACAATGCACAAGTCAAGCGACGCTTACCAGAAACCCACTAGACACCAGGGAGGAGGTGCAGGCGCATGCCTGCGGGTTGTGAGGGCCTCGAACACGCGAACAGCAACATGGGCGGGGGACAAGGACACGGGCCCAACTAGGTGGTGCTGCGGTCGTGGGGGAGCGAGATCCTGACCAAAGGCAGGTCAGAGGTCACATCAGGCAGAGATGGTACAACCAACAGATTCAGAATGTTGGCAGAAGAGATTTCCCATCAGTGTGTAACTTGTCAACACCTAAATGTAAGGAAATTAAAACATGTCAATCTAACACACCTAGGTAAATCAGGTGGTCCATTCAACAGGATGTAGATGAATTGTATTGAGATGCCTGTACATAACGAGCTGAGGTATATCCTGGGGGCTATGTGCGTCTTCTCAAAATGGGAGGAAGCATAGCCACCCAGAAGTAGCTACAGTCTTACTGTGGTTAAGCTGTTATTACGTGAATTGATATCCAGGTTCAGCATGCCGATTTCTCTTGAGTCAGATAGAGGAGCACACTTAAATAATGAAGTGATGAAAATGATCTGCGCCACCTTAAAGATTGAGCAAAGAGTACAGTGCAGCTACAGACCAGAGACATCTGATGTTGTTGAGCAAATGAACAGTACCCTCAAGTCTAGATTGGCAAAGGTCTGTGCATCAACCTGTCTGAAATGACCAGAGGCTTTACCATTGGTGCTGATGAGTATCTGGAGTACACCTGACAGGAAGACAGGCTTATCCCACCCATGAAATACTGATGGGCCGAGCTATGAGAATGCCTGCCGTTCCTGCCAAGGCTCTTTTAAATATCACTTATGATACTATTTTTGATTACTGCAAAGGACTGGCTGACATGGTGCATTCGGTCTCTCATCAGTACTCAGCTGCCACACAAGACCCGCATCAAGAGCAGTGCCACAACCTTAATCTTGGTGGTTGGGTCACGATCAAGAAGCACGTTTGGAAGACTTGCCTTCCAGATGGAAAAGAACCTCTCAGGTGACCCTCACTGCACATACTGCTGTTAAGTATGCTGGAGTCCCAAGTTGGATTCATGCCTCACACACCAAAAGAGTGAGCAATCCAGAAGAAGTTCCTTTGGTCTATTATCCTGAACCAAGAGCTTTGGTGGTTGCATCGCGGACCGAGAGACCACTCAGGCCAATAACATCAGTATCAGTCCAGCCAATGGAAGAAAGAAGAGGTAAAGATCAGTTGACACAATGTCAAGTGCAATTACCTGAAATAACACAGAGTGGCAATGAGATCGCAAACCGAGGAGATGCAGAGATCGAGACACTGAGAGAAAATGCCGGAGATATGGAAATAAGACAAGAAGATCCAGGAGAAGAAACCAGCACTGGAACAAGGAAAATCAATCGACAATCAGAATGGATGCATAGCTATGCAATAGAAAATACTAGGAGACGTTTTTCAATAGCTCGAATTCCAGAAATAATACTGAAGAGGCTGAGTCTATTGATCAATGTAGCCTAGATCCAAATCAGCAAAACCTAAGAATATCAAAAAAAGCATATGTGCCCTATCGCAGATGTTCAGCACCTGAATGGTCATACTTTGGAACACTGCCTTGAATGTTACATTAAAAGATTTGTCCAACATGAACCCTGAATTAATTGTACCTCCCTGACAAAGAGAAAGCAAGATTGATGGATAAGATCTGAAAAACAGAACACTTGAAACCAAATGGAATTCACAAAAGAAATTGAACTGTGCTTGTTGGATGTTTGTTGTTTTAGTTCTTTGTTTTACAGACGATCCATCTTGGTCTGAGTTGAAAGGTACAGAAAAATAGAGATAACATTTTAGAAGAACATGGAATTACATTAAGGATTGACTGGTTAGAAGCTTGACTGTTGAGAAACAAAAAAAAGAAGAAGAACCGCACAAAATAAGTTACTTACTAAAACTTACTACATTCTCTACATACTAAGTACTTTGAACTGACTCAGAGAAATGTGTTGCATTAGAAATAAGTGTACATATATCATGGGTTCAATTTTCGTAATAACAGTAATAAAGATCACTATAGGACTAATAGGATTTTACCTATTGTCAGAGTCAGAGCCCACTGCAAAGAGTGAGTTGGGCACCGTACCTTCTTTTTCCCCATCAATATTTGACCCCACTTCAGAAGAAGTAAACTTTGATGCTATGGATTTGTTCACCTTTTTGACATCATTTGACTTAGAAAGTGTGGTCGTCAACACTGCAACATCAGTGATCCTAACATTAATTGGGAGGGGCAGCGGGATATATATATATTGCTTATGCCTTTATCTCTCTGAATCTGCAATTACAGGGAAAGAGGGTCTAGCCTCAATCTAGAGCGATCATAACCCCATAGCTTTTCAAATCACAGTCCACATGAAGATCCAGCGTCACACTGCAGGGTGTCGCCAGGTACTAACTATTTAGGATGCTGGGCGCAGGCTGGTTTGGCACTCCTCTGACATGAAATTAGTGAATCAGTTAGGTAGCAGTTATGCTGATCTGGTGAAGTTCTGTTCCCCAGATGACTGTGGTCCTAATGTTGTTTTAAGCAGCTTTGTTGAACTTATGTCTTGTATAAAAGACATGCTGACTAGGCCTGTGTGGAGGAGCCCCATTAATAGCAGGGGCAGGCTCCTCTGTTGGAGCGGAGGAGAGTCACCCCACTTAAATGCCCCAAAAGCCCCAAAGATGAAAAATAAAATGGTATTTTTTATTACCATTTTATTTTTTGCCATCCCATCCTCAACCGAGTGTTAGGATGAGGTAGGGCCTGCTGAGTAGCAGCAGGGAGGAGTGGTGGGCAGAGGGCTGCCTGTGAACTGTTCACAGTGTGAATGTCTCTTTGGCCAGCCGTTTTGCGATGGCTAGACAGACATGCACACTTTAAACCTCTCAATCCAGCTGTTTTAGACAGCTGACTTGAGAGCAAGTGCAGGCCTCCAAAGCACTGGGGAGCGCTAAGAGAGGCCGCTCCCTCCAATCAGAGTGCTGATCTCATGCAGGTGAATAGCATGTGATTAGCAACAGGATTGGTCAAGGGAGTTTTCTGGTGCCTGCAGTCAACGAAAAAAGAGGTCTGGAACGGAGAACGTGTTCAGTAGTTGTTTATTTTTTTTCTTTCATTTGTGCTTATGACCCCGCCCCCCCCCCATAAATACTAGCTGCCACTGATATATAGTAAGTCCTAGTTCGACAAAGATGTCAAAACAGCTAATGATAGCTTGTGTAAAGCTTTGAAGCAAACCCTCAGAGATCAGGGTGCAATTTAGTCTTGCAGGAAAGTCTACTTCGTAGCGCTGAAAAAAGTCAGCCCTCAAGGATGAGAAATGGGAAGCTGTTGTAGTTGTCTGTCAAAACAAACCCCCTGCTAAATTGTCTCCCTGCCTCCACCCCCCTAATAAAAAATAATTTTAAAGTATTTTTTATTAGGTGTGGTGGAGGCTGGTGGCGGACCGGAGGTCCACTGATTTTTTTCCAACTCTGTGGACCTCCGAGTAGCGACACTACACCAGCTCCACCCAGGGTTATTTCATTAGCCTCAGAGCGCTCGATTGTGAGAGTTCTCAAAGCCTCCTATTCACTTTTATCTAGCATTTCTGTGAAACAGCTACATTTGTTTAATGATAGTACCATGAATATGTGCTTAAGCACATCCCAAGTGATCTTTAGGGGCATGTTCCTGTTTTATAGATAAGAAACTCTTTGACAGAACGCTTCACTATATAAATGCAATTACAATACAATGCAACACAATAAATTGCGTTATTACCATATCCATTGATAAAGAATGATCAAACGTCCACCTTGAAGAATTTAAATTATCAATGGGGAACCTTGCACCCACCACTACTCACTCTCCAGAAGGGAGAGGCACCACCAGGAGTGCCAGTGAGTATTGTGACAGCAAGAGTAGAGCCTATACTTAACAAGTCCTCAGAAAAAAAAGAATATATTGCCAAAATCAAAATCTGATACATTTGGATCAGATCAAACTGCTCCTCCTCCGGCAAAATCAAAGTGGCAATTAAATTGAACACATTTTGTGAGGGCAAACAGGCCTATTCTCAAAAAATGGTTGCAATCAATGGATCAGGTAAAACAGGTATAATATTTTTCCATCTGTATCAGTCACCATTGCTGCTCCATATCATTACTTTTCAACCCTTGATACGTTTGTTTCTTTCAGCTAACTAAGAATCTCTTTAGAAGCAATCACTGAGCTGCATGCATAAGTTCCACCATGCTGCACTCTTTTTAGCCTTACCAACTCCTGAAGAAAGACTTGAGCACCAATCTCCTGGAAGAAGGCTATCATTTGTCAGAGCTTTTACGGCTGCTCTAAAGTACAATGACAGAAGTTGGACTGCACATGGAAATGAGTGGTATCCACAGTGACAGGAGCCGATGGGCGTGCCATAGAATAAATATCCTGTCACTATAGAAAATTCCAGATGTATATCAGGATAGGTCTGGGTTGTGTACTAGATCTTTAATTTTTTATGGAATGGGAATCAATGTGCTCTTTGTACCTGGAAATCAATATCTCAATATGCTAGATCAGGAAATGCTTTTTGAAATGGATCAACAATGAATTACTGGTTTACTGTGCCTTTGAGACCTTCTTTGATCCTAACAACATATAGGTTGTTTCTGATTTGCCAGTTTTCATATATTCAATCCTCATTACGATGTCGGGCGGAAAGCCTCCTCCACACAGTCCAAATCTCCTCGACGCCGTCGGATCCCTTCCGACCAACTCGGTTGGTTTACATTCCGCCTGTCCGATTACGATGTTAGCGATCGGAATGTAAACCACACCGTCATCCCGAATCGGTTCTGAGCTACTCAGGGAGTATTTAAGTTGGTCAGGACCACATCGTACACCCCTATGGACAGTGTTTCTGCCCTCTGGTTTACGATGTTGATTTCCAACAGCCTTTCCAAGTCGGTGCCTGCGACAGGGTGCAGGGTTTTCAGCAATCACCCCATTTCCCAATAGGAATCTGTGTTACGGCCGGTTGTCGGGCAGAACACAAGCTCCCATAGGGAATAATGGGACTCCAACTGAAAAGTGTTCAGTCGCATTGTAATCCAGCAGTCAGAACCGCCGACCGCAAGTCGCTCGGTCCTGATTCTAAGTCAGTGTCAGGTGGAGGTTTTTTCACCTGACATCGTAATGAGCCCCATAGTGTCCTTTAACATTTGTGCATGATCATCAAATATGCTGACAACCCTAGCAGTTGTCGCTTCTGTATTGGATGTCCTGTCAGAGATAGATCCAATTGTGTCCATGGGATTCTGTACGAATGCTAATTCTTTGAATGTTAGGCTTGCACTTCATCAATGTACAGAGTTTTATCTCTGTAAGTCTGCATCAGTTTGAAAATGGCCTGGAGAGTTGACATATCATTGATGCCTGAGCTTTGCATATTCATTACTGGAACAGTTACAGACACAGACTGATCGGAACCAGATGATGCACTAGTTTGACCAAAGAGAGGAATTCATTGAATAAGATGGTCATCACTGTTGAAGCCTCCACTGAAGTGTTTCAACCAGCTCACATCCCATACTTCGACTAGTTTGTGATTTTTTTTTACCAAGACTAGATCTTTTTATAGTCCAGCTACTACCAGCAAGCCAAATAGACTATTATCATTATTTTTTCTAAATACATTTTATTGGCAGTTTTATGGATAAACTCGTATGCATATTGCATAACATGAAGACAGCAAGTCACAAACATCTACAGACATTGCAAGCAGGAGGAGTGAACAGAGTTATCCAAACCAGTTAGCATAGACTGGATGATTTCTTAACCCCCATGATGTATGAGGATCTGTACCTGCTCCCTTGCGCTCCTAAGTGTCAGCTAGTTGGCCTGCAGAGTAAACCAATTATAACCAATGTAACCAAACAGAGGCATGCGATTGCGGGGCATGGCCCAAATTTGAGATCTGCAGATTCCATCAGAAAAAATCCACCACCCAGGGAGGGGTGACCCCAGGCAAGTGAGGAAGTGAGGAGGGGACCAATGGGCAGGAGAAAGCGCAGGGGGCAGGCATCGCAAACAAGAGGGGGCAGATGTGGTGGTGTGCGGGAGCAGCATGCAGAGGAGCAGGAAAAGTACCCCTGGGGTTAATAGCTCCATGGGGGGGAGTTTATCCCGGGGATTCAGGGCAGCCTTTCATCTGATTTGGGCTCCACAACAGTCACATATTTTTCCCAGTCTGGGGCATGCTCGGCCCATGATCCGCACCAAGTTTACGCACTGCGTCCCATTCCACCAGTATCCCCGAACATAAGTCAGAGAGCCACTGTATGGAGGGGGTAAGAGCTGACTTCCAAGTCATAACTGTAACTCAGTTGCCACATAGCAATACGGGTAGTTTGGAACGCCCAGGCCGCCCTCAGACAGCGGGCAAACAGTTTGGCGATCAATGTCAGACGCCTCCTCTTGCCACAAATCAGGGCAAGCAATAGTGAGTGTAGTTCAGTAACGAACCTCCTGGTCAGCAGGACAGCGATGGCGGAAACAAAAAATATGGCAGCAGTGGGAGTACCAGCATTTTAAGAGATGGCTATGCGCCCAATATGTGAGAGCAGCAGGCTTGTCCAAAAAGGCAGAGAACTGCTCACATCAGTAAATGCTCTCTCTATATTCCCATCCACCAGGTCTTTGTCCATGTGGTAAGCCCTGATCTCCAGATAATTAAATGTGTTGCAGCTCAAGGGGAGGAGAGGAGCCTGGGAGCCTCTGCCTCTGCTCAACTGTGAATGCTGTGGGGGGAAATGGTGGGATTTGTCCCAATTCACCTTTAGGCCAGAGGTTCTACCAAAAACACGTAGTAGGTCCATAGTTTAGGGATATTATCTGCATCTTCACGAAAATACACAAGGGCATCATCAGCATATAGTGAAATTATATGCCATCTGTCTTACACCCAAATGCCCCAATCTGGGTCCTATTTCGGAGCGCACATGCGAAGGAACTCCATGGCCAGCGCATAGGTGATTGAAGAGAGGGGGCAGCCCTGTTGCGTGCCTCACTCGATGTAGATCGGATCAGAGATAGTAGCACCTACCTTTACTCATGCCAACAGCATATTGTACAGCAGTGCAATCCACTTTAGAAACTTCAGCCCCATACCAATCCTGCGAAGGACATCCTGGAGGTATTCCCACCCCAGAGTATCGAATTGCTTCTATATGTCTAGAGAGGCAAACCAGGAAGCTGTGCCAGAAGTCTTCGCCCAGTCCATCAGCATGAACAGAGGGCACAAGTTCAAGAAATGTTCCTACTGGGTATAAAACCTTTTTGGTCAGGACCTATAATATGTTGCACAATGGGTATCAGCCGGTTAGCCAGCACCTTCCAGAGGATCTTGTAATCAGTGTTTAAGAGGGGCAAGGGGCGATACGATCCCAGCAACAAGAGGTCTCTGTTCTGTTTGGGAAGGACTACTATATCACCTCATGTAAAGATGGGGGAAGTATGTCTGCCAAATATGCTGATTCAAAGACCCAGAAAAGGTGCAGGGTAATCTGTCAGATATGTGTGCTGAAAAACTCCACAGATCAACTATCTGTGCAGGGGGTCCTGCCGCGCATCATTAGTTGGGTCACGGAAATATCTCATCTTGTTATGGGGACTTTGGGTTCTACATGGTGGGATGCTTGAAATCTAGGAAAGTTTAGCACATCCAGGAACACCCATATCGCAGTGGCATCTGCTGATGCCAGTACCTCGAAAAACATGCTATAGTAGGAGCAATATGTGAGTTTAATCGCCTCCTGGAAGTTAATAATATTGCCAGATCCTCCTGAATGGAAGTGACAGGGGTTCTGGGGGCCCCCGAAAGGATGAGCCAGGCCACAAGTCTGTCCGCCTTTTCCCCCTCTGCGTGCCACCTAGCCATATATTCCCTGTGGTTAAGGGTGCCCATTTAGTCAAAGGGGCCAGGGGCCATATGGTGAAGCTTGGCCAGTGACAAGTGGAGAGCGGACGCTTAGTTAATGGGTCATTTTAAATCTTGAGTACTGATGTCTGTTTCCAAAATGCTGCAACTCCCTCTACAACACTAACTTCATTTTAATGGTAAGCCCTCTGAGGACCACTTTCAAAGTATCGCATTCCACCCAGGCATCCGAAGCAGTACCATCATTCTCCTTAAAGTATGATTCAATATGTTCAGATAGAGTGGTGCAAAACACCTCATCGAGTAGAGCATCCACGGAAAGCACCAGGATGGTATGCGTGGCCTACCACGGCCCTATGCCAAGAAGAGTGGGCTCTGGTCAGAGGAGGTTCGACCCAGGTTTTCAGCTCAGGATGGTCTGGAGAGTGCAGCAGCTGTACAGTAAAATAGGTCAATTCTAGTGTGCAATTCGTCCAGGCTGGTGAAGTAAGAGTACTCCCTGCCGGTGGGTGTAAATGGTGCCAGGCATCTAGCACCTGAGTGTGGAACACCAATTGCTTCAGGTGTTTGGACAGGGTAAGGGACTGCGTCCCAGTTATTGGTATATGGGAATAGTCTAATCTCACATATGGGATACAACTGTAGTCTCCCCCTCATAGCATGGGGCTAGGGTGCTGGGGTTAAGATGTTCATAAAGAGTGCCTGGTTGGAGCTAGGGGGAGTACAAGGAGATTAGGTACACAGGAAGTCCATCCAATGACCCCCTCCACCACCACCATGTACCTCCTCTCTGGATCAATCTTGCGATACTAAAAGAGGAACTCCAAGAGCGACCCATATTAAACCCCCAATGGCATACCTGTAATACGTGGTACCCTCCACCGTAGTCCATCATCTCTTATGCACCCTTTCAAGACCAGTGGAGGAGAGATGGGTATCCTGAAGAAATTCCACATGAACTACTCACCTTCGTAAATATCGGTTGACATGATACCTCTTAACACATCTGGCCATACCCCTGAGAAAATATAAATTTTATGGACAAGATGTGTTCCCTAGCGCGTACCCCACCGTCTCCATGTACGAGTTAAAGTGCATGTAACTTCCCTCCTGTACCAGCTATGAAGACGCAAATACATTTGCGTCCAACGTTAACATGTCCTCTTTCAGACCCACCATGAATGGGTTGAATGGTCCGTTCCTAAGTATGCTATGCCAACGTCTTTTTGTAGTGTACTTCTACGTTTTTCAGCTCTGGCTGAGTAGGCCCCTGAATCTCTGCCACCGAGCCTCTTTTCTGGCTTCTGACTCCGAGGGCCTCTGCCCAGGCTGCCTCTGTACCCGTGAA
The DNA here is from genome assembly GCF_964263255.1 of Lissotriton vulgaris. Classification (NCBI taxonomy): domain Eukaryota; kingdom Metazoa; phylum Chordata; class Amphibia; order Caudata; family Salamandridae; genus Lissotriton; species Lissotriton vulgaris. Next base: position 338,812 of record NW_028254183.1, read on the forward strand.
CTCTGACTTACTTTCAGCGCGGCCCCTCGCGCTCAGCTCAGCCTACTGCCTGCCAAGATTGACTATAACCTTCGAGTTATCTGTTCCGCTCCCCGAGAATACATTCCTGCCTGCTAGTTTCAGTAAACATTCCTCCCAGCTGCAGAGCCAAAGGGCCGGCCTGTCTATATGCAAGTAATTCAAGTAATTCATAGCCCTTGTTGCCATGCTCCCATGGAAGGCCCATGCCCCCACGCTTCTCACACAGACACTCAGGCGCTTATACACGCACTCACAAGCAAGTATAGAATAGCTTCTGCCCTAGAGACCTTTCCGCCCAGATAGCTTAGTTCCTAAACACCAGATACCAGATATGATAGAAGCACAAGTTGATCTGACATGCCAGACTTCTGTCTCTTTCCGTCAGTGTAAATGTCAAGTCCCCTGCACCCTCCAGCTTCACGTCAATCACACGTCATGCAGCTGCGCGCGCATCCAAGCTTCCGATTTCTGCTGACATTGCAACATTTCTGTTAGTGCCACCCCTTTCGTGACACCTACCTGTGACGTTTCTAGCACACACCTCTAGTTCACGCCTCTTGATTACGCACTTGTACCACGTGTATCCTGTTATCTTGTCTTCTCTCAGCTGTTACGCCTCTTGCAATGTTGCTTATGGCATGAATTAAGTATATAAGCTATGTACTGTTAATAAAATGTAGCGCTCTATCCCTTCTGACACCCCTGTGGTGGTCAGAACATGATATCCTGGCCATGACCATTCCTTTTTAAGGAATAAAACCCCTAAGAACTCTAACACCACGGACTCTGTCTTTTTCTTCCGATCTGAGTTATTATTGATTAAGTACTTACCTGCATAGAAATTAAGAGAGTAAATTAATTATTTACGTCATTTGGCGCCCGAATAGGGACCCCTCCCCCACCTCACGCGCCGGTTGGCACATTGCAAGCTCTGTCCCCTGCCATCAGTTAGATGGACCATACGCGTACCGGCAGGATTTCCTGCATCTCCCTCTGACCCACGGAGGTGACGAAGACTGCGATCAGTGCCCAGACGAGGCGGTGAGGAGTGCGGAGGATCCCGACCAGAGCCTAGCCGAAAGAAACAAGGTCCGAGGTGTCAAGAGGCCCACCAGGTTTCCGAAGTTTTCCGAAGTTTTCGAAGTTTTCCGAAGTTTTCCGAAGTTTTCCGAAGTTTCGAGTCGAGTCCAGTCGAGTTTTCCGAGGCCTTCTGTTTTCCGTGCTTCCCGGTGAGTACCATTGCTGGGACGTATCTAGACGGGTTTGGGTACACAAGTCCGGTCTGCACTGTTTTTAGGCAGTGTATCTGTACTGTTTAGCAGTATATCTAGTATTCTGAATTTCCGAATTTCTGCACTGTTACAGCAGTGTATCTGTACTGTTTAGCAGTACATCCGGTATAGGGGGTAGTCATCTATGTCTCAAATGTCTTTTTATGTGATTAATGTTGTGGTATGAATGTGACCGTTTTATGTGCATTATTGTGTATTTTCTTGTATAACTAGTTATATTCCGAAGTAAGTATCAAGGATCGAGCATTCAGTATTAAGTAAGCAAAATGCCGTTTTTCAACAAGTTAAGGCAGATAGGAACTAGGAAAGGGATGTTAGAGGAAGAAATTCCTATCCCCCCTAGGGACACTCCAGGTAACTTTATGTATAATAAGCATGGCATAGATGCCATATTGTATCTAGAATTATGGACCGATTATACAAAACACCTAGACGAGAGACACAGATGGCCAGTTAATGGAACATGGGATGCCGAGTGCATCATGAAGGTAGAAGAGGCATTACGGAAAAAGAAAGCCAGACAATCTCAGAAAGACGCCATAGAATTTTGGCGTAAGGAATCACATAAACGTGCTGAAAGAGCACTCCGTAGAGAAGACAGACTTAAAGAATCAGATAAAGCTCAAGAAAACGAATTAGTTACTGAAGGAATCCGAGTAAAAACAGAACAAATAGATCGCATCCGAAATAGCCAAGTAAACGGCATGTATCTTATGGCCGAGGGTACACCTGACGCCATTTCAGAAATACCGAAAAATCTGCCGCCACCACTGGTTCCAACTAAAGTAACTCATAGGGCCACTAAAGATATATTCCTGAATTCCTATCTAGAAGATGTAGCACCAGCTTACACCAACCTGCCTGTTCGTGCCCTGCCTACTGACAGGGACGGGGATGGCACTCCGCCCCCAGGTCATGTTCCGCCGGTACCGCGACAGACTTCCCCTGTTCCGCCAGCCCCGCCACTTCCTGCACCTAAAACAGACCTACCGAAACCGCGTCCACCAGATCCTACTAAAAGACAAATTCAAATACAGACTACACACAGAGATGATACCCAAGCCTCCGCTTCAGGGGGTGCGACCGCGGGTCCTCGGACCCCGCCAGTAACTCACAGATTAAATCTCAGGGATATACAGAGTCCCCTCACGTTCAGGTCTCCTCACTTATCCCGCTTGGACGCATTCAAGGAAAACATTTCAGTTTGTAGATACGATCCAGTACCCGGTAAAGACGATCTAATGATATTGGCATCACTACGGTTAAGATCTGCTACTGATATCTTGCTAAGCTATGTAGGAATGAAGGACCGTCTAGACAGAATCTACGAGTTTGTTCAGACAGGGAAAGACCCTGACAGTATCAAGAATGCCATGGAAAACCAGAAAGTTGACATACAAGCACAGATACTACGATTTTTCATAAATTGTCTAATAAGAGAACGAGATAGGCCTGGGACAGATCAGAGTGAATTAGATGCACTGAACAAGTGGGGTCAAAATATAGCCGATGGAAAACATGACAAGCAGAATTGCATAGCCAGTATGTACAGAAAAATAAGAAAAACAGTAATAGAGGTACACCAAAAAGAGAAAGACAAAGCTTCCTCTGAGGAGGAAGAAGAATCTGAAGAACCAGAAAAGACTGCAGATACCATAGCATATGTAGGTAAGGGAACTTACCTTAGGAAGGGCATCCGTCCAGAAAGCAAGAGAGTTTTCTTCTCTGCCTTGACAAATCCGAATTCTGCTGAGCATCAGTTCCAGGAAACTGATAAAAGGCTTCGAGATCGAGTTGGGTACCACGTACTCAATTCTATGGATGAACAAGAACTAGCCCGATCAGCTGTATCATGGGCCGAAAATGCAGACATATATAATGATGACACGGTAGCGCAGACATTTCTGAACCTCTCCCCCGACGAACAGAAATTAGCAGGTGTATACATGATTCAGCACCTTCTCATCAAATACAGAAAACATTATTCTGATCCAGGTCCCTTACACGAAACACTAGAAGCACTACTCATGGATAGATGGAGAGGTTTAAGCACCAAATTAATTCAAATAATTCTAGAACAACGACACAGATATAATACCTTTGTAAGCTCTGAATATGTTCCCGCCCCGCCCCCAGAAAGGAAAATGTATCACATGCAACGCCTGAGTGGCGTTGAAAGTCAGAACCCCTTACGAGAAGTGCACCCTGTTATGGGTGAGGATCGTGTCTTGAAACGCGTGTATGTACACACGCCTCTGACTAAGTTAGAACTGTTAGAAATGAAGAAACTAGTCCCGTGCCATGATAAAGACCCTGCAGGTTTTCACAGAGAGCTTAAAGACATGTTACTGATGGGGGATTACACGTATGATGATATCATGAAAATGTTGAAAGTATTATTGCCCACGGGTATCTTCGAAAAATTGAAGGAAAAGGAATGGGAGGTGGGGGACACAAAGATTGCATGGGCAGAAATAGAGGACGAAGAAAGAAAACGGGTCCCAGGGGTAGGCCTTGGGGACAAAACTAAAGCATTACCAGGTTTGATAGTACAGGTTCTGCCCAGATTATTGACGACTAGAAAGGAAGATTGGGACGCCATCTCGTCCTGTAAACAGAAACATGATGAAGATACTAGTGACTTCTATTCAAGATTCGAGAAATGTTTTATTATTAACAGTGGCCTCAAACCAAGTAGCGAGTCATATCCGCATCTTTTTGTATCAAAGTTAGTCAAGAATTCCCTACCGTTAGTTAAAAACCGAGTGTACAAGGTTGAAAGTACATGGCAAGCAAACACGCCATCCCAGATGTTACAGATGTTACAATATCATCAGAACAGAATTAGAGAAGAGCAAGATCAGGAACAGAAACGTATGAAAGACACAAAGATGAAAATGTTAGTAGCTCAGACGGTCCCAGCCGACGGTCAGAGAAAAGGTGGGACCCAGACAAGTCACGCTACAGCTCCCGTTAAAGGGACATGTAATTACTGCAAGCAGCCAGGTCATTATGTACATGAATGTCCGGTTCTGAAACATAACATAGCGACAGGTAAAACTAAAGAAAGACCGCATCCGCCTAGACAAGACCATAACCAGCATCAGTCTTCACAGAATACACAGAATATACAGCCTATGCATGCTTCTTCAGCTCCAGCACAGACAGTAGCGGTACCACAGCCACAGCCCATTGCCGCGTCTCAGCAAGTTTCACAGCAGATGTACCAGTATGCCCAGTGTGCATATCCAGATTATCCCCGATATACATGAAACAGCCTAGAGAGGGAAGGTGGCTTGCCTCTTATTGAGATTCCTGTAGATCAAGAAGGTCCTTATGTACACAGTCAAGTATTGGGAAAAGATAGAAAGTTTTTAATTGACACAGGGGCAAGTCGCACCACAATCAGCCATGATGAAGTTCCAGGGGCACCCCTCTCAGGCTCACAGAATGTTTCCCTTGGTTTTTCAGGACAGCCTATTGTAAATGAGGTATCGCAACCAGTCCCCCTGGCTGTGGGTCCATTATCACGTGTTACAGACTTGTTACTTACAAAATCGTGTCCAGAAAATCTGTTAGGAATTAAAACATTGAAGGCTCTAGGAGCTATAATATGCTGTTCCCCGGAGGGAGTTAGACTCTTTCTACGGGATTTCAAGGGTCATTATGTTTTGCGAGAATTCGATGTCAGATTGAAAAATGTACCAGATTACTTGTGGGCAAAAGGCCCAACTGATGTAGGTTGTATGCACATTACACCATACCGTGTTACACTTAAGGCAGGAGTTGTGTTACCCCGAATCAGACAATACAAGTTACCACCCGATGCTGTAGTGGCTTTACTGAAAATCATTGAAGAGCTCATTGCCCAAGGAGTGGTCGTAGAGACCGACTCCAATGTCTGTAATTCACCCATCATTCCGATTCTTAAACGTACTGATCCCAATGCACCGCCAGTATATCGGCTGGTGATTGATCTTCGAGAATTAAATAAATGCATTATACCACAGTTCCCTGTGGTCCCCGATATCTCTTCCTTATTGACTGCTATTGATTCAGAAGCAACGTTCTTTACTGTAATTGACCTCAAGAACGCCTTCTTCAGTGTGCCCATTGATCCAGAGAGCCAATATCTCTTCGGATTCAGTTTAAATGGACGAAGTTTCAAATTTTCGCGCGCACCTCAAGGATTCACAGAAAGCCCCAGCATCTATAGCCAAGCACTGAAAAGACAACTAGATTGTATTCAAATGCCAGTTAACACCGCTTTACTACAATACGTCGATGATCTACTGATCACCGCACGAAGTGAACCCGAATGTGAACAAGCATCACTGACAGTTTTACACTTTCTGGCCGACAAGGGACACAAGGTGTCTCCTTCGAAGCTACAATTCTGTGTTCAGCAAGTTGTGTACTTGGGCCACTTGCTGTCCAAAGTGGGGAGACAGCTCACTCCCGATCGCATTCAGTTAATTGTAAATATGCCGCAACCCCAGACACAAAAGGAAGTGCGGGCCTTCATAGGCCTCACCTCGTACTGCAGACAATGGATTCCTCAATATGCATTTCTAGCTAAACCACTCATCCAGTTAACGACACAGGAGGCAGCGACTTCGACTGCCCTCCCTTGGACTCAGGAACACACACAAGCTTTTGAAGAATTAAAGAAAGCTTTATGCCAAGCACCAGTTTTAGCGACACCATGTTACAGCAAACCGTTTACACTTTTTGTTACAGAACGTGATGGTACAGCGTTGTCTGTCCTCACCCAAGACCAAGCAGGTTCACATAAGCCTTGCGCTTATTTTTCAAGTACATTGGATTCAGTAGCTCAGGCACTCCCTGCATGCTTAAAGTCAGTAGCAGCAACAGCGTTAGCAATAAGACAAAGTGATTCAATTGTTTTAGGTCATCAGTTAACAGTACAAGTACCACACTCTGTAGAGGTTTTGTTAAACAGAACCCAGACTCAGCACTTGACTATAGCACGACTGACAGGTTATGAATTAACGCTATTCCAGCCACACATAGAAATCAGACGCTGCAGCATCCTGAACCCAGCAACACTGTTACCTACAATTATGACAGATTCAGCCCCGCATGATTGTATAGAGATCATTAATGCAGTAACAAAGCCACAACGAGACTTAACAGATGTACCACTGACAAATCCAGACCTGACACTTTATGTGGACGGTTCATGCATGAGAACAAATACAGGAGAATTAGTGGCCGCATATGCAGTGACCACTGAAACCGAAGTTAAAGAAACACATCGTATTGACACATTGTCTGCTCAAGCAGCAGAGCTCATCGCTCTGACCCGAGCTTGTATTCTAGCCAAGAACAGAAATGTTAACATATACACAGATTCACGTTATGCATTCGGAGTTGTACACGACTTCGGAGTCCTCTGGCAAGAACGAGGTTTCCTGACCTCTCATGGGGCCAAGATACAACATGGTTCCCTCATTCAAGCACTGCTAGAAGCAATACATTTGGCCTCGGGCATATCCGTCATGAAGTGTAAAGCACATACTAAAGTTACAGATTCTGTTTCCCAGGGTAACGACCTGGCAGACCAGACAGCAAAACATACAGCACTGACTCACACCCAGATTACTGATGTGACAAAGACAATAGTACCGACAAAGTGTATGGCAGTCAAGGATCCCGCTCTAGATGTAATTGACATTCAGGCACATGCTACCCCAGATGAAATAAAGAAATGGACTGAACTAGGAGGGATCCAGACAGATCAAGGTTGGATGACGAAGGGAAAATCTACATGGTTTCTCCCTGACTCTATGGTTCAAGTCATGATTAATACAGCACATAGCCCGGCACATCTAGGAGAGAAAGCGATGTTAGACAGTTTACAAAATCTCTGGAGCAATAAACACTTACGAGCAGCAGCAAAACAGAAAGTGCGTACTTGCATGATCTGTTGTCAGTTCAATCCAGGAAAAAGCGTCCCTGTAGAGCAAGGTGGATTTCATCCTCCCGATCACCCTTTTGAAGTCCTCCAGATGGATTATATCCAGATGAACAGTTGTCGAGGATTCAAGTATGTCCTTGTAATTGTTTGTGCTCTGTCCCGTTGGACCGAAGCATACCCAGTATCAGATTACACTGCTCCGACCACTGCCAGGCAGTTGGTTCGTGAATTCTTCCCACGGTACGGTTTGCCCCGTGTCGTGTATTCAGATAACGGACAGCCATTCTCATCCGAGTTAATGAAGCAGGTTTCTTTACTGTTAGGTTACCAGTGGAAATTCCATTGTGTCCGACATCCTGAAGCAGCAGGCCTTGTAGAAAGGCATAACCAGACACTAAAAATACGTCTTGCAAAGATATGTCAGGAGAAAGGGGTCGACTGGATAGTCGCCCTGCCCGTGGCACTATTCTACATGAGGATGGTCGCCCACTCGAGATCAGGGCTATCCCCGTACGAAGTGGTTTTTGGCAGACCACCGAATATGTGGGGGACGCCCATTCCGAAAAAAAATCACTGATGTTGATTGTAATATGTTGACAGATTACCTTGCCTCCTTGATGTCTGCACTCCAATCATGTCGTTCACAGGTTGCCGCAGCCTTTCCTGACAACACTGATGTAAAGCCACATGAGGTCCGTCCGGGGGACATAGTTCTCGTCCGAAATTTCGACCGGAAAAGTCCGTTGGAGCCCCGCTGGAAAGCCCCGAAGATCGTCCTCCTTACGACCAGGACCGCCGTCAAGTTGGAAGGAAGAAAGGGGTGGGTCCACACGAGTCATATTAAGCTTTGCAATGAACTGAAAGATAAACTGAAACAGGACTCTGACTCGTCCACCCCCACCAAAGACTGTGTTGAGAAAAAAGACTTTACAGTATCCGAACGAGAAAAAACTCCCCAAGAAGAGTACCGTATGAAACTCCGATCTAGCAAGTCAGACAGTTTAATTGTTTAAGTCCTCCCCTAGGTGAATCGGTTAAATAGTTTCTGACATGTATCCCCTAGATCGAGATAGAGAGAGAGAGAGACAAGTTAAAAAAGGTGCATATTGTAAATCACTCCGTAGTCACTGTATAGTGACACTATTAATCATGTTTATTCTAAGTATTTTAGTTATTGTTGCCAGCTTTCTGCTACCTATCTACTGGCCTATTTTCAAGCGTGAACAATCTGTTTACAATGTCTCTGCTGAACACACTTTTAGTGAACTACCTGCACATGAACTCTCTTACAGACTTGCGCTGCGCAACAATACATTCATTAGTATGTTACACCACTCCCATCAGACGAACAATGCTACAGACTGCTGGATATGTGGCCGACTCCCTCCCTACCAGAATTACAAGGGAGCTCTGCCCCTCTTTCCGTACCCGTTCACTCACAATGGCTCCTGTGGGGCATGGTTTAAAATAATTAATTCCTTAGATCCTGATATTGCTGTTTTCGATGGGGGCTGGGTTTGGGGAAACTTGAACTTAGTCCTGCTCGATGTCTGTTACCCTGATAAGGAGGGACTCCCTACTCGAATAGGAACTGATCTAGAAAATGAAGTATATGGATTAGGTAACTACACAATTAGCCTCATGATCCTTACTGTTGAATCCGAAGCTGCTCCAGTTCTGCCCCATATGCTAGTATTACCAGTCACTGGTGAATTATGTGTCCGAAAGAAAGGTTCAGTACACTTAGGTCATAGTAAATGCACTACTGTGGTCGAATTCAGTGACCATGGTAAATCGTCCTTTAAAGCTATCAGTCACTCCTATTTTGTTTGTGGTCACACCGCATACATACGTTTGCCTCCAGATTGGGATGGTACCTGTTATATTGCATTCCTTCTGCCACCTGTTTTTCTAGCTCCCCCTGACTATCACAGAAATACAAATCTTGTAAAGAATAGACCCAGAAGAGATGTCCCACTTGTCGACTACACAGAAACGGCATGGGAACAGTACACTGATTTTAATAAAGGATTCTTTTTCTTTTTAGGACCTGTCCAAAACAGTAAATTAATACGTAGATTAACTAGAACACTTGAAGCTGTAGTACATGAAACTGCCTCCGCCTTAGGTAACTTAACAGAGGAGCAATCTGCTATACGGGTTGTTGTCCTTCAAAATCGTCTTGTTATTGACGTCATCTTGGCAGATAGAGGTGGAGCCTGTAAGGTCATCGGGTCAAGTTGCTGCGTTTTCATCCCACAAAATGCACCATCTGTCTATCAAGCTATTACCCGTCTGCATAAAATTGCAAATCAGATACATCAGAATCCAGGCACCTGGACTTGGTCCGGTTGGTTCTGGACAACGTTAACTGCCTGGGGATGGAAGATCCTATCCTTCCTAGGTTTCGGCCTTGTCATAGTATTCAGCTGCTGCCTGTGCCTACAGTGTGGGCCGGCGATATGTGGACTGTGTGCCACATCATGCATTGAACATTCCAGTTTCCTCTCAAATCGTCAAAGAAAGAAAGATGAGCAAATGATGTTGCAAGAACAAACTGATCAATTTATGACGATTAATATATCATGAAGGGTCCGTAGGGACAAGGAGGGAATGAGGAAATATAAATTTTATGGTCAAGATGTGTTCCCTAGCGCGTACCCCACCGTCTCCATGTACGAGTTAAAGTGCATGTAACTTCCCTCCTGTACCAGCTATGAAGACGCAAATACATTTGCGTCCAACGTTAACATGTCCTCTTTCAGACCCACCATGAATGGGTTGAATGGTCCGTTCCTAAGTATGCTATGCCAACGTCTTTTTGTAGTGTACTTCTACGTTTTTCAGCTCTGGCTGAGTAGGCCCCTGAATCTCTGCCACCGAGCCTCTTTTCTGGCTTCTGACTCCGAGGGCCTCTGCCCAGGCTGCCTCTGTACCCGTGAACTCTGACTTACTTTCAGCGCGGCCCCTCGCGCTCAGCTCAGCCTACTGCCTGCCAAGATTGACTATAACCTTCGAGTTATCTGTTCCGCTCCCCGAGAATACATTCCTGCCTGCTAGTTTCAGTAAACATTCCTCCCAGCTGCAGAGCCAAAGGGCCAGCCTGTCTATATGCAAGTAATTCAAGTAATTCATAGCCCTTGTTGCCATGCTCCCATGGAAGGCCCATGCCCCCACGCTTCTCACACAGACACTCAGGCGCTTATACACGCACTCACAAGCAAGTATAGAATAGCTTCTGCCCTAGAGACCTTTCCGCCCAGATAGCTTAGTTCCTAAACACCAGATACCAGATATGATAGAAGCACAAGTTGATCTGACATGCCAGACTTCTGTCTCTTTCCGTCAGTGTAAATGTCAAGTCCCCTGCACCCTCCAGCTTCACGTCAATCACACGTCATGCAGCTGCGCGCGCATCCAAGCTTCCGATTTCTGCTGACATTGCAACATTTCTGTTAGTGCCACCCCTTTCGTGACACCTACCTGTGACGTTTCTAGCACACACCTCTAGTTCACGCCTCTTGATTACGCACTTGTACCACGTGTATCCTGTTATCTTGTCTTCTCTCAGCTGTTACGCCTCTTGCAATGTTGCTTATGGCATTAATTAAGTATATAAGCTATGTACTGTTAATAAAATGTAGCGCTCTATCCCTTCTGACACCCCTGTGGTGGTCAGAACATGATATCCTGGCCATGACCATTCCTTTTTAAGGAATAAAACCCCTAAGAACTCTAACACCACGGACTCTGTCTTTTTCTTCCGATCTGAGTTATTATTGATTAAGTACTTACCTGCATAGAAATTAAGAGAGTAAATTAATTATTTACGTCACCCCAACATTCCAGGTCATAAGCTATTATGCTGTCCCAGCTATGTGATCAATGGCTGGCATTATCAAGGTGATATAACCTAGGCCACAGGCACCTCCCACCAATCTGTGGCCCTACAACCCCACGCGCATCCAACACCCGACAGAAATACATACCTCGCATAACACAAAAGAACACAATAAAATGAGGTATTTGTAGAGCGTTGACTGCCACTCCGAAAGGAGCATCCTGGCACTGGTATTGAGGTGAGAAGAAACTCTGATGTTCTTAAATGAGTGAGAGACAGAATTCATCTAAGGATCCGAAGATCCAAGTTTTCATTGCTTTCCTATATTGTGTTTCGGTTTTTAACATTCTCAGATGCATCTGCAAAAGGTTCCACGCTCTGCTACCTAATACAGCCATTGTTTGTCCTCCCTTTGTTTTGCATCTAAAACTGGGAGGTTTGAGGAGGTTAGCTGATGTGGACCTGAGAGTTCTGGTTGTAATGTAGGGGGTTAATCTTGATGAGAAGTACTTTGGGACCAGTTTGAGTGAGGCTCTAAAGGTGATCAGGAGAATCTTAAAGAGTATTCTCTTATGTAGTGGGAGCCAATTAAGGGGTTTTAAGGCTGCAGATGGTAGTTTTAATACTAGACAACCCGCTGCATGTTGGACCACTTGGAGTCTTTTAATGTATGTTTATTGGCTCCTGCCACTGTAGAAAAAGGGTAGGGCCGATGTTGATCGAGAACCTTTTTCAGTATTGCCCGGCGCTAACCGCCTCTCATACCACTCGAATCTTACAAACAAAGAGGCAGGCGCTGGAAACCGGAAGGCAGGAAACAGAAGTTTTATTCCGACGGAGCAGAACACGTCAACTCAAACAACAGGGTATCTTCTCGAGGTGCTCTAACCGCATCTCTGAGGCCTGGCCTCTTATACACAGGTTTATGGTTTTATTGCATGAAACACATCTTTGTCAATACTTTGATGTACGGAAAGTCATCCTGGGAATCCCCGCTCCAAGCCAGTTCCCACACTCATTTACAGTAGGAGTCCCCACCCCAGTCACAACAGGTGATGATTGTCAGGCAGCTGGCCATTCCGCCGATTCCCGGAATGCATGTGGTTGATCGGATCTCATGGGGTGGGGGCTTTGATCAGTTGTGGATCCTTTGATGGGGGAAGCTTCCTACTGTATGGGGGCAATAAACAGCATCCGCAGGGCCAGGTGGCGACCTGGGAACGAGCAGGACAATCGGGCACAGAGGAAAGGGGGGTTTTATCAAAGGGATACAGGATCATGAAAGGAATGGAGGGAGGTGTTGAGCTGGGAACAGGATGGGGTTCCGAGGCAGGGTTGCGCTGAAGAGGGGTTTATGGCCCAAGCATGTGAGAGCGGGGGCTGTCAGCGTGCGGGGGATGTTTGCGAGGTTAGGAGAGAGAGAGAGACGCGCTGGCTATCGGCAGTGGGCAGAGAGGCCATGGCATTCAAAATGGCTGCCGCTTACGCGCATGGATGAGCCTAAAATGGGACAAGATGGCGCCGATAATGTTGATGTCGCAAACTAGATTTTAACAGTCCTCCCTTTTCAACATATTTAGCCAGCTTGTTTAATCGATATCTATCTTCATCAAGTTCCTAACCTCGACATCGTACAATGCTCTCATGCGTTCCTTCTCGAAGTCCAGAGTCTTAGGGCAGATACAATTTGCACATAGTGAACACAGAGGCGGCAGGCATTGGATCCCTAGGCAGAACCCACATATCACAACAACAGGTGTCAGTATAATCGTAAATAACCTCCACCCCCAGTTCTTTACAGTACTCCAGAACCAACCACCAAGCGACCATTCTTCTTGTTCCTGGTGAACTTCTGAGGAAAGTCTGTGGAGGTGTTCAATGGCTTTGTACACTGAGGGTGAATTGTCCGGTATATAGGTGCAGCAGCTGGACCCAATGATACGGCACGCTCCTCCACGATCCGCTAGAACCACATCTAGAACAAAGCGGTTCTGGAGAGCCACCAGGCGGACCGCTTGAAGCTCGGCTGTATTGTTCGCAAGGATGCCAGCTGTAATGTTCATTGTTGTCTCAACTGCCTGGGTCAAATGTCGGATGGCACGGCTGTTCGCCATCGGACCCCAGAGTGGAACAAGTCCCTTCATTGCATCGAGGAACTGTCCTCCAGTGGAGTCGGCTTGCTCAATGTCCTTGGCTCGTTTTTGTCTGTGATGATTCGCTGGAGCAACATAGGTCGGAGGAAGGATGAAGGCGATATAACAGGTGCCCCCCTCCAGCCTTTGGGGAGCCAGGTGTAAGCCTTTGTACCACAATCAAAGTACATGTTCGGAGAAGAGACAAAAGAGGGTGGATCAGTGGAGTCCAAAGTTCTGGTGATGTGGCAGGCGCTGCGGCCTACCAGCTGTGTCCCAAGACCTTCGATACACATAAGGCCTGTGACGTTGATGACGGATAGGGCCACAGTCAGGGTGGCAGCTGTTCATTTCTGGAGGTAGGAGAAGGGGGGTCTAGTTGGGTTGTTGAACACCTGCATTTCAATCCGTTCTTTGACGGGGATGTCCATGTAGATAGAGTCGTTGGATATCAGGGGGCAAAAGTGTGTAGCAGTTTTCTTCGTTTTGTTCTGCCAGACCCCATGAAAGAAATGTGTCATAGTTCTGCTGGAAGTGGCATTATCCCTGTAGCTTTCTTGCAAGAGGATCAGCCAGGCAAGGCAGGAGCCGTGAACCGAGAAGGGTGATGGGATGAAGGGTATAGAATGTCCAGTGGCGTGGGGTAGCAACCAGCAGTTGGTGGCATTGGTGGCAAGATTGTGTTGGTGCAGCAGCTGCACGAAGGAGTTGTTCCTAAACTCCTTACACCTTTCTTGGAGTTGTGGTGAAAGAGAAATCAGATAATGTTCTTTCATTGTGGTAGGCTGTGCAGTGGTCAGGAATGTCTCTTGAGCTGGTGCGCTCTCTTCCACAATCCAGAGGGTGGTCATGAGGAGGAGGCAAAAGAGAAGAGCGATAAAAAGTGCAATAGTCTTTGAACTGCGGATTTTGTCAGTCTTTGGGTTTCTGTAGCGAATCTTTGGATGTCCGGTTGCTTCCATCATCTTCGTGCCGGGTGCTTCCATCATCTTCTTATAGGGCGCTTCCATCATCTTCAAGGGGCTCGGTAGCGGGCAGAACCACAAACTTCGTCTGGCTTCTCTCCTGACAGCCTTAGTAGTGTTAGGCCACCGCTCTGAGAATTATGACTTAGTCAGTGGTCTGCTTAGCCGAAGCTCCCTCCTTTTGTCGCAGGTTATACCCTTCTCTGGATGGCACAGTGGGATCGGGAAATTTTGCCAATTCGAGTCTCTGTATCAGGATAACAGCTCAGGGATGGTCGGTCTTTGTTCAGGAGCTCTTCTTGGGTGTTCACGTCTTCGGTCGTCGTCAGGGTCGAGGAGATCTTCTTACAGTGGTGTGCATGCACCCAGTTGCGCTTCCCCTCCACTCGAAGAGCTGTTCGGGTGGTGATCAAGACTTGCCAGGGGCCCGTCCACCGGGGTTCCAGACTCTTTGCACGCTGGAAGTTTCGAATTAGCACGTAGTCCCCGGGTTGGATGTCGTGTCCGGGACCCCTGGAAGCATCAGGAATGGCATGCAGCACCTGTTGGTGGATAACAGACAGGGTCTTAGTCAACTTGTACAAGTAATCAGACATTAGGATGCCCGGGACGTCATGAATGGAAGTTGGTTTCGGTGCAGACCAGACGCTCATGGGCCGGCCAAAAACGACCTCGTAAGGTGTCAAGTGGTGTTTGGTGGGGTTGGAACGCATTGATAGTAATGCCAGTGGGAGAGCGTCTGGCCATTTCAGTCCTGTGGTAGCCACTATCTTAGCTAGTTTGAGCTTCAATGTGGCGTTATGTCGTTCAACTAGTCCAGCAGATTGGGGGTGGAAGACTGCGTGGAACTTCTGTTTTACACCCAACCCCTTCAAGATGAGTTGGATAACTTCGGCTACGAAGTGGGGGCCATTGTCGCTCCACAAAATTCGACAAAGGCCGTAACGAGGGAAGAATTCCTTTAGTAGTACCTTTGCAGTGGCCATGGCAGTGTTGTCACGGGTTGGATAGGCTTCCACCCACTTGCTAAATGCGCACACTACAACAAGTACATACTTCAGGCCTTGGCATCTTTCTAGCTGGATGTAGTCCATCTGCAGGACTTCAAACGGATGATTGGGAACCCCAAACCCTCCCCGGGGTACTATAGTTCCTTTCCCAGGGTTGTGTTGCAGGCATATCAGACATTGTAGGACCAGACGTCTGGCGGAGTCTGCGATTTTGTCATTGTGCCAAACTTTGGAGATAAGCTCGGTCATAGGGGCTGATCCTATGTGTGCAGGGGAGTGTGCCATGGTCAGTATGGGAATCAGGTATGAATCGGTTAGCAACCATTTGTTTGTGTCTTTCGTCCGCCAGCAGCCTTCATCGTCTTTCAGTCCCACCCGTGCCCATTCAGTCAATTCGTGTTGTGAGCTGGCCATTTGGATGTCCCTAATAGTTTCCCTAGCGTCTGTCCATTTCTCTGCTTGTGACCTGGTCACGTACATATGTGTCGTCGTCCTATTCTCAGCTGTGGTTCGGGTAGTGATGTCGGCCAGTGCATTCCCCTGTCCAATGATGTCTGTCACCTTTTTGTGTGCTTGGCATTTTATTACTGCAAGTTGTTTGGGAAGAAGGACTGCTTCAGTTAAGGCGGAGACTAGATCTCCGTGTAAGATGGGGGTGCCGTGTGAGGTCAGGAATCCCCTCTCCTTCCAAAGGAGCCCAAAATGGTGAACCACCCCGAAGGCGTACTGGCTGTCGGTGTAAATGTTTGCTGTGGTTCCTACTGCCAGGATACATGCTCGTGTGAGGGCAATCAGTTCTGCTGCCTGTGCAGATCGTTGTGTGATGCGGGCTGTCTCTACTACAGTTCGGGCTGTGGTAACTGCATAAGCAGCTGAGGTGGTGCCATCGGGGAGTTTGATGCAAGAGCCGTCCACCCACAGTTCTCCGTCAGGGTCTGGGAAGGCTGTGTCTCTGAGGTCGACCCTACTCCTAGTCTGTTCGTCCGTGAGGGTCACACAGTCATGTACAGGGGACACATTGGGATCGTTCTCTGGTAGGGGTAACAAAGTCGCTGGATTCAGTGTGGTGCATCTTTTCAGGGTGATTTGGGGTGCAAGCAGAGTCAGTTCGTACCCAGTCAGTCGTGCACTCGTCAGGTGTTCCGTCTTAGTCTGGTTCAGGAGGGTGTCAACCGCATGGGGCACTAACACCGTGAGGGAGTTCGAGAGCACGATCCCCTCACTTTGTCGGATAGAGATAGCAGCGGCAGCTACGGCTCGAAGGCAGGCAGGCAAAGCTCTGGCTACGGGGTCAAAAGTGGCAGAGAAGTAAGCGCATGGTCGTTGCTTTGGGCCAATGGACTGGGTCAAGACAGACAAAGCACATCCCTCCCTTTCGTGAGTGTAGAGGGAGAAGGGCTTCGTATAATCAGGGGTTCCTAGGACAGGGGCTGAGCAGAGGGCATCTCTTAGTTCTATGAAGGAGGATTGGCATTCAGGGGTCCAAGGGAGTGGGAAAGGGACATCTTTAGCTAGCAGAGAAAGCAGCGGTTTCACAATGAGACTGAAATTCGGTAACCACTGTCGGCAGAAGGAAGTGAGGCCTAGTAGGGAGTGAACTTGTTTCTGGGTCTTAGGGACAGGGGTCTCTAGAATGGTTTGGATTTGGTCGGGAGTAAGTTTCCTTCCGTCTTTGGACAAGAGGTGGCCTAAGTAAGTGACCTGGGCTTGGTAGAATTGCAGCTACTTTTTGGAGACCTTGTGGCCATTTTCCGCAAGGAGGTGCAGGAGTTGGATGGTGGCTGCGACTGCAAGTGGAGTGGTGTCGGCCGCCAAAAGGATGTCATCGACGTATTGTATCAATACCACTCCATCTGGTAACTGGACTGCGTCCAGTTGTCTCTTGAGGGCCTGACTGTAGATGCTGGGGCTTTCAGTGTAGCCTTGGGGTGCTCAACAGAATCTATATGAGCGGGCTTTTAGGGTGAAGCCAAAGAGATATCGGCTGTCTGGGTGGATGGGGATAGAGAAGAAGGTGTTCTTTAGATCAATGACAGTGAAGGTGGTGGCAGTGGAAGGAGTCAGAGTCAGAATAGTGGTAATGTCAGAGACTACGGGGTATTGAGGTACAACTACCTTGTTGACCTCTCGTAGGTCGATGATGAAGCGGTACGCTTTCTCATCTCCCTCTCCTTGCTTCTTTATGATGGGTAGGATAGGGCTGTTGCAAACATTGCTAACCACTTCCTCTACCACTCCTGCATCTATCAGGGACTGAATAATCTTTACCAATGCCTTCTCGCCCTCGGGCGATATCCGATATTGTGGAAGTTTTGGGAGTATTGCGTCCTGTCGAACAGTTATGTGCACTGGGTCGATCATCATGCGTCCTACGTCCGAGTCAGTCTTGGCCCACAGATATGGAGGCAGAGTGTCAAGTAGGGACGAGTCAGCGTCAGAAATGGAAAACATGAGTCGGGAAGGACAAAGTCTGAGCAGAGCCGGGTTGTCGTACAGAAAGACCCGAACTCCATCTTGCGAACACCTAATAGTGGCTCGGAAATGCTTCAGCAAGTCAAGTCCCATAATGGCGTCAGGGGTATTTGAAGAAAGCAAAAACGTTGTGTCAGTGATGTTATTTTCTACGTCAAAGGAGATCGGTGAGGACAAGGGGTTAGTGGAGGGCGTCCCATCGAAACCTATCGATGTTACAAGTGAGCCAGACAAGGGTGCCCTTGGAATCAGTCGTTTAGATAACGCACTACGTGTCGCGCCAGTGTCTACCAGAAATGGAGACTTCATACCCAGGACCTTAGCGGTGACATAAGGACCTTGCTGGTCAACATAGAGCTCGACTGGATCCCTCCCTTGCCCTAGGCAGTCCTATGCGAAGTCGTGGGTGTCGTCACAGTCAGACTGTTGGTACTGGTTCTGTCGGGGACGGTCAAATGTATTCGGTCTGCCTGATCTGTCGTTATTCGTATCATTCGTGGACCCTCGTTGCTGTCCTCTATTTCTCGGTCCACCCGCTACGTCTTTGAGTCCCTATTCTTGTTCATCTCCATCAGAACCGGACACTGGGATTTTCAATGGCCGAATCCCTTGCAGAATGCACACTGGTCTTCGCTAATATCTTTACGTCCAACATAGGGTGCGGGGGTACGGTCTTTAGGAGGTGGATTCCTAGGGGCATTCGTCTGGTAATTTCCCTTGTACTGCTCTCATCCTATAGTCACCCCTTGCAACTGTGCAATCATCACCCTCTCTTTCAAGTCCTTTTTCTTTTTCTCTGTCGCCCTATCATTTTCGTTTTTCTGATGTTCATAATATTGGGCCATCTGGAGGATAGCCGCGGGTTTGGAGGCTGCCCAACTACTCTCGCTGGCCTGCAGTTTTTGAGAGACTTCTTGCGACAGACCTTTGACATAATTCTGGACAAACAGATGGTGTACGGTTGCAGTGGTCATGTCCTGGCCGCTGTAATCGGAGAACACCGTTTCATACCGGGAGAAGTATTCTGATACGTCTTCCTGGGGTTTTTGACGACAGGCCGTTACTATCGACCAGTCTACTTTCTTTTCTGGGATCAGGGTTTTTAGTTTCTGCACAATTTTGTCTGGGAGTTCTAAAATGGATTTCAAAGGCTACTGTCCAGGCTCTCGTTGTCTGTCTATGCCATCGAGTTGCGACCAGGTATGTCCAAACAGCTCAAGGTGGTCGACTTTCCGGATTTGCTTCCACACATCAGCTGGCAGACATAACCCGAAAAACAAATCGATGTCAGCTAGGGTCAAAATCGTTGAACCTAGGGCTGTACCTAGTTCAGTATAGAAGGCAGTGGGGTTTTTACGTAAATCGGGCAGAGATTTCCGGAACGTCAGAATATCTTGCCGATCCCATGGTTGGTAGACCCAGTTGTACACTACCCTCCCTCTTGCATCTTGGTGGTTGACGTCATCGTGTGTTCCCTGACCTCTTGGGGGAACCCAGTAGGGAGCAGCCTCTCTTATTGGCATCATAGTGCTAGCTTGTTCTATTTGTGGTTCGGTCGCTACAGGTGTCGCAGGTTTAGCTTCCAACCCTTGTTCAGTGAGGTGGCGGAAAACCTCAAGCGTACGCACAAGGAGGTCCGTCACATCACACTCGCCCTCATCCCCGATATCGACCTTTCTATACAGAGTCGTTAGGCTCTCAGGACCTTTGTCTCGGTATCGGTCCTCATACGCATTTAGGGCATGATAACATAATCGTACAACAAAGTGCCGTCTGTGCCTCCCAGCATATGAGTTGAACATATCCATGATGTGTTCCTCACTCTCCTTTCGTTCTACTAGTGTCCTTACTACCTTGTCAATCCCTGCTCGCTCATCTTTGCTCAAACTGTTCGTTCTTGTGGAATCTGTCCTTCGGGCCTCAGGGTCATCTAACATTGTTGCTTGTGCTGTATCTAGTACAAGGGGTTCGGCCGGCGCGGAGGCCATGGGGACCGAGGCCCTGGTACTACTCTCGCCTGTGCTTGGGGGCAGCGGGTGCTGTGCTAAAGGTTGGGAAGGGGCATATGGAGGGGGCATGTAGATGATCGGAGGACCTAATAAGAGATCATCGGACACTGACTCGATGTTTCGGATTCTTGTTTCCGTTTGGCTTCCTCTGTCTCCTTTATCTCTTCTTCTAATTTTCTAGCAGCTAGGTGGGCTGCCTTTCGTAGCTCTTCCTCTTCCTCTAATCTAATTTTGTTTCTCTTTTTACGTTGTTCCGTTTCTTTGCGCCACATGCCGAGACTATCAAGCATAGTGGGCGTTGTCTTATTGTTACAAAGGGCTGTTTCTAGCGCGCTTATCTTATCTTCTTCGAAGGATCCTATCAGTGGCCACTGACTTTTCTGATTCTTTTTTGTATATTTATGCCATAGTTTGCTATAGGCTATGGCGATTAATCCATGCTTCATGAACATGTCCTTATTAGGGGTGCCATCCAGTGGAGCTGGATGGTTCATCTCTAATAAGCGGTCCGGGCTGAACCAACTACCAATCAGTGGGGAGAAGATAGGCATGACAGATTACAACGGGGGACAAAGGTCCGCACTACCTATCCTTTCACTACTTGCAAAGACTAGACAGAATATTTCTATTCTTCGTTATTTGCAAGCAGAGAATATCTCAAAGAACCAATATCGAACAGTCAATGTTCGGACAATCAAACAATCAGTGGGGAGAAAGAATAGGCACGACGAGTTACAACGGGGGACAAAGGTCCGCGTTACCTACCCCTCACTATCTGCAAAGGAAGAGAATATTTCTATTCTTCCTCGTTTGTAGACAGAGAGAATCTCAAGAGAACAATCCTCGAACAAACAATGTTCGGGCAAACAATCAATCAGTGGGGGAGAAAAATAGGCACAACGGGTTACAACGGGGGACAAAAGTCCGCGTTACCTACCCTTCACTACCTGCAAAGGAAGAGAGAATCTTTCTATTCTTCTCCGTTTGCAGACAGAGAATCTCCAAAAAGAACCAACAATTCAAAAAGTAATACTAGTATTTTCCAAACAATCAAACAATCATTTCGCAATTTGTCGTGTTACACGACCTTACCCGGACCGCATGGACAGTTTCTTGTCTTCTGAATCCAGCGCCCGATCGTCCTCTATTCTCCGTGACTGTCGCGGCACTCCTGATGGTTCCCAGTCAGGACCGTAGATCACTCGAGAGAGGTCTGCTCGGAACCGGTAAAGTTCGGATGATCGGCTGTCAGACGAGGGTCTATCGGACAGGAGCTCTCCCGATCGTTGCAGTCGTTCACTCTGTCGTCAGGACCTCCCCCACTGGATCCATGTGTCACTGATGGGTCCCATGTTGGGCGCCAATTGTAGAAAAAGGGTAGGGCCGATGTTGATCGAGAACCTTTTTCAGTATTGCCCGGCGCTAACCGCCTCTCATACCACTTGAATCTTACAAACAAAGAGGCAGGCGCTGGAAACCGGAAGGCAGGAAACAGAAGTTTTACTCCGACGGAGCAGAACACGTCAACTCAGACAACAGGGTATCTTCTCGAGGTACTCTAACCGCATCTCTGAGGCCTGGCCTCTTATGCACAGGTTTATGGTTTTATTGCATGAAACAAATCTTTGTCAATACTTTGATGTACGGAAAGTCATCCTCGGAATCCCCGCTCCAAGCCCGTTCCCACACTCATTTACAGTAGGAGTCCCCACCCCGGTCACAACAGGTGATGATTGTCACGGAGCTGGGCATTCCGTCGATTCCCGGAATGCATGTGGTTGATCGGATCTCATGGGGTGGGGGCTTTGATCAGTTGTGGATCTTTTGATGGGGGAAGCTTCCTACTGTATGGGGGCAATAAACAGAATCCGCAGGGCCAGGTGGCGACCTGGGAACGAGCAAGACAGTCGGGCACAGAGGAAAGGGGGGTTTTATCAAAGGGATACGGGATCATGAAAGGGATGGAGGGAGGTGTTGAGCTGGGAACAGGATGGGGTTCCAAGGCAGGGTTGCGCTGAAGAGGGGTTTATGGCCCGAGCATGTGAGAGTGGGAGCTGTCAGCGTGCGGGGGATGTTTGCGAGGTTAGGAAAGAGAGAGAGACGAGCTGGCTATTGGGAGTGGGCAGAGAGGCCATGGCATTCAAAATGGCTGCCGCTTACGCGCACGGATGAGCCTAAAATGGGACAAGATGGGGCCGATAATGTTGGTGTCGCAAACTAGACTTTAACACCAGGAGGCTGTTGCAGTAGTCCAGTTGCGAGAGGATCAGGGAGACTGCTACTGATTTTCTTGCGGTGAGTGGAATTAGGTATCAAAGAAATTTCAAGCATTTTATGAGGCTAAAGCAGGTTCCTGCTACCTTCACTGAGTGTGGTTGGAAGGTGAGAGTGGAAACAAATTGTACTTCTAGGTTTCTCGCTACCTTCACCTTATCAGGCGGAGGTGCTGTACCCACTGGCCACCACTCACCCAGCAGGAACGAGACCTCTTTTCCTATTGGTAGGATCTCAGTTTTATTGGTATTGCACCTGAGGTGGTTGTCCTTCATCCACTGGATGACCTTGGTTAGGCATCTTTTGAAGTTGAGTTTGGCGTCCGTTGAGTTGTGGTCTAGGGATAAGATCATTTGGGTATTGTCTGCCAAGGAAGTAACTTTGATCCCAAATTATGCTATCAACGAGATGAGCGGGATTAGGTAAATGTTAAACAACAGCGGGCTTAGCGATGACCCCTGTGGCACTCCTATTGTGATAGTACATTCAACAGATAGGAAAGTTCCAAGGGACAAGGCTTGTCTGCGATTGTAAAGGAAGGATTTTAGCCATTCCAAGGCGGTGTTAGAAAAACCACTGGATTTGGTATTGACAGGAGAATACTGTGTGATATAGTATCAAATGCGGCCGATATATCGAGTAATATCAACACAGCTAATCTGCCTCTGTAAGCTGTCATTTTTAGAGCGTCCATAATTTCTAGGAGTGCAAACTCAGTGGAATGCTTGGGGCGGAAACCAGATTGTTGAGGGTGAAGGATGTTGGTGGCCTCAATCAATTTAGTTAGTTCTTTATGAGCAAATGTTTCTGTAATTTTCCCCAATAAGGGAAGCAGTGATATGGGGTGGAGGTTAGAGAGGACAGATGGGTCAATATTTGGCTTCTTTTTCAAAGGTTTTACTATTGCTAACTTCCATTCATCTGGCACTGCACTTGAGCTTAAAGAGGAGTTAACAATCTGGTTTATTATTGGGTTAACCGGGTCAACTATTTGGTGGAGGATTATAGGAAGACAGGCATCCAGGAGAAAACCTGATTTGCATGCTGCAATTGCTTTACAAGTTTGCTCCAGTGACACTGGTGCAAATGAGCGAATGGAATGACTAGTAGTATCAGGGTCGTGCTCTGCGGAGGCGTTCTTAGTAGGGACAGGATCGTTATAAAATCCTTTTGGATATTCAGGATCTTTTCTACAAAGAAGATTGATATTTGATCACATAGACTCTGGGAAGGAGGTAATTCTTTCTTTAGTGCTTTGGGGTTGGTGAAGGACCTTACGACCGAGAAAAGGATTTTTTGCTCTAGTTTAGCCTCCTGTATTTTGTTGGAGTAGTACTCTTTTTTGTCTAGTTTGATCTGTGTATGGTAGAGCTTTCTGCTTACTTTAAATGCTTGTTTCTCTCCCAGGTCATAGCATCTTCTCCATTTACACTCTTGTTGCTTACATTGACTATGATTTTGTGTAAGAGTGGGCGTAAACCAGGGGGCTTTATGGGTTGTTTTTCCACATTCATGGTGGGTTTATCTGGTGGGATAAGTTCATTGCTAACTGTAGTTATCCAAGTATGGAAGAGACGTGAGTCTACTGTGGTGTTCCCTGTTAGGGCAGGCACCTGAGCCTGGGCGGTAGTAGCCAATTTAGGATTGCGGGCCAGTTGTGTTCCTATACGCCTGGACTGGAGGACTGTAGGTTGCTTGTCTGGGCGATTTGTCAATGGGATTTTGAGTGCGAGGGGGGCGAGGTTGTGATGTGACCATATCTGTGGGATAGGGTAATCTGCAGAGAGTAGGATGAAATTGGAGCAGGAGCCCCGTCAACATATGGCCAGCTCGGTGTGTAGGAGCATCCACCATCTGGTTCAGCCCCAATATTTCTGTAATTTGAAGGAAGTTGCCTACTCCTGGCTCTTTTTTGCCTTCCAGATGTAGGTTAAAATCATCTAATAAGGTGAAGTTGGCATATCTCAGTAGGAAATGACTTAAGGTGTCTCCTAGTGAGTTGATGAAGTTGGCGCTGTAACCAGGTGGGTGATAGATTAGGGCTCCCGAAAAGAAAACAAGGCTTTCTGCTCCCATAAGTGTGTCCAATTCAAAATTAGTACAGTGTAATGTATCATGGAGGATAATGGCCACGCCCCCTCTGGTGTCCCCTCTGTCTTTCGTACAGATCCAATAGTATGGTGGCAGCGCTACCACGATATCTGGATTACACCAGTTTTTCAGCCAGGTCTCGGTGAAAAAGAGCAAGTCTAGCTGTTGCTCCCTGAGTAAATCTCTGCTATTTTGGCAGTGTCTGCACAATGAGCATGCATTAATTAGTCTACCGTTTGTATGGGCAGTGTTAGAAGGTGCGGCTGTTTTGGGGTTATTGACTGTGATGGGAATTTCTAATCTGAAGTGGTGACATGAACAAGCCCCCTTTAAGTTGTCAGGCGCTATCAGGCATTTGCATGATCCCCTTGTTTTAAAAGATTTGAGTACAGCAGATGAATACACAATTCCTGGACCCTTTTTGGCAGCATTTCCTGTCCTTGTCACGGTCTTGGCGTGGACGGGCACAAATTGTCTTGCCTTTGGTACACCCGCTGCGCGCATCTGCTGCCTGTCCGGCCCAGCATGGGATTAAGTAGCTGGCCGGGCATGGGAAACCCCTTTGATCTGACATCCCCACCGTAAGTCAGGCAGGCCAGGCAGGGGGGTGTGTCCGCTTCCCTCCGATCAATCAGCGACCGCCGCGGCGGAACGAGGAAGTGGAGACAGCGACCAGGTGGTCTGTAAGTGACACAGACGAAGGCAAAGTGCAAAATTGCTAAGTGCAGATAGCTTAAAATGTTAAAAGCTCAAAGATAGATAAAAAAGTTGACAAACTGTTAAAAGCTTTAAGAAAGGCTGCTGCCCGAAGGAATTTACAATGTTAAAGATGTTAAAAACGCTGTTAATGTTAAAATAGTGCTCAATGCTCAGTGAGGGCTCCTCTCACCACAAACATGAGAAAGCAAATATAACACCTATTCCTAGGCCAGTGCACTAAGGGGCGCCTATCCAGTAGCACTCTAATGCAGTGAAACATAATTACAGATCAGTCATACTTTGTAGACACTGTCTGAGTGAGAGTTGGGGGTAGTGCGGTAGCAGTATTTCCCCTCGATAAGGAGCCCCACTGAACCAGTCCACGGCTGACGTTAAAAGCCCCACCGCTGATTCACCAAGAAGAAGTACCTACAGAACCTTCAGAAAGCCCATATCCCACACTGCGATGGTCCGGCATCCGGGGGCCAGCCAACCCATGTGTCACAAGACCAGTACAGGCCACCTCAAATCAAGTCATCTGCGGACATGGGGGCGATGAGCAGACCCCCTCACAACAAGAACTCTGCCAGTACCAAATCTGCCTCTAAAGCAGCACTGTCAAGTCTTTCAGCTTCAGCTAAGGTAGGGGAAAGAGTCGAGTTGTGCTGCTCAGCCACAGCGCCTGCCTGGTCTTTCGAGGGCCCTGCCTTCCTGCATTCGTCACGGGGCCTACGGCAGTGCCGCATTCCCCAGCTAGCTTGTTCTCCCTCTGCCTGAGGAGGTGGGACAATAGTCTGATGGTTCAGTCAAGCCCAGGCTTCCACAGAGTTGCACAGAAGGTGGTGTGGCCATCATGTATGATCTTCAGAGTGGCAGGGAACTGTGAGGCATATATTAATGTCAAGAGCTTGGAGCTGCTTCTGCACCTCCAGAAAGCAAGTCTGCCTCCTTTGTAATTCCACTGTGTAGTTAGGGAATGTGTTCATCTGTGAGTTATTGATCATCCAGGGCTGCTTTGCATGTGCCACCTGCAGTATGTGGTCCTTGTCCCTGTAGCTGAAAAGACACACAACCAACAGTCTAGGAGGAGCATTGGGCGGCCTACCTGGCACCCTGTGGGCCCATGATACAGAGAAGAAGGTTGACAGTTTGCCCCCTACAACAATCTGTGAACGCCATTCCTCAAGATAGAACTCTATGCTTGGGTCTTCGTTGTGCTCCAGCAGACCTACGATTCACACGTTATTGCGGTGTGATCTGACTGCAAACTTTCCATTGTGACACCCAGGGAATGCTGGACACCCCATCAGCTGTGCTACTCCTTACTCTGGTCATGGCCCTGGAGGCCTTGTCATGTTTAGGGCAAACCATTGGGGTGGCCTGGGGAGGGGACTGATGCATCCGCGGACAGGGTTCAGTGGAGCTTCAGGGTCCCTGTTGCGTCTTGGTGGATGATTACGAAAGAGACTCTGTGTTCCCGTGTCAGTCCACACACATTGTAGTCTCCCCATCAGGGCGTGAAATGAGTGGGTTTGGACGGAAGGCAGGCCACACCACACGGCACTGTTGTCTTAATGTAGAGAAAACTGCAAGCAGTGTGTGTCAGGGCACAATCCAAGTAAAATGGAGGGGGGGTCAACTCCCAGGCAAAACCATGTACTGCCCTGGCTGCACCACAAGGGCTGCAACTGCTGTTGCACAGAGAAATGAAAGGCCTCCTATCACAAGGACCCCATCATCGAAGTCCTTAGTCTTCCAAGGGGGGTCCAGGAGCCACCCTTTCCTCATTTATAAGAACAGGAGACCACAGCTCTAATGTTTTAATGTAATGTAAATAGGTTTGGATGAGGATTTGAATTTTCTTCCCCAGATTAACAAGTTGGCAGGTGTGTGTTTTGGCACACTGAAACGCTTAAAGAAGTTCCTGACTCTTTTGCCTAAAATGGCTAAGAAGATGGTGACCCGCGCACTCATTTTGTCAAGGCCAGATTACGCCAATGCCTTGTACATTGGTCTCCGGGCGTATCAGCTAAAAAAGCTGCAGATTGTTCAGAACGCGACGGCGAGAGCTTTGTTGGGTGTGCCTGGTAGATCCAGTGCTAGTCAGAACCTTCGTGATCCACATTGGCTCCCGGTCGAGCAACGGGTTCTGTTTAAGGCTCTCACACTTGTTCATGGTGGCCTTTATAAGACAGGGCCTCAATATCTTAGAATAGGTTTTTCATTCTACGTACCGCCTCAACAGCTTCGATCTACAGGCCAAAGCCTTGCTGTTGTTCCTAGGTACTGCCGGATTAGATTAGGCGGCAGTTCCCTGTCGGTTAAAGTGGCCATGGCTTGGAATGCCCTGCCCTTTGGACTACGTAATATTGAGAGCCTTAGGCTGTTTAAAAAACAGTTAAAACCCCTGCTATTTAAGTAATCATACGTCGGGCCAAACCTTTTCCTTTTCTACCATTTGGCATTTGCGCCGGGACACTTCCGAGTAGAAGTGCGCGGTATAAATGGAGGCTAACATAACATAACAGGTACTTATAAAGTGCCTGGCTACTCCACGGAGTGTTCCAGCGCGAAAGGACCACAAGACAGGCACCAACATTAACATTAAGAAAGCAGAAGACTATTGCTGGAACAAGTTTTTAGGTGTTTCCTGAAAGTAAGCAGATCCTGGACCTGCCTAAGAGACTGAGGAAGACTATTCCATAAATGGGAGGCCAGAACTTGGAGCGGCTCGCCCAGCCGGGAGTGGGAAAACTTGGGGATGTTGTCAAAAGCTGCAATGAAGACCTCAGGGCTCTTTGCGGCACCTAGCGCTGAATCCTATTGCTAATATAGGAGGCGCCAGTATCGTGGAGGGCCCTGAAAGCCAGGACCAGAGCTTTAAATTGAATCCTCTGCCAGACCGGCAGCCAGTGCAGGGATTTCAGGTGGATAGACGTTCGTGTTCTTGGCCGTACCATGAGGATTGCTCTAGCAGCCGCATTCTGGACCACCTGAAGACAGTTTAATAAATACTCTGGTAATCCCAGGTACAGGACGTTGACGTAGTCCAGCCTTGATACAATCAAGGCTTGGACTACCGTCTTCCTGTAGACAACCGGCAGCAGGGGAGAACATTTTTTAAAATTTTTAACAAGCCAAAGCAGGTGCCAGCAACTGTTTGGATCTGAGCCTTCATAGATAAGTTGGTATATAACTTGACACCAAAGTTCTTTACAGTGCTCACAGAGGCTGCAGGGGGGTCATATCCTGAGGCCACCACTGGCGCTATGCTTCGCATGGTGAGAGGCCAAAGAAAATGATCTCAGATTTTTCCGGGTTACACTTTAATTGGTTCCGCTTGAGCCAGGAGAAGACCTCCGTCAAGCAGGTGTTAATTTTGCCGCCTCTAAAGTCCGCGCCCTTCTCACAGGTGAACAGCATTTGAGTATCATCTGCATATGATACTATTGTCATGCCGTGTGCCTCCGCTAGTTGCACCAGAAGAGCCATAGAGACATTGAAAAGTAACAGGCTAAGAATAGATCCCTGCGGGACTCCCATCTTCATGGAAGGCATAGGGGACACAAAGGGAGGGCACCAAAGTGTTTGCTGACGGTCGCTGAGAAAGGAAGAAAACCACATGAATACCGTGCCGCGGCATTCCTGGAGTCTCTGCAGGAGCTGGTCGTGGGGCACGTTATTAAAGGCCGCAGAGAGGTCCAACAGTATCAGCAGTGCTTTTCCCCCTTTATCTAGTGTCTCTTTAATAGCCTCGGAGGCTTCTAGTAGGGCTGTTTCGATGCCTAAAATTAGCTCTAAACCCCAACTGACTGTGGTGGAGTACATGGTTGGCTTCCACATACTCCGTAAATATTAGATTCACACATTTTTCCTGAACTTTGGAGAAGAATGGTAGTAGTGATATAAGCCTATAATTAGAGGCCACCATAGGATCTGCAGAAGGCTTTTTAAGTAGAGGGAGAATTTTGGCATTTTTCCAGCAGTCAGGCACCTGCCCCTTTTTGCAGTGAGGCATTCAGAATCAGGTTGACTGCAGGATTAATGATCCCAGCCAAAGAAGACATTACTTTGGCTGGACATGGATCCGAGGGAGAGCCAGACTTAAGGGTTCTCATTATCTCCAGCAATATATCCAAGGGAATAGGTGGAAACGGGGTGAGGCAAGGACCTTCTACAGAGTAGGTGGGAGTAATGGCCCTGAGATTACTTCCTTCTCCAGTGGTGGAGTCTCAAAAGTATTTTGAATAATTTTAATGTTGTTGTGAAAGTGTCCTGCAAGATGGTTAATCCACTCATTAGTGGTGGTAAACGGACTTACCATATTACTAGGGAATGAGAAATCTTTTACAATTTTTTTTGATATTTAAGTTTATTGGCATTTAAAGAAATCCACACAATTACATTGACTGCACAATAAGGCACTATACTTCGGTAGTCTATAACAATAAGGCTGGAGACAGAGACCTGATTATCAGGTTTCAGATATAAATTCATGGGTCGGATGAGCACAGCCCATGAAACACCCCCAGGAATCAAGACAAAAGATTGAACCATTTGCCCCAGATCTTTCCAAACAATTTATGGCAACCCCCGGCCTCAAAGAGGAGTTCCTCTTGGGTCCCACACCAGTCCACCCCGCCTCAACTTCCATAGGGTAGGAGGCTTAACCTGAGACCAAAGCGCTGCAGTGTCTTGTTTCGCCACCGCCAAAACAGTTCCCAAAAATAGTTTGTCAGCCCGAGAGCCACCCAAGCCATCAAACACACCTAGGAGTAGACGCACCGGATCATGGGGAACGACCCACCCCATGGTCTCCGTAAGCTTGAGTTCTATTCCTGCCCAGAATGACTCGATGGCTGGGCATTGCCAGACCATATGGTAGAAATCGCCGGAACGTGGTCACATCTTGCACAAGTCGGGGAGGGTCTCAGTCGGGCTCTGTATAAACATGCAGAGGTTAGATAAGCCATATGTAAGTAGTAGAGTTGAATAAGGCACAGTTTGGAAGAGGACATCAGGGTCTTGGGGGCCATGAGAGCTTCCCGACAGTCTGCATCCTCCAGGGTGCCCAGCCACTCCTCCCATCAGGCGCTCAGTGAGTCTAAGGTCGCTGGGCCATTTTTCACTAGAGAGAGGTAGATCCCATACACCACACCCTTACCCAGGTTCCCCATCATCACTTGGGACTCAAGGGGACTAAATTCAGGGAGGGAGGTGTGAGAGGTAATGTGTGTATGTAGAGCGTGCCGCAGTTGCAGGTATTCGAAGAACTGGGAAGCATGGAGGGATTAGCGCTGTTAGAAATCCGAGAAGGCCCTGATGTGGTCCCTGACCCAGACATCTCCAAGAAGCGACATCCCAATGCGGTCCCACTGACAAAAAGTCCTGGAGGGCTGAGGTCTCACTCAGCCAGGTACCGCGCCACAGGGGCGTTTATTGGGTAAGCTTTCCATCCCATTTCATATGACGCAAGGCAGTGCGCCAGGCCAATAGGACAGCCCTAGTGATAGGAGGAAGGACCCACAGTATGGGAGCCCCGTACAAGTAGGCCAGGAGAAATGGAAAGTCCATCGACTGGAGCTCAACCCGGTATGCCGGGTCGGACCTGCCACCGGCGAACCAGTCGTGCACCACAATAAGTCTTGTGACCAAATAATAAAGGTGAAGATTGGTCACTCCCATTTCTCCATCATAGGGAGGTATGCAACACTGAGCCAAGGCCATGTGAGGCCTCCCACCTTTCCATAAGAACTGGGTAAGCAGCCCACCAATCTCGCGGAACCAGCTCTCCGGAAGGTGGAAGGTTATGTTTTGAAGAATATATAAAAAACGGGGGAGAACCATCATTTTAAAAAGCACACTTCTGCCCAGGGGATTAAGAGGAAGGGATTGCCATCGCTAGAGGTCTGCCTTGGCCTAGTAACCAGGGGCTTAAGATTGAGGGCCCAATCGAGCTCGGGAAGTAAGGTTACCAAGACACCTAAGTACTCGAAGGACTGCCTACGCAGGTGAATATTTGTTTGACAATTAAAACAGGCCCTGGATGGATGGAAGGGGACCAAGGTGGATTTCGCAGGATTGAGCCGTAGGCCAGAAACTTGTTCAAAGGCGGAGAAGACTTCCAAGCATCGTGGGCCTGAATCCTCAGGGTCCGCTAAGAAAAGAAGTACCTCGTCAGCATAAAGGGCGACTTTGTCAATTTGACAAGGATCACAGGCCCAACCTTTGGCACAGGGATCATTGCAAATGGGAGTGGCTAAGGGCTCCATTGCTAAAGGAAATAAAAGTGGTGGGAGCGGACAGCCTTGGCGGGTGCCCCTCTGGATGGGAAATGCCTCTGAAAGTACACCATTAATTAAAACCCTTGCTCTAGGACTTGAATACAAGACTCGGACAAAACGTCGGAATGGGAGGCCGAATCCCATCGCCTCCAGCACATCGTCCAGATAGCTCCAGTCGACTGTGTCAAAGGCTTTTTCAAAATCAATGAAAAGCAGGGCCAAATATGGGGTAAGTTGATGGCGGTGAGCGAGGGTGAGGTGAAGACAGCGTATGCAATGCCGGGTACCACGGGCAGGCATAAAGCCACATTGGTTGGGGTGGGGTGGACCAAATCATGCAAAAGGGGGCTGAGGCTCTGGGCCAAGGCAGTGGCAAAGATTTTCACCTCGGTGTTGATGAGGGAAATGGGGGGATAATCTGCGCAGGAGAGGGAAGACAGTTGCGTTTTGGGAAGGACCACAATGTTGGCCACATCGGTCTCCGGGGGGAAGGACCACACTTCCACCACGTGGTGGAACAGGTCAACCAGGTGTAGAACAAAGAGATCGCATTAGGTTGCATAATATTCCTGAGGGTAGCCATCCGGCCCCTGCATCTTACCCGAGTGTAGGAGCGAGATAGCCCCATGTATCTCTTCCGGGGTAAAGGGGAGATCCAGGGTCTCCGAAACAGCTTCGGGAAGACGGGTAGGTTGGGTCCCAGCCTCCGTTAACATTTCTGTCAGGGAGGCGTCGGGATGCCGGTCTGCATACAATCTGGCGTAGTAGCCCACAAAGGCCTGTGTGATAGACTGGGAAGTAAGATGATGAGTGCCAGCCGCATCCCGGACCTCTGGGATTATGCGGCCGGCTTTGGGGTAGGAAACCAGGTTGTGCAGTAGCTTACCGTTTTTGTCTCCTCATCCATATACACACGCCACCAATGAATGCCACCGGACCTTAGCCGATTCCAAAGAGATCTGGCGGATTTTCTTGCGGAACAGTGTGAGTTGTCAGGTGGAGCGAATGTCATCAGCGGAGATCTGGGCAGATTCCAGCTGTATAGCCTGAGTCTCGAGTTGCAACAGATGGGTGGTCTGGGCCGTGCGTTTAGCATGAACCAGGCCTCTAGCGAAGCCCCGCATAGTAGCCTTGCCAGCCTCCCACGCAGTACCCAGAGAGGGAACTGATCCCTTATTGATCACCCAATAATGCTGCAGCTCCTGCCCTAGGGTCTTATCGAAATCCATATCCTGCAGGAACCAAGCATTCATCCACCATATTGCGTGAGCCCCCCCTCCCCCCCGGGGGCCCGCCCGAACCAGAGGGAGACCGGGGAATAGTCGGAGATGCTTCGGGGAAGGATAGCAACCCCAGACAAGTCAATACAGGAGTGTGAGTGTACTGTTTCCGGCAAGGGTTCCACACCTCCAGGCATCGCAGAGACCCAGGGCTGAGGACCAATTAGAGAGGCGCTTGGCAGAAGCAAGGCGAAATGCAGAGGGGGTACCTGTTGTGTCGCGGGAGGACTGCGCATAACAGCGTTGAAGTCGCCTCCAATGACCGTCAAACCCAGAGGGAAATTAGAGATCAATAGTGTGAGGCATCGAAGGATGGCAGGCATGGTGGCGGGGGGAATGTACACACATAGGAGGTTGATAAGATGACCCTCGATCTTACCGGAGAGGGCCATGTAGCACTCTTGCGTGTCAGATTCCACCTGTAGCAGGTTAAAGTGGAGACCCCTACGAACTAGTATGGCCACCCCGAGAGTCCTAAACAAAGCCAGAGTGCAAGACCCTATCAAACCCATACCTGGCAAGGAAGTTACAGTGTGTCCCCAAAATGTGCGTCTCTTGTAAAAAAAGGATGTCGGGAGCTTGGCGTTGGGCACTGCGAAGAACCACGGTTCGCTTCATACGGTCCAGTAGGCTGTTGACGTTCCATGACAGAATGTGGCGGGGTCTAGTAAGAGAGGACGCCATGTGATCAGGTGGTATGTTTGTGGACCAGCACTGGGGGCCTGGATCTCAGGGTATGCAACATCGCGTGGTCAGGGTGTAAAGGTAGTGCTTGTAATATGGTAGGTCTCAAGTCGGTGGATTTAGCATGTGCCATCAGTGAGCCGTCACAAAAAATAGAAAACAAGGGCCCAAACAAGGCCTAACACATAAGCATTGAGGAGACAACGGTCCCTCCCTTCCCTGCCCCCAACAACCCCACCCTACACTTCTGAAATTTAAGCATCTGTCGCCCTAAAAAGGAATGCATCCAAAACAAAACTAAGAATACAAAGTAGTTCTAATGCTAAGCTAAAATGATTAGCAGAGCTTGGTCTGGGCGAAGAAGGACCCCTCCATGTAGACAGATGTGAAATCATTCACAGCTGCAAAAAAGTCTAAGAAACAAGTCATGGTCCCCCAGGCCGGCGGGCTCCCTGGTCAGACCATGTCATCCTCTTCAGATCCGCGAAGTGCAGGGCTCCTGGATAAGTCAGAATCTGACATCTTTTACAATTTTAAAGATTTCCTTGCTTTTATTGACTGCTGATTCAATTGTAGACGGGAGAAAAAAATCTTTTTCCTCGCGAATTTTATTGTAGTAGGCGTTCAGGGCCTATTTGTAGCTAGGTTTGTCCTCAGGATTGAAATGATTCCGCCACACTCTCTCCAAGCGTTTGCAGACCCTTTGGATCTTTCTAAGGGCTTCTGTAAACCAGGGAGCAGAGGCACAGCCCCTTTTAGCTGCAAGAGTAGTGGTGGGGGGGCAGCTCCAAAGCATGGCGATCCAGACAGTTCTTGAGGCTAAGCCCATCATCCTCAAGATTGCGGCTTAATGGGATCGGGTGCTGCCTAAGCGCAGCATTCCTGGCCTCAGGGGTGATCAGGCGAAAATATCAAAAGCAGTTGGAGCGGGACTTGCCGTGTGATTGAGGGCATCATGAATCTTTATAGAGTCTAAAACCTAGGAGAAAATGGTCGGACCACACTAATGGGAGTGGAGCGTCTATTTCTATTCTGGCATTAGAGAAATTCTGATCTAAAGTATGTCCCTTCTCATGAGTGCGAAGGTGGACATAGGGAGTCGAATTGGAAATATCTAGACTGTTCAATCAATCAATCAATCAATCAAAGCATTTATATAGCGCACTACTCACCCGGAGGGTCTCAAGGCGCTTGGGGAGGGGGGATCCGCTACTGCTCGAACAGCCAGGTCTTGAGCTGTTTCCTGAAGGCGAGGTGGTCTTGGGTCAGGCGGAGGTGGGTCGGGAGGGAGTTCCAAGTCTTGGCGGCCAGGTAGGAGAAGGGCCTTCCTCCTGTGGTGGCTCTTCGGATGCGGGGGACGGCGGCGAGGGCGTGGCTGGTCGATCGAAGCTGGCATGTGGGATTGTAGAAGTTGAGGCGGCTGTTGAGGTATCTTGGGCCTTGGTTGTGTAAGGCTTTGTGTGCGTGGGTGAGGAGATGGAAGGTGATTCTCTTGTTGACCGGGAGCCAGTGCAGGTCTCTCAGGTGTCCGGAGATGTGGCTGTGTCGGGGGATATCGAGAATGAGTCTTGCTGAGGCATTCTGGATCCGCTGGAGTCTCTTCTGGAGTTTGGCAGTGGTTCCGGCATAGAGGGAGTTGCCGTAGTCCAGTCGGCTGGTGACGAGGGCCTGGGTGACCGTCTTCCTGTTCTCGGTTCTGTTTCCCACTTGCTGCAGGCAGCCCAGAAGGCACAGTAATGTTGAGGGGGGTGGTTCCAGGCCTCAGTTGCGTCTGCCTCAGCAGAGACTCTGGCCCTGCATGTACCTCTGATCCAGGTGGTACTCCGGCCGTGCCTCTGTAGGTCAGAAAAGGAGGTAGCGCCATGGCCCCCGAGGTGCCAGTGATACTGGAGTGTAGGCAGGGGTTGTTCAAAATAAAGTTGGGCATGCTCCCAGTGTATGGGTATGTGTCTCTAGAAGGAAGCCTACCCCACCCTTGCTGGAGTCCAAGCCCCCATGGGCATTGATACGCCGCGCCCTGGTCATCTTGGTATGCGCTGCCACCAGGGGTCCACTTGGGATCTCTTCTCAAACCTGCCCGACTCACAGGGTACTGCGCGAGTGGGGCAGGTCACACCAGTGGGGTCAGGAGCTCTATTTCATTTTCCCCATTGCCATTGCACAATAATGATACAGCCAAACTCTGGTCCACAGCGATCTGAAGCACAAAATGTATGATCAGACATAGTTTGTTCCGTATCGGAGCTGACATCACAACTGTTATAAGCGTTACTTGTATTATCTGGTACTTGTAGGCTATAACAAAGTATCAAATATGGCGACAACTGTAAAATACAGATGGAGCTGGATTTAGATACAGTCAACCCTTCAGCACTCTCCTGCTGAATCTCTTCCTGGTAAATCAAGATGTCCAGCTTTCTATGTATGACAATTGCAGCCGCTCCTATCACCAGTCTGGCCAGATTTGGCTTTCAATTTATCTCCACAGCTGAGAAGAGGTGAAGCTGTACTGCACCTCCTGTTCTCTTCCGACCCATAATTTTGAATGCGCCGGCTGTAGCTTCCGCACTGGCAGAATGTCCAACTGCAAGTCATTGCGCCGGACTCGCACTCGTGGCAGACGGAGGAGATTTAAAATTCATCTTCACTGCTCTACACTCCTGTTCTGGAGTATTAATTGCAGGTCCCTCCCGAAACAAAAACATCATATCCATGACTTCCTTATTGAAGAACAGCCCGACGCGCTGTTTCTCACTGAAACCTGGCTCCAGGATAGCTCGGGTCCTGATATCGCTATTGCTGTCCCTAACAAATATGTAAATGTGAGACTGGACAGAGACTCTGGGAAAGGAGGGGGTATTGCTATAATCTTCAAGTCTACCTACACCTGTAAGCTTGAAGCCTTTCCCCTATCAGGTAGTGAAACCGCTCTTTTCAAATTAGTAATCAACCCTCAATTTACTTTATCCGACCTCTTGGTATACCGCCCCCCTGGCAATGCTCTCACCTGGATCTCATCTTTTGCCGAGACCTTAGCCCCTCTTCTTCTTAGGGCAGCAAATTTCTCCATTCTTGGTGATCTTAATTTGCATCTAGAAGATCCATTATGTACCACCAGCAAGCGTTTTAAATCTGATCTGGAGGTTCTTAACCTTTTGCTACTCAACTCCGGATCCACGCACTCTGCTGGACACCAACTGGACTCCATCTTTTCCAATCTTTCCATTGACTGTTCTCAGAGTGCTCGCCCACTGGAGTGGTCCGTCCATTTCCAGTCCACTTCTCTTTACCTTACACCAAGAACTTGGTAAACAGTGGTCGCGATAAGGGCAAATCGATACATCATTGGGGTAAACTTGATATTACTAAGTTGAACCAGCACCTTATGGACACCAGCCCAAAGGACAATGAGGTTTCAGTTTTGGAACAGAATACCGCTGTCTCGCACTGGCTCACCAATGCCGTAACCATCCTCCTTCCGCTCACCTCAAAACATCCTAGGTCCCACCGTCCCCCTGCACCTTGGTTTTCCGCTGATCTAAATGCCTTTCGAACTCGATTCGATTAGAAAAATCTTTATTTCGATCACATGATCATAAAAGATGTACATTACATATAAAAAAAATTAAAAACGCATTAAACAATAATAGTGATCAAGTATTTAAAAAATAGCAGAAAGCATGTGCCACAATTCAAGTCAGTCTCGAGTCTTCAAGTCTCTTTACACAACGGCTTCGAGCATACCACATTGAAGTTAAAAATTTGGATAAGGCAAAAACTAAAGTGGGAGATAGATCTGACTTTAGGACTCTGTAAGCGGGTAGAAAAGTTCTGAATCCCAAATTCCTGAGCAGCGGGACTAGTCAGTATTTCCTGCTCCTCTCATATCCCCGGCAAAAGAAAACCACGTGAACGTCGTTCTCCTTAGGGTGGGCACATACCGGGCAACTTTCTGAGGAGGAGCGACAAGACCATGATGCTGTAAATGATGCCAGGGGAAGAGTTCCATATCTCCATTGGAGGAATAGCTTCCTAGTTAATGCCGGGGTCATGGCATCTAAGACACTTTCTAGTTGATAGGAATCTTTAGTTTTTATGAACTGGTTCGATATTGATCCATCCCGGGTGCCTTCGGTTGCTCTGGAGAGCATGTGTTCGTAATAAGCTCTCGCAAGTGCCTTTTTTGGGATCTTAGTACTGGTGTTTAAAGGATCCAACCATAGTTCAGGGAGTCCAATTGCCTCCAGAGTTCCCTTGATGTAAGTCAGCCACGGTATTCTTCTGGCGTTGGGTAACTGTAGAAATTCCTGCAACTCAGCTCTGTAATTTGAAAGGTCTGGACTGCTCCATATGCGCCGCCAGAATGCCAGGGGCTTGAGGCCCAGCTCCTCCGTTATGGGCCGGAGGCCCATATCAGGTCTGAGAGGGAGTAATGGGGTACTTTGTAGAAGAGCAACAATCTGTCTCAGGAATTTGTTCTCAATTGTCAATAATTTAGATGATGGGATGTGGCCCCACAGCTCTCCCCCGTATGTAACACCCCCCCCCCGGGCCTGTACTTTGTAGATGTGAATAATGGGGGTAAGTGGCCGGTAGGCAGATTTATTCACTAATCTCATAGTGCCTCCCACCAACTGTGCCAATTTGATGTTTACTTTTGACTGGTGGGCCGACCATGTTAAATTTTCGTTGAGAGTGATCCCCAGGTATTCAATTTTATGCATCCGTTCCAATTGGACTGATCCCAACTTGGGTGGCGCACGGTTAAGGGGTTTGGGGTTGAGAATCATGTATTTAGTTTTCTGTGGGTTAATTTCGAGTCCCCGCTCTGAACAGAACTGCATACACCCGTCCAGGACACGTTGAATGCCAATTGGGGATTTGAACAGCAGCAGGGTGTCGTCAGCAAACGTAATTGCAGGCACCCTGCTGCCAGTCAGTTTTGGGGCATCAGTGTTGGGAATCCTGGTCAGGTGGGCAATTACCCCGTTCACAAAGAGGCAAAACAGGGTTGGTGCAAGCACACAACCCTGTCTTACCCCTCTGCGAACGGGGAACCTTTTGGTTAGATTGCCACCTCTGCCACACCTAACGCGGGCATAGTTGTTATGGTGTAATCTCATCAGGATTGCCAAGATGTCTCCCGGGTCATTCAACTCCTCCATTACTTTCCATAGTTTTGCTCTAGGTACCAAATCAAAGGCGGCACGCAAGTCTACAAAGACAGTATACAAGGTACCGCCCTCAATTAATGCTGTCCTCCAATATACTAGATTCAGCCTAAAGATTTGATCTATTGTGGAGACCCCCTGTCTGAATCCCGCCTGGTAGGGAGTCAGGATACCCGTCTCCTCTATCCAATCCTGTAGCCGGTCCAGAATCAGTCTTCCTAAGAGCTTTTGGGATATATCAATAAGACTGATTGGACAATAGTTGGCTGGGAGCAGAGGGGACCCCTTTTTGTAAATTGGGACCACCTCTGCTCCCAGCCAAGTATCCGGGACCTCCATTCCCCCCAGGATAGCATTAAATATCAATGTGAGGTATGGGGCCCATATCCCTGGTTCCTGCTTGAATAGGTCACCGGGTACCCCATCAAGACCAGGGGCTTTCCCTGTGGGCAACCCAGCTATGGCCACCCTCACCTCTTTTTCGGTGAAGGGGTCTCCAATTAGACCTGGGACTATCGTACTGCTTGTTGTATTCGGAGACCCTTCCTCCATTGAATACAATGCCTGAAAATGACTCTGCCATAGGCAAGGAGCTATGTTAGGCTTGATTACTGAGGATAAGTCCTCTGTACCGTTGGAGACTATTCGCCAAAATTTGCGCAAGTCATTACTGGCTAATGATCTTGAAAGATTTTCCCAATATTCTTGATTCCACTCAGCCCTCGCATTCACCAGGAGCTTTCTATAGGACCTTCGTCTGGCTTGAATTTTCTCCCTGCTTTTATGCCCCTTTATTGCAAATAGCAATTTGGCCTTAGACTCCCTGCAGGTGGCATTATACCTGGTCGTCTTCGCTGTAGGTCCTTTTTTTTTCCCTGCTTTTGAGAACAGATCTAACTCTAGAGTACTAATTAAATCTGCATGCGTCTGAGCCAGCTTTTCTCTATTTGCCAGTCCTTCCTCATCCCTCCCTCTCTGAAAAGCCTTCTCTAAAAGCGGGATAATCCTTGCGTATAATTTTGGTAATTTATCACCGCTAGAAGCCAGTTTCTCCCACCTGACTTTTCTCCAGTTGTTTTCTAATAGGAGTCCTGACTTATCTTTATGCGGACCAAGTAATGTATCTTCGTTCCCCGGTAAGGAGTAAGAAAGTTCCAGGGCATTGTGATCACTATCCCTTCTCTCAATAACTTTAAAATCGACTATTTGTGACCACATTGATAATTTGACAAGGATGTAATCCAGTCACTATTCACTACCAGATTTATTATAGGTGCAGGTGCTTGGCATGTCTGATTTGCAACGCCCATTGCAAGCCCTTAAACCTTTATTTAGAGTAAGGGCAGTTATCGGCAAAGCCAGGGGAGTCCAGGCCCTGGGAGGGGGCGCCCCCGTCACAGGAACAAGCCAACGTGAATCTTCCTCAAGGGAGGGGCCATCACGTAAGCCTGGTAGTGGTTCATACTGTGAGTTTAGGTCGCCTCCCACCAGGCAATGGAGTTCCCATGGAATGCCATCTAGGAACACAGCGAGTTCCTCTATGGTGTTAGACTCTTTTGACATGGGTACCGGTCTTGAGTATATGTTAACGACCACCAGTTTCATGGAATTTGGCCACTCTAATAGGACGGCCAAAATATCATCGGAGTCTGTCTCCAAGCAAGTAGCCTGGCAGACCAGATCCGATGCTACCCATGTCGCGAGTCCTCCCGATGGCCTGCCCCTTCCCCCCCACTTAGCGGGTTTGGAAAAAACTGCGTATCCCTGAAATGAGAGTGTCTCACGCGCCCAGGTCTCCTGAAAGAGTAGTATATTTTTTGAACTGACAAAAGAACCCCACTCTTGGCAATCCATTTTACTGGCTAAACCCGCAACATTCCATGAAATTAGGGTCATGGGATGTAGTTTAGTAATAGATGGGCCTTTAATGGTAGTGTTAAGACCGCTAATCTCTGAAGTAACCATCTGGTTTGGGGGTGGGTGACTCAGAGCTAGTCTTGTGTTATTATGAGTCACAATTGGGTC
Organism: Lissotriton vulgaris; assembly: GCF_964263255.1. Lineage (NCBI taxonomy): Eukaryota > Metazoa > Chordata > Amphibia > Caudata > Salamandridae > Lissotriton > Lissotriton vulgaris. The sequence goes on from NW_028254183.1 coordinate 379,003, forward strand.
CACTGGAATACACTCCTGAGCTAAAATCGGTTTTAATTTATTTTGTGCCCTTGAGTGTGGTGTTGGTTCTGGGAGCGTACTATTCCCTATCCAATGGGATGCAAGCAGTTCACTCCCCTCGGTGTCAGAGCGTCAATCTACCATTTCCAGACTACTGTATCTGTTGTAGGTAGGAAAGTGGTCTGGGTAATGCATTCTATGGGGCCCCGGAATCCCTCTCATAAATCCTCCCCCTCCGCTCCTTCTCCTGGTAATAGTCTCCCAACCTGCCGCCTCCCCGTACGGTAAAAAGTGGTCAATAGGTCTTCCCCTATGATGGAATGGAACACTTCTCTCCCTACGACAACTTTCCCAGTCATCCAGCAGCTCTTGGTGATGCCCCCATCTCTGATCCTCCAAGTTATATACACTTGAGGGATAGAAGAATGAGAGGGGAAGGGCTTGGATGTTACTGCCTTGGTCGTCAGAAGCCCAGGCACAAATGTAAGCAGCTGTGCCCGGCTCTCTGAAAGTGACCAGAACACAGTCTCCCCTAATTGATTTTCTGGAGTATCCCACCCAAGGGGCCCGTCTGACCATGGAAATGTCACTGGTTATACCTCTCGGGAGTGGTCTGTATGTGGATAACCAGCTAATAACCATTTTCCTGAGTGAAGATGTTGATTCGGTTGCCGTAGATTTTAATTCAGGAACCCCTGCCAGGATCAGGGTATAGGGAGCGGCCTCTGGAGGAAGGTTGACAGGTTTTGGTTTACGGATAGGGTTGGGTTTCTCTCCCGTAAGTGTTGAATCACCCTTAGTATCAGTCAGGATAGGAGCAGAGTCCTTAGATGGGGGAATAGTAATTGGGGTCTGAATTGATGTCTGCTGGGTCTTTAGAGGGGCGTTGTTGGTGTTGGGGTTGACCGAAGGTTTCAGTGTCTTTTTTGAATTGGCTTGTGGGATTTGGGAGTCAGTAGTGGGTAGCTTGTTCTTTAAGATTGGAGTGGTTTTGCTGCCCTTTTTAAACTTTGGATCGAGGCCCCCTTTTGCTCCTTTAGCTCCATTAAGTTCAAGTTTCATCGAGTCAGCTAGTTGCACTGTAGATTTTTCGATGTTGACTAACCTAGCTTCGATCTTGATCAGACGAGCTTCAAGAGGGCTCAGTAGGGACCTAAGAAGTGTGCCAATATCCTCCAGTGTGATATCATCGCTGGCATTGTCCACTAAAGTGATGTTTGTAACCGGTAGTGGGACCACTTGACTGAGAACTATTGGGGAAGTTGTAGTGCCCGGCTTCTCTAGGTTGGTAACTGTGGTGCCTCCTTTCGCACCTTTTCCCTTCGAAGGTTTGGATTTTGGAGACTTTGTCCTATTATCTTCTTTGTTTTGTCCCCCCCTCTTCTTTTTTTGTATTGCACCTTCCCTGACCCCCCTATCTCTGTCAGAGCTAGACTCTTTGTCATTAGCTACCGTTATATTGGGTTCGAGTGTTGGGGGAAGAATGCCTGGTGAAATTTGAGGCGTTTGGGTATTGGGGAGGGCCATTAAGCTCATGTCCTCAAGGTCACTGGGGGCCTCGATTGTGAAATCGGGGTCAGTTATTAAAACACTGGGAGGTTGAATTACACCCGGGTCACTCATTACACTGTTTGTAGGTTCGAACCTCCCCTCCGGGGTTCTAGCTTGAGCCATTGGCCCCATTGAGGATCTCCTAACCCAGTCAATTTCCTGGGAAATTAGTCTCTCCAGGACTTCTATTTCCTCAATCAGAAGTGATCCGGCTTTGACGAAATAATTGTCGATGGTGCCCTTAGCGGCTCCGGCCGCAGCTAGTGAAGTTTTGCTTCTGGTTTCTCTGGTGCACATTGCTCTGTTGGTTGAGGGAGCGAATATGGCAAAGGGGGGAGGGCCCGGACCGTACTCTCCCGTACTCGAACGGCCTCAAACGGCCCGCTCTTTGCCCCGTCTTCGCCCCGAACTCCGTCCCGCGTCGTGGTGGAGAATGCGTCTGTAAAGTACGAGGAGGCTGAGGGCGTGGCCACCGGGGGAAGAGGCACCAGCTGTGCAGAATGGAGGATGCTGGTCCTCGCAGTCCCCCGGTAGGCTCCACGCGCTGTATTCAAACCAAAGTCCTCAACCTGGGCTGTTATTCACTGGGAGCGAGTGTGGTATCCACCGACTGCGGAGCCGCTCACACCAGCTGAGACAGCCTCAGGGAGCAGGTAGAAAACAGGCAAGCAAACATAATCCTCGTGGCAGCAGAGTTAGTCTTTGAGCGGCACCCGCGAAGCAGGTGTCGCGAAAGGTAAAGGAAGCAGGAACCGCCTCAAGATGCAGGCAGGAGTCAGGGACAATCCTCGTGGCAAAGGAGAATAACTCAGTGAGCAGCACCCGAGTAGCAGGTGTTGCGAAAGGTAATTAAGGCTGGAGGCTGAGGGCGTTGCCGCCGGGGTAAGAGGCACCAGCTGTACAGAATGGAGGATGCTGGACCTCGCAGTCCCCCGGTAGGCTCCACGCGCTGTATTCAAACCAAAGTCCTCAACCTGGGCTGTTATTCACTGGGAGCGAGTGTGGTATCCGGCGACTGCGGAGCCGCTCACACCAGCTGAGACAGCCTCAGGGAGCAGGTAGAAAACAGGCAAGCACACACAATCCTCGTGGCAGCAGAGTTAGTCTTTGAGCGGCACCCGCGAAGCGGGTGTCGCGAAAGGTAAAGGAAGCAGGAACCGCCTCAAGATGCAGGCAGGAGTCAGGGACAATCCTCGTGGCAAAGGAGAATAACTCAGTGAGCAGCACCCTTTCGAACTAAATGCAAGGCCCTAGAAAGGAAATGGAGACATTCCTACTCGGTCTCTCAGAAGACTGTCTATAAAGAGGCTTTAAAAGAATACCACTTGCAATGTAAAACTGCGAGAGCTGCTTTCACGGTGAGTACAGTGACGCAAGCTCAGAATTGCCCTCGCACCCTTTTTTCTGTTGTTAAAAACTGACAGGAGCGGACACTATCCCGACACCCCCAGCTTTAGAGGAAGCCCAGTGCAATGCCATTGCGCATTTTTTCATTGCTAAGGTCGAGCGCATATACGACTCTATGAGCGCTCCCTCGATTGCCAATGAACCTCAATCGGAACAGCCGGCAGGGATCGAACAGCCACTTCCTACTGCGAAGGTTACTAATTGGCAATTGTTCAATGATACTTCATTTTTTTCCTGCCTAAGCAGCGTAAGATCTGGTTCACCTCGTGATCCTATACCTGCGAAAATTCTTAAACAACTGGATCTGGAACCTCGGCGGGTTCTCATGAAACTCCTAAACGCATCATTAACTGAATCCTGTGTGCTGAAGGATTGGAAGCATGCAATGGTTCTTCCTCTTCTAAAAAAGGCTGGAGCCGATGTGTCTAATCTCGCCAATTTCAGACCTATATCTCTGTTGCCTGTTTTCTCAAAAGTGCTGGAAAGGCTGTCAACTTTCAGCTAAACCATCTTGTGGAAAGCTCGGAATTTCTACACTCTTCCCAGTCTGGCTTTCGTGCGAATTATTCCACAGAGACCGCTCTACTCGGAGTGACGGAGAGCTTGCGACACGATATCGACCGCGGTGAAACATCCGCACTCATCCTTTTGGATTTGAGCGCGGCATTCAATACCGTGTCCCATTCCATCCTCTTAAATTCTCTTCGGTCCCTGGGAGTGGACGGTCCGGCACTGGCCTGGATTGCCTCCTTTTTAAGTGAACGCACTTTCCAAGTCTTTTCCTCCAACGCCACATCTGCGACTTGTCTATCGGCGTATGGCGTCCCGCAGGGGTCCATACTAACCCCTTTGTTGTTCAACATCTATGTGAGACCCCTAGCTACCATCGGGAGGACGCTGGGCTGATGATTTTTTCATACGCCGATGACACCCAAATTGTTTTCTCCCTTTCCAGCAATGAGTGCAACAGTGTGTCAACTCTGAAAATTGGATTGTCACGTATAGCTGAGTGGATGCAGAGGCATCTCCTCAAACTAAACGGTGAAAAAAAACGAGATTCCTATCTTAGGGAGGAACAAAGACCTGTGGGGCCCCCAGCATTGGCCCAGTGACATGGGACCTCTCCCCCAACCAACTTCTGTGGTTCGCAGCCTTGGTTTTCTCCTGGATGACAAACTCTCCATGAGACAGCAGGCCACCAAAGTGGCCGCCATCTGCTTTGCCACCTTGCGATGGCTCCAGAAAATTCTATGGATGCTGCCTCATGCTACCAGGAGAACTGTCGTCCAGGCGTTAGTAACATCTCGCTTGGACTACGGTAATGTCCTCTATCTCGGCCCGACATTGCTACCATCAACAAATTTCAGGTTGTTCATAATTTGTCGGCCCGACTTCTCTGTAACATCCCGAGGAGACTATCTGCATCACAGGCCCTCCGTGATCTACACTGGTTAAGGATTCCCAGTCGTATTAAATTCAAAGCCCGGTGTTATCTCTTTAAAATCAAGCAGGGTTTGGCCCCTAAATACTTACAAAGTCTGGTCCAACCATATAAGCCTAGTCGCACACTTAGATCCTCTCACAACTGCGATTTTGTAGTCCCAAGATTCAAGCTTGCAAGGATGGAGGGCCGGGCCTTTTCCCATCTTGGCCCCAAATACTGGAACACGCTACCCATTACTTTAAAATCAGAAACCAACCTTTTCTGCTTTAGAAAAAAATTGAAAACCATACTGTTCCTATGATCTGCCTGCCGCTTAGTTGATTCATGGTGCTGTTTCTCTTCTTCAGTCTATCCCTTGCGCCGGGAAACCCACTGCGGGTAGCTGTTGCGCATTATAAATTTAAATAAATAAATAAATAAAACCTGTGTCAGGTGATAAGTTGGAAAAGAGTGAGTTGGTCAAGTCAGCTGTGCCTGTGAGGGAGGATCTCCTCTTCACCATTCATGTTCCCACCCAGATTGGTCACCTCAGCTGTCTCAACTACTGTGATCTGTCTCATAGGAAGTGAGTTCTTCCTTGCTGGCCACAGCCACTGTGGGAACCATTGACGCATGCAAGATCATCATCAGGATGGGCTGAGCAATCTTTTCAGCTGATTGCCTCCAACAATCGAAATGTAGCTTGGGGCACTTAGAGGCCAACACAAGTTTGTGTTGTTCATCATTGCTACAGGACACTCCAAACCTGCATTTTTTTTGTGGAGGGGAGCTTTCATTTCATCATCAGACCTTAATCTAAGACAAGAGAGAGAACGGGAGGAAAAGGAGAAAGAAAGTGGAACATATAAGAATGGAGGATAGCAGCTATGAAAACAAATTTCCAAGTGTGAGATCACAGAATCTGTAGGGTGGTTGAAGAAAGAGGCATTAGGTGAAATCCAGACTAGGCAACCTTGTTATATGGAAAGCACTGAAATTGTCAGTGCCAGAGGCAGGCATTTAAGAACAACTTTGGGTCATTGCACTTAGGTTTATTTTACAAATTAAGTACTGGCAGGGGATCCTCTGCTCCAGCCTCAATGAGCTGTGTTACTGAGTTCATTTGGGTTCACATTGCTGAGTTCAGTTCAGTTCAGGCACAGTTGTTGTATTCTGTTCAACATGGTTATGTGTCATCACCTTTGGTAGTTGGATTGCGTCCAGGCGCGAGTTCCAGACTGTAACATGGCCAAGGAGGATGCTGGCTGAAGCGAAGTGTCTAGAAGTGATCATAACCAATAAAGGGCATGCTTGAATAACCTAACTGACTTTCGGAATGTCATGAAGAACAGGTGGTTTGGTTCAGCTCTCAGGGATGTTTGCAGAGCATTGCAGAGTGCTTCGATCACTTCACATAGCTGTACTTGATGATATGGCCTTCATATTGCACATTAAAATATGTCCATCATGTGGTGTCAAGGAATATAGGTATCCCCTTCTGTCAGAGTATTGCTCAACATTGTGCAAGTGAAGATTAAGTTGAGTAAGAGAATATGGCTATTATATTTTCCCAGAAAACCCACATATTGTATTGTGCTGGAGGATATAGCAAATATGATGTGTCACCAGATATAGTTAACATATTGTGCCAAAGAGCTCGCAATGAACTGGAGCATAAATTATGCACATAAAAGTGACACAGAACGTGGCACATTTAAGCATTTAAGACAATCAAATTGTTCTTAAGAATATATCAATCATGCTGCAGTGTTTGGATAAAATATTTTTAAAAAAATATTGCGATACATAAATATCGTGTCAAGAATATCATGATGTCAGATATCCGTATATATTACTGGGTGGCCCAGCTGACCGTCATAACAATTGGACCAATCTAGACCAAACCGAACCAGCAGTGAGAATGCCTAGACACAGACTGGGTGCAGGGGAATATCTAGCGGCACTATATGGAAAGATACCTCTCTGTGATCTTTCCCCAAACACCAGAACAATGGTGTCATTTTGGTGGGAGGCCACATCTTATCTGAGCTGAAAAGGGAACTTACAGCTGAAATGCCATTGTGAGACAGTCAAAACAAAGGAGTTAGGTCCTGGCGGTACTGAGGGAGGGGGCTGGCCCATTTAAACTGTCAGAAACAAAGAAGATGCCCAAACCCTCTTATCTTAATATGGAACTTATTCGATAAAGACCAAGTACAACTTTATGAAACCTGGTAAGGTACTTTTATTTATACCTATTACTCTTGTTTTTTAATTATTTTTTAAAGAAATTTTGTTTTTTGGCAGAAATAGATACACATTTACACACTATTTTACAATTATACAATTTTGACAAGAAAAAACAAATCAAAACGATATCACAGTAACACAGAACAATACACGTTAAAAGAAAGCATTTCATCATTTTTTTCAAATGAATTCATATTTGTAAACAAACAAAGCAAAGTGCAAACAAGAGCAGAAACAGAATATAATGTATCTCAATTAATCACTCAATGATATAACTGGCTCTTGTGGATGTGCCGACGCGTTTCAGGTTCGAATAGCAAGTTTTCGAACCCTCATCAGGGCTTTGTTATTGTTGGAAATCTGATTGCCTCAATTAATAACATCTCTTATTCGGGAAAATGATGGAGAAAATACCTGTGTCTTTCAGGCAGAGCGTATTTTAGTACGTGAACCTGGGGGACGATGCTTCAAGCTTCAAATCTAAAATGGATGAAGCATGGGTTGTGTCAAAGATTTTGACTCAGTTTACTGAAAGAATGTAAAGTAATTTAGGGAACATCCCTTAGTTCCACCTACCTCACTATGCACCGTCCGGCACCTCGTGAAGGGAGGAGGTTGCGATCAGTAAGTAAATGAACCTAATCAAGAGGAAAATACAATTGTTGTGCGGCCGTTTAGATGTTGGACCAACATTATATATCATCATTACATGAGCCCCGTACCTTGTGTCTGTATCCAGAATCAAAGTCAATTCCGATCTCTTACTGGCACTACGTTTTAGTGGGAGGACCTGTTTAAAAGAATGAAAAGTAATCAAAACTCGAGTACTTTCCACCCCAGTACACGACTTGGGTGTTTACACCAACAGACACGCGCTGGTCTTACTCGGTCCTCCGAGTTTTGATTAGTTTTCATTCTTTTAATGAGGCGCCGGACGGTGCATAGTGAGGTAGGTGGAACTAAGGGATTTTCCCTAAAGTACTTTACATTCTTTCAGTAAACGGAGTCAAAATCTTTGACCCAACCCATGCTTCATCCATTTTAGATTTGAAGCTTGAAGCATCGTCCCCCAGGTTCACGTACTAAAATACGCTCTGCCTGAAAGACACAGGTATTTTCTCCATCATTTTCCTGAATAAGAGATGTTATTAATTGAGGCAATCAGATTTCCAACAAAACTTTATTATTTTTGTGTCCCACACAGACAAATAACAAAGCCCTGATGACGGTTCGAAAACTTGCTATTCGAACCTGAAACGCCTCGGCACATCCACAAGAGCCAGTTATATCATTGAGTGATTAATTGAGATACATTATATTCTGTTCCTGCTCTTGTTTGCACTTTGCTTTGTTTGTCTACAAATATGAATTCATTTGAAAAAAATGATGAAATGCTTTCTTTTAACGTGTATTGTTCTGTGTTACTGTGATATCGTTTTGATTTGTTTTTTCTTGTCAAAATTGTATAATTGTAAAATAGTGTGTAAATGTGTATCTATTTCTGCCAAAAAACAAAATTTCTTTAAAAAATAATTAAAAAACAAGAGTAATAGGTATAAATAAAAGTACCTTACCAGGTTTCATAAAGTTGTACTTGGTCTTTATCGAATAAGTTCCATATTAAGATAAGAGGGTTTGGGCATCTTCTTTGTTTCTGACAGTTTAAATGGTCCAGCCCCCTCCCTCAGTCCCGCCAGGACCTAACTCCTTTGTTTTCACAGTTTAGAGCGGGTCATCACCAGCGAGAGCCCTAGGGACAGTACACTTACCCTTGTCGGGCGAAGGGCTCCGTTCGTCCTTCAAACGGTATGGCAGAAAAAGATACACTTTCTTTCAGTGAAAGCCATATCCAATCCCTCATTGCCTCGTCTCCTTTTGCTTCAATTACCTTAAGTACCACAGTGAAGCAACAAAATGAATCAGAGAAACTAATAAGACTGTGCAAAAAGCATGTGAGAACGGAACTTCATGGCCATTTTCTCCTTAGACATTTAAAAGGAGGAACTATCCCTTGGGGACTGCAGGTCAAAAACACACCGGTCATCTTCATTGAAGACGAAGAATATAAAAAAGGCTTTAGTTTTATAAATACAAAATGTAGTCTGGACCTTATGGTCCATACCATTGATACTGCGCAAAGTCTCTGCCTCAAGGAGGTCGAGGAGATTGAAGAATTAACAAAAGCCATTGCGAATGACCCGGCCATCACAGACGCCAAAGCGTTGCTTGATAAAATTGGGAAAGACATGCAGGTCTTCAAAGACATTACAATTAACAACAAAACCACAAAGTACGAGCGTGACACTAAAGCGTTCAAGATTGAACAGGTTTATCCTTTTCTAAAGGAAGACTATTTCACCCTGACTGACTCACGTAGGGCGCTGTACGATTACCAAGGTAGATCACGTAATCGTTTCACTACTTTCTCAGAAACCTCATCATCAGGGTCCTCTGACTCAGACATAAGATGGAACAATCCCAGAAAGCAAGTCTCTTTTTTAGACAGGGGCCAACAGCCAAAAACCAGGTACAAGCCGGCATGGGAAATGCGAACAAGGAACAGGTTTTACAAATCATAGAAAAACCAAACGTAATTTTTAATCTGTCCGATCGCGTATTGACAAATCACAAGGAGTCCGTGTTGAACCTTGGGCTCAAATTTGTTCCTAGCACAAGAACTGACTTTACAAAACTCAAAATAGAGACCTTAGAATTCTGTAGGAAACTGAGATTAAAAGCTTTCTTTTTCAATCAACCAGTACCAGTGGACAACTAAATAACGGGCCTTAGGAATAAATCCCAATTTGTACCCTACCAAAATATTCCTAAACAGATCCAGGCGTTCGAACAGATCCTTCTGGCATTTATCAATAAAATGGAAAGGGCTAAGAAATATGTCCCCCAAAACATAAGCCAATGCCAACGTCAAGCGATTCAGAGTCTTAAGGATGACCCTTCGCTGATAATCAAACAGGCCGACAAAGGGGGTGCAGTAGTACTCTGGCCTAGAGATAAATACTTCACTGAAGGCCTAAAACAAGTAAACAATCAGATGTGGTACCGAGCCTAAACAGAAGATCCCATAAAACAGATTCAGGGTCTAATTTTGGAGGTATTAGAAGTAGGAAAAGAAGAAGAGTTCCTGGGTCACAAGGAATTTGAATTCATGAATAAAAAGGTCCCACATACTCCGATCTTATACCTTTTACCTAAGATCCACAAAAGCTTGGCCGACCCCCTGGGGAGGCCCATAGTTTCCGGAGTTGACTCATGTCTAGAGCCCATATCAAAGTATGTTGATTTCTTTTTGAAACCTTTCCTCAAAAGCGTGAAATCCTACCTAAAAGATACCACAGATTTCCTCACCAAGGTGGAAGGAACTACCTTTGATCCACTTAAACAAATCATGGTGACTATGGAGGTCACGTCTTTTTATACGCAGATACGCCAGGAAGAGGCCCTCAAGGTGATTGAATAGTACCGTGAGATGCGAGAGCGCCCACACAGGGTCCCCACGTGCTTAATTTTGCGACTTGCCGAAATAGCTCTTAAGAAGAATTATTTCATATTTAATGATCAATTTTACATGCAAGTCAAGGGCACTGCCAAGGAGTGTCCTTATGCCCCAGAAATGGCAGTGCTCTACATGGCACAGTATGAAATGAGATTTGTGGACAACAATAATCCCTACATTGGGAACATTGCACAGTGATGGCGCTATATAGATGACGTCTGGCTCCGGTGGCAGGGGAGCCAGACCGATCTATCTTTGTTCCATAAGTGGATTAACACAAGACATAATGACATCAAGTTTTCCATTGAAGCGAGTACTACCAAAATGACCTTCCTGGATGTGGAGGTAACTTGTAGTGATGGGGTTCTTAAAACTTCATTATACAAGAAAATGACTGACAAAAACACCATTTTGCACCACAAGAGTCACCATCCCAGGAATTTAAAAGCCAATTTGCCCTACGGGCAACTACTGCGGATACTCAGAAATTGCACGGAGATTAGCGATTATGACCATCACGCACAGACATTCTGTCAAGAGATGATCCATAGAGGGTATCCAAAGAAACTTCTAAAACACTCTTACAAAAGAGCACGATTCACACCACGGGAATGCTTGTTAGAAGCAAACGAAAAGAAAGAACTTGATCGCTTGGTGTGTGTGACCACTTTTGGCCCCGACACACACAAAATGAGACAAACGATTCTAAAGAATTGGCATGTGCTAGAAGGATTGGAATGTCCATTTCCTCTCCCGATCTTTGCTTACAAAAAGAGCAGAAGCATTGGTCAGCAAATTGTGAGAGCAAACCTGACGCAGCCTAAACCCAAACATGACATTCCGACCTGTTGGAATATGAAGCCGATCGAGGGTCATCATAGATGCTGCAATTGTGTTGCGTGTTCCAGCACAATTGAGGGAAAAGAATTTGAACATCAGGGGGTCAAGTGGAAACACTCAGGTTTTTCTAATTGTAAGACTAAGAATGTCGTATACGCAATAACATGCCCGTGCCAAAAAATCTATATTGGCAAAACAAATCAGCAAGTGAACCTACGTATCAGTCAACATAGGTCCCGGATTAAAAAGAAGGTCCAAACTGCCCCTATGGTAGAGCACTTCATGGATGAATCTCATTCTGAGCACGACTTCAAATGGACAGTGCTCTTCACAATAAGTACAGCACAGCGCCCAGTGGAGGTCGACAGGGTGTTGCTTCAAAAGAAAGCTTACCTAATTTTGAAATTTAATAGTACATTGACAGGCCTTAACAGCATGTCTGAACTATCAAGGCTTTGATGGTCTAATCATTCGCAATGGTAATCGGAAATGCAACATGTAATATGCCCCTTCACTCCTTGTGTCTGTCCCTATATAAATAAAGGCGCTCGTTAGTCATTTATTTGAAGTGAGACAAACACGTGTCAAGTTTGAGACTGCCTGTGTTACACTCAGTGAGACAAACTCTCCTCCTTTTCGAATTAATCCTTTCTTTCCTCGGGCAATAACAATTTGGGACTACATGTCCCACAATGCCCATAGACAAGGAACTCATGACCTTTATATTAACTAAGATGGCCACCGCATTTTGCTAATCGCGCGAGTGAGAGCCTCTCGGTGAAGACAGCAAGTGAACTTTGAACGCGTGCACATTCAGGTTAGTACGCTTGGTCTTTTGTGTCAACCTGCTAGTGACACAACAGTGACTGCACACATAATTCTCCGCTCCTCACTGGCCTCTAATTTAATTTTCAGTGTGCAACGAACCAAAAAGAATACACGGGCACCCTGTGGGCTGCACGAAACTTATACCTGAATCCAGTTGGGGTTACAGGTACGTTCCAGCCCAGTACACGACTTGGGTGTTTACACCAACAGACACGCGCTGGTCTTACTCGGTCCTCCGAGTTTTGATTAGTTTTCATTCTTTTAAACAGGTCCTCCCACTAAAACGTAGTGCCAGTAAGAGATCGGAATTGACTTTGATTCTGGATACAGACACAAGGTACGGGGCTCATGTAATGATGATATATAATGTTGGTCCAACATCTAAATGGCCGCACAACAATTGTATTTTCCTCTTGATTAGGTTCATTTACTTAGTGATCACAACCTCCACCCTTCACGAGGTGCCGGACGGTGCATAGTGAGGTAGGTGGAACTAAGGAATGTTCCCTAAAGTACTTTACATTCTTTCAGTAAACTGAGTCAAAATCTTTGACACAACCCATGCTTCATCCATTTTAGATTTGAAGCTTGAAGCATCGTCTCCCAGGTTCACGTACTAAAATACGCTCTGCCTGAAAGACACAGGTATTTTCTCCATCATTTTCCCGAATAAGAGATGTTATTAATTGAGGCAATCAGATTTCCAACAAAACTTTATTATTTTTGTGTCCCACACAGACAAATAACAAAGCCCCGATGAGGGTTCGAAAACTTGCTCTTCGAACCTGAAACGCGTCGGCACATCCACAAGAGCCAGTTATATCATTGAGTGATTAATTGATATACATTATATTCTGTTCCTGCTCTTGTTCGCACTTTGCTTTGTTTGTCTACAAATAAGAATTCATTTGAAAAAATTGATGAAATGCTTTCTTTTAACAGGTATTGTTCTGTGTTACTGTGATATCGTTTTGATTTGTTTTTTCTTGTCAAAATTGTATAATTGTAAAATAGTGTGTAAATGTGTATCTATTTCTGTCCAAAAACAAAATTTCTTTAAAAAATAATTAAAAAACAAGAGTAATAGGTATAAATAAAAGTACATTACCAGGTTTCATAAAGTTGTACTTGGTCTTTATTAAATAAGTTCCATATTAAGATAAGAGGGTTTGGGCATCTTCTTTGTTTCTGATTGTGAGACAGTCAGCAACTCTGGGCTGTAGGAACCTCAAGGGTCTGTCTGGGTGGGACATGATTGGCATCTCAAAATTTAGGGACCTGTTGGAGGGGGCACAGTAATACCACTGGAGAAGCTACAGAGGGACTACTGCCCAGCCTAAAGGGAAACTTTTCAGTACTTTCTTATCAGACAGGCACTGTTATCACACATTACTTCAGGGACTGAAATTCTAGACACAACCGCCACCCGCAGAGGATGGGTTGCTGGTGGAGCCCCTGATGAAAGGAGCTATCTCCAGCCTGTAAAGGAGAATAGTAAACAACTTTCTGGGACAGCTCCATCAGCTGAGGGATGCTTGTTTGGGAAATCTGGGCCCATCTGAGTAGGGAAAATGGGAAGACGCAGTGCAGAGTCCACGGGTGGTTGCAATTACAACGAGATTCCCCATGGTACAATTCCAAATATTGCATAGAGAATATTAGTACAGGTCCGCCCTTAAAACAAGCATTGGAAATGCAATAGGTCTCGCGTTAGGAAAGTTTGAGCTATTGGTATTGTAAATGACACTTTTTTTATTTATGTGTTGGTTTTGAAAGTAGCAAAATTAATAGCTTTGTCAGTTACAATGTCAATAGTTTTAACTTTTGCAAATGGGACACCTATAGCATTTGTAATGCAATGTGTGTTGTATTTACGTGACTTAGATGTATTGATATTACAAATAACAATGGCTTTTAATTTTGTAAATAATTAATACTTAAATAAAAGTTATTGTAATTTATAATGGCAATAGCTTAAACGTTTGTAAATAACTTTTGTGAAGATTATGTTCAGTGTATTTTATTGTGACGAAAATCCAAGAACATTGCATTTGCACCTAAACACACACAGAGCCCCACACATATAGATGTGGTGGTGGTGGATCTGGGGGATATGGTGGTGGTGGATGTGGTGGTGGATGTGGTGGTGGTGGTGGTGATGGTGGATGTGGGGGTGGATGTGGTGGTGGATGTGATGTTGGTGGAAGTGGTGGATGTGGTGGTGATGTGGTGGTGGTGGATGTGGTGATGTGGTGGTGGTTGTGGATGTGGTGAAAGTGGTGGTGGATGTGGTGGTGGTGGTTGTGGATGTGGTGAAAGTGGTGGTGGATGTGGTGGTGGAAGCGATGGTGGTGGGTATGGTGGATGTGGTGGTGGTGGATGCGGTGGTGGATGAGGTGGTGGAAGAGGTGGTGGATGTGTTGGTGGATGTGGTGGTGGATGTGGTGGTGGTGGATGCGGTGGAAGTGGTGGATGTGGTGGTGGTGGATGCGGTGGAAGTGGTGGATGCGGTGGAAGTGGTGGATGTGGATGCGGTGATGGTGGAAGTGGTGGTGGATGTGGTGGTGGTGGATGTGGTGGTGGTGTTGGATGTGGCAGTGGTGGATGTGGTGGGGGTGGATGTGGTGGTGGATGTGGCGGTGGATGTCATGGTGGATGTGAAGGTGATGGTGGATGTGGAGGTGGATGTGGTGGTGGTGGTGGATGTGATGGTGGATGTGATGGTGGATGTGGTGGTGATGGTGGATGTGATGGTGGATGTGGTGGTGATGGTGGATGTGGTGGTGGATGTGGTGGTGGATGCGGTGGATGTGGTGGTGGTGGATGCGGTGGATGTGGTGGATGCGGAGGTGGTGGTGGATGCGGTGGTGGTGGTAGTGGTGGATGGGGTGGTGGTTGTATTGGATGTGGTGGTGGATGTAGTGGTGGTGGGTGTGGTGGTGGTGGTGGATGCGGTGGTGGTGGATGTGGTGGTGGTGGTGGTGGTGGTTGTCATGGTGGATGTGGAGGTGATGGTGGATGTGGTGGTGGTGGAGGTGATGGTGGATGTGGTGGTGGTGGTGGTGGTGGTGGATGTGATGGTGGATGTGGTGGTGATGGTGGATGTGGTGGTGGATGCGGTGGATGTGGTGGTGGATGTGGTGGTGGTTGTGGTGGATGTGGTTGGATGTGGTGGTGGTGGTGGATGTGGCGGTGGTGGATGTGATGGTGGTGGATGTGGTGGTGGATGTGGCGGTGGATGTCATGGTGGATGTGGAGGTGATGGTGGATGTGGTGGTGGATGTGGTGGTGGTGGATGTGATGGTGGATGTGGTGGTGATGGTGGATGTGGTGGTGGATGTGGTGGTGGTGGATGCGGTGGATGTGGTGATGGTGGATGCGGTGGTGGATGGGGTGGTTGTGTATATTGTCTAGAAGCCTTGTATCAGCAGAGCTGGGCATTATTGACATAACAGCAGTGGCACACAGGTGGGTAACATGCACGTGACCTGGTGACCCTGGAGGCGTGAGTGGTAGGACATTGTTACACCCCTACAGTGTGCGTCTGTGTGGTGTGTCCTGGTGCGTGTCTGTCCGTTTTCACGTGCATTTATTCTGGGAACGTCTGTGTGTCTCTGTCAGTCTTTGTTAGAAAATGGTTGAAGGGGCATCTGTTGTAGAAGTGTTTGTGTGTTTGCGACTGTTTCCATGTGAATGCGTGCCTGCGGGTATTTATCATCATCTGTGGGAGTCTCTTTGCAAAACGACATGTATGTTCATGTGTATGTGTGCTCGCACGTGCCTGCGTTAATGTGAATGTGCGTGCTATTGTGTGTAGTGTGTGTGTCTATATGCGTGCGAGTGTGTTTCTCTGTATGTGTCTGTGCGCGCGCGTTTGCACCACTGTGTGCGTGTCTGTGGGCGTGTGTGCGCAGGTAACGGCTTGCTGTGCACACGGTACACACTAGAACAAGTGTTCCC
The DNA here is from genome assembly GCF_964263255.1 of Lissotriton vulgaris. Taxonomy (NCBI): domain Eukaryota; kingdom Metazoa; phylum Chordata; class Amphibia; order Caudata; family Salamandridae; genus Lissotriton; species Lissotriton vulgaris. The sequence goes on from NW_028254183.1 coordinate 394,776, forward strand.
CTGGAGTGTAAAATAAATATGTGTACACTCTTCGCAAATATCCGTCCCGTTTGTCCAAATGAAGCCCGCTATTCGGGTGTATTTTGGGAAAAGGCCGTTTCCTGGACACAGTCTGCAGACGTCTCCCAACAATAGCCCCTTTGCTTTAAAAGAAGACTATGACAGATGCGGGGCTCCCGGACACTTGAGGGCATTGCTGTGGGGAGGGGGGAGGAGAAATGCGACACGGCGGGCAGGGGAGGGGGCGGAGCGCGGAGAGGGTGTGAAAGCAGCAGGGGTCTTTGAAGTGAAGCTAAGCTTCACTTCAAAGGTGTGGGAGGAGTGCTGCTGAGGGAACAGACGGCGATTTGGTGATGTGCACACGCATTTTAGGTCAATGCGCTTGCGCATTGACCTAAAAGCCACGGGTACAGCACCAAATCGCCCAGCCCAAACACCCCTGCTTCCTTACCCTACATTGGTTTTGAGCCTGCACTTCAGACAGAATTTTTCTAAAGTATGCACATTAGCCCACTGAGCTACATTATTATCCACTGCATTGATGGGTCATGCTCAGGCAACTTGATGACTCACTGAGCAGTTTATGGTAAACTACTACTCGGCAAAGATGCATTCATGCCACTGATTAGGCTGTGTACGAACTGAGTTGCAATCCGCCGCTTTAAGTTAACACATTCAGCTTTGTTCTTCTGAAGGACACGTGTTTAACTATGATCTTCCACAAACTCGGTTAACCAAGATAAAAACAAGAGATTAAAGCAGTTTGGCAGAACGTGAAAAGAGCAGCAGAGCTAAAACAACCGAACATCATCTGAATGAACACTTGCCGGTTGAATGGGCCTCTTGTTGTTTGGGTCTCTGCAAATGACTTACTCCTTTCCTGGCACTTATTGTTAGCAATTATATCTTTCACTTGTGACAGCAGCTCCTGTTGCTTCACCTGTGGCAGCAGCTCCTGTTCTAGAGACTGCCTCCAAATTGTCCAGGGTTGCCACTTTAGTGGTGGAAGAATGTTTTTCTGGGTTGCACATGTGCCATAAACAGATAAAACAACAGGCTTTGGAGTTGTGCAGAGCAACAATGCTTTGATATTCACTTGTATTTTCAATAGGCATGATGATGCACATAACATGGACCCTTTTGACGGGTGCGTCTACAGTGAAGTGTTTAGAGAGAATTACTTCGCGAACGTTCTGTTCAAGCTCGGAACTCGTATTTCAAGAAATAGAAATACATTTTTGCTCGACAGAAAACCGTGTGCATTGTTTGCGAGTGGCTGCGGGTTGATTTCTGGGGGTGGGGCTGGTGCATATAATTAAAGCTACATGGCACGGCACACTTGAAGTATTTAAGGCATGTCCTGTTCACGCTCGGAACTTGTATTAGTGGGGTCAAAGTTATTTCAACATTTATTAGATAAGTGAAATGTTCACTCGGGAATCATGAAAACAATTAAAGGAAAATAATATAAAAATATACTCGTGGCTATGTACGTTGGCTATCACTATTATAAAAGCGTGTTAGTAACTTAAGACTTTGTGTCCAAGTGGTCGCATGCCACGGCAATGCCACCACGGCCATTTCAAAATGTACATTTTGACGCTACAAGTCACAGAATGGAACATGCGGTTTGGGGAAGAGGTCATGAAAGAGCCTGACGCAAGGTGAGGCACATAACATGGGGCCTCTTGACCGCTGTGTTTACAGTGAAGTGTTTAGAGACAATTGAAAGAGTTCTCCATCGCCAGCCTCGGCCAGACCCACACGGGAGGAGGAATGAGGGGCCATCACATGCCGGAATAGAAAGAAGCGCCAACTCCGATATGATAGCCCACAAAAATATTCAGTGAGTGACATCACCTGGGAGAGAACCAGGCACCGAAAGGAGGGGCATTTACAACAAGCACAGCAGTGAAGCCCCAAAAGTGAAACCATTTGTAACCTGACACAACACAGATGGCAGGCTGCGTGCGCTGCTGACTTAGGAGCTGGAGAACAGGGTTCCGATCCTCGGCGTGGGCTGCATTATTTACTTATTAAACAAGGATTGCCTTACAAGTAAAGGGACATGATAAAAACAAGCCAGCGCTGGAAGGAAGGAGAAATGTGAGTCACGGCCGGAGGCCGGCCGTGAAAACAATGAGAATTTATATATGATAACGTGCATGCTTTGAAGTGAAGCTTCACTTGTGTGTGAGAGGTGTGGGAGGAGTGCGGCTCGGCTGAGCCAGAGCGCACGCTGGGGGAAGCTTGTGGGGCGGAGCTGCTGGGGAACAGATGGCAGATGGCTGGCGATTTGATGCTGTGCACGAGCATTTCACAGGCACAGCACCAAATCGCCAGCTAGTTAAACCTCTGTTTAAGCCCCTTTATATCTCGCTCCCGCTCAATGCGCATGCGCATTGAGATAGGTCGCTCGACCTAAAAATGGGAAGAGCAATCAATGAGATGTGCCTGGGGGGTTGTGAAACAGTGAGATCTTTCTATCATGTCATTTGGGAATGTCCAGTAATACAAACCTAATGCCAGTCGGTGTTGGGTTGCATGACACACACATTAGGGATTCGCAGAGAGGGCACACCAAAGAGGGCACACAAAGCAAAGCTGTAAATGTGGAATTGACCACTGTGCACCAGAAAATTTGGGTCTTATTGGGATTGATGGTAGCAAAATGCAGCATTGCTTGGACAATGGGAGTAACAGACACTCCTACATTGAAAGTGTGGAGCAGAGAAATGGGCTGGTGTGTGCTTGCATTAAAAAAAATATATGAGGGCAGGGGTTGCCCCAGGAAATGGATGGGGATTTGGCCAGCATGAGAGGCGAGTAACGGACATTAAAGAGATATAAAAGGCAAACTCATGTTCCTAAGTAGAAGCAAATGGGCTTGCTCCTGGGTCAATAGGATACTGAGAAAAGTGGGAGGGAATTGTGGTGTGAGAAATATGTGCTGTTGTATTTCTGAATTAATCAAGGCCAGCTGGCAGCTGTGTAATATGGTGTATCTTTGTATTTTCGAAAATGCCAATAAATAATAAGTTATAAATATGTTATAGTAGAGAGATGTTGGGGTTTTTTCGGAAAAGGTGGGAAGATTTTTCAAATATGTGAATATTAATTTGCTTGTAGCTTACATTTTATTTTTATATATTACAAAATATTAATTAAAAAATGAGAAGATTAATTTTTTTAATGTTAAAGAATGTTTTATTTGAAATGCTTTAATTTTGTATTTGTATTGAATTGCATTTTTGTAAATTATCACTAAAAATCATAAAACATTTATGTTTGTGTTCATGTAATTTTTTTTATTTATGAGAATGTTTAAAACAAATGTAAGTTTGTTTTACATCTTTTATAGAATAATACTTATTTAATTGACCATTGTATATGTTTTAAACAAAATTTAATTTTGGTGTAATTATTTACTAATTATAAACTTTTTATTGCAAAACAATATATTTTGCTTGAATCACAATATATAATTTCATAGTTTTAGTTTAGTAATAAATAAGAAGTTAATTTCTTATTAATAATTTTTTGTAAAAAGTAGGTAAATATTACATTATAAAAATATGTTAATATAATTTGAATAGGGTTTTTATATGCTTACTTTTTAGATTTTACATGTAATTATTTTGTATTAAAAAAATGTATGTTTAAAATGTAAAAAGAATGTTTTTTATATTTATGTTGTGTTCTATAATTTTACTGTAGTACATTTTTATTTTAGTGACACAAAATGTAATTGTTATACATTAGATAATTGTTAATATAATTTAAATATTTATGTGTGTAATAAAAAATGATTTTATGTTATATTTGTTTTAGAATTAATTCATGCTATTTTAAATATCATTTAGAAATCATATCTGTAATTTTGAAATTTGTTTATTTAAGGGCTTGTTATGATTCCGTCACGGAAACGGGACCGACCGACCTCCGGTCAGCGATCCCGACCGCCTAATTGCAATGCGACCACATATGGTGCGGTTGAATACTCACATTTCCCTATGGGAGCATGTGCTAAGGCCGTAAACCGGCCATAGCACAAGCTGCCATAGAGAAAAGGGAGGTTCTGTTTTTCCCTGCAACGCGTGGCAGGCACCTCAGGGTGCCTGCCACATGGTGCAGGGATCAACAAAGGGGCACCATAGGTGCCCCCTCGGACCCCAAACAGAGGCCACAACTGAATGGGGCCCTGCTAGGGGCCCCCAAACTTGCTTTCCGACAGGCTTTCCATGTTGGAAAGCTCAGCATGGAAAGCCTGTTGGAAACCGAGCATCATAATCCAGATGGCGTAAAATGACATCTATATGGATTACGAGCTGGTCTCCGACTGGCCGGTGGGCTCCTTGAGCATGTCGGAATCCAGCCGGAATGGACGGCCTCTTTCTCTTCTGACCGGCTAAATTATAATTAGGCAGTCGGAAGTGAAACCGACAATCTCTGTCGGGAAGCCTCTGACCTAAGGTCGGAGGCTTTTCGGCCTAGATCGTAATTGGTCCCTTAGTGTTAATGTGTCATATTATATATTTCATAGTTATTTCATAAAAATATAGAACATAATTTATTATTTATTTAATGTTATCAATTAAAACAATTATTTCTTTGGATAATTTGTACTAATCATTATATTTCCAATCTATAGATAATCCTGGGAATAAGTTATTTTATTTGTTTTCTGTTCAAAATACTTATGTAAGATGTCTAACTATGGCATAAGGGTAGTAAATCTAATCCCTCGGTATAGTAAATGTAACACCTCAGGATTAATGGCTGTTCTCCCACTAAGTGGCTGATTACGAGTCTGGCGATCCGAGGACCGTTAGACTTGCGGGGCATGGCGGTGGCGCTTTCCCCACTGCCTTATTGTGAGTTGGGCTGTGGGATGACCACAGCCCTGCCACAGCCGCCAGAGAACCGCCATTCCCTGCGGTGCTGCAGTGTTGTAGAAGCTAGAATGTAGGGAACCCGATATACACTTGGAGGCTTAGGCAAAACAAGTAATAACAGGTAAAAGTGCCTTCAAGGGATTTTGTTAAATATTCTTAGTCAAAGTTGTTCCAGATAATTACTTGTTGGTCTAGCCCCAACCGGTTGCTGACTACTGAACAACCAAAGACATCAATCTGCTTATTTTCAAAGGTAAATACTCAACAACATATATTTTCAAAACACGGGTATGTCTTTTTTTCAGATGAAACACAGTTTTAATCAATAATTCAAAAAGGGTACAAAAGGATACAACAAAACACCATGATAGAGGAAATACAGGAAATTATATAACCTTCAAATCATAGATGTGAACATCTAATCCAAATAATATAAATAGAAAAGTATCTGAAGATTGAAGGAACCAAAATATTATACTACTGGACTATTCTCACCAATAGCCCATATACATTATTCGTAAATGATCAGTCAGTCGGCAATAGAGAAGGTTCAATCGTTTATTCTGCAGATACAAGCCCTGACAGGGGAGCCTCAGTCTGCACGACCCTCAGAGGTGCGCAGAGGAGACTGGTTACACGCAAACAAAGCAAAGCATATATACGTTTCACACACTGCACGATATCCTCTTACTAGGAAAGATACAACTTGTCAGTGAGCCAACAGGAAGACCCATATAAGGCACAATTGATTGCTAGCAGCTAGGCCTAAGCTATTCCGGGGGCAGGTCAGTAAGGTGTCTCCCTTTCTATCTGTAGCTCGGGGAGTACAGGTACAGACTCTGCTAGAATGTGCGCATCCCACAAGAAGGGCAGGTGTGACCTTGGGTTTCCCTGAGCTGCAAACTAGCGATCAGAGCAGACAGCTAAGTCTGCCACCGTGGTTTGGTGCCTATGCAGAAAGCCCAATCACGTGGTTTCAGGGAAACTGTGCTTGACAAGGAGAAACGAAACAAAATGGCTCCGGTCACACTAATTGGTTTAGGCTTCACTAGAGTGAATCGTTCCTAACTTTAATAATACAGTGTGAATAATGCAAGGCTAAAGTGCGGTTATAGGGTTATATTGTATATACTAGGCCAATTACCTGTATTTATCGTATTTTTATCCCATCAGACGGCCCTTTTGGCATATTATAGCCAGCAATATAACTGAATCTATTCTACAAATACTCCCTCAACAATCTGCATAAGGTCTGAGACCTCTTTCTGAATCATTTGCTGGTCCATTTTAGCCTGTCGAGAGATCTTCAAGGCGGACGTTATTCTAGCTGCACAGAAAGAACAACTAGCCGGGCCACAATGGAGACACAGGCAACAAGTAAATATGACTCCAAAGGCTCCAACAAGGATCATAAATATCTTCCAACCCCAAGTAGATAAAAGACCCCAGAACCATCCACTAAGGGACCAAGTACCATTATCGACATGTGCTTCACTAGATAACCGGTGTAGTTTCTGATTTCCACAGTATATAGTAGGGGCTGCATCAGGAATAAAAACACAACAGGAGCTGCTGATCACACGACAGGCTCCACCCCTATCTGCTAAGATGACATCAAGAACCATTCGGTTCTGGAGCGAAACAAGCCTTGTAGCCTGAAGCTCGATAGTGATATTGGTCAGAATTTCAGCTGTGGTCTGAACCACGTTCTCTACTATTCTCGACAGGCGTCGTATACTACGACTATTGAAAATCGGTCCCCAGAAAGGAGTGAGACCTTTGGAAATGTCTTCAAATTGTTGTAAGGAAGTATCTGTCTGGTTAGTACTATCAGTATCAAAGCTCCTAATACTTCTATTAGATTCTACCTCCCGTCTAGCTAGTTGATGTGTCCTATGGTAATCAGATGGGGCAATATAAACTGGGGGGTAGAGAAATGAAAGATAACACCGTCCTGCCCATCCCCGGAGAAGCCAAGTGTGTGCATTTTCTCTGCATACAAAATATGCATTAGGGGGAGTAATCAGAGGAGGTGTACTGAATGTATACAAGATGTAAGTATAGTTACATTTACTGTGTCCAACCTTAACATGACCTTGTTCCTGTATACAGAAGGGGGAAGTGTTATTTATGATTTGAATTGGCGAAGCTTTATCATTAGTAACATTTCGTTCTTTAAAATGCTGAAAATACATGGTGGAATTGAAGTATTCAAAATCCTGCATTTCCTATTGTAACCAAGTAGCATTTTCATTTTCAGTATATACATTCATACAAGCACTTGGGTCCAAAGATCCCTCTCCCCCATTTCCTCCAGCATCAAATCCTTGGTGTCGTTCTATATACTTCAGAATGGCCTCATAGTCTTTTTCAGTATATATCTTCGGTTTAGCTATATAGTGGGAATACATCAATGACAATATTTGAAACCAGGCTTCACAGCTAGCTAAATGGGACAAGGGCAGGGAAATGAATAATTCATGTTGGTGCATTACTGACGGAAGTAACCCACAGACCCAACAATTCGTCTTGTTGGTGGTACTATGAGTCTGATGCAACATTTCAATAAACACATTCTTAGCATAAGTTTCTCGGTGTCTAGCCTTATGTGGAGGTAAAGAATAAAAGAGATGTTCTTTCTGTACGGGGTGCTGAAATTATAAGTACACAAATACACACATTAAAATTACTGTAATCACGAATCAGTGTGGAGGGAGGCAAGATGGCCGCCGTAGCTCTGTAGAGGAAAGTCGCTATTTTCTCTCTCCTATCCTAGGATGCGAAAGGACTTGTGAATTCGGGGATGTGGGTTCTGGCTAACCTAATATCTCGTGGCGCGGCAGGAGTATTTAACCCAGACTGGTTGAGGAGATTTTCGACAAGGACGGGGAAAGTCTGGCTTAGCTGTTGGAGAAGTGTATTGAACGGCGCCAAAGTACCCTTTAAGATGTCCCAAAGAACTAAGCTGGACAGAGAGAAGGATAAAGACAAGGAAAAAGATAAACCAGTGGCAGCAGGGTCGATTAAAGGCTCAGCAGCAGCAGTGAGAGAGGGTGCAGTTCCAAAAGTACTAACCACTGCTACAAAGAAACAAACGGAGCAGTCTATTTGATCCTCTAAGAGTGCCTTGCTAAAGAAAACTGAAAGGCAGGAGAAAAAGACCGAAGTGAGACCAGAGACCCGTTCAGCAGTGATCAAGACTGCAAAGGAGTCGGCAATGGAACCAGAAGGAAAGACCCAGCGCGTGCATACGGTGATCGCAAAGGAGCAGATGCGGCAGGCGACCTTACCGGAATCTTTCACTCCTAAAGCGTCCCCGGTGGTGCCGCTGATTCAGCTCCAGCTGATCGACCCTCATCAATGCGGAACGATGAGTGGAAAAGCGGCGGTATCGCAGACGGCATCAGGAGCTCAGCGGGACACAAGCGGGCTGAACGCGGAAGCCAAGTCAGCAGCAGCAGACCGCGAGGACGCAAGCGTCAAAGTCTCGGTTGCTGGGCAACCACTCAATACTGCGGGAGACTGCACGAATCAAGCGGCGCAGAGCACAGGAGCGATGAAGGTGAGCAAAGGGGGAGCAAAGAACGCCGGCTACGAGGGTGATGTTACAGATCAGCTAGAAAGGCACAACAATTTACAGATGCTAGATGCACTGTTAAGCGTGGAGATAGGGCCACATAATAAATCTCTGCAGCGCTCCGACCCAAGCTGGGGAAGCACCCAGAGCCTAAGAGATCAGCAAGTGCTCCAGTATGACCGGGACAATGGCAAAAGTGGAAGAGAAGATAGAAGCACGAGGGGAGGTTCCCCAGAATTCTTTTCAGTTAATGAGGGGTCGGATACTACAGATATCAGTGATCATGAAACTGAAGAAGAGGGGAGCTGTACTGATCAGACTTCCGATTCTGATACAAGTAAGGGCTCCAGGGATCTAGAGACTAAAAAGAAAAAGAGAGTTGGAGGCAAAAGAGACGGAAGAGGGTCTAGAAATAGCATGAGCAAGAAATTGTCGTGGGACTATTCTGCTACATCAGAGGCCTATCAGGAAAATGGCCAGGAGGAGGGGGATAAGGACGGGAAGCAAAAACCCCAAAATGTAACTCTTGAAATGTTGTTTGGAACCTTGAAACAGATGCAGTCCGAGGCAAGAGCGGAAAGCCGAAGAGCAAAAAGAGACACAAAAAAACTTCAAGCTTCGCTAAGAAGAGTAAATAGAAAGCAGGAAGAGGTCGAGGGGAGAGTAACTCAAGTTGAGGAAAGGACTAGCAGAGTGGAAGACGAGGTAACAGAATGGCAGACTTTTAAAGCGGAACAAGGAAAGGTGGTGGAAGACCTACAATGGAAGCTAGAAAGTTTTGAAAACCGCCAAAGGAGAAATAATGTAAGACTTTTGGGACTGGAGGAAGGACGGGAGGGGCAGGATCCCAGAGGATATGTGGTCAAAATATTAGAAGAAGCCTTTCCAGAGTCAAAATGGCACTGGGATATTGAAGTGCAAAGAGCCCATAGATATCCTCTGTTCGTTAAGAAAAACCGGGGGGGGGCAAGAGAATGCGCTACCAAGAGCAATGCTGGTCTTCCTAGGGAATTTCTTAGCAAGACAAGAAATAATTGATAAGGCTAGACCTGATTCCAGAAAGACAGCGGACGGTAATACATTTTTTTCTAGGCCAGATTTTTGCCATGTTACTGTGGAAAGAAGGTGGAAGTTAAGGCAGATGATAGGTCCCTTCCAAAAGCAAGGTGCAGAGGCTTATTTGTTGTTTCCATCAAGGCTGAAAGTAATTAGGAAAGGGTACACTAAGATGTTTACGTCTGAGATAAAAGCAGCGGAGTATCTAGCAGAAATCACGGAATTAGACGAAGGAAAGGAGAGTAGAACCAGAACTCCACCAAGAACCCCTGTAAGCAGCCCACCAAAGACCCCGTAGGTGGTAACATCAAACAAAAATATATACAGATATGTTCAACAGATGAGAAAACAGGATAGGAGAGAGTAGCGACTCTACAGACTACAGGGGCTACACATAGGCCAGGATTGGCCTATTTGCCTGTAGCAAGGGGGGGGCAATTAAAGGGAGGGGGGCAGTGGGGGGTGGGGGGTGGTGGGGGGGGGAAACAAGCACATAGGTGGTGGGCACAAGCACAGTACATGTAGGAGAGTAAAAGAAGATGTGTGGAGCAAGCTGTACAATAGAATAGCAATAACAAATATGGGAAAGGAAACAAAGAACCCCATTGAATGTTGCCGGTATAGGTATATACAGGAAGTAGGAGAAACTATGAAATATAATGACCTGTAGAATAGTTTCAATTAATATTTGTGGACTTAATGAGCTAAATAAGAGGCTAAAAACTGCTTCCCTGTTAAAATCGCTAAAACCTGACCTAGTGTGCCTTCAGGAAACACACATAGAAGGTACCAAGGCTTATTTACTGGATCAGCTTGGCTTTAATGTCTTAACAAATACTAATCAGAACACATAGACGAGAGGGGTGGCGATTCTGGGTAAGAGACAGGATACATTGGTTAAGAGGAAGTTGGAGGATCAGTGGGGCAGATGGGTTATAGCAGAATTAATCTTCAGGGGGGAAACTATCACGCTTGTTTCGGTCTATGGATCTACAGGAGATGATCCAGATATCTTCCAATTTTTAGACGCAGAACTGGCGCAATGGCCGGAGCCCATTATATTCTGCGGTGATCTGAATATTCATGACGCAGATAGTAGTTTTTTAGATCCTGGTAGGATATATACGGGGAGGAAAAAGAGGACTTATAGAGCCTTAGCAGATATGGTAAGGAATAACTCGCTGGAAGACCCATGGTTAAATTGTCATCCAAATATAGATGGGAGTACTTTTTTCTCAGCTCCTCACCAGACATTGGTCAGGTTGGATTCTTTTTTAATTACGAGAGGTCTGATAGATAGAGCAAGAATAGAAAGGGAACCGAGGATCATATCAGATCACAGCCCGTTAGTTTTAACCGTAATAGTTGGGCAAAGGAGAAATAAAGAACTGAGACAATGGACTTTTGATAGAACGTTGCTCCAGGATCAGTCCTATAGGGAGAGAATGAGTAAATGGATTAAGGAATTCTGGGAGATTAATAGGGGTACATCATCACCAGGGACAGTGTGGGATGCTTTTAAAGCCGGAATAAGAGGAGAAACCCTGAGCTATGTTATTAGTGCTCAAAGAATGTTGAAGGAAAAAGCGGAGCAAGATAATAAACTAATTACAGAAGCAGAGGAAGAACTTATGATAGCTATACATACACAATCTCCAATTGAGCAGATATTATTGAAGATAGTAGCTCTTAAAGCCGAAGTTATGGATGGGATGGCAAAAAAGACCATTGAGAAATATACAGCAAATAAAGAAAAGGTATATGAGCTCAGCGAAAGAGTTGGTCACATACTGGCTGTACGAGCTAGGCAAAGGGATGGGATGACTGATATTAAGGAGATCAAAAATCTTCAGGGAACAAAGGTTAAGGATGCAGAACAGATCAGAGAGGTTTTTAAACAATTCTACACGGAGCTTTATACATCAGATGGTCACGAAAGAGAGGAGGATATAAGGGCGTATTTGAGTGAGGTAGAGCCCTCAGGGCTAGCAGAGGCAGACAGAAAAGGGTTGGAAGAGATATTTCAGGTGGATGAACTGATTGAAGCTTTGAGGGATTTACCGTCTGGGAAGGCTGCTGGTCCGGACCAGATTCCGATAGAATTCTACAAAGTCTTTCAACCCTCTCTCCTAAAAGAAATGTTTAATGTGATGTTGCTAGCACAAAAGGGTGAGTCTGCTCCAGAATCTTGGGGCGGCGCAGACATTATTGTTATACCAAAAAAGGGCAAACCCACAGACGCCCCGGGTTCCTACTGTCCCATTACTTTAATGAACGCTGATGTTAAGGTGTTCTCCAAAATTCTGGCAAAAAGGTTATCCAGGGTAATCGAATCATTGGTTATTTCTTCTCAGCATGGATTTATTCCAGGTAAGGGAACAACTCAGCATACCAGACAAGTAATTACAGCATTTGATGTAGCAAGCATTCTAGAAGACCCAATGGCAGCGGTGTTTCTTGATGCCGAAAAAGCGTTTGACAGGGTCTCCTGGAGGTACCTATGGGATGTTTTGAGTTGGCACGGTATAGGACCAGGTTTCATAAAGGCCCTGCAGACCTTATATATAAACCCGATGGCCAAGATAAGAATCAATAGAGGTTACTCATCAGCAGTTAATATCCAGAGAGGCACAAGGCAGGGTTGTCCTTCTTCTCCTCTGCTCTTCGCTTTATATCTCGACCCCTATATAAGAAAGTTGGAAAGTAATGATCAGATTCCACCGTTAGTTCTCAATGGTTGTAGATTTAAGTCATTAGCTTACGCGGACGACGTCGCCATCCTGACCGCAGAACCTACAGTTGCCATTAGGGCAATTGAAGATGAAGCTGAGAGATTTGGTCAGTTTTCAGGATACAGTTTGAACATTACTAAAACCCAGATCGTCAAAAACCAGTGGGTAATATGTAATGATGACAGAGTGACGGGTATGGCAACTTACTTAGGGGTACAAATTACAGCAGAAATAGGTAAGATTGTTAAAAAGAATATGGATCCTTTGATAGCTCAAGTTAAAAGAGATCTGGAAAAAATGAACAATTTGCACTTGTCACTGGTAGGCTGTACAAATATTATCAAGATGATGATTTTCCCTAAATTTTTGTATGTTTTCAGGGCTGTACCCTTGTTGTTCGAAGCCAGCTGGTTCAATGGTATAGAGGCTATATGTAATAGGTTTATCTGGGCACACGGTAAGACCCGGAGGGCCTATAGGTATATGACACTTCCTAGGGAAAAAGGGGGTTGGGGTGCGCCAGATTTCCGTTTATATTATATGGCTACTGTTTTGCAATATATACAAGGACTTATTGGGGGTAATGTTGATGATGTAAGAATGCATAATATGTCTACGGAGGTTTATGCTGTCGCATTAGGGGTAAATGCTCATAATTGTTTTTTAAAATGTACAGATTATAGTTACTTTAAGAGAACCAGGTTTAAAACTGTTAAGGCGGCAGTCACGGTATGGAATGCTTTTGTAAAGAAAGTCAAGATGGGGAGGTATAATAGGTATGTCTCTCTGATTAACAGTTCACTCCCAGAGGAAATATTTGCCGATCATACAATGGCAGAGTGGGCTTTAAAGGGGATCACGCAAATAGGCGATCTATTCTCTCAGGATGGTTTTAAGCAATTTTCAGATCTAAGAGACACATATGGTATACATAATAGGGGTTTTTTCAGGTACTTGCAGATTAGAAGTTTTTTTAAAAACAAAGTGGGAGGTCCAGCAGGCTTTAACAAAATAGAAATAATGGAGAAAATAAAGCTGATGGGGGATTGCACAATTAAGTCCTTTTACGCAACTCTGTTGAAAGAAAAGCAGGACGACTTAGACAAATTCAGTAAGAAATGGGCGGATAAATTAGGAGTTGAAAGCAACTTGTTTTACGATTCTTTGAATTTAGGATGTACAATATTAAGTGCAGCCCCGTTGCAGTCTCAGCATTACAAAACACTATATTTTTTGTACTTCACGCCGGCAAGGATTGCAAAATGGGGTGGGAATACAGGAATTAATTGCCCCCGATGCAATGCGCTGGAAGCAGATAGCATACACATCTTTGCAACATGTCCCCAATTACAAACATTGATTAATGAGATTGAGGGGTTCTTAGCAAGGTCTTTGGGCATTGTGATTTCTCTTACACCAGCTTGGATTATGTTAGGTGTGACTGAACGGGAGCAGGATCAGTATGCTGAATTTCTATTTGTAATAATGGCTGTTTACAGACTGACAATAGCTAGGGCTTGGCTAGATAAAAATCCTCCGAAACTGCAAAGTTGGTTGGCAAATACACTGTATGCATATAATATAGAGGAAAAAATATATGCTCGAAAAGGGAGGAGAGGAAGACGTCTGGGGAGAAGAATTTGGGAGCCATTAAGTAAATGGAAAGAGTTGCAAAGAAAGGACAATTAGGCGTGGGGTTGAGAAGACTTTGTATTCATTGTTATTGTTTGCGTCAGACTCCCCTATATGTTTAAAATAAGGTGTTAAATTTAATTTGGCTGAAATTATTATCGGCTTGGCATTAGTCAAGGATGGAACTTGTATACTAGAATTCAAAAACATATTGTAATTGATAAAATGTACTAAGTGTAAGTTTAAATGTGCTCATTTTTGGTGAAGAAAAATAAAACATTTTAAAAATAAAAAAAATAAAAAAAATTACTGTAATCACAACAATAAAAGAAGCGAATGCCACCTTCACTCTGGTGGTCCATCCGGAAAATGATTGCGTGATATCAACATATCGTCGAGGGGCGATTGGTTGCTCATCCTCCATGACAAATCGGGCAAAAGGAAACATACTCTCTAAAAGTCCAAATTCTAACTCGGATCCTCTCTAAAAGTCCAAATTCTAATCTTTGTATCCACAAAGCACGCACACCACCAGAGGGTTCTTCTTTCCACTGAGCGATCTTCTCCCTGTGTCCGTCAGAGTCTCCCAGGCAGACTCCTATCGTTCATCAAAAGAACAAGCTGCTGTGTTTCCAATAGTACGACCATGGCCCTCAACTCAGTCTTTCTTTCTGAACAGAGCTATTTAACACAAAGTTCCAAGCTCTCAACGAGTTCAGTCCAGTGCCTCGCTCAGTACCCCAGTAAATCTATCCGATGTTCCTCAACTCAAGTCTCTGTCTAGCTCCTACCATGGGGAACTGGGGTACCGCGCTGTTTTCGGGGCCGCAGGTCGTATTTACAACGGCCAGGTTGCTCCTGGTCAGAAAACAATTCTGCTGCACGGGCATCTGGTACATGCAAAGCTTGCGGTGCCTTAGAAATGACAGCCTCCGCTGATTGGGCTGTCACACTCTCAACTGTGGGCAACTCCTCACTCGGTTGCCCTACTTCTTGGGCATCTGAAAAAGGCACAAAGCTTTGAATCTGCTCTCCTTCCTGGCTCAGAATCCCTTCTCAGTTTTGTAGATCAAACGGCAAAGGAAGCGGCCGACGTTTCAGATGGCTGACATTTATCCAGTGCTTCCGTCCATGCACTTTCACCGCTGTCCTCATGGTCAAGAGGATCTGATAGGGCTCAGACCATCTGGGCTCCAAACTCGATTTCCGCTGGTAGTTTTTCACCAGTACCCACTGGCCAGGTTCCAATCGATGTCCAGGACCCTCCGGTAGTGGCTGCAATGTGTCCGATACCTGTTGATGAATAGAACGTAAATCTTTAGTCAAAGCATACAGGTAATCTGTCATCAGAGGATAATCAATATCTCTAAAGGATCGGAGTCTAGGAACTCCCCACACATTGGCGGGTCTTCCAAATATGACCTCGTACGGGGACAATCCAGTCCTAGTGTGAAGGGTTGTTCTTAGAGATAGTAATGCCAATGGGAGGGCATCCGGCCAATTTAGTCCGGTACTCTCACAGATCTTAGCCATTTTTAATTTTAATGTGCCATTATATTTCTCGACTAATCCAGCTGACTGAGGATGTCTGGCGGCATGGAACTTCTGTCTTATCTGCAATCCTTTACAAATGCTCTGTACTAGCTGAGCATTACAATGGGGCCCATTGTCGGACCAGATGACATGAGGCAAGCAATACCGAGGTCAGTATACCTTCACCAGGGCTTTAGCAGTTGCAACGGCAGTGGCTTTTTAGTAGGGTAGGCTTCAACCCATTTGCTAAAAGCACATACCACCACTAACACGTATTTAAAATTATTTACTCTTTCCATCTGGATGTAATCAATTTGTATGACTTCAAAAGGTAAGGACGGTGGGGCAAAATTCCCACTCAGGACAGATTCTCTGCCCCCAGGATTGTGGCGTAGACACACCGGACAATATTTTACTATATTGGATGCAGTTTTGGAAATGTTTGGGTTGTTCCATACTGGGTCTAATACAGCACAAATACCTTTCACACCTATGTAGGCTGGACCATGGGCCATTGTCACTATAGCATATACTAATGCATTGGGCAGTAACCGTCGCTGTTTTTCAGATCGATCTATCCAACAATCATTCTTATCCAGTTTTCCTACTTCCTGTTCCCATTTCTGGACCTCATCTATTGTGGCTTCCTTCTGTAGTTCTCTCAACCTTTCAATGGTATAATCAAACAGGGATGTTTCTGCTACCCATCGGGCCGATGTGCTAGGGAACATAGGGTTCATTCTAGTCTGAGCTGTTTCTTTCGCTACAGAATCAGCAAAAGCATTTCCCTTTCCAGTGGAATCAACAACTTTTTTATGGGCACTACACTTGATGATAGCCACTTTTTCTGGTAGTTTCAAGGCAAATAACAGTCGATCAATTAAGGGGCCGTGCTGGATTATCTGGCCATGCGTAGTAAAGAAACCCCTCTCCCGCCACAGCCTCCCGAAACTATGGGCAACGCCAAAGGCGTACTGGCTGTCCGTAAAAATTTTCACTCTCAATCCTTCACTCAATTCGCATGCTCTTAACAAAGCTATTAGTTCAGCTGCCTGGGCTGAGTGATGGGAGATCCTTGCGGTTTCCACCACCGTTTTCAATGTCGTGATAGCATAAGCAGCTGTTGCAGTGCCATCTGCTAACTTAAAACAAGAGCCATCCACATACAATTCGCCTTGAGGGTCAGGTAAAAGGATGTCAGTAAGATCTACACGTCCCTTCGTTTCTTCTTCTGTCCTAAATATACAATCATGAACATCGTCTTTTTCATCATTGGTAGGGAGAGGTAGTAATGTGGCTGGGTTCAGAGTGGCACATCTTTTAATCGTGATATGAGGTGCAAACAGGGTCAGCTCGTAACCTGTTAATCTAGCACTTGTAAGATGCGGCGTCTTAGTTCTGTTCAAAAGGATATCCACAGCAAGCGGTACCATGACTGTGAGATCTGTATTCAAAACTATTCCCTCTGATTGCCGGATGGCCACTGCTACTGTAGCCGTGGCCCTCAGGCAACTTGGGAGGGCTCGTGCAACATTATCCAAGACAGATGAAAAGATTGCACAGGGTATTTGCTTCCCACCAAAACCCTGTGTTAACACTGAAAGTGAAAAACCGTCCACCTCATGCACATAAAGTGAAAAAGGTTTTCGATAATCTGGAGTACCCAAGACAGGTGCAGAACAAAGAGCAGACTTTAAAGAATCAAAGTCTTCTTGACATTCATCCGTCCAGGGTAAGGGTTCATGCACATCTTTGGTTGTCAAATGCAACAAGGGTTTAGAGACAAGTGAATAGTTAGGAATCCACTGGCAACAGTAAGAGGTTATGCCAAGAAAAGCACGAACATCACGTTGAGTACGAGGTACAGACATGTTAGTTATTACAGATATTCGCTCTGGAGTCAATTGTCTCCCCGCTTTCGACAGTAAGTGGCCGAGGTAGGTCACTTCCTGTCGACAATATTGGAATTTAGAAAGGGACACTTTATTACCTTTGTCAGCCAAATGTTCCAATAATTTAACTGTGGCCTCCTTGCAGCCTTCCTGTGTGTCGGAGGCCACCAAAATATCATCCACATACTGGATGATAGTATTCCCCGCAAGCAAAATTAATTCCTCAAGGACTGCTTTCAAGGCTTGGCTATAAATGCTAGGACTCTCTGTATAGCCTTGAGGGGCGCGTGTAAATCTAAAGCTTCGGCCAGCCAATGAGAATCCGAAGATATGCCTGCTATCAGGATGAATTGGAATGCTAAATAAAGCATTCTTTAAATCGATTACAGAAAAATACTGAGCCGTAGGGGGAATCATTGTCAAAATAGCAGTTATATCAGGTACCACCGGATATTGTGGAACTACAATTTTATTGACTTCTCTAAGGTCAATTACAAAGCTATATGTATTTTTATAATCCGGGGCACCATCAATTGGAGTTTTCTTCAAAATCGGTAAAATCGGACTGTTACAAACATTCGCAGCTGTCTCTTCAACCACCCCTCTCTGAATGAGGTCATGGATAATGTGCAGCATGGCCTGTTCACCTTCTGGTGATATTTTATACTGTGGAATGCGAGGCAGCTGGACATTAGGTTTCAGGGTTATTGACACAGGAACTATTCTTAACAGACCAACATCAGTGTCTCCTGTAGCCCACAGTGTCTGAGGAATCGTAGAGAATTCAGGAGGAAGGCTTTCATTTTTAGCAAAGTATTGGGCTGCATTTGGGGGTGGTTTCTGCATTGTCAAATAGACACCACCGGGGGAACAATAAATTCTTACATGCAACTTTTTCAAAATATCCAGACCCAAAAGGTTTTCTCCACAATTTGAAGTTAGAAGAAAAGGTGCATCTATAGAAATGAGACCTATCGTGAAAGGCAAAGGTTTAGAAACGGGGCTGACCACCGGTATTCCAGAGAATCCCACTGATACGTTATTTTGGTCAGACAGAGCAGCCCTGGGACCAGTGTATGGGCAACTGAGCTATTCATTGCCCCAGTATCCACTAGAAATTTTCCCGATGTTCCCAACAGTTCCCCTTGTACATAAGGTCCCTCTTGGTCAACTGATACTGTAAAGTGGCTCCCGCTCTGTCCTTGGCTGTCTCATGCATAATCCTGTCCGTCGTACCCATCATCCCTGTAATTTTCATTGTAGTACTGTCTGTTTTGGGGATTGTCAAAGTAATTTTTCTGGGAATCCTCATGTTGTATCTCCTCTCGTCTCATGCTATTTCGATCTATATTCCCTCGATCCCTTCCTCGTCCTCTATTAGGACCATTCCTTGCCTGCAACAGAGGGCAATCTACCCTCCAGTGCCCTTCCTGTTTGCAATAAGAACATTGATTTATACCGATATTCGGGGGACCTCCTATCCCTCTTCCTACCATCGACCCTCTGAAATGAGCCACGCCCACCCCGTCCTGTGCCCTGGCCTCTGCTAACTTGCTGTAACAGGACCCTAGTCTTCAAATCCTTAGTCTTCTTTTCTGACTTTTCTTTACTTTCATTCTCTCGGTGTTCATAATATTCGGCCATACTGAGAATCACTGATGGGGCAGCCGTAGTCCATGTGCTCTCGGCTGCTTGGAGACGGGACATGACTTCAGGAAGTAAATTCGTAACAAATCGATTCACAAACAACCGTACCCCACCTTCCGTGGATAGGTCTTGCCCACTAAAGTCTATAAAGACTTTCTCAAAACTGGTAAAGAAGTCTGACACACTTTCATCCTTCTTTTGTCTACAGGCGGTTAATTTGTCCCAATCAACTTTTCTAGGAGGGAGGAGAGTCTGCATGTAGGTAATAATTTTAGCTGGTATGGCTAGTATCTCATCTCTAGGTTTTTCTCCTGGCTTTCGTTCCTTATCCTAGGTTTTTAGTTGGTCCCATGTTTCCCCCAACTCGGGGGCATGGTCCGTGTCATGTATTTGTCTCCAAATGTCTACCGGGATCAAAAGGCCAAAGAACAGCTCGTTATCGGGTATTGTCATGATAGCGGAATTGGCGGCCTCAGTCAATTCCTTATAGTAAGCAGTGGGAATTTTACTGGGGTCGGGGAGCTGAGCTTTTAGAGTGAGGACCTCGCTTCATTTCCAAGGGGTATAAACCCATTGTTCCTGAAGCCCAGCATCCTCACAAGGTCTAGTCACTACGCCATTGCCATCCCTTACTTCAGGTAGTTCAGGATAAAAGAGGGGATGCACCTCTCTCATGGGGTGCTGTGCTCCCCAATCAGTGCATTTTCGGTGCATCCGTTCGCGGTACTGCAACAGAATTGCTACGTTCTGATATACCTCATTAGCTTGCAATTGAAATTTAAAAGCTCGATCTCTTATGTCACGCAGTACCTAGGAGGTATTCCTTCCTCGAAACACTGCTCCCATAGCGAAATTAATCGGATTGCCATATTTTCCAAAGCCAGTTGCTGCGCAACCGGCTCAAAATCTTTCATAGTACTCCAAATATCCTCCAAGGTGTAAATGGAGTTCCGCATCCACTGGGACGCCTGAATCAAGTCAAGTCAAGTCAATACCACTTTATTCGATTATTTAAAATCATACAAAGTACACACACACACATAAAAAATTTCATTCATTATATTCTCTACAAACATCATAAAAAAAATTTAAAAATCGTCATTAACAGTGTATTAAAAAATTATCAGAGGGCATACTTTAAGACCATGAGGTAGATGAAATTGTGGAAAAGAAGTAGCTTATCCTCAATAGAGATTCAGTAGGAGTGATCATGAGCACAAAATATCCATACCAGCAACATTATTTATACATCTTAACTTCTTTGCACGAATAGCAGCAACCAAATAACTAGCCACATTAAACATTACCCAGGGAGTATCAAGCAACTGTAAATATAATAAAGCAGGCCTCGCCCGGGCAATCCCTGAACACCTTAACAGGGGTTTTAAAAATTTTGACCTGCTCTCGTAATAATATCCGCAAAAGAAAGTAAAGTGCATTGTATCCTGTATAGACATATCATCGCATTTACAAAGTGCCGTATCCTCAGGCTTACTCCACCCTTCAAACACTCCCAAAACATAATGCAATAAATTAAACCTAAATGTTGTCAATAAAATGCGGTGGAAAGGCCGTGTAACTATCTGTAAATACGGCTCTATCGATGGTGTCTTGGACAGTAAATAATGTGCTCTAACAAGAGGTTTTTTAAGCTCAATCGCCTCCCTCTCCATGGCTCTACGGGCCATAAAATTTTTCCTCACCCAAACGATGTCCGCTTTTACAATAGAGGCCGGGTTTTCAAATAGCTCAGGTCGCCCCTGTTGCCTCAGCTCATGGCAAACATAGGATAACCACTGGATTTCCTTAACGTAGTCAAGTTTAAGACAGTCTTTCTTTATCAGGTGATTTAGGTGTAGGTCTGAATTAATCCATACTTTCAGCCAACATATAAGGGTGGGCCACACTAATGGAATCTGCCACAAACCGCATCCCTACCTCCTGATGTACTTAGAAGGTAGGGGAGGATTGAGGGATTGCAAGGATAGTACGGAAGAATTTGTTCTCAACTTTTTGTATTTTCTCTGCTTGCTTATACCCCCAAATTGCTGAACCATACAATGCTGCTGAAAGGCATTTAGCTTCGCATGGCCTCCCTCCTAGTCTTTGAGCAAACCTTTTGACTGCCGAAGTTGCCCTGGTCATTGAGGTTTTTTTTGCCAAAAGTTGGGGGGACCAGGAACATTGTTCGTCGAACAATATGCCCAAATATGGGAAGGATTTTACCCTTTTTACTTCTGCGTCCTTGCAGAAAAATGTTCTGACCTTCTTTCTTCCAGGCCCCATTACCATAGTGTGTGATTTGGCACTGTTTACGACCAGATCCAAGGAATCCATAAAATCCCCAAATGCACCCAAAAGTCTGGGATGCCTGAATCACTATGGCTTTCTTTCCTCCGTACCTAATAACGACCTAGTATAGACTCGCTGATCACTCAAGTCCGGTCTAAGGCGTTTGGGCGTGGTATCTAGACACGCCATGTATCGGGGATCAATGGCGGTCGGGGTCGGAGGGGAAAAAAATACCGGGTGCAAAGGGGAAGGGACAGCCGCGTCCGGCTTTAGGGATATCAAAGGTGAGGTAGTTGGTCGGAGAGTGGGAGGAGAAAGTAATGCACTTCGTACTGATATGTCAGCAGGGGCCGTGGCAGCCGTTACCGGTGCTCCCGCAGCCGCTGCCGCTCCGATCTGGCCGGCTCGTAGCAAAGGCACTGCTGGGTACAATCCCTGTGGGGCGTAAGGAGGAGGTGGTTGGGCTTCTAATAACTCCTCTATTTCATCCCCAGTCTCAGGTCGAGTCATATATCTTTTGTCCGTTTCTAAACAGAACTGCCTATCCATTTGTGCGATATTCTCCTCCACCTTTCCTTTGTCATAAGCTATAGCTTTCTGAGTGACTGTCTGTCCTGATTTAAGCTTTCCCAATTTCTCTTCTCTTATCCATCGTCGTTTTGCCTCCTTCAACCAGAGGTTCAAGGAGTCAAACATTGACTGACGGCTTTTCTTCATAAACAGTTTACTTTGGATATAATTATTTTTTTTCTCGTCAAATGACCCTGTTGAAGGCCATTGCAAATCAGAATTATCCTTAGTGTATTTGTGCCGAATTGTATTGAACAAAATCGGTGTAAGACCATGTTTCACATACATATCAAAACTGGACTGCCCTCGGGAAGGGCAGGCTGTCTTTCTTCCAGCCGTTTATTTCGCCGACAGCAGCACCCAAAACATATTTTACTAAAACAAGACATTTTTAATAATATTCACGCAACTTTATTCATATACTCCAGAAATCATTCACATTCGGACTCGTCCTCTTCATCACTCATACTCTCATGTTTTCTTACAATAAAGTGCTTTAAAGTGTCGCAAGACAATAACGTTTCAGTACTGATTACTTGTTCTATGCAAATGACATGTCTTCAAAACGAACAGAGCCCGTCGACTCCTGTTCAGGGAATCGATTCAAAAGAATTCCGGACCAACAAAATTCAACCACAAAAGGAACAGTCGTTAGACTGTTCTGAGATCACCTCGTAGGCAAACCACAAACCCTCTTACAGGCCATCTCATGGTCCTGTTCTGGTAGGGCCGGTGTCTGGGCACATAGCTCCAGAACCCTAGCTTACCCAGTTGCTCCCAGGGCTTTCCTGAAGAGGATTTGGCCGAGCGAGTAACTCAGTACACCACTAAGGCACCAGGTGTTGCCTCGAGTTTTCACCAAACCAGTCCGTGAGGTATCTACCCGCGCAGCCCCTTCGCCGTGACGTCAGACCCTCAGATCCCCTCGTGGTCCGGCTTCCCCGGCCACCTTCAAAAAGCAGTTAACCGTTACCAAGGATACAGTTATTCCAAGTGTTTCTCATCCAATACAATCAAAATTCACTCACCTGGGGCACTCAGGTCGATTGCGAGTTCTCCACTGCCGACTCCTAGACAGACCCGCACAGTCTGTTTTTCTCATGGGTTAAGCCCGTAGGACTCCGGCGTAGGGTCTTCAGCAGCTGGGAGGGTTACTAGGCTCGAGAGTGGAATTTCTTGTTTTCAAACGGGTGTTTCAAATCAGAATTCTTTTTCCGTCCACCCACTCGGCCAGAACTCCTCCCTGTCCCATCTACTCCTGTTTACTGGAGGGGACGACCCTATCGCGGAATCCCAGCGGAGTCGCCAACTGAAGGAACAAAAATATTATACTACTGAACTATACTCACCAACAGCCCATATACCTTATTCGTAAATGATAAGTCAGTCGGCAATAGAGAAGGTTCAATCGTTTATTCTGCAGATACAAGCCCTGACAGGGGAACCTCAGTCTGCACGACCCTCAGAGGTGCGCAGAGGAGACTGGTTACATACAAACAGAGCAGAGCATATATACGTTTCACACACTGCACGATATCACCTTACTAGGAAAGATACAACTTGTCAGTGAGCCAACAGGAATACCCATATAAGGCACAATTGATTGCTAGCAGCTAGGCCTAAGCTATTCCGGGGGCAGGTCAGTAAGGTGTCTCCCTTTCTATCTGTAGCTCAGGGAGTACAGGAACAGACTCTGCCAGAATGTGCGCATCCCACAAGAAGGGCAGGTGTGACCTTGGGTTTCCCTGAGCTGCAAACTAGCGATCGGAGCAGACAGCTAAGTCTGGCATCGTGGTTTGGTGCAGAAAGCCCAATCACGTGGTTTCAGGGAAACTGTGCTTGACATGGAGAAACGAAACAAAATGGCCCCGGTCACACCAATAGGTTTAGGCTTCACTAGAGTGAATTGTTCCTAACTTTAATAATACAGTGTGAATGATGCAAGGCTAACATGCGGTTCTAGGGTTATTTTGTATATACTAGGCCAATTACCTGTATTTATCGTATTTATATCCCATCAAGATAACAGACAACAGTTCCTTAAAAGACAAAATGATGTAGAGATATATGTATTTGTCGACGTTTCGGTCTGTTGTGGCAGATTTGTCCGTTAGACCTTCTTCAGGACAAATAGTGGATTGTAATAATAGTCCCTATGGACTGGTCTCGCTCTAAGTCGGAACCAGAGGAATCTCGTTTTGGTTAAAACAAATTCCAGTGAGAAAGGCTCTTCTAAAATTGAGCACTCTGCCGGAAGAGCTAGTCTAAGTCTGGGTGAATTTAAAAACAATGTTCAAAGGAGTCTATATCGGAAGCGTAACAATCTCCCATAGACTGGAATTGTATACAAAAAACTTTGTTCAATGGAGTCGAGCTATACAGAAATCCAAACCGACTTCTAACACGTCCCATTTTAAATTGTAGAGGACCCGTCAAGCATATTATGAGTTTCCTGTCCACCAATTACTCTTCCAAGAAAATCCTGGCAGAGAGGAAACAAAGTTGGCCCTACAGGGCCACCTGTGCCTTGGGGATACACACAGGGTGGCACAACATATGCCCTCCTTTGTGCATGCACACCAGTTCCTGCATGGCACGTGCAGGAACTTTTTTTGGCGTTCTCATTGCGGTGCCTGCTTTTAAAGGCACTGCTGTGGAAGCACCAAAAAAAGCCCGACAGACGCAAGTTACACTCGTAATCTGGTGGGCAGCCTCACCATAGGAGAGCAAACAACCCTCAAGGACTCTGATCCTCACATGGAAGACTTGGAATGGATTACACAGAGCAGTGGGGAACATGCAAAGCCTCCAAACCCCTTTCTGAGCGCTGATCCACGGTGCTCTGACCAATCAAAACGCTGCTTAAGGCAGCGTTGTGATTGGACAGGGGATTCTGGGAGGCTGGGAGCTTCCTGTTGCAGTGCAGAGGAGATGGAGCAGAGGCGGCAGTACCCAGCGGCACCCTGGTAAGTCTGTTTATTTTAATTAGTTTTTATTCCCCTCTCTGCTCCAACGCAAGCCCCCTCAGCCCCACCACCCACGCTTAGTAGCGACCTCTACTGAAAATATATATTCCTCAGATAGATTGGTATATAAACAGTTCATGCAGATAGTTTTGTTACACCTTTGGAAGATTTCTCTCCTTTGATTTAAATACTATTCTTAATATGTTCTAAAAAGGTCTTTAACACAACTGAATAATAAATAAATAATAATATAAAGATAAAAGAGGGCAACCATGTTGCTTGTGACACTGAAAATAAAAGTAAGGGAAAACCATCCATTGATAAATAAAATGCTGGTTTTAAGATTAGATTACAATATATGTCATTTTATTTTATGTATGTCTACATCAATAATTTAAACATTTGGTCCATATTAATCCCTTCAAATCCTTCTCAGCACCAAGAGATATGGCAACTATTTTTTTATCTCTTCGGGTGACATTCAAAGCAATACTGTAAAACACAGGTATTATTTGCAGATGATCTCCCTTTAATAAAATCTGTTTGTTCAAAGTTAAAAAGAGATAAAATCCTCTATCCCGCCAGCTAATCTTTTGAAATAAATGCTATTGTCACAGTTTATTAATGACATTGGGATAGAGTTTTTCAAAAGCCAGTGCTCTTTTTAAATTAATATACTTTTCCAATACACTGCCTTTAGTGCTATGTACAGAGGTAAAAAATTCAAAATATGTATTAAATTGAAGTCTAATTTACCAAGGTTTAATGTTACATAATATTTTAGGTGCTCTTAGGAAAATAAAAGTCAAATGTAATGTTAGGTGGATTTGTAGAGTGTTGCTTGTCACCTGTAAGGGTATCCAGGTGCAGAGTAAGTGAGAGTAGGCATGTGGTGAGGCTGGGCCTGAGTATAGGCTCTCACGATGGTCTTGCAAGAAGACTAATTGAAAATTCAGGTCTGCAGCTTCTTGCAAAATTCAAGAAGTGAGGAGGAGGCCCTGATTTATTGAGGAGAGGTCGTTCCAGGATTTGTTTGTCTGGTAGGAGAATGAATGACCTACCATTCTGCTTCTGTGGATGCAGTGTGTGTGTGAGTACGAGTGATGCTGAGCAAAGTTTTCTGGAGGGTTGGTGGAAGTGAAGCCAATGATTGAGGTATGTAGGTCCTATCTTGTGTAATGACTTGACTGAGTGTGTGAGAAGTTTGAACTGACAGAGATTCTGGATGGGGAGCCAGTGGAGCTCTTTGACGTGTGATGTGGTGTAAATTCTGTGCAGGAGGTAGAAGATGAGTTTGCCATCAGCATTTTGGATGGTTTTCTTTTTCTGATTTGTTTTTGCAATTGCTAAATTCTATGCTGGATGGTGGGCAAGTCCCAGATTCTTTTCATGAAGGTACAGTAGTGAGCTTTCTGAAGAAGGGGAAAGAATCTAACGATCCCAATTCATATAGACCCATTACATTATTGAATTCAGATTACAAAATTACAACAAAACTACTATCAACTAGTTTTAACAGTATTGCTGCCGATTTGATTCACCCTGATCAAAATGGCTTTATCGCAGGTCGTCAATTAATTACGAACACACACTATTTGATTGAGGCGTTAGACTACTTTGAGACACAGGGTATTTCAGCTTTAATTTTACTATTAGACGCAGAAAAAGCTTTTGATTTGGTGGTCTGGGCAACACTTTTTATTATTTTAGAGCACTTTAGAATACCGCGGCAAATTATTAGTTTAATTCAAAATTTGTACACCGGCGCTAAAGCCAATGTGATTATTAATTCTATTATGGTGGGGTCAGTTTTAGTTAAATGAGGCACGCGACAAGGATGCCCTTTGTCACCTATTCTTTTTGCTTTTTTTATTGAGCCACTAGCCATCGCTATTCGGAACTGTGTGAATGTTGCTCCCCCAATTATTTCTATGGCCAAAATCAAATTATATGCAGACGATATTATGTTATTAATTAAACCAGACTTGCAATCTCAAACTCACGCTTTACAGATTTTTTAAGAATTTAAGGCCTTAGGTGGCTATCGTATTAATACAGAAAAAGACGGAAATTTTGGTGTGCGGGGGCTCAGACCCAGAACTACATCCAGACTTAAGCGGATGTATCAATCCAAGACCCAAACGATATCTGGGGGTCCTGTTCTCTGCTTCAGTATTAGATTTATAGACACTTAACTTTGATCCTCTTCTTCAGAAAGTTCGCTCTATGTTTGCCAGGTGGAACCCATCGCCTCTATCCATCCTGGGCCAGGTTGCACTGATTAAAATGTCCGTACTTCCGCTTTTTAATTTTTTATTTTCCACCATTTCTTGCTTTTTGCCCGGTACTTTCTTTTCAAAAGTAGAATCTCTGTTTTCAGGTTTTGTGTGGTGTAAAAAAACTCCTCGTATTGCAATAGGTACCCTTTATGCAGATATAGAGCAAGGAGGTCTTTCGCTACCAAATCTTAAAGACTACTATAATGCATACTTTGCACAATATTTGGATAGATTTAAAATTGAAATTCACGGGCAGGATATATTTATTCATTTCTTTTTTGATCGAATTTGTCGTGAGGTTCAAATTCCCTCCCCCCTTCAGGTACCTACATCACCTAAACTTGTTCGATATAAGATTATGAATTGTTTTTTTAAAAGACGGGATGCCATGCTTAAAAGATACTCTCTCCCGCAGATTAATTTAACGACTCCTTTAATGAATGTATTCGCCTCCACAGGGATTAAAATTGGATCAGAAATAGTTGGAAATTGGGAATGTGCTGGGTTCAATATATTATCAGATTTTTTAAGGGATGGATCGTGGATAACTCAGGGAGAGATGTCACGTTTAATCCAGGGCAATTTTTTGTTAATAGGCTCTTACAGTTTGATTTATAAAACTTTGGCGCAATTGGACCCAAGGTGCATTAGCACCCCCACTCTGTTATGGAATGAACTTTTTTTGACTGTTCGGGTTAGAAAACCCGGGGGAATGAAAACGGTGCTTAGCACAAAGTAGGGAGGAGGATTTGAGTGCAAAAGCAATTAAAAAATGGCAGGAACAAGAGAACCATGGACTATCCCTTAACACCTTGAAGACCATTAATAAACTCAATTTCAGTATCTTGAGAGGTGCCAATTGGCGCAGAATGCTATTTTTTAGCAAATGACTTTTATATCATACTCCGGCGGCCATCGCCAAAATGTATACTAATACTTCAGCCAACTGTTTTACATGCCTGCAAGTCGCTCCAGCCAATTGGTCTCACATAATGGTACATTGCCTCAAAATTAAGCCATTTTGGAATGAGATTTTTTTTTCTTCAAACTTATTATAAGATTAGGATTACTTGTAATATTGTAATGTCAAATTAATGTTGTACGGCTATGATCCCGATCTCAAACTTGCAGACCACTTGGTAAAATTGATGTATATAGTGATGGCAGTGGCAAGATCATTGATACTACAGAATTGGCGGTCAACACAGGTTCCCTTGCTCCTGGAATGGCATAAAAAAATGAAGAAAGTTAGAAAGAGTGAATTACTTTATGCACAACGAATAGGAGGGGTGAGAAAGTTTGATAACATTTGGAGATCATATTTTGATTAATTACGGACAAATGTATTAAGATCAAAAAGTATTTATTTTTCCTTTTTGTTGTATTTTTCGTAAATTTTGCCATATGTTAAAAATTTGTAGTATATGCCTGTATGCTCTGTTTCAATGATCCAAGAACTTCAATACAAATTATTTAAAAAAAGCATTTTGGATGGTTTGTAGTCTGTGAAGCAGATGGGTTGGGATGCTGGCATAGAGTGTGTTGGATTAGTCCGATCTGCTTGAGATTAGGGTCTGCATGATGGTACGTCTGGTGTCCAGTGGGAGCCACTTGAAGATATTACATAAAATCCAAGGATGTGGAAGCATGAGGAGGCAAAGGCCATGGTGACTTTATGTGAAGTTAAGTGTCCAGGATGAGGCCTAGCTTCCTAGCATAATCAGTTGGGGTGGCTTTGGGATCGAGTTCGATGGGTCACCAGGTGGAGTCCCAATGGGAGCTTTTATTCCTGAAGGTCACCATTTCAGTTTTGTTGATGTTAAGCTTGAAGCAGTTTTTGTCAACCAACTGCCCGCGCTGGTCAAGCACTGTTTGGAGTTTGTCTTGGTAAAAATGGTGTCGTCTGAGGTAAACAATTAGCTGGGCGTGTCAGCATAAAAGATGAAGTTGATTCCGTTGGATCGAATGATGTTAGCCAGAAGAATCATGTACATGTTGAAAGGTGTAGGGCTGAGTGATGATCCCTGTGGGACTCAGCAGATGAGGTCTTTGGGTTCTGATGTGAACTGCATGAGTCTGACTCGTGTTCCTCTGGAGAGGAAGCAAGCTATCCATTTAAGTGCTGATCCTTGTATTCCCACTATCTGCAGTGTTGATGAGTGTGTGGTGGGAGACGGTACCTAAAGTGGCAGAGAGGTTCAGGATGATGAGTCTGGTGATCTGTACACATCAAGGATGGTGTGTATGTCATCTGTGGCAACAATGAGGACAGTTTTGTGTCTGGTTGTTTCAGAATCCTGATTATGAGTCATCCATGAGTTTGTGGTGTTCTAGGTAGTCAGAGAGTTGTCTGATGATGGTCTTTTCAATGACTTTGTCTGGGAAGGGTAGAAGCGAGAAGGGTCAGTATCTCTAAATTCTTCTGGTTGACTGAGGGTTTTTTGAGGAGGGCAGTGACTTTGGCTTGTTTCCAGCTACCTGGGAAGGTGGCTGTCTTGAGGGAGATATTGATGATGGAAGTGAGTGCAGCACTGATTATGGTTCTTCCCATGCTGTAGTTATGGTGGGGGCAGGGGTCTGTGGGCACCCCTGAGTAGAATGTCTTCATTATTGCTGCAGTGTCCTCAGTGGATAGAGGGTTCCCTGCTCTCAGTTGGTAGCCTTTGGTTGATGAGGTTAGAAGGCTGGATAGGTCGATGCGTAGTGCTTGTGGTTCAAGGTTACTGTAGATCTTGGTGATTTTTTGGTGGAAGAAGTTGGAGAGATGTTGCCTAGTACTTGTGTTGGGGTGAAGGTGTTGATTGAGTCTGTTGGGTTGGTGAATTCCTTGTTAATGGCGAAAGGTTCCTTGCAGTTGTTGAGGCTAAATTTTGCTTGGTCTCTTTCACTTAATGGTGATAGTGCACAGCCTTGTAGATGATTGTTGCGGTGATTCCTCAGGTGGTTCTCCATTTCCTTTTGCGTTGTTTGCAAACTCTCTGGGTGTCCTGAGTTCTGCTTTGTACCAACTAGCTTGTTTGTTGGATTCTTTGGGTTCGGTGTTTCTCATGGGCATCATTATATTAGTGCAGGTGGTGATCCAGTTGAAGTTGTTTTTGCAGTTGATGAGGTCATTAGTGGGGTCTAGGTAGGTTAGTTGAAGGACGTTGAGCCATTCCATTTCTGTAACTTCCTCCCAGCAACGGCTTGGGCTGTTGTTAGGCTCTGTAGGGGTGGTTGGTGGCCCGTCTATGTGAACGTGGAAGACAGAGTGGTCCATTCATGTGAGTAAAGTGATATAACTGACTTTGACTTTGCCACTGGAGGAGAAGATGAGGTCCACTGTGTGTCCAGAGATGTGGGTAGGGCCTTGTACAAGCTGAGTAGGGCCAATGTCCTCTGGACTTTCAAGAAGGTCAGTGGGGTCGTTAAGATGAAAATCGAGATTGCCTAGGAGTTTGAAGTCTTTGGTACCCATAGCAAGGGTGTTGGTGAGGTCATGAGGAGGTTGCTGAAGTAGGTTTAAGGTCCCGGAGGCCGGCATGTGAGGATGCATTTGATTGAGTATTTACAGTCTGCCTGCAGCTTGTGTTCCATACAAGTGCCTTCTGGGTCAGTGTAAAAGGTACACTTGATGGTGTCTCTATGGATGATGACGAGTCCTCTTCCTGGTTTATGGAGTCTGTCCTGGTGCAGGATTTTGTAACCAGTAGGGATGACAGGGGTGATGTCCAGAGCAGAAGTGAGGTTGAACCAGGTTTCGATTAGGAATAGAAAGTCCCAAAATCTTGATGGAAGGCTTGTCGAGTGAGTGTGTGTTGAAGACCATGCATGCGAGTGAGTGTTGCTGTGTTCGGTGGGTGTGTGGTGTTGTGCGAGTGCGGGTCCTGAGTTCAGACTTGGTAACGGGTGCGGTATGTGTGTTTGAGCTGGGCGCGGGTGTGTGGAGGCATTAGAAAAGCAATGCGAGCATGCAAAAGGGGTCCACTCTGGACTGAGGTGCAGCTTGGCAGTAGCGTTGGTGGCAGTGTCCATGGTTGAGTAGGTGAGTTCATTGGCAGTGCAGCTGTGGAAGGCTGCTTTATACACTGGAAATTTTTTCTGAAAATCAATGAAAAAGAAAGATTTCTACAGAAGTCTTGTGAACTACCAAACAAGTCCTGTGCATTATTGGATCTTCTTGTATAATTTTAGGACTATGTGGACTTACTTATTGAATTTGGATTAACATTTGTCCATAATATTGTTTATTTTCTTCTTGGACTAAATCTTACTTATGATGGGTGTGCTATATTAGCTTATTTCTTTTTCAGCTGTGGAAGGCATTTGGACCAGGGATCCTGGCACTGGGTGCGGTCCAGGCACAGACGGGCGCGGACGGGCCTACCTTTGCTGCACACTTGGCGCACATCTTTATTGCTGCAACCTCCAGTAAGTACGACCTTGGAGAGCGGGAGGAGCATGCGGGGTGGTGGTTGGGCTCAAAACGAGTGGGAAAAGCCCGGCGGGCAGAGCAGGAACATCCAGTGGGAGTGGTAAGGCGGGACAATGTAATCATCAGAGCAAGGCGGGGGCCAAAACTGACAGAAGAGACAAAGATGCAAAACGTAGCAGAAAGAGGGGCAAAAAGGGGAGTTAAATTGAGACAGGGAGCTCATAGAAGAGACGGCATAAACAAAGAAAGAGTAGTTACCCAGTTGTGGTCAGAACAAGCAGCTAAAAGGAAAAACGACCGGAGACAGACACCAATATGAGTCAGCAAAGCAAGGCGAGGTCAAGGTCACACTGGGCAGAAGAGAGATGTCTGGGCACCTACTCCCAGTGATTGCCAGTGATGAAATGTTTTTTTATGTAAAAATTTAGAATATTTTTAAAAGCTCCAGAGATGACTTTATCACATACTAAGGCAAAACTATCATCTTAAGTGGTATTACGTCCTTTTTTCTCACTACTTTCATCTGCACCATAGAGCTTAGCTTTACAACTTAACAGAGCATTATTACCATTCAAAATAATGATCTTGTTTAGTTCAATCTTGTATTGATCCGGTCAGATGTTGGCTGGAGGCATGCTATAAATATTCCAAAGATTCAATGAATTTACCTAATGAACTGTAGCTTTAGACATCAATTTTTTCTAAGTAGCAAGAAAAATAATGTAAGCTGTAAGGCAACCCTACATAAATTCTTAAGAATGGAGAAAGCTGTAGCATTAAGGTGTCTGTGGGTGGATAACTTATTATTTAATGCAAATAATTCTATTATAATTAGGGCTCCTGGCTTTATAGTATTTATTTTTAGGACAATTCCTTCTGTATTTATTATCTATATTCATTTTTGATAATTTAATTTGTATTCATCTATATTTATTTAGGGTTTTGTGACAATTATTAAGTTGAAAATAGTAGATTTTCACCTTTATTTAAGCAGTAATTGTACACTGATACTTAACACCTGACAAGTTTCAATGATCTAAATACCCATTAATGATAAATTAATACACTGGTATAAAACCATGTATATTTTAGTATCAACCTTGTACACCTCTATAACTGCTTAAGCTTCATTAACCCCTTCGAGGCTATTGACGAGCTGGGCTCGTCATCGCGCTTACCTGTCGTGCGCGGATGACAAGGCCAGCTCGTCACGTAACGCGGTAATTTCAAATCTGCCGCGCACAGCGGGAAAAGCCGCCGCAGCGATGCGGCTAAGAAACTTTCTCTCCTTTTTGACACCCTTGCCTGTCAATCTACATAGCAATTAGCCTGGGAGTCATGACTGTCATCATTTCGAATCACTCAAAAAACATTTACAATTCTGCTTTTACCCATATTTAATAATACAAACAGACAGCAAAATAGTTTTATACCTGTATTATCTATAAAAACCACTAACAATGAAAAACTGGTATCCTTCATTTTATTAGGTGCAGGAAATGGGTTCCTCCCCTTTAGTCCATCGTTAGTTTTTTGCTTAATTGACTGCCCTATTGTTGGACTTTTGCTGTGAGTGAGTTTCACTACCTGAGTCTAGCTCACAGTAAATTCACAGTAATTGGAATGAGCATGCTCACTGCCAATGTCTTCCTTTTAAGACAAGGTCTCTGGTAAGCAGATATGGTATGAAGCACTGGAATGGTTACACATGTGCACATGTGTGCGTACGTATTCTACGGACTGCAAGTGTGAAACTACAGTTGTGCATAGCCTGATAGCTCTACACAGGTAGCCAGTGTCAGAAGGGGCTCTGCAGGGATTGGTACTGACCTGGCTGGGGTAGACCTTATAACATGAATGGGAATTCATAATGTAGATTTGTGGTACTTTCTGAAAAATGTGTGGTGTTTTACTGTATTCTACACACAGGCAAAATCTGCCCTTAAATACAATTATGTTCCAATTAGGACTACAGGGTTCATGACGGTACCCAACTGGGTAAAACATACACGCCAAGTCTGAATTCGAGGTCCTCAATAACCCACATCCACACTTTTTGGGACTTCAGGGTTTTTCATATTTTTTGGACTCAGCTCATAATCAGGTTCCAGGCCTTTGTCCTCCCTACTGGCCCAAGTTAATTACAGCAGCGGGATCAAAGGCCAAATCACACAAAAGGGCATACAACATTGATTGACTCAGTTCCTGGGAAAGGAAAGGGTGAGGAGGAAATCTTCATCTGATAATTAGCTTGTCACACTGCACCTAGGCTAGGAAAGCCCAGGCCCACTGGAAAAAAGGATTAAACCCGGATCTCTGGAACCAACACAGCTGAGTAGCCTCTTTGAAGCTTTAGTGGGAAGGGATCAGGCAGCTGTGTCAGCTAGGGGTGGAGCTGAAACCCTCAGAGGAATTCTTACCAGAGGAAACTTGAAGTCACCATTTTGGATTTTTCCAGAATGCTGTACAGAAGGGTTGAGACAGTGGTGGAGGGATGATGTGGCATCAAAGGACTGGCCAGGGGAGCCTGACCCCTAAAACGTTCCATTACCATTTTAAAATCCCGTAGAGGGAAGATACAGACGTGAAGACCCTAGGAGCAATTACAGCCAAAGGATTCTTAGCTAGAGGGAGAAGCCACACACGGCAAGGATAGACTAAAAACATTGACTCTAGCTGAACCCCAGGAGTAGGATGTGTCTCTCACAGGCCAGTAGTGTCACCACATTATGCCCCCTGAGGATCAGTTGGGGTCAAAGGAGTGGACTCGCTTGTCAAAGCGATGACTGCTCAGCTCCCGAAACTGAAGGTGGCCCCCCGCCGGTAACGCTTAAGACGTCGCCACGCTCCAGAAACAGCATGGCTGCACCAGGTGCATGCTTGGGTGTTGGGCTAGAGGGGAAGGGGGTGACCTTAAAAGAGAGAGAGTGTACAAGTGTAAAGAAAGCAGACCAACGGGCAAAGGAAGTCCCAAGAATGGAGGTCACTGAATTTTTTTCTTTTTTGACAGTGAAGTTTATTTTTGCTTATCTCCAATTTTATTTAATTTTATTTTCTTTGCCTAAATGAAGAATTACCTTTGTATTCTTCGGAAGGAAGGACAGGTTCCTTAGAGAGTTTTTTTTTCTTTTTTCAACTCTCGAAGAGAGAGAGAGAAGGATAACCGAGAATGAACAGCCTAAATTAGAGGTTGCGCTAACCCTTGGGAAAATTGTAAAAGTCTACAGAGATAAAAGTTCTGCAGGAACAGGCGAGCATAGATACGAGGGAGATGCAGGGAAAATTTCATAAAAAGAAAACCCTTTACTAACCTTTAGTTTTTCTTTCCGAGTGTACTGGCAGATAATGGAGAGGAATCACCTAGATGACCGAATCAGAGATAAAAAGAGAATATAAGAAGGATTTGTTTTCCTGTTTTCATCTAGTAAACTGGACAATTACTTCCCAGAGCTATCTACCCTGTCCAGACATAAAGTAGTTCCTGTCCAGTTCCCCCTTCTTTAGCTCATTAATTGACTTATTAAGGACTTGGATGATAAGAAGTAACGAATAAATTGTGCAGACTCTCCAATTCAGTGGTGTGCCAGTTCTTTGCCAAAGGGTTAAACTGACTAGTGGAGGCACTGCTGGGATCACCCCATCTGATATAAGATGGAGAACCTCATACAACAACTCACTGATTGTCAACGTAAATTAGAATGGGTATTGGAACAGCATATGACCATTGCAAAAACAGAATGTAGCATCTTCCAGGATACCTTGAAAACCTAGGTTGAACAATTCACAAAGGTATCTGAGAGTCAGCTCTAACTAGCATCTGGGATTTCACAGAGTAAAGGAGTAGCTCTGGAAGTACCTACTGCATTGCTACAAAAATATGTATCCAGGGAGGATCCTGAAGCACTCCTATTACATTTTGCGAGAGCAGCTTGAGCAAGTTCTTGGCCTGTGTAGAGATAGACATTTTGTTTAGCCCCCTTATTGACTGGAGAAGACCAAGCTGCCTATCAAACAGCGAAGGCTACTGGTGATGCTTCATATGTCGAGAATAGAAAACATTAATGCATCAACTAGGGGCGGATAAGGAGACCTATCAAGTACGGTTTTTAAGAGAGAAGGGAGTACCGGGAGACACGCCTAAGACATTGTTCTTTAACCACATGACTGCTGGCCATTTTCCCCCCCTGTGCTGGAAAATGCCATTTTGCTGTTTCCATGACGAGCTCAGCTCGTCATCAGCACTCGACACCCGTGGGTGATGACGAGCTGAGCTCGTCATCAGCATCGAAAGGGTTAAGATTATAGAAACTGCAGATCATTTTCTTAAACTGCAGGATTCCACCTAAGAGGAATGGGAGAAGCTTTTGCTATTATTCTGAAATTCGCTTTTCCTCCAAGTTTCTCTCAGCTACTTCGAGAAATACATTCTAATGCAAATGCTTATGTAAGGATTAACAATGGACCAGCAAGGGAAGTCACTATGTGGTGAGGGACGAGCAAAGGATGTCCAGTGCCATCCATTTTGTTCTCCTTGTTAGCTTGTGCCATTTCTCAAGATCCAAATATTAGTCTCCCATTGAAAGGAACGGCTACGCTTAAACTCTGCGCAAATTATATGGTTTGATATTTAGCAGTTGAGGAGACAAATTTTAAGGACGCTTTTACAGATAGTAATGCATTTATGCTTATAGGTGGCTTCAAGATCAATCATTTAAAAGCTGAGGCTTTCCTCTATAATTGCTCTCCAGAAGCATAACCATAGCTATGAAAGCACATTGCTGTCCAACTTGCCCCATAAGATATTTAAGAATTTATCTCACTTCAAAAATTGAAGATTTCTTTACACTAAACTATAATCCTACACTTTCTAGAGTGCGCGATTTATCAATGAAATGGCAAAATCTCCCGCTGACAAGTGTAGGTCAGATTGCTCTGATCAAAATGAGCATTTTAACCATTATTTTTATTTCACTAATATTTTGATTAAAGTTTCACAATCCTTATTTGATACAATCGAGTCAGAAATGTCATACTTTATTTGGCAAGTAAGGAAGCAGAGGATCAACATTCAGGCCAGTCAATTGGATTTAGACGATGGGGTTGGCACTTCCAAGTGTAAAAATCTACTATCGGGCTGCACTTTTAGACTGGCTTGTAAGAACCCAAAGAAAGATTTTGAGCGACGGAGAATTTTATTTAAATCCCATGCTAAAAATATCTGAAATTGATTTTTTTGCTTTTTCTTAAAAAAAAATCCCTAGACTACCCAACACATCTAGGTATAAGACCCCTCAGATCGCAATGGACCAATTTAACAAAATTTGGGATGAGTATAAAGCCCCTCTGTCTTACCCTCATCTGAAACTGTCAGATTGTCCTCCTTTAGGACTAAATCTAGGTACCAAAACCCTAAACCGCCAGTACAATTTGGGATTTTGGTGGTTGAGAGATTTCTACCAAATAATGAATTTATTTAATGGCAGACTTTAATTAGGAATGATCCTACAGTTAGTTCCTTTTTTTGTTTAGTTTAACACAATGTAAGCATTTCGGCGCAGGTTATAATACTGACATGCATTTGTTAGCTGAGAAAATTAGTCAGGATTATTTTCTATCAGGACTCAGCGGTGTAGGGAACGGGTATAACATTTTATATCCAAGCATTGGGGATAAGCTGCTTCCTGATTCTCTTAAAAAAATTGCTTATTTAACAGGCTGTAAAAGCAATGTACCTCGATGGAAATGTTATAACTGCCTGAGTTCTGAGGCTACTCGCACTGCCAATTATAGGAGGATGGCGTTTTTTGGTAAATAGCTTCTTTGCTATACACCAGCTGCGATTAATAAAATGCATCTTAGGGCGTCATCGGCATGTTTTGGGTGCTCACAGGGGAGCACAGACTGGCTTCGAATAATGTTTACGTGTACTAAAATTAATCAATTCTGGCAGTAGATTTTTGTCTGAAATGAGAACAAAACTGAAATATAAAGCATTGCCTGACACTCTAAGGTTTTTAATGGCATTATGACTCAGGGCACCGAAGTATCCATAGGACAGAATCCATTTTTTTGGTATTTCTGCCCTTGTAGCAAGGTCATCATTATTAGTAAATTAGAAGTGTGGCCTAATTCGCACACTAGATCAATGTCTTACAAAGATGCATAGGGTTAAAGTACGTGAAAATGTATAAGCAAAAAGAGTGAGATCCGTAAAACGAGTAAAAAAAATTTGGCAATATTGGGAGGAGGGGGATAACGTAGTTCTTCAAAATAAGTTTATATGATTGCTTAGCAGGTGTTATTAGTGCCATAATAAATCAGCTGAATTTTTTCTAGTATATTCTTCGTTTTTGCTGAATGTATTTTGTGTTTATGTTCTGTTTCTGCTACATGATTTTTTTTTTAAGTTTTAAAAAGATGAAAGACACTGCAGATCGTTGCGTTAAAGTTCAGGATTCCACAAAAGAGAAAATAATTACTAACATTTATTTGGAACAGGTTTTAGATGCTATAATCTTGAATTCTCAGAGATGGCTACGACAACATCCAGGACTAACCTTAGAACAGGCAGTCGAAATGGCTACTACCTTTGCGAGGGCCCAACCAAAACCCTATCATTTAGAGGGTGAAAAAGAGTTGCCCCAGTCACAATCCATCCTCCATAATTAGACTGAAATCAAAAATGGTAAGATTCCCTAAGCACAGCAGAAACAATGACTGCCAAAAGCAGAGACCACTCTGATATGAGTGTGGAGAGTGGGACAGCATTGCAAGGTTCTGCAAGAGTAGAAAAGTGGCGAGGAATCTATGGAAGTCAATTATGTACCCTGGTCTATCTATTTCACACCGGGGATGGGACCCAGCTAATATGTGAGTGTACAGATGAACAAAAATGGGTGACTGCGCTGTTAGATTTGAGTTGTAGACAATCCGAAATTAAAGACAATTTAGTACTCAATCAATCAATCAGGGGTTTATAAAGTGCGCTACTCACCTGTGAAGGTCTCAAGGCGCTGGGGGGGGGGGGGGGGGGGGGGGGGAGTGCAGCTCCGGATCAGTCGAAGGGCCAGGTCTGGAGGCTCTTCCTGAAGGTGTGCAGAGTGGGGGAGCGTCTGATGTGGACTAGGAGCTCCTTCCAGGTCTTTGCTGCGTCGTAGGAGAAGGCTCTTCCGCCTGCTCTGGTTCTCTGGAAGCGTGGGGTCTTAGCCAGGGCGAGGTCAGTGGAGCGGAGGTTCCTCTTGGGTACATTGAAGGAGACTCTTTCGTTGAGGTATTTGGGTGCGATATTGTGGAGGGATTTGTAGGCGTGGGTGAGTAGCTTGAAGGTTACTCTCTTCTCGATGGGGAGCCAGTGGTGGTCTCGTAGGTGGTGAGTCATGTGCTTGTGTCATGGGGTTCCGAGAACGAGTCTGGCTAAGTTGATCTGGATGGTTTGGAGCTTGTGTAGTAGGGTCTTGTTGGATTCTGGTGTAGAGGGCGTTGCCGTAGTCCAGTCTGTTGGTTATGAGTGCGTGGGTGACGATCTTTCTGCATTCGGGGGGATCCACTTGAAGGTCTTGTGGGGGATGGGGAGGGAGTCAAGGTTACAGAGGAGTCAAGGATGATGCCGAGGTTCAGGGCATGGTCAGTCAGCGTGGGTGGGATTCCGAGTGCAGGTGGCCACCAGGAGCTGTCCCACGCAGTGGGTGAGGGTTGGAGGACCTCTGTCTTCTCCGAGTTCAGTTTTAGGCAGCTGTCGCTCATCAAGGCTGCAACATCTTTCATTCTTTCTTGGAAGCTGAGTCTTGTGTTTTCGGGGTTCTTCGTAAGAGAGAGGATGAGCTGAGTGTCGTCGGTGTAAGATACTATGCTGAGCCCATGCTGTCTGAGGATGGCGGTGAGGGGGGCCAATGCCGGTGCTGAAGAGCGTGGGGCTGACAGAGGATTCTTGGGGTACTCCACAGTTGATCTCAGTAGGTTCAGATGGGAAGGGGGAGAAGTCTGATCCTTTTGGTTCTGCCAGAGAGAAAGGAGCAGATCCAGTCGTGGGTGGTTCCTCACATACCGGCGTCGTGGAGTCTGGCTGTGAGTGTGTGGTGTGAGATGGTGTTGAAGGCTGTGGAGAGGGCTAGTAGGATGAGGGCCGCAGTGTGGCCCAGGTCGAGTAGCATGTGGATGTTGAGGTGCCGGGTTTTTAGGAACCCGGTGGTGCCAGGGAACAACACCCGAAGACCTCTGGGTTCTCCCTGTTCCGGACCACAGAAACCAAGAGTCTTCTAGGTGAAGTCAGAGATCGAGTTTTATTGGTTGCAACCAAGTAACATGCGTCCTAGAATTATAACAGCACAGGTCATAAGTTCTCAGGAGACTGTTCGTTTTTACAGAACCAGCCTACTCCTTTTATACAAAAAGATATGCCCTAGGCGAGAATTCCTTGGTTTACAATACGGTCATGCACATATTTCCACAACACTGAG
Organism: Lissotriton vulgaris; assembly: GCF_964263255.1. Classification (NCBI taxonomy): domain Eukaryota; kingdom Metazoa; phylum Chordata; class Amphibia; order Caudata; family Salamandridae; genus Lissotriton; species Lissotriton vulgaris. The sequence goes on from NW_028254183.1 coordinate 434,717, forward strand.
AAAGGCAAAGTCACGATGTTAAACCCATATTTAAGATGTCCAGTTTGTGATAGATGATCCAGCCCGACCCAGAACTGCCATCAGATATCGATGAAACCCCAATAAACTCGGGCACCTCCTCATCGTAAAACTGGCCCTAAACAAGAAACATGGACAGGTGTATGTGTGTAGAAAACATGGCCTGTGCGTAGTGAATGGTTTATGGCATGTTATGCATTGATGCTATCTTATTCGGCCACTGGGCGAGGAGCTGCCCAAACAGGTTTGACTGGAGGCAGTGGAGTTAGCTCGGCCGGGTCATGGAGAAGTCAGCTAAGGTGGACGTGTCCTTTTAGATCAAGCTCGGCCTTAATCAATTGAATTATATGAGGGCAAGCCATAAGATGGATGCCGTTCACAAAATGGAGTCGAGGGTTCGGAACGGAAACCACGATTTGAGGGGGTTAGCATCACTCAATCATGACGCAAATACGTAGGGATGATGCCCTAATCATTACCGGTCCGTTGATACCAAATTCGCCATGGTACGATGACATTTTGTGACACGAGGGTTGGGCCTTGGTACCATATTACAGCAGGGCCCAAGATTTCGGAACCACAGACCCTCCTTTTGCCCTCATATTAGGCAATAACTCATGCTAATCTGAGTCCAAATCTGTATTCATGAATTCATGGAGATGCTGCTGTAGCATCATTCTGTTGCTCAATTCGTCCCTTGACACAGGCTTCCTTACACATGGGGTAGCACAGAGGCCACATAGTGCAGGAGCGCACTGCACAATTAGGCAGAACATAAACAGAATGGCTAAGATCAACCCAATGAATATCAGTGTTTTCCATCCCCAGGCAGAGATCAGTTCGCAGAACCACCCTAACAGGGACCAATCCCCTTTCTCCACGTGAAGGGAATCAGAGATTTTGTGTAGTTGGGAGATGACCTGGTACACTGTCGGTGCATTATCAGGGATGAAAATGCAGCAACTGGATTGGATCACTCTACATACACCACCACGGTCTGCAAGTATGACATCTAGGGCAACCCTATTTTGAAGCGTCATAAGTCGATCTGATTGAAGCTCGGCAGTCAGGTTACTAAGGGCACCGGCCGTCTCAGTCACGGCGGATTCAACTACCCTCGTCAACTGGAGAATGTTCCTGCTGTTCACCATCGGCCCCCAAAACGGCAGAAAATCCTTTGCGAAGTCCCCAAATTCTTGACCCGCAGTGTCGTCTTGGCTTACGACACCCCTAACTGTCCTTGTCCGATGGTAATCTGCCCCGGCCGTGTAGGTGGGTGGCAGCAGAAACGAGATGAAGCAGGTGCCCGAAAAGTCAGGGGGCAACCAGGTGTACGCCTTGTCATGGCAAACGAAGTAGGTACCCTTAGCCGCTGAGAATGGAGGGGAAGTTCGAGATGCAAACACATACATTTCCGTGCAAATGCTCTTCCCCAACTGTGCTTTGGGATCCCTGCCAATACCTTGCAGACACAGGTGACCTCGGTGGGGTACTATCCAAACCGGGGAGGATTTCTTTGCTTTCTGGCTTTTACTCAAGGAAATCCCATTTTTAGTTACGTTCCGACTGTATGGAGTGAGTTCATCTTTAGGGATTGTTCGATACGTGTCAATATCCCTGCTCATATTTCTTATTCCTGCCACTAGTGCCTTGTTGCTGGAATCGTTCTCCATGGAGCGGGGCGGGTATGGTTCTAGGGCGAACAGGAACATGGTCTGGAAAGCCCACAGAGAACAATAATAACTAAATGGCAGAATGAAGTATGGGATACCTTTATCTGTGGTGTGTGGCATGAGTCCACATATCCAACAGTTCGTGGTGTTCATTACGGATTGGTGCTGATGTAGGAGTTGGATGAATGAGTTATTTACAAACTCTAACCTTCTGACAGACTTGTGTTCGGGCAGAGGATGGAAAGAATGTGAAGAGACAGTGGAAGGAGGTGTGGGCTGGGTGTTGTGTACAAACGTGACTCGAAAGATGAACAGAGCATAGCCAATTAAAAACATCATTATGCTACACAACATAAAAAGGCATATGACTAGGAATTGTCTATTTGCCATTACGGCGCATAGTCTTTTTCCAAAGTTCACAGATCTAGTAGGTCTCTCTACCCTTGGAAACTCCATCCTCTGGTTGCTGCCCGCGGTGGGAGGTTGCTTCTGCCAGGGAGTGCGTTCTGTCCAGCCCAGGGTAATTCCCTTGGACCAACCAGAACCGTTGACCTAAACGTCCCCAGCTGCACTCCCCAGACTTCAACCGCGGCCCTAGAAGCAGAACCGGATGGCGGTTCGAAAATCAAAAATGAGCTAGTTCCCTGGGCGAGAGAGCTTGTAGAATCAAAAATAGTTCATGGGGAAAAGGAAAATTGCATTAGTCCGCTTTTGTCAGTTCTTTTGTTCTCGATCTCAGATTATATTGTTGTTTCCCAGGTACTGTGTGTCTTCAAACAACGTTTCAGGCTCTGTAGTGTCCAACTGTATTGACGGTGGCACGGATCCTTGCAAAATACGATCACTCTCCTTTTCTGTACCAGTTCCTTTCAGTCGTGCATCGCTGAACAGTGCAAAGCGAGGTACAGCTTCGGTCTCAGAGTCAGCGATTCCGTCCTGGACCCACCGGCCATATGGAAGAGGCAGAGGGACCTGTTTACAGTGGGTCCCGTGGATCCAGTTCTTCTTTCCTTCCACCCGAACGGCTGATCTTGTGGAAAGAAGGACGAGGTATGGTCCGGTCCAACGAGGCTCCTCGTTCTTGGTTCGCCTGAAGTTCCGCACGAGGACCCAGGAGCCGGGTTCAATGGCGTGGCCTGGATCATCAGATGCTGGCGGAGAGGAGCTGTGGACCTGTTGGTGTAAAACACGCAATTTAGTTGTTAATTCGTGCAGATAGTCAAACAGTAAAGGGGGCTCTATTTCACTGGAGCGTCAGGCCACTTAAGGCCTGTGCTGGCTTGGATCTTGGCTAGTTTCAACTTTAACGTGCCGTTGTAGCACTCTACTAATCCAGCTGATTGGGGGTGGTTTGCAGCGTGGAACTTCTGGTGGATGCCTAGACATTCGCACACTCTCATCACTCGTCCCACGAATTCACTTCCATTATCACTCCAGACAATTCTAGGCATACCGAATCTCGGGAAGAATTCTTTGACAAGTTTTTTGGCGGTTGACAACGCAGTGTTGTCCTTAAGGGGGTACGTTTCCACCCACCTGGAGAAAGCGCAAACAACAACAAGCACGTATTTCAGATTGTTGCACCTCTCCATGTGGATGAAATCGAGCTGCAAAACCTCGAACGGATACGTCGGAGGCGCAAAATGACCAGCTGGAGTCGGGGTTCCCCTACCGGGATTGTGCTTCAGACACACCATGCAGTTCCTAACTAGATTCTCTGCACATTTTGGGATGCCACTATTCTGCCATACTGGGGCCAACAACTTGCAGATTCCTTTTGCACTAATGTGGGCCATCCCATGGGCCATTGTGACCACTGCAAGCACATATGCGTCGGGTAACAGCCATCTCTGGTGTTCTGACAATTCGACCCAACAACCATTCGCATCCAATCTACCCTTGCTTTCTCTCCATTCATTCACCTCTTTTTCAGTAGCGTCGGATTGCATAGACTTCACACTTTCAAGAGTATCCTCGCACATACCCACATCAGCAATCCATCTCGCAGGACCGACAACATACATTCGACTCATTATGTTCCTTGCAGTCTCTTTCGCAACTTCGTCTGCAAATGCATTCCCACGACCAACATCATCTTGAATCTTTCTGTGTGCACTGCATTTTACGATCGCGACTTGTAGGGGCAAGGTCAGTGACTCAAGGAGCTCGTTAACTAACTGACCATGTTGGATCTTTGCACCATGCGATGTCAGGAACCCACGTTCACGCCACAGTCGCCCGAAATTATGAGCCACGCCAAAGGCGTATTTGCTATCAGTATACACATTCACTCGCTTTCCTTTTGCCAACACACACGCTCTAGTAAGTGCAACTAACTCTGCTGATTGCGCAGAATTATGGGGGATGCGTGAGGTTTCCACAATCGTGTGCAATGTTGTCACCGCATATGCCGCAGTCATATCACCATTAGGCAACTTGAAGCATGAACCATCAACCCATAAGTTATCATTACACTCCGGAAGGGGAGAGTCTAGCAAATCTATTCTCCCTTTTGTCTCTTCTTCTGTCCTAAAACAGCAATCATGCATTTCGGCCTCGTCTGTCTCTGTTGGAATGGGTAACAACGTGGCTAGGTTAAGTGTATCGCACCTCTTTATGTGAATGTGACTCGCTAATAGTGTCAGCTCATAATGTGACAGTTGCGCACTGCTTAAGTGCTGCGTCTTCGTTCTGTTTAGTAAAATGTCTACTGCATGTGGGACCATTACAATTAGAGTATTGTTCATGACTAATCCAGCAGACTGTCGAATACAGACAGCTGTTGCAGCGGTGGCCCTCAGACAACTCGGTAATGCTCTAGCTACAGGATCTAGAGTCGCTGAAAAATATGCGCATGGACGCTGTTTGCCCCCGAAGTATTGTGTCAAGACTGATAATGCACAACCTTCTTTCTCATGGACATATAATGTAAAAGGCTTACTGTAGTCGGGGTTACCCAACACAGGAGCCGAACACAATGCATTGCGTAACTCGTGAAAACTTGTCTGGCAATCTTTGGACCAAGGCATAGGACTGGGAGTATCTTTACGGATTAGTGCCAGTAAAGGTTTAGCTAGTAGAGAGAAGTTTGGTATCCATTGCCTACAGTATGATGTAATGCCCAAGAAAGCACGCACTTCTCTCTGTGTCCTTGGGACACTCAATTCTGCAATTGCCTGTATTCTCTCTGGGGTCAGTCTCCTTCCCTCCTTCGATAAGATGTGACCTAAGTAGGTCACTTCTTGTCGACAAAATTGTAGTTTCGAAAGAGAGACTTTGTGTTTCATGTCACATAGATGACGTAACAATGACAATGTGGCTTTCTTGCAAATTTCTTCAGTATCTGCAGCGATCAGCAGATCGTCTACATACTGAATCAGAGTTGCACCCGTAGGTAGAATAATCGTGTCAAGTTGTGTTTTCAGAGCCTGGCTGAATATCGATGGACTTTCACAATAGCCCTGAGGGGCGCGTTTGAAGCGGAAGCTTCGTCCTCCTAAATTGAAGCCAAAAATATCTCTGCGCTCCTCAGCAATCGGGATGCTGAAGAAGGCGTTCTTCAGGTCAATCACCGAAAACCAAGTTGCTGAAGCTGGGATCATTGTTAATAAAGCAGTAATGTTGGGGACAACTGGAAACTGTGGTACAACGACCTTATTCACTTCTCTGAGATCAATTACAAATCTGTACACAGGGGGTTGTGAAGGATCAGTACGCTTTAAGACAGGCAAAATAGGACTGTTGCAAACGTTGCCAATTGTTTCTTCAATGACATCTTTCTCTACTAGATCGTAAACAATCTTCAACAAAGCCTTTTCACATTCGCTTGAGATTTTGTATTGGGGAACACGTGGCAACCTAACATTGTCTCGCAATGTGATGACATATGGTGCTATCTCCAAAAGGCCTACGTCATTTGAACCACTAGCCCAAAGTGTACCTGGAAGAGATGACAACTCAGTTGGAATATTCTCTTTCGCTAAATACATTGGAGAAATCACTTTCTTACCTAGGGTAAGTTGTACTCCTGAAGGAGAACAATACAAAGTCGCATATAGTCTCTTTAACAAATCCAAACCTAACAAATTCTCACCACGACCTGTTGTAAGAATGAGGGGTGCTTCTAATTCACATGGGCCAACAGACAGGGGCATAGGACTAGAGATCGGGTTTCTAACTGGGGCGCCAGAAAAACCTACTGAAACATTCATTTCGCCAGACAAAGGTGCGCCAGGAAGTTTTGAGTGCATAATCGAACTTTTTGTAGCACCAGTATCCAGCAGAAATGGCTCTGACACTCCTGATGTAATCACCTCAACATAAGGTCCATTTTGATCTACTGGAACTGAAACAACTCCCTCTCTTTGTCCATGGCTGTCCTAGCAATTATTTCCCTCATCCTCGTTCTCTGCGTAATAGTCATCAGCATAGTACTGAGCTGACCTAGAAGACGCATTATTTTGTTGATCGAAGCTATTCATAAAATTCTGAGGCGGAAAAGAAGTAGTATTCTGGGGGAAATTTCCACGGCCCCTACCCCTAGGGGCCTGTTGAACACCTCTACCTCTTGCACTGGAAACGCCATTAAGACGTCGCGCCAGAGCTGGACAACTATTTTTGAAATGACCCTCTTCTTTGCAATAGGCACACTGATTTGGACCATACGGTGAACGCTGATGAGAGAACTCGTTTCCTTGCGTTTTCCTCGAATACTTCTGTGGTTGTTGATAATTGGGCTGACTAGGAGTGCGAGGCGGATAGGCTTGCTGGAGAAGAACTTTAGTTTTTAAATCTTTAGTCTTTTTGTCTGCCTTATCTAGTTCGTCTTTGCGCCTATTTTCGTAGTACTGGGCTGTGGCTAAAATCTGTGCTGATGTGGAAACAGCCCAAGCACTCTCTGAATCTTTCAATTTGTTACATAGTTCAGGAAGTAGATTATGTACAAATTTGTCTACAAACAACCTTTGGCCACCCTCGGTAGCCATATCCTGACCACTATGATCGACGAAAGTCTCTTCAAATCTCGTGAAAAAGTCAGACACATTCTCATCTTTCTTCTGCTTGCACGCAGATAACTTGTCCCAATTCACACGCAATTCAGTCATTAAGGTCTTCATATAAGTAATAATCCTACCAGGAAGTTCAGCTACTAGAGGCTCAGGTTTGGAACCACCGACTTGTCTAGCATCAGTAGCAGTAATATTAGCCCAAGTTCCACCTAATTCTTGGTCATGATCTGTATGGCGAATCTTACTCCATAAAGACTGTGGAACAACATTCCCAAACAACATGTCTATATCTGCTAAATTCATGATACACGAGCTGGCAGTCTGTGATAACTCCTTGTAATACCCTGCAGGATTTTTACGGGGATCGGGTAATGCCTGCTTTAGGGCTAATACTTCAGATCTTTTCCAGGGGACATGTACCCACACACGCTGGAAATGTGGCAAAATAGGTGGATTTACATTCGCATCACCTTCCCTCCAAACCGGAGGAACTTCTCTCATGGGGTACTGTCGTGGCTTTTTCCTACCTGACATGTCATCCTCATACAGTGACCTAGAAACGTTTCCCTTACTTCTGTAGGATAACAACAACTCTATTGCTTTTTAAACATCGGCACCTACAATCATGCCCTCGTAAAATTTGAAACGCATACGGAATAATTCCTTCATTTTGCGTTTGGGATCATTTGTCTCTAGATCTTCACAGAGATATACACACATCTCTTCAAACACGTATCTCTGAGTGGGTGCATCCCATTGACGGAAGACTTCCATAACAGACTGAACATCATATCTTGCTGTATCAGTAACCCATTTGCGTGCCAACTCATTCAGCACTTCTCTTTCCTCGTAATCAGGCAGTTGACTACGCAACTGTCTACGTCCTATTTTAGGGGTCGTTTTAGGCAACCCAAATAAAGGTGAAAACAGACCAGTGACAGTACTTGCCACTCTCTGTCGAACAGAAGGAGAAGCTTGTGGAAAGGCAGATGCGCCAGAAAAGACGGGCTGATGTAAAGAGGAAGTCGAGGCAATAGCAGAGGAAGTTGAGGCAGTGGCAGAAGTAGTATCATAAAGAACAGTGGGAACAGTAGGCAGAGTTGTAGGAACAGTAGAGGTAGTATGTAGCAAAGGCGGCGGCCCTTGAGAAGGCTGCGCCGGAGAAGTAGGAACCAGCTGAAGAGGAGCTGGTGCTTGCGCAAAAGCTGTAGTTCGTGCACCGGGGCGTGGTATAACAAAGCGCTTTGGGGGTGCAGTAATACTCGATGTGTAATGGGGGTGGTGAGTTTAGTAAATGGGACATTAATGGATCTTTGTCGGATGTTCCCTTTGAACCTTGTCCCTCATGGGGCAACATCGGGTAGCATTTATCTATTGCTAATTTCTTGCTTCTGAGCATCTGTTCATTTTCCTGCTCTTCCTCATTATCTCTGTATACGGGGGAGGCAAGATGGCGGCCGTGACCAGCGGCTGAGCGGCAGCAGTGGACGCAGTGCAGGGATGGGATGATGTTCTCTGATGTGACCTCGGCATCCAGGTTCTCTCCCTGTATAGGAGAACGGAACAACTATGGAATAACTAAAAATACCACTGGAGAAGGGAAAGCAAAGTAAAGATCCATAAAATCCTTATGGATCTACCTGACCCTCAATCAAGTAAAGCAGAACACAGTGGGACAAAGCAGGATAAGGCAGCGGTGTTAAAATACTGATTCTATGCTTCCTCTGCAAGACCGGCGCAGCACAGAATCCACACAAGAGAAACAAACAAGGCTACGGAAATATATCTCGAGGCTGCCTGACTCACAAAGATATGCGTGAAACCTATGTTGTATTGGCGACACTGGCGAGACACAATTAAAAAGTTTTCAAAACGTAATTCGCCGTAGGAGCATAGCGGCGCACAAGGGGCTGGAAAACTACCTCCGGTGAGACTCTGATGTCTGATGTCTTCAAGCACTTGTATCGGAGGGCTGCCCCGCTTGGTTTTGTCGAGGCTCCTGGCCACAGCTGTGGCGGTGTTGGGTGTCGGCTCAGCTGGTCCTAGCGGAGCTCGCGGAGCTCGCGGAGCTCGCGGAGCTCGCATAGCCGGGAGGCGGAGTCATCCAGGACCGGCGGGTCCAGCGAGGCGAGGCGGAAGTGGCTGCAGCTTCAGCAGACCTGTCAGACGGTGCAGTCTGAGCAGATCCAGCGGCCCGTTACGGAGCAGTGGAGAGACTCCGTGTTGCAGTACACCAGCTGAGGTGAGGCAGGGGATCTCCCTGCTAATAGTGGTTGCATCTATGCCCCCTAAAGTCAATACTGTTGGGAAGACAAAGAAAAAGGGTGGGGCGGATGGTGCCCCCGTACCTGGCAATTCAGTCAATAGTTCAAGTATGGATAATGGTGCAAACATTGGACTAGATGGGGCAACGTCAGAAACTGGGTCAGGACGGGCAAAGCTGCAGACATCTGTGGGCCAGAATTCCCCTAAGATCAGAACCCGGCAAGCTACAGCCACAGCAACGGTCAGCGTGGTTGAAATGCTGAACCGGAATGAGAAAAAAAGAAAGCTGAAGGATATCGAGCTAGTCCTAGAAGCTGTGGATCCTGGGGTATCAGTACTAGCTGTAATACCCCCGCAACCTGAACCTGAACTTTCTGTAACATATGAGTCCATCGATCGACCTTCACTATTACCAGCCAGCACTCTTGAGGTAAACCCAGGCAAAGACCCACAGATCCCTCAAGCATGTCAATCGGAGGCTGCCAGGGATGACATAGCAGGCGGTGACAAGTCTGTAATAACGCACTCAGAGACTCTAGATGTCGGATTGGGGTCTGGCGATCTCGGTGTTTCCAGCTACAATGAGACCATCACCTTACTACCCTCGTCAGTGCCCTCACAAGATATACTCCTCTCTCCAACAGAAGGCTCAGCAGTTCCATTAACTAAAGAAGGCTTATCTACAGCTGATCCATTTAAAGAGGGTACCAGTACTAGTTTTGCAACGGGCTCCGAAAAAAATAGGGGTCTACCTGTCAATCCTAAAGCTAAAAATATCTGTTCTGGGGTTGTTCAAGGCGAGAGGGAAATGGAAAAGGAGAAGACCCCTAGCGAGTGCTTCTTCTCTGTCACAGAGGAGGCCAACTGGTCAGAAGAGGACGATGAGCTACATAGCTCAGATATTGATGGCAGCAACCCGGAAACAGAGAGTGATAGTGAAGCTGGGTTACCATCATCTATCATAAAAAATGCACCACCACAAAGAGACCATAATGCGCTGGCTTGGGACCATTCTCCTACAACATCCCTTCAAGGGAATTTTAACTCGGCGTCATGCAATGTAAACTGCAATGAGCCCACACAGTTATCAATGATGACGATGATGGAGTCAATCCACCAAGGAATAACGGCTCACAGAGAGGAAACCCGGGCAGACAGCATCAAATCCCAGGCGGCGATAAGAAAGATGAAAGTAGTGGTTAGAAAGCTTTCTAAAGCCTGGGTAAATGTCGGTGACAGGGTCTCAAATTTAGAAGAGAGGGTGGTCGCCACTGAAGCCGAGGCGGCTGCAGCCACGACCAAAGTGGAAACTCTTGGAGCCCAAGCAATTGACATCCAGTGGAAGCTAGAGGACCTTGAAAACAGGCAAAGAAGGAACAACCTCAGAGTCCTGGGTATTCCGGAAGGGGCAGAGGGCCAGGATGCTAAGATGTTTATAGTCAAAACATTTGAGAAAGCTTTTCCTGACATCGCCGGTTGGAACTGGACCACTGAAATACAGAGAGCACATAGGACACCCTTTAGAATGAAAAAAAATGCCAGAGAAGGGGATAAGCCTAGAGCAATCTTAATCTATATAGGCAATTTTCTTCTTCGTCAGTCCATTTCAGAGAAAGCCCGGCCAGACGCTAAAAGAACATTTGAAGGAGGGTCCTTCTTTGTCAGGCCGGATTTCTGTCACTCCACCGTGGAACGAAGATGGAGATTAAGGCAATTAATCAAACCTTTCCAGGACAAAAGAGTCCAGGTCTACCTCATCAATCCTGCCCAGCTAAAGATTATCCACCTTGGCAAGACCATGTATTTCTCCTCGGAAATCAAGGCTCAGGAGTTTTTAGACTCTATTTAGCATGTGTCGTTACTGAATGAAGGCTTAGGTTTAGATTAGCTCAAGGCTCAGTTTGAATATCACTTAGTAAAGTTTGTCACGTTAGGGAGATTTGTGGTGTGATTTGTGGGAGGTTTGTAGGAAAATTGTGGGTGTACATAAGCCGAGGCTGATTTTGGATCTACTGATTGCACTGTGTCCATTGCCGCACCCATCACTTGCACAGACTCCGTCTGCGCGCCTCACCGGGGGGTGAGTTGTGGTCAGGGGGGGGGGGGAGGGCGGGTTTCTCGTGGGAGGGGGGTAGGGGGTGGAAAAAGAAGCAAAAAGAAAGTTCATACATTAAATATGTTTGTTGATACATTGGAGAAGTTGAAAGTGGTTATACTTGATATTGCTAGACATAAGATAAAATGCGATTGGCTAGTTCGTTGGCTGGTTTCTCTCCAGGGTTATGTCAAAGATTAAGATAATCTCTGTATGCAATGGCAGCCTGCACCATTGACATACCTCTTTTACTCTTCTTTGCTCATTTTATTTCTTTCTGTTTGGCTTCTTTGCGCCATAAGCGAAAAGAGTCAAACATCGCTGGTCGGGCTTTCTTTATAAACAGTTTGACCTCGAGGTTGTCTAAAATTTCTGAGTCAAAACTACCATATTGGGGCCATTTTAAAACACCATCCTTTCTGGTGTATTTTATCCATACCTCATTATACGTGATAGGGACTTCTCCGTGTTTTATATAAAGTTCATATGTTGGAGTTCCAATCGGAGGAACCGGACACGAATCCTCTAATCGGGAGTCCTTACTACAACCAAGACAAAACAAGTTTCCAAGTCTGCTGAGACCAGGCATCTTCGCTCACTAGTCTAGCTTCAAACTTCAAAGGATTATCGATTACGATATTCTCGTGAATACACGAGCCCTTCGGCTTTGGTGCTTGCAAGTTCCAAATCAAAGCGTATCTCAAGGATACCAAAACTAATAGTCAAACTAAGGACTGGGAGACGCTCCACTTATACTTAACTGAAGTATTGAAGATCGATGACGTCACTAGAAGACTCGTCTATCATTTCGCTCTACCAAGAATCACTGGGTCCAAAACAGGGTGATAGTCAGGGCAGCAGTCCTTCGTAGCCGTCGGGACGCGGGGAACCTCGCAGCAAAGACCTTCGGAACCACGTCGACATACAGGGGTCGCTGAAGTGGCTGGCCGTCCTCTGGAATTTTCACACGAAGCTCCTCACGAACATCTGGCTTGGACCGATACCGCTTGATACCGCCCCGAGTTGGGTGCCAACTGAGGTGCCGGGTTTTTAGGAACCCGGTGGTGCCAGGGAACAACACCCGAAGACCTCTGGGTTCTCCCTGTTCCGGACCACAGAAACCAAGAGTCTTCTAGGTGAAGTCAGAGATCGAGTTTTATTGGTTGCAACCAAGTAACATGCGTCCTAGAATTATAACAGCACAGGTCATAAGTTCTCAGGAGACTGTTCGTTTTTACAGAACCAGCCTACTCCTTTTATACAAAAAGATATGCCCTAGGCGAGAATTCCTTGGTTTACAATACGGTCATGCACATATTTCCACAACACTGAGAAAGGCAAAGTCACGATGTTAAACCCATATTTAAGATGTCCAGTTTGTGATAGATGATCCAGCCCGACCCAGAACTGCCATCAGATATCGATGAAACCCCAATAAACTCGGGCACCTCCTCATCGTAAAACTCGCCATAAACAAGAAACATGGACAGGTGTATGTGTGTAGAAAACATGGCCTGTGCGTAGTGAATGGTTTATGGCATGTTATGCATTGATGCTATCTTATTCGGCCACTGGGCGAGGAGCTGCCCAAACAGGTTTGACTGGAGGCAGTGGAGTTAGCTCGGCCGGGTCATGGAGAAGTCAGCTAAGGTGGACGTGTCCTTTTAGATCAAGCTCGGCCTTAATCAATTGACTTATATGAGGGCAAGCCATAAGATGGATGCCGTTCACAAAATGGAGTCGAGGGTTCGGAACGGAAACCACGATTTGAGGGGGTTAGCATCACTCAATCATGACACAAATACGTAGGGATGATGCCCTAATCATTACCGGTCCGTTGATACCAAATTCACCATGGTACAATGACATTTTGTGACACGAGGGTTGGGCCTTTGTACCATATTACAGCAGGGCCCAAGATTTCGGAACCATAACATCATCGGTGGCGGCGAAGAGGGCTGTCTCTGTGCTGTGGTTGCTCCGGAATCCAGACTGGGAGGAGTCGAGGATGGCATTCTCTTCAAAGAAGGTGGTCAGCTGGGCATTGATGAATCACTCGGTGACTTTGACTGCGAAGGGAAGGAGAGAGATGGGCCGGTAGTTTTTCAGATCCATCGGGTCGGCCGATGGTTTCTTGATGAGGTACTTGACCTCTGACTGCTTCCAGTCATCGGGGGAGATGGTCCGGCCTAGTTCAGGTGCTATGGCGGCAGCGGCTCTGTGGTAGATATGTGGTGGGCAAGGGTTAGTGAGGGCTCCCGAGTGGGTGTTCTTCATGGTTGTGGCTGTAACTTCAGTGGTGGCGGGTTTCCAGGCGGTGATGGTCGGCTGGTTGTCGGTGGTGGAGAGGGCATGGTGTCCGGAGTCTGTTCGCTGAAGTTGTCATAGAGGGCCTTGATTTTCAGGTGGAAGTAGGAGCTGAGCTTGTTGCAGAGGTCTTGAGATGGTGAAACGTCAGTGGCTGTACTGGGGGAGGGGTTTGGTGAACTGCTGTATGATGTTGAAGAGTTATTTTGTGTTACTTGCGTTGGTGTGGATTTTGCTCTTGATAAAGGTCCACTTGGTGGCTCTTATGCACTGGTGGTACTCATTCATGGCATTCCTGAAGTTGTTCTGGTCTTTGCTGGTTTTCCTGTTCCGCCAGAGTTTCTGAAGGCATCTGCAGGAGCGCCTGGCTTCTTGGAGGTGGCTGGTGAACCAGGCGGCCATCAGGGGGCATTGTTTGACGGGGTGGCGGAGGGGTGCTAGCTTGTCAGTGCAGCCGGTGATCCAGCGGTGTAGTTCTTTGACTGTGGAGTTAGCGTTGGTCGTGGCAGAGGGGGGGATCAAGGAGGAGGGTGGTGTTGAGGTGTTCTTCTGTGATCTTACTCCAGTTCCTTTATGGCGGACACGGGCGGGTTTGGGTGCGGTGGTGAAGGTGAAGTGTACACAGTGGTGGTTTGTTCAGAGGGGCTGCGTGGTGTGGCTGAAGTGGATTTTTTTCCCTCCTGCGAAGATGGGGTCGAGGATGTGTCCGACTCTGTGGGTGGGGTGGTGACCAAATAATACCAAATAATCCAGTTCGCATTAGATGTGTATGTGGAGAAGTTAAGACATACCCCGTAGCTGACATCAGAGTAAGGAATGTAAAAGGATGGGAGATTATCATTGACGTGTGATTGCTTACCAACCTACCTGAAGATGTAATTCTCAGCACTGATAATCCCCAATTTCTTATCCTGTTGCAAGAAGCTCTATGAAGAGGGGTACAAAATTTCCCAGATAAATGACTCTACTTTACCACAAGCCTGGCAAAACACTAGACAAAATGAAGGAATGAGCTCCCAAACATATCCTTAATTTAAGATAAAGAATGGGTTACGATATAGAATAGAAGGAGTACATGACTCACCCTAATTATTAGTACCCAGAGAATTCCATGAGCAGATATGATTTTATGCACACACTCGTCTCCTGGCTGGCCATAAAGCAACAGAAAAAACTACCCAAGCTATATTGACTCATTTTTACTGGCCATGGATAATAGCCCAAACAAATAATATTGTCAAGAGTGTGAAGTTTTTCAATGTAAAAATCCATCTCAACCTCCTAAGGTCCTTTTAAAGTCCATCCCCATAAAAGGTAAACCTTTTGAGAGGGTAAGAATGGACCTAATAGGGCCTATGTCTCGTTCTTCCAAGGGGATTAAATATGAGTAAGAATTAGTCAATTAGGCCACTTGTTACTCCAAAGCCCTACATTTAAAAACAACTACCACCAAGTTGATAGTTCAGACATTGATTGAATTTTTCTCACGAATGGGGTTCCCAAAAGAGATGCTGACAGATCAAGGCAACCTCTTTGTATCCTGGCTAATTTACCAAACATAATATCAAACACCTCAAAATGTCAGTTTATCATCCCCAGATGGACGGACTTGTAGAAATATACAATGTGAACCTTAAACTCATCTTAACGAAAACGTTATCAACCGAAGGGAGGAATTGAAATCAGCTGTTGCCCGTGGCCATATTTATGATTAGGGGCCAACCCCATAGCAGTTTGGGCTACTCCACCTTTGAATTACTCTTTGGTTGAAAACCTCTTACCCTACTTGAAATCACTAAAGAAGCTTGGGAAAAGGATGAGAGTGGGAAAACAGGGAATTTGGTGAACTATACCACCCAGCTAACAGCTAATTTTCGAAAGTAAGGGAATTAGCCCACACTAATCTGAAAAGAACTCAAAGACAACAACAATATTTCTATGACAAAGGAAGAAAATGGAGAACATTCATTGTAAGAGATTGGGTTTTGATAATGTTGCCCAGTTCTGAAAATAAAATGTAATCTGAGTAGCAAGGGCCCTTCAAAATGATGGAAAAAAATCAGACGAGTTACTAATAAAATCCATCTGTCCAGGACAGATCTACCATATCAATCTATTAAAGAAATGGCTAGGACCTCTCCCAGACAAGGTTCATACCACTGTGCCTCTTGTGCTAACCGACAATACATTGGAAAAGGTTTCTATAAATGAATCCCTTTTGGTTTCTCAAAGGGAAGAACTACTTCACTCTTTTGAGTGGTTCTTTTAGATATATTCAAGGAAAATCTCAATTAGTTACCCATGCTATTTATACCAAAGAAGGAGTAGTAGTGAAACAACAGGAGTACCAACTTCCTGCAGCTCTGAGAGAAGCACTTCAAGCCGATATTAAACAAATGCTAAAAATTAGTGTAATTGAACCCTCCAAAAGAGAGTGGTGATCTCCTTTACTCTTGGTTAACACAACAGATGGAAGCCTTTGGTTTTGCATTCATTTCAGAGTTGCTAATAATATTTCCAAGTTTGACAGTTTTTCTTTGCCACAAATAGATTGTTCTGGCACCACGCTGATATTGCCCAACACCGCAGGAGAGAAGATAGTCCCAATCCCCTACCCCTGCCCTGGCAGCCACCACTGATTTATATACAAGGAGAAGGCTACCAAAGGCAATGGGAGAAGGTGGGGGTAAACAAGGAAACCAGAGAGGGAACGTCACTCTAGCCAGGCTTCCCTCTAAATCTGTCGCTGACGGGAAGGAGTTTGTCTAACCTTGGGGAAAAAGAAGGTAGAAAGATAGATTTAGCAACAACAGCTAATTACTTCTTTTCATACATACATGATCAGGTATATTTATTCACAAGCAAGCGCTGGCTCTTACTGCGTTCTGGAGAGCAAGGGATGCTAATCAGTAAAGGGCTTGATGTCCACGTAATATATCCAAGGAGTTAGAGGGTCATTATAGTCCTATCTCCAATGGCATGTAGAGTTTGTTAGTCCATGTACCTCAAAAACAACACCTCCAGAAACAAGAAATTAATCCAGAGGAAAATAAGTCTGGCACAGACAAAAAAAACTCAAAGGCAAAACAACTACAAAGGCAAAAGGAGTCCGTAGTTGAGAAAAAGGGACTCCTCGTAAAATCACACAAAACTGCTCAAAAAACGATCTTGATAGGTTACTATAAACCAGGTAGTAAGGTAAAGAGAAACGGGTACGCAGCCGTGTAATTTTCTCCCGAAATCCCTACCTAAGGAAAACCAATGTTCACAAAAAATGCTGGATTCAGGCAGAAGACGAAGGGAAATTAACTTGAAATAAAGTCCCAAAGCAGCACAAACTGCAATCCTGAGGCTTGGAAGTCCACGAAGAAGAGCAAATAATCAAAACGACTTCACAGAGCTGAAGACCGCCGGCGAAGTCCTTCCGGATAACAGAACAGGAAGAGAAACCAAGCACTGAATTCATGCAACTTAAATACCATCCGCCTACACGCCAAAACGCTCCCGCAAGCCTACCCGATCATGCATGCAGCATCAGAAAAGGTAGAAAAATAGGAAAAAGAATTCTCAGATCCTAACATAGATGAAATAATTTAAAGACTAGGAGAGGTCATATACATAACAACTATCAATCTCACTAAAGGGTACTGGCAAATTCCTTTAAGAAGTGAAGACAAAGAGAAAACACCCCATATGGACTGTATCAATTCACAGTACTTTAGTTTGGACTACACGGAGCCCTAGTTACCTTTCAGCGATTAATGAATCACCTCCTTAGGAAACACCCCTAATATGCCTCAGCCTATGTAGACAATATAGTCATATAGAGTATCAAATGGGAGGAACATCTTAACCATCTCCGGGCTGTATTGGCCAGATCAATGGATGCGAGGTTACATACAAAATTTAAGCAGTCCCATTTTGCCTCTGGTTAAGTTAAATATTTAGGATATGTATTTGGAGAGGGTCTGATGGAACCATAGGCCGAGAAAGTTAAGGCCATCACAAAGACCCATTTCCCCTACTGTCAAAAGAGAAATTAGAGCCTTCCTAGGTATCCTAGAGTATTTTAGCAGATTTGTCCCACAGTATGCCCATTTAGCAGGACCTCTGACTAATCTCCTTTTTAAAAAAAATTCGAACAGTATAGAATATATACGTCCGTCTCAAAGGGTTATCGAGGCCTTTGAACAACTACAGTGCTCCAATGCCTCTCAACCAGTCTTGCAGTCACCTAACTTTAACAAATCCTTTATTCTACAGTCTGATGCCTCTGATAGAGCCACTGGGGCTGGGCTGTTCCAAGAAACCAAAGAGGGTGATGAAAGACCCCTACTCTTTATTAGACTTAAGTTGTTTCTGAGGGACATGACTTATACCATTCTAGAAAAGGAATGTCTGGCTGTTAACGGAGCAATTGAAAAACTATGCTACAACCTAGGAGGACGTCCCTATATTCCGTATACAGACCATGCCACTCTAACCTGGCTAAGTAGAAATAAAGGGAATAATCCTAGAGACCTCAGGTGGTTCTTGTCCCTTCAGCATTTCCAATTTGAGTTATGACTTCATAAGGGGGAGGAACAAGGCAATATAGATTTTCTTTCTAGATTCCCGCTTTTCCCCAATCTGGAAGATCTGAGGGATGGGAAGTGTCACAACACCAGAACTCAATCAGAGAAATTCAATATGGAAGACTTACCTGAGGATCCTTCGTTGTCGTCAACATCCTGTGAGTTTGAGGTAAAGGGTTAAGAAATGGTTACACAAAACACCAACACATACATAAACACAAAAGAGGGACTTTTTGTTTCACAGAAGCTGGAGGAAAACAATGAAATAGAAAGAAGATCGGAGAAACTTGAAAGGGAAGCGATAGAGGAGGCGGACACACCTGCAGGGAGAAAGATGCCTGGAAGTCTAAAAGATAAACAGAAATGCAGAAAGTAGCGAGAGGCCACATAGAGATAATTTGTTCCCCACAAGGAAACCTTCCCAGTGAAGGAGACGCCAACCGCCCAAGTCCACATCAAAATATGCAGTGGACACGCTTGTCAAGGCTCTGACCACCCGGCTGCTGAAACTAAAGACTAGTCCTATCAGAGAAGCTCAAGACCACACCACACACCAGGAGTGTGGGGCAGGAGGGGAAGGGGGTGACCTTAAAAGAGAGAGCAAGGGTATGAGTCTAAAAAAATCAGATCAATGGGTAAAGGGAACCCCGAGAATTGAGAGATCTGGTTTTTTTCGACAGTGAGGTCTATTATTGCTTATCTTCAAATGTATATAATTGTGTTTTCTTTTGACATATGAGTGAAGAGGAAGGGATTTGTTTTGGCCTAAAAGAAGAATTACATTTGAATGCAAATTCTTGAGTAGAAGGGACGGGTTCCTCAGAGAACTGGAATTTTGTACTCTCAAAAAGAGATTAAGAAGGATAACAGAGAACGGGAAGCCTGAGTTAGAGGTTGAGCTAACCCTAGAGAAAATTCGAAACATCTACAGAGAAAAATGTTCTACAGGAGCAGGTGAGCATAGATAAGAAAGAGACACAGGGAGGATTTCATATAAGAGAACCCTTTAATTACCTTTGTTTTTTCATTCTGAGGGTACTGGCGTGGAACAGAGAGAATCACCTAGATGCCATAATAAGAGAAAGAAGAGACTTTAAGAAGATTTGTTTTTCCTGTTTTTGTCAATTTGAAGTGGAATATATCTTTCCAGCACTATCTAACCTGTCCAGAATTGAAAAGAGTTCCTGTCCAGCTCCACCTTCTTCTGCTCATTAATTTAATTATGAAGAACTTGGATAATAGGAAGCAAAGAATAAATTGTGCAGACTCTTCAATTCACTGTTGTGTCCATTCTTTGCTAAAGGCTTAAACTGACACCAGGCCTTGGTTATGGCTCACATGCATGGTCCGTGTTCCTGTGTGACCAAAAACCTGTGCCAGGGATCCAAATATCAATAAAGCTGGGGCATTCAGAGCAGGGGTGCACTTCTGTCACCATGAATAGGACTTTTTCATCCCAAAATGCAGAGATTTGCTTCAAAGTGGCCCAATGGCCTTCCCTTGGTACTTTGGTCAATCCGTGCCTTCCAGAGCCAAAACACTCAGCTAAATCCTTATTCGTAAAGGGATAACCCATGCTGCTTCCATCAAATTCCACTGTGTCCCCAGCTTCACTTGACTTGTACCTGAATAATGATATTACCCTCAGTATTGCAAATAATGTATTTTCTTTCTTGACAGTTTCTGTTTTTTAGTCCAAGCTGTTTTACCTGCCTGGCTGACCAGAAGCCTCCCACCATCTGCTACATGGAATTAGGTCTAAATATAAATCTGCCACTAGAAAGCTGCACTGCAGCATCATTGGTGTCTTCATTTCCATGTCCTGCTCACCACAAACACAATTGTAAAGTAGCATTTCAGCCAGAGCAACACAACAACAGAATCCAAAACATCCAACTCTACAGTTGCCCTTTTCATCCCTCTTCCAGCTTCCTTGATGAGAATCATACGTATGTCCTGGTGGCTGGAACTCTGGCAAAGTGACGAGTGTTGCTGGTTAACTTGTACACTATGAATATGTATACTCCTGATTACTTTCAGATGCTCATGTCTCTGATAGGGCACATAGACACTGGCCACGTCATAGTGGGCATGCCATTAACATGCCCCTTGACCCTCTGTTGAACACCATTGCTGCCACACTGGTAGGTAAGCCACATTTGCTGTGTACCCCCTGCATCCCCTGTGTAACTTATATGCTAAGAGATTCTTGGATACTGTGACATGCTCCCACCCTATCATACATGTTCTACTCTACTCTACACTGCATGGTACATGAACCTGTATTGACTATTGGCTTATCTCTGCCACCATTGCCTTGTGACTGGGCCCTGTTGCTCACATTGCACACCTGCTCTCTGATCACTACCTGGTCCAGATGGTGTTGGCATTTCTATTGGAGGGGGCTTGGAGGGACAGTGGCACTTTCCAAGCCAGGCATTGCATGATGAGCTGTTCCACTCTGAACTCCACTCTGCAGTTGTAGAATACTTCGACCTCAATGCGGCCTTCATCACTTCAAAGGTGACCTTTTGGGAGGCCTTCAAGGCCTATATTCACTGCATACGTATTTCCAAGCACTCTGCGGTGCTGCTTGACATAAGCAGGAGCCTGACCCTTATACAGGATGAACTGGTGAATTTGGATTGAACGAACGGCTAACAACATCAAAGACCACAATTACACAGAGTTGCTACTTTGCTGTCTAATTATCGTGACTTGGCCGAGCGCGATGCAAACTATCTGGGGAAATACGGGGGTGCGACCTGCCTGCACACTACCAAATTGCTTTGCACACCTAGAGGTACCTCTTACAACCCAGATCTGCAAATGGCTGACTGGACAAGGGTGAATGACAACAAAGACATTCTTGCCAAATTGTATTAGTTATTACACAAACCTCTACACCTACCATCTAGCTTGGGGCACTGCTGACCTGGCAACTTACCTCGCGGATATAGCAAGGGTTTTGCTCACAAGTATCCTGTGGTAGTTCCTCAGTGACCCAATTTTAGCCAAGGCGAAAGTGCAGGCAATCGATTCGTGGATGGGTCCAAGGGCCCAGGCTTGGACTGGCTCACTGGAGTCTTTTATAATAACTATAAACATCTTTTGCCTGCCACCTTACTTGCCATGGATGCAGAGTCCCTCGAAGCTGGAGTACCCCTCCCCAACGTTGCAGGAAGCGATGATCACCTTGCTATTGAAACCTGGGAAGGACACACAATACTGCAGCTCCTACCGACCCTTGTCACTGCTTTTGATAAGAAGATACTGGCTAAGGTCCCTGCCAATCGCCTCTTTCCTAATGGACCAGACCATCTCCCCCATCCAATTGGGTTTTCTCCCACACCGCTCAACATCCTCGAACTTACACACGGGCTTCTCAGTGCTTAATAGAATCTCCCCCGATGTTCCTGCCACTGTAGCCCTGTTGGACGTTTAAAATGCCGTTGACTCTTTGGAGTGGTCTTTCCTTCAAGTTACACTCCTCAAACTGGGTATGCTGTGCGGGTTCATCTCACTGTTTATGGTCTTGCATTCCCAACCGGGGGCCCATATCTGGGCCAATGGCTTGCTTACCGCCCATTTTCCTGTTACTAGGGGTACCCGTCTGGGTTGCCCCCTGTCTCCATTGCTTTTCATTATTACTATGGACCTCCTGGTGCGACAGCTCCATGAGAAACATCTGCGTCATGGTTTGCACTTTAAACCTAGCTCTCTACTCCTTTTTCTGTATATGGATGACATTTTGTTATTTATACGCCACCCTGCTGATAACTTACCACCAATCCTCTGTGAGATTGTTAGTTTTTCTCAGGCTTTGCGGGCCTTCACATCTATTGGACCAAGTCCAAATAGTTCCCCTTTACAGCGCCACCACGCCTATACAGTGTGAGTTCCCATTGGCTTGGTGCGACAGACTGGTTAGGTATTTGAACATTTACTTGCATCACGACAAGGAGCAAGTAATATGAGTGAACTATGGCCAGGCCATAGTAAATAAGGAAGTAAGTCTTTATTGTATGATTAATATCATTACAATCTTTAGAGCATGGACAGCTGTAATCGCAGTAGTTCATAAGATCAGTTAGAATCAAATATACATGGTACTACTGTTGTGAATAATATAGGGATTACATTGCCCCACTAAAACATTGATACCACATAAACACCTTCTTAAAAGTTTTTTTTTGTTGTGGGAAATTATCATAGTTTCAGTGGGCACTTCCTTTTTGGTATAATATCTCCATATTCACATACAATCATTGCCTTATGTCAGTTTCTTAACTCCACATATATAAAGTGCCTGTGTGCTTATTTCACCGTACAGTACAACAGTGTTAAAATCAAAAACAATTTATAAAATGTACAAATGCCCATTACATTTAGTATGGAATTGTTTAAGTGCCTCTGAACAATAAAGTACCTACATGCAGTGCCTTAATGCTGCCCCAAACTGTAAACATTACGGGTCATATGTATCAAAAAAGAGTTTTGCGATTCTCAATTTGCGATTTTTAGCGAATCACAATTAGAGAATCGCAAAATGTAATGCATGTGGTATTTGCTAAAAATATTGTGAATCCTACATATTCCATATTTGCGAAACGCAAATTGAGATTTGCAAATAAGGAATACCTTCCCATTTATTCCTATGGGCTAGGAGGCCCATAGGAATGAATGGGAAGACATTCTTAGTTTGCGATTACCAATCAGAGAATCGCAAATTGAGAATGCAATTTCAAGGTTGCAAGGGTGCCAATTATGATCGCGGACAGACTTGCGTCCGTCCACGATCACTGAGGAGGAGGGGACGTCCGCATGGGCTGCGGAGTCCCCTCCTGTGCGATTAGGATGTGACCGCCACCCTGGTGGTCACATCCTCTATTTTTAACATTGCGGCGGGTGCGGCTTCAAGCTGCACCCGCGGCAATGTTAAAAATGCAATCATTGCATTTGCATGCAGAAAGAGGCAGGCACCTTGCGGTGCCTGCCGCTTTCTGCATACAAATGCAGGGGGGTACCATAGGTACCCCCCATGTGCACCCCCAACCCCCCTTCACCTAGGGGGCCCGCAACGGGCCCCCGCAGTGAAGTTACACATGCTTTTCCACGGCGGAAAAGCCGCCGCGGAAAAGCATGTTTTACATCCCATCCTAATCTGCTTGACGGTGTCTGAGAGACACCATCACCAGATTAGAGCTTTTCCGCCGCGGTTGTAAGCCAACCGCGGCGGAAAAGCTGCGGACGGAAACCAGGACCCACCAGCCATCCTAATGTGGCGGTGGGTCTTTTGTCAGTCCGCTGCGGTTTTTCCGCATCGTCTGGGCCGGCGGTGGCTTCCGCCGGCCCCGAGGATGCGGAAAAACCGCAATCCTAATGAGCCCCAATATGTGTTAACATTTCGCAGGGAAACCCACAGATCCTACAGTTTGGCATTAGCCAGTTGCATATCCATCTTGGGGATCCATCCTTTGTAGGATATTGATGAAATCTTAGTTTTAACAATGTATCCCTAATAAATGGCTGGAGATGAAAGAGTAGATAGGGTTGGAGCTCCTTTTTATTAACAGAATTAATGATCGACCAGGCATTATGTTTTACTGCAATAGCCTCCTTATCCAGCATCAGGTATAGAATGTTCATTGATCGATTTAAAAGATGTTTAAAGATGTTTTTATTTCTGTCATAGCTATCATATGCCTGGAGGTTAAATGTGTTTAATCTCTTAGGGCTAGATGTAGGTGGCTAAATGCCGGTCGGTAATGGTGAAATTCGTTCAATTTCACCGTTACCGACTGGTATTTAGGCATTTGAGATGTAGGGAGGATTCAGTATTGAGGAATCGGTAAATACCAATTCCTTAATACCGATTCATTATGGTCTTGCATTTAAGGAATCGGTAATACCGATTCCTTAAATGCAATCTAGGTAGCACTTAAAACAGTGCACCTCACCCTTAAGGAATCGCTATTTACCACCAACTCCAAGTTGGTGGTAAATAGCAATTTCCTTTCAAGAAGCACTTTTTTGCTTTTTGAAATGTGCCATGTGGCACACATCCATGCCCTTAGGGCATGGATGTGTGCCACATGTGCACACATGCACATTTCAGGGGTGCAACAGAGTGTCCTTTGGACACCCTGGCACCCTTGAAATACCTCCTGGTATTACCGATTCGGTAATACCGAATCAGTAATACAGAATGTCTTCACATTCATTCCTATGGGCCTCCAAGCCAATAGGAATGAATGGGTAGGTATTCGTTATTACCGAATCTCAATTACCGATTTGGTAAAAACGAATATTAAGAATTCAGTATTTTTAGGCCTATAGTAGGATATTGGTGAGTCAAAGTATGAATTACTTCCTAGATTGTACTGAGTTCAGTTATTTTGATCGACTTTTTAGTACTTAAGAACACATTTAATATGATTATTGGAAGTTGAAGGTGTATTTTAACACATTGTAACCATGCAAGTTGAAAGTAAATTTCCTCAAGCTTTGTGCCTAGTTCAAATGAAATATAAATAGACAATCTGCCTTTTGCTCGACCGAAGGTGGATGTACCAGTTGCGATGGTGTAATATTCTTGGTAACCAATAATCGTTTCATTATCCATTTTCCATGTTTCTTAGAACATAAGAATTTTAAAATTCTGTAAGAAGTTTATTATTTCTTGGACTTGTAGTAATCTTGAGAGGCCATGTATATTCCAAGAACAAAAGATTATTGACTTTTGCTGTTTATCCAGGCTTTTTAACTTTCAATTACGCGCTATAGGTGTTCTTTTAGTGAGAATAGTCTGTAGTCAAGCCCAATCCCCATCTATACTTGGCATCTTCTGTATTGATTTGCATGTATGAAACCCTGGAATACCGCTTGTAATAGTAAATGTAAATGTAAATGTAAATTGATACTTGTATAGCGCACTACTCACCCGCAAGGGTCTCAAGGCGCTTGTACGAATACCGCTGTGGAACCCATCCTGGCTTTCCCGTGAGGCGTCCACTCCTGGGCACCCCCAAGGTGGAGGCCAGGCATCCTTAGCGATAGTGAAACCTGGTATTGATGTTAGATTGATGCAGGAAAATAGGATCTGCTTTCATGGTCACCCCCACTTTTTGCTAGTGCCATTATATTTTTCTGACTAGTCTGACTGGGATCCTGCTAATCAGGACCCCAGTCTCTGTGCTTCTTCCCTAAATTGGATATGGTGGGTACTTAGGTACTGTCCAATACTGGCCCCAGGGCCTAAAGGGTAGAGAGGCACTTCCACAACGGATGTGGGAATGGATACGTCCTCCCCAACAGTAACCAAAGCAAAATAAGTATTGAACCCAATCAAAGTACCAGAAAACAATCATACGGTGGTGGTCTAATTTTCTTCTTCAAGATCCAATGGTTTGCTACTACCATTAATGGGAGCACAACCTCTCTGTTAAATTCCCCTCACACACTCTAATAGTGTCATGCTTCATCATAGGGGCACCCTGGCTCCTAAAGACCAGGTTGGGCTCAACCGTTTTTCAGGGAGCTTTTGTGAGAAGAAGGCAGGAGGTTATAACGATTAAAAAACCACTATCACTTCCAGGTATCCCTTTAATATGGAGAGGTAGTGGTTATTAAAAACAAGAACAAGGGTGTCTGTAGGATTCAATGGTCCTATGACCATATGCATGCCAACATGTTTCAGCCACTGTAAGGCCCTAAGGGTCCAAGGCTTTCATCAGGGCACAGGTGAATTTGATATACCTCGCTACAATATAAAATCAGAACTATAATGTGAACAATATTGAAATTATCAAGAGAACATCTATGGGATATACTTATCCTAATTTGTACCTTCGCAGAACATGGTGTCCAACCTAAACTAAGAGATAAAAATACAATGTATCTTACTCATTATTTTACTCAGTAAGTCAAATTTAGTGCCACTGTATTATAATTTTGAAAGTAAAGCGCAAATGTTACAAAAGCGCATTGCGTATTCATAATAAAGAAGGTATCACTAGCCGTAATGTGCAGCAATATTATAGTGCATCAAATCATTCATCTCAACCTCATATGTATATCTAACCCACTCTCTGGGTCACATGTGGGGAAAACAACGATAACTCCATATAAGTGTGTATGATTCTTCAGGATGCATACATCAGGATACCCACGTAAAACATCCAGAGATCCGGATTCACAGGGACACACTCTTACTGAAAGTACCAGAAAGTGCGCTTATATATGTTTTTAAGTGCAGCCCCGTGTATAAGCATATTTAATCCCAGGTGTGTACCAGAACACGGAGGACTGCACGCTTCTTGTGGGGACTGGAAAGAAAGGGCCGGTCTTGTAGTAAAACACTACAAGACAAAAATTATAACACAATGAGCACCAGCATACAGATGTATCAGCAGTACGTGGAGTGATAGAGATCAAGAAGTACTCCACATCACTCGAAAAGTAGTGCATACAACCATCCTGGCATTCGCAAACTTATGTCATCAAAGATCCGGTCCCCCTTCGCCACCTAGTTGGATCTGTTACTGCTATTACGTTTACTCATAAATATATGCCGCTCCCTCACATAGGTCTTTCGGTTGAACAGTGCAACATAGAATGCTGGGAAATACATTATACCTATTAATTACGAGAACACTGTCAGCAAGCCTAGTATGAAATCCTCATCTCAAACATGATGTTTGCGGGGAGAATGATACTGCCCCCTCTCATTTATAACCCAGATTTTTAATTGCAGGAGAATCTCCCAGTATAGGGAGGGTCCTCTGGTAGAGCGGTCTCAGGGCATTTTTATGACCTTCCCAACAGGCCCCACGGAATGGAATCGTTTAGGCCATTTTCATATGTTTTAAGTGAATATATCCATCTCTGTTCTTTCATCAAGAGTCTTCTAGAAAGGTTAAAACCACCCTTCATCCTTTCAATGACTGTCCATAGTAAATCATTGTCTGTATGCTGATGTTCAAGATAATGTGCAGTCAATCTTATGGCATTGATTTCCTTGTGGATCATACTTCGATGTTCCCCAATCCAAATCTTGACCTTTCTTGTAGTCATCCCAATGTATTTCTCTCCACAGTGATAAGTAATCATGTATATACAGTTCTTTGTGTTACAATTCGAATGATCATGCTGTTCCTAAAGTCGTGGGAGACCCAAATCAATGTGGGATGTGTGGGCCGGGAACTTACAGGTTGTACAGATTCCGCACGGAAAATGACCTTTCATGCAAGATGTGTTCCATAGTGTCATCTGATTCTCTGATTTCTGTTGGTGCATCTCAGTATGTTCCAGAGAATTCCTGAGGTTCTTATTCTTTTAGTAAGGAAAACATAGGTTTTGTGAAGGCCAGCTTATTCAATATTAAAATGTTCCACTTTTGGTTTATGATTTTCTTAATTTGGTTAGAAGATTCATTAAAAGTGGTAAATCAGATCAGGGCCTCTGTCCCCTGTCTCTGATGATATTCCAGTAGGGGGGCCCTTGGTGTATTCCGGGATCTCTTCTGGGCCTGTTCAATTACCCTTCTGGGATAGAGTCTTTATTCTAGTTTTTGAGAAATAATTGCAGCCTCAGTCTTATAGGTCTCGAGATCCAAACAGTTCCTACGGACCCATAGGAACTGCCCAACTAGAAGGTTTTCCCTGAGGGCACGTGGATGGGCACTAAAAAGCATGACACTATTAGAGTGTGTGAGGGGAATTTAACAAATAGGTTGTGCTCCCATTAATGGTAGTAGCAAACCATTGTATCTTGTATAAGAAAATTAGGCCACCACCGTATGATTGTTTTCCGGTATTTCGATTGGGGGGATACTTATTTTGCTTTGGGTACTTAGGTACAGCACAGATTGGCTACTGGTTTATCCTTGTAAGTCCCTAGTATATGGTACTAAGGTATCCAGGGCGTAGGTACACCAAGGGTCCACCATGGGCTGAAGCATGTATTATGCCACGCATGTGAGACCTCTCAAATTGTGACTACTGGCCTGCCATTGCAGCCTGTGTAAGCTGATGCTAGCACCACTTACGACAGATAACATTTTCCTTATATCTGAGGTCACTGCACTTAAAACCTATAAATCACCCATAAGGCAGGCCTTTCAATCCTGAAGGCAGGGTACTCTGTCATGTGAAGTTGCCACTGCAGGAGCAGGACACCCCTACAATCCACAGAATCCATTCTCCCTCGTTGCAAGTGCATTAGCCATTATGATACATCGAGTGGCCATGCTTCATTACGTGATGGCTAACTCTAAACTGGCTGTAACAAACCCTATCGTGTTTGGCATCAAACATGTTGAAATCATACCCCAAAAAACATGGGTGTCCGCGGGGGGGGGCAAGGAGGGGCGCCTGCCCTCCCCTGGATCTCTGGTCCGGTGCGGACCGTACTGTTGAAGCCATCCGAAATGTTGGTTATGTTTGGACTGGCACTTTACATGGCCATATAACAACATTAAGTGCCCTTTAGATGACACAACTTGTGCACTTGATTGCTAGACTACTCCATCTGATACCCCGGAGCTCAGGGTGGCACTTCACTGGTATTCTATGCAATTGAACAGATTTATGGTGACTGCCACCAGGCATTTAATGGCACGTGTGCACTGGTAGTCTGAATTTGAAGGTTATTTTATTGCGGTGTATACAATGGACCACTCTGACGTCACTGCCAAAGATAGCTCTTGAGTCAGCCCCATCGGAGAGTTTTGTAAAGCGCAGTGGAGAAAGCTCATGTCGCACAGGCCCTGTTTAGGGTCACTCCCTGCTCGCTTGGATGGAAACACAGCTATCCCAGGTGAATCCTTGTTGTTTGAAACAACACAGCCGAATTATCAGTGAAAAATAAACTTGTCCATTTGAAAATAAAAAATGTACAGGTGAACTCGGAACAACCCAAAGTGAGTAGAGTGCTTAGAACATTTCTAGAAATTGGCTTGCTCGTTTGTACGTAGTTTGTTTTTTAGGCGAACCTTTCTAGAAGATAGATAGGCTAAGGTGGAAGTGAACAGAGACAAATGGGAACCGAGCCCCATTACTTTAATGTTTATCTTAAAAAATTGCCAGTACATTTTACAGCCACTCACACAGCTCCTTCGTGGATTTGCAGTAAAAGCACCCTTTTTCTATTTCTACAGTCGTACTCTCTACTCCAGGCACCTGTTCGTTTCTATTGTGCTTACTCAGCCTAACTCTCGCAGCTGACCAATGTGGTGTTCTGGAGTCTGCGAGGGGAAATCTGCCAGGGCACTTCGACCTTCTTTCCGAGATCGGTAAATGAACGGACATAAAATGTGACATAGTCGCATCTGTTATGTACACCGCTTAGAAACTGCAGAAGTGAAGTATGCAGCGCTACATACATAAAGAAGTGTAGAAGCATCTGAACTGGACTCCGTCTCGACTCCACCGGTAGCACGGCCATTAATCTTTTGTTATATTTCAACCACTCCTTTAGGTTGAGCCTACCAAACAGTGCAGTTGCAAAAGACATATTTTGGACTTACCAAGAAAACACAGGTGCTTGCAGCTGGCCCTACTGCTTACCATTAGTTGACTATACTGTCAATTGGCTACTTCTTATTCAATGGCTTTTCATGCCCCAGCTTGTCAACACTGTGTTTGTCAAACAGGGGGAGACGTTAACATTTTGCCCCCCCGGATAAATTTCTGCGGACGCCCATGAAAATAAACGATGTTGGATGTATGATTCCATGCACTGTAAATCTTCTCAGGGAGGTCCTCAGTGCTCCCGGTACCAGTCTTCTAGACTCGAACAGAAAACTATGGCTGCTGCTAACCAGAGACAAAATTCTGCCCTCAGCTGCTGAGTCAAGCTCTAGCGGGGGATGGCAGGACCACAGGTTTCCTGCCACAGTGAGGTGTGACCACCTCCCAGACAAGACTTAGTCGATTGGGACAGGATGGTGGCGCTTGCCAGCACCACTAGACTGCTTTAAAGGGCACATTTTGGTGCCCTCCTTGCATATTCCAGTTGGTAATAGTTCAGTGAGCTGTTGGCTCCAGGTCTGGTGTGAAACTGGACGAAGGGCATGGGAGTATCCTCCCTACTATCCAGCCCCTCCTGTGGGAGGGACCCCTGAACCGTCCCAACCCTTCCCTTAGGGTACTTAAGAGCTTACCTATGGGTGGTTCCTTAGATTCGTCGTGGGACAAGATTCAGAACTGAAACCACTTCATCTTGAACCGTCTGTGCACTTTGGACTTCTTTGGACTTTGCTTTGGGAACCGAGACTGCAACTGGGTAGACAGGTTCTTCACAATGCCTGTGGACATCTAAGACACCCGAAGGAATCCCCCTTGAATTGAAGGAGTCACTTCCCTGTATCTGTAGGCACCGCAACAAAGCTGACCAGTCTGCTAATTCTAACCTTCTATGGACTCCGAAAGGTTCAGAAACACAGATGGTGTTCACTGGGTGGTTCTGCAACTTACTCGAAGCCTGCACTGACTTCAGAGCAAGTTTGAAACCAGGATCCCTCATCAGAACCGCTGGAGCAGTACCCCTGTGCACTGCGTTGACTTCCGATGGCAAGGCTTGTTGACTCTCTTCACCAGAGATCTTTGGGCTCTAAAGATCTCCAGCCTCAAGCATCTCTTGCAACCAAGATCTTCGCCTGTACCACTTCCTCTGCACCGTGGGACTTCACCATTTGGTAAGCTGCTCGAGGTCCTCTTGCGACTCATGTGCTTTCGGCCGGTGGGTCCTCTTGAGGGTTTTCTTTGACTCCAGTGGGATCCTCTGCCTGTTTGGGGCCTGTTATGACTTACCTGGGTGATGTGATTTACTTGGACCTTGCTGGTCCTGAAACTGCACCTAGTTTGTATACTACATTGGTTGCCATTGCCAAGGCTTGTTGGTGCTCCGGACGGACACTGACCCCCCCCCCCCCTTCCCCTGGCTCTTGTCAACTGAAATAGGACAGCTCGTGAATGGCTCCTGGTCTTCCACAGCGTCACCTGGTCCACATAGCTGCTGCTCTAAGGGCACTGCCAACTCTCCTGCATCTCTTATATCAGTGGGCATTCGTCTTCCGTGCCACCGAGTCACTCCTGAGTGGCATAGACTCTGTCCCCTCTACTTGCAGGTACTTCTCATCTTGAATCCACCTTTGGGTTCCACCGGACTCATTCCCCTTCTTCGCCAGCGGCATTGTCACTGAAATCCTCCATTGTGCTCTATGGTGGTTTTCAACATCACTTCGGACCTATGCACCCGGCTTTCCTGGTGTAGGCATCTTGCTTCCCGGGGTATCCATGGGTGGGGCGACTCTCCAACCTTCCATCTTCCATGGGGTTTCTTCAGGGCCCTCTGGGAAGGGTCCTTCATCTTAAAAACTGCAACCGCGACTTACCCATTGAATTGTATTGAGCACGCGGACGTGTTCCCACTCTGCTCACAACCTCCTTTGGGTTCCTGGGAAATTACCTTGGGCGGTTCCTTCAGTCCCCGGGTCTTCTATGTCTTCTGGGTCCAGTCTCGACTTAGGTCGTGGTTCGTATTCCTTTTTCATAGTTTATGGTTTGGTCTCCCCCTGGAGACCACTGTGTATTTGTGCTACTTACGTGTTCTATTACTAAAGTATTGTATGTATCATGATTATATCTCCGGTTAGGAGATATTGCACTGTGTTAGTGAGTGTTTGAGAAGCTGACTTGGTATAAGGTGCACACTTATGTAAGTGGGCACCTTGCACCAATCCAGACAACCCTTATGGTGATTTTAGTGGTCTACCTTTGGACAACCTTTGAAAGCTCTCTAAGTGGTAACTGTGGAGAGCAGCCATCAGGCTTAGTCCAAAAGGAGTGTAAAGCAGCTTGTTTTACCAGAACATACTTTATTGATATACATTAAGTGAAAAAGAACCACACAGTGTATTTATAAAAATAGGTATTTATAATATAACACTCACTAACACATACAGGTATCTCCTAGCTGGAGATACACACAATGCACACAATACTTTTCAATAATCGACTCAAGTCAAGACTATACCCAGAATACGTAGAAGTGTCAGGGACCCAAGGAACCACCCATGGTAAGTAACCAGGAGGTCCTGTTCAGAGGGTGAACACAACTGCAGGATCAATGCAAGTCAATGGGTAAGCCATGGTTTCAATTATGAAGAAGGACTCTGCCCAGTGGACCCTGAAGAAACCTGTGGAAGACAAAAGGTTGGAGAGCCACCTCACCTGTAGATACCTAAGGAACCAGGATACGTGCCCCAGGGGAGCCTGGTGCTTAGTTGTGAAGTGGCGTCGCAAACTGCAATCAAACCCAATGGAGGACTTCAGGAAGATACCTCTGCTGGAGAAGGAGAAGTGTCTGGTGGAAGCCAAAGGTGGATTCAAATTGAGAAGTACCTGAAAGCAGAGAGGGCAGAGTCTATGCCACTTGGAATTGACCAGGAGGCAAGGAAGACGAACACACACCAATGTCGGGTGCTGCAGGAGAGTTGACGGTGACCTTAAAGCTGCAGCTGTGAGGATGAGGCAATGCTGTGGATGACCAGGAGCCATTCATGAGCTGTCCCACGCCGGATGTCGAGAGTTGAGCGGTCGGTGTCCATCGGGAGCACCAACAAGCCTTGGCAGCTGCCAACAATGTGGAAAGCAAAGAAGGTGGAATGTAGGGACCATCAAGGTCCTGGTGACTCAGCATGAGAAGGGGAGTCAAGGCAGGCCTCAAGCAATCAGAGGAGCCCAAAGAATTCAAAAAATACCCTCAAGTGGACCCACAGGCCAGAGGCACTGTAGTTGCAAGAGGACCTCAAGCAGCTCACCAAAGAAGCAGGCCCACAATGCCATTGTTCTGATGAAGATGAAGAACCTGATCACTGGAGATGCTTGAGGTTGGGGCTACTTGGAGCCTGAAGATCTTGGTGGAAGGAAGACAACAAGCCTTTGCAACTGCAAGTCGACGTGGTGCACAAGGGTTCGATTCCTGCGACTCCAACGAGGTATATTGGCCTCCAACATGGTGAGAGGACAGGTCAGGCCTTGAGGGAAGTGAAAAACCACCACCTGTGTTGCTGAGCCTTCCGGAGTCTGTGGGAGCCAAGGATCAGCAGACCAGTCAGCTTAGTTGAGGTACCTGCAAATGCATGAAAGTGACTCATTCACTTCAAGGGAGGTTCCTTCAGGTGTCTTTGGATGCCCACAGGCCTTGGAAGGTTCCTGTATGGTGCACAGGCATGGAAGTTGAAGCAGACAATCTGGGCAAAGAGATCAGGAGCAGCAGGGGTCTTCCCTATTGCAGCATTGATGCCCAGAGCAAAGTCCAGCCAAGTGCAGAGTGCCCAGACGGTTGAAGAAGAAGTGGTGTCTGAAATTAATCTTGCCACACAACAAATCTGGCGACCCACACTCAGGTAAGCCCTTAAGTACCCTAAGGAAAGGGTTGGGACAATTCGGGGTCCCTCCCTAAGGAGGGGTTGGACCAGGGGGAGGGTACTCCCCTGTCCTTTGTCCAGTTTCACCCCAGAGTGGGAGCCAACGGCTCCCTGAACTGGTTTGGGCTGGACTATGCATGGAGGGCACCAAGTGTGCCCTGCACGCAGACTATGCAGTGCTGGCAAGCATCCCCACTCTGCCCCAATAAACTAAACCCAGTCTGGGAGGTGGTCACACTGGCTTCCCCTGATCGAGCTTGGCTCAGCAGCAGGAGGGCAGAATCGTGTCTCTGGTTGGCAGCAGCCATGTTGTGCTTTCCGGGTCTAGAAGACTGGTACCGGGAGCACTGAGGACCTAAAGGATGGCCTTTACAGTGCTTGGAATCAACATGCTACAGACAACTTTAGAGCTCTAACTTGATTTGGTTACATGGTGGACAACTATACTCACATTGTCATTATACCTAGGACTAAAAGGTCCTCTGTTTACATTTAAAGAGAGTGCTGAAAAACGGTTCCTAATATGCTTTTGTCTCTAACACGTTAGTTTTCTAATTTGCAATTGGCACCTTCAGGTAGTAAGGTGGCTGAATGCATATAGCACTTTGTTTGAAATTATATCTTTTCACACAGTGTTGGGCAATATTATATTTGACATTGTTTGTTGTGCAGAAAAATTCCCTTGGGGAACCACTACTACCTTTTTTGTGAAATTATAGTGCTTGGAATCATACCACTCACATTGCTTACGGCGTGGGGGTATGATTCCAACATGTTTGATATCAAACACGACAGGGTTTGTTATGGCCAGTTTCAATATGGTCATCACGTAATGGCGCAGTGCCCCTCTATATGTCATATGGCTGTCTCACTTACAACCCGGGAAAATGGGCTCCATGGGCTGTAAGGGGTGTCCTGCTCATGCAGGGGCACCCTTACACTTAGAACCAAGCACCTTGCCTTCATGATTGTAAGTCCTGCTGTAAGGGTGACTTATAGTTTTTAAGTGCAGTGACCTTAGATATAGGTAAACCTATATCTTTTGTAAGTGGTGTTAGCACCAACTTACACAGGCTGCAATGGCAGGCCTGTAGTTGCAAATTGAGTGGTCTCCCTTGGGTGGCATAATACATGCTTCAGTCCACGAGGGACACCTGGTGTACCTATGCCCTGGGTACCTTCGTGCCATATACTAGGGACTGATAAGGTTGCACCAGTGTCCAATCTGTGAGGTACCTAAGTACTTACCATATTAAATTTAGGGCAAAAAGCACAGAGACGGGGTCCTGATTAGCAGGATCCCAGTCAGACTAGTCAGAAACCATCACAGCACCAGGCAAAAAGTGGGGGTAACCATGCAGAAGGATCCTACCTTCCTACAGAGTGTTTATAATAAATACATATTTTTATTAGTATACTGTGTGGTTCTTTTTCACTTAGCCTACACTGTATGGTTAGTACTTGTACAACAAGCTGCTTTACACTCCTTCTGGACTGAGCCTGAGGGCTGCTCTCCACAGCTACCACTTAGAGAGCTTTCTAAGGTTGTCTAAGATCACTAAATTCACCATAAGGGTTGGCTGGATTAGTGCAGGGTGCTACACTTACAACCATAAGTGAGCACCATATACTAAGCCAGTCTCCTACAACTGAATAATGGTCCAATAACTCCTTTTAGGACATTAACTTGCCCTCCATAATTTCAGGGTGGTATATCATTTACCTGAGCATTCTTTTTTGCCACTGGCATTAGGATCAATAGAATTGGATAGTTGCTATCTGTACATTTCCTGATCTCAATACCTCATTCTTTGAAAAGGGACATAGTTTCCATGATTTTATTAACTGTCTCCTCGTTTTGCCAAATGGTACACTGTTATTTCTCAAGGTGAGATCATCTTTCAATGGAACAGAGTCTAAGGCATCAGTTGTTAGATAGTTAAAAGCTGGGATAGCTGTTAGCAGTATTAATATGTTACTCTGGTTTAGAATATCATGCATACCCCTTGAGTTGTATTGTGGGATAAACCAGTGTTTTGTGGAAGTGGATGGGCACTTATCCTGAGTTTTCGATGAGATTTTCGTATTGAGCGGATTATGATTTGTTATTCAGCATTGTGTCCCAGGTCGCCTTGGACAACCTCCAGCTTGGTATGGAATGACCTGTCGGCCTGGTTTGCTCTGGGATAAAATTGCAGTTGTTGGAAACGTTTTGCTGATGAAGTGGAAGGAGGCAGCATTGGGCATGATGATTTAAACTGCTGGAGATGTAAGGTTTGCCAACCCCTATCCCATCCAATCCTGGGGACATGCGTGTCTCTACTGTCTTGACATTACCCTTGTATGTTCTTTACATCTTGGTGATAACAATTTGCATTGATTTTACAATGATTTTTTTCTTTTGGTTGGCTGTCCCTGCTTGTCCTCCAAGATAATAGACGAGACTTGGTCAATTTGATTCCCAGTCAAGTCAAGTCCAGTCATTCTCCAGTCGACTCTTTATCTACTATTTTTCCCCAGTCAGAAGATTTTATGGTAGGTTTGAAAATTGGGTAACTTTCTTTTGGTCTTTCAATCATACTTGACGTGGCCTAGCTTTTTATTTTGTTTATTTTTTGCGTGCTTTTCTTTGCTTTTTCCTTGCTCTTTTGGTTAGAACTGTTGTTTTTCAGGTAGAAAACATGTTTGAGGGATTTACTGCTTGGTTGACACCACCATCTTGGACTGGTAATATTTGAGTGACATAAAACTCCTGCAAAGAGAAAGCTCTACGTTCAGCTGTAGGAGTTTTGTCATTTCCAGCGTGCAAAGTGGGGTATGATGTTATTTACTCCTCGCCCTTTTTACCTTAAGTCATATTAAGATGTGGGTTTTCTTTGCATAAACCAGGCATTTCATGTTCTTCAGTAATTGAGTGACTAAATATTTGGGCTCCCTATTTTGTTGTTCAGACATATGCTTAACCTCATCAACTAGAAACCTTACTAAACTTGGAAGTTGTGTTATTTTATCTATAATATAAGCACAAGTGCAGGTAATCATTTGGTTATCTCTTTCAACTTGTGCCTTTACGACTAGATTTGTCAGGTTGAGTAATTTTGAATTAATCCCAGCTACTTATATGGCAAGAGTGTTAATCATCTCCACCTGTATATTCAATTTATCTGAGTAATAATTGAGGGCCATAGTTATCTCATCCATAGTGTTTAGCATACTATCCCAAATTCAGGTTTGAAAATATTTACGATCTTCTGAAGAGCTTGCCTCTGTAACGAAGTATTGATCAAATTTCACCAGTAGAAAAAAGGCACCTGACTTTAATGAATTAATCATGAAATCTGAGGTTTCTGCTTCACCTTGTTCCTGCAGTGTAGATATAGTTGCAATAATTTTTTTTCTCAGGGTCATAATTATTACGTCCAGATCAGATCTTCCTATAACTGGGATTGCGCTGAAAGGGTTGATTTCTCGTCTATCCTTTTATTCGTTAGGACCGAATTTTGTAGAGATTTTTTTATATAGAGGATTTATACAGTGCTGTGGTTTAAATGGCCATTTGGGGAAGTTTGGAGACATCGATTGGCCTGTGCTAGATTCGGTAGCAGATGTTAAATCAATCAGTGGGTACCTTTAATTTAGACCATTGTCTAGATCAATAGTATCATTATAGGTCCCGATATTATTATCTATAGATTCTCCCTCATTGTATTCAACAGTTGATAGAACCGTCATTGGTGGGTTAGATACTTTTGCTGATCCTTTCAGATATTTCAATGCTTCTCCCACACTAGATACCCTATTTGGTTGAGCCACTGATGTTAAGTAGAAAGGAGAATGCACTTGTGCTTTTACAAATATTGGCGCAGGACTTACATTAATTTAATTGAATATTGTTGTAGTTTTAGTCAAGTTGGCTTTTATAACCGGTTCCTTCTAACTCTTTGCGGAGAATTTAAAGTAGTCTGCGATGGTTTGTTGTGAGTTGTCCATGGTATGATGATTTAAAGAGCCCTCTGCAGAATGAGAGTGAGAATTCAAAGATGTTTTCCTAGTAGTTGCCCCTTAAACTAGGGGTAGATTCAGATCGATGTGTGCAGCCTCTAGCACCATTTTAGATTTCTTTTGCTTCTTTTTTTCATTGTTTAGGTTATTAGTGCTTTTTTTTTGCCCAACGCAAATGGCCAGATCTCATAATTGTATTGAGGTAATCCTCATCTCCAAAACGGAGGGTAGCGATGATGGGATGGGAGTATATGGTAGAATATATGGTAGAATATTTGAAGATACATTGCAATAATACTGCTTCAAGGCACATTTGTTTGAATCAGGCCACCTCTGCAACTAGTTCTTGGAGGCTTTTAGCACCTACAAATTTCTGGTATTTTATTGCCAGTTTCTATATGGATCTTATGGCACTGTGGGCGTAAGTGAGCATAGAATTTAGTAGGGATTTAATAGGTCATTCTGTGAATGCCCAGTACCAGTTCAAACAAACCAGCGAGCCTGAAGACAGTGAGGCCCCAAACTCTCACCACTCCTCACCAGGCACTACCTCCAAGACTCCAGGGGTCCGCGATGTAGTAGAATGCGGCGGGGTGCAGGGTGACGTGGAACCTTCACAGTGCTGCACAATATAGCAGAGCTCTCTATGGCGTTCACAGTGCCGTACTCCACAAGGTGCTTGATGCGCACCAAGACGCACCAGGACGAAAGACCAGGACAAGGGCAAAGGGCAGCTGACGAGGGGGGCACACCAGGAGGTACCATGAGCCTCACCTGGTTCTAACCTGGCCGCATCCGTGGCAGCCTGAGGTACACACTCTGTGGCCGCTGGCTACGGCAGCTTGCCACATGCTGCACACGTTGGACTTGGCGGGGTCGGGCAAAGATGGGTTACAGGTGAGCTGCAGTCCCCATGGGAGAACCTGGACTAACCCCGGAGTGGAGATTTTTCTCCTTTAGTTTTTCCTTTGGGGGCTCCAGGGTCCCGGGGCTCTGGGGTCTGGAGGTCTGCGCTTGTCCGCTCTGTGGCATCAGACATCGGGCATCAGATCACCTATGGCTTCCTTGCAACAGCTTCACAGGTCTGGCCATAGATACATTGATGACCCAGGTGGAATCGTGGCTCCGCCTTCCTCGCTCAATGTTGGGTCGTATTACAATTATAAAAATGGTGGTCCTTCCCCATTTTTTATATCTTTTTTTCACCATACCCATCCCACTTACTAATTCCTTCTTTGCTTCACTGAGTGAGGAGTTTACTATTGAGACTCACTTGGGCTGGTCAGTGCCCTCGGATTGGCTGGGACACATTTGTACTCCTGTATGAGCCTGGTGGGTTTGGCGTTCCACACTTCCACTTATATTATCTGGGAGCACAGTGTCAATTCACCCGCTATTGGTACCGTGCAGATGCATGCCTCCCCTATTCTAAAACTGAAATAGATCAGGCTGCCCTGATGCCCCTAAGCTCAATACTCCCTGCAGGGCTCCCCCTGGACCCCAAGGATATCCAAACTCTCTCCACCACCAGCTGGGTTTGGAGGAAAAGTATTTGTTTATTGAGGGGGGTGGTTTCTTTATTCCCTGGCACTGACTTTGGCAGGCAACCATTGGCTCCCCATAACTCAGGAGAACCTGGTCCAGTGTACATTGACAAAAGACACCTTGCACACTTACAGTGACCTCATCCCAGATGGTTACGTTCTTTCACAAGCGAGCCCTTTGAGCCCTAGTCCCATCATATCCATTGGCCCTGCAGGAGTTATCGGTGTCCTCTATGATATATTGTTTTATTGTACACACTGTAATACTCGCAATACTCGGGGTTGCTGTTTGATTTGTTTATGTCATGAAAAAAAATAATAAATAAAGTTTACATAAAAAAATAGATTTGATTTGTCTGGCCTGTATTGTTTGCTGATTACTGTGGGAATCCACTTAGAGAACCATGTGGTAGTTACAGAAGCGGCACTGCAACGAAGCGAAGATGGCAGCCGGTGTCAGTGGCAAAACGTTAGCTCCTCTCCATACCGGAGCTGGCCTGCTGAGCAGTGCAGCTCCAGAGAGACTTTTTGGGCTCCAGGGCACTGGTCAAGGGTGGAGCCAGGGCTCGAGTCGGGGTACCACGCGGGTGGACGGCGTCCCCCCACTTATTTTACCGGGAGCTCGATAACTGTAGCAAACGGAGCCAGACATTCACTCTTTGACCTCTCTGGGGCGAGATCGGTGCCCATACGGAACGCTGCTCACTAACTGGCTTCTCTGATGCAATCGCGGATATTCTGCAAAGAACTAGGTGGAAGCAGCCTTTCAGGATAATGGCCCCTAAAGGCGCTAGGGCTCTGAAGAGTTATACTGGAGGAATATTTGGCGATGATACCTGAAACAGCACAGAGCAGGGAAGCCTGTTGGGGAACACCCACAGCAAGGGCAAAGAGTATTGAAGTGGAATCTGCCCACCTATGGAGGATCAACACTGACAAAGGTGGCTGCCACCAAGGTAGGCAGCACGCCAAGGTCATTGAGCAGAGTATCAAGCTCTGTTGGAGATAGACTCACTATTACTGATTTATTAAAGGCTACGCTGTGGGAGAAAGGGCATCTGGTGGCAGAGACTGTAAAAGCAGACAACTAGAGGGGCTTGGGGAGATATAGGGGCTTATTTACAAGCCCCTTGCACTGCAGGTACACCACTTTTTCCCATTTTAAAAGTGATGCACCGGTGGCACAAGCGTCCTTTAAATAGGCACCATAGTCTTGTAATAGTATTCACCTGGAGGAGTTCATACACTCAGGGAAGGGCTTCTCAACATGGCACTCCACAGTGGTGTGTTCCTTAACTGGGGGTTGTGTAGTAGCAGAGGCAGGAAAGAGCCGGCCTCTTCCTTCAGCGATGGCTCTGAGTTTAACCCCTCCAGGAGTCTAGAGGGAAAAGGGTCTAGGGTCGTGGCAGCTCCACTTGCAATGGACAATGTTTTAAGGGAGAAATATGGACGATTCTGTGGGAGGTGGCAAAACTGTTACCGATATGGTGAGTTCCACTAAGGACACTGTTGAAAATGTGTTTGCCCTGCCTCCGTCTGCAAATGATTTATTGTTACCTTTGCCATCCAGGGAGAAGGCCACTCCAGCACACCCTAGAGGTATAAAAGTTGGGACAAAAACTGAGGCACAGGGACGCTCAAAGGCACTAGGTATAACCTTGCAGTCATCAATCAGGAGAAAGAGGACCCCCCAGGAAGTGGAGTACTGGTGGCACAACACACCTGACAGTCTAAAATTGGCAATGAGAGCTACAGGAAGGATGACGCAAGTATGTACAAAAAAAGGCACTGACATAGAGGCTACTGAGTGCTTTTCCTCATTATCAGAGGAGTCGGAGAACTAAAGCAATGAATCAGATAAATCAGATAAGGGCTCTCAAAGCTGCTCACCTAGCAAAATGAGTGATACAGCTCAGGAAAGGGTGGACACATGGTCTACTGTCCAGAAGCACCCTTGGTTCTGGCAAGGGAAGTAGACGGCCTGTTATGGCCGTCTACTTCCCTTGACCCCAACACAATCTCAGGTAGTCACCTAGCTTTTCACCTATATTCTCCCCTACCATTACACTACATGACAGTTCTTGGGACTGACCTTTTACCCAGTTACGGTACTGCTTACAGGACGTAGGGTTTTTCCTGAAAACTAGCCTCATCCATTATGCATGAGGATTCTTGGAAACTCAGCAGGACTACCATCTCCTGCATAATAACTATGTATAAGGGTCATTCCTTTTGTCATCCTATGTCTGACATGACACTGCAAGGTAGAACCGCTGAGGGTACCACTTTGGGTATACAAACACCATATCTTGCTGAGGTAGACAGAGGAGAAAAGGACTTCCATGCTGACACACTGACGCGAGACACTGAGGTTCCTGCACGCAGACACTCCAGCTCGCAGTGGTCTGTCATCCCTTGCGGGGTGTCCATCTCGAGACCAATACGGTGTTCCACAGTCTCTCACTTCAGGTAATGGGGTTAACTTCATCCTAGAGGGATTCTTGGCTTTACACTCCTATACATGCTGGGTCCACTTAGGTACTTCTAGTTAGGGTCACATTGTAGGAGTACGCATTCTACTGTCATGAAACCTTGCCTGTATTCATTGTTTTAGCACGATGGTAGAAATCTACCATACTTTTACTCTGTTAGTGCTTATAATCATTTATATCTGTTACTGTCTGGTTGTTGTTTCAGCACATCTATTTTACACTAGAATGACGCTGGTTCAATAAATGCTTATTTTAAAAGTCCCCGTTTATTCTGTGTATCTCTCGGAGACAAAGTGGGCATGAGTGACTGAGCAAAAAGTATCATACTGTTTCCATGATTCTGACTTGCCATGTTCGATAGTTGACAAGAACTATTCTCTCCTTGGTAAGAGGGGTTTCTAGTGGCACTGTGAGCTAACATACTCGGTACGGATGTCTAGCATCAGGGTGGACGCCAATCCTACAGTGTATGTTGTCTAAAAGTGCAGATCTTATATAGGTTTATAGGAACTACATGACAGGCCAGGTACCAGAGGTTTGAAATGGGACTAGGCTACCACTTAACGAGCCTTTGAAAGAGTTTCCAGTATTGAGAATAGCATAGAGCCACTACAGTCTAGAGCAAGCTAATCACCTATCCTTTAAGTCATCGATCGTGGCATTATATCACACCGGGAAGAGACACGCTCAGATAACAGGAAGGCACGTGCTGCAACTGGAAAGCTTTAGTGAGCTGTAAGGAGAATCTAAGAAACCTGTTCAGAGATTGCAAAAAGAATATTAGTAGTGGTGAGTTGGGCAACAACTTTGGGAACTGAGCTCAGGACAATAAAGGATCAATCGGCAGCACACAAGGCACAACTAATGGACACACCAGGAAATTAGAGGATTTTGAAAATAGGCAGTGCTGAAACAATTTAGAAATCTTAAGGGTAGAAGATGGCGCAGAGGATAGCAATGCCATAATATTTGAATTTAAGCTATTCCAGAGTGTGTTCTCTGAGTTGGGAGGGTGGAATTGGGACCATGAGGGCCCATAAGTTCCCCTTTATGATACAACGTACTGCTTCAGCCACTCTGAAACATAGGGCAATTTTGGATTTCTTTGGCAATTTCCTCCTAAGACAATCAATCAATCAAGGGTTGGTAAAGTCCAACTACTCACCCGTGAGGGTCTCAAGGCACTGGGAAGCAGAAGAGCCAGGTCTTGCAGTCCTTCCTGAACTGGGGTAGTGTGAGAGATGGTCTGAGTTGGAGGGGTAGGGTGTTCCAGGTCTTGTCAGCGAGGAAGGAGAAGGACTTTCCTCAGTTTTGTGGGACGGTGGTCAGGGCGAGCTGGACGGAGCGGAGGTGTCCTTTGGGTGTGTGGAAGGAGAGGCGGCTGTTCATTTCATTTCATTTTGGACATTTATAAAGCGCTTGGAAGTACGCCCACCGGCGTGTCCCCGCGCTGTGATAAGTGAGAAGCTGAGGTTCCACCCACCCTCCCCGCCGACTACCTGCTAAACAGAATGGTCTTGAGTTTTTTTCTGAAAATCAATTCTGATGGCTCCAAACGCAGGCTTGAAGGAAGAGCATTCCAGTGTTTGGCCGCCAGATGCCTAAAAGATCTACCCCCCATGCGGGCTTTCCTTACTCTTGGTATCGTTAAGAGCCCTGTGCAGGAGGATCGAAGGCTACGTGTGGGTTCATACACGGTCACCAAGTTCCTGAGCAACGCAGGAGCCTTGCCATTCACAATACGATGGCATGTGGAGAGAGTTTTAAATTCAACCCGACTGGCAACTGGAAGCCAGTGAAGTGCGTGGAGCGCGGGTTTGGAGGGGGATCTCCTGGGGAGCCTCAACACCAAACGGGCAGCCGCATTTTGCAGCACCTGAAGTCGCCCGATGGCCCTGCTGGAGGCACCCAGATATAATAGGTTGCCATAATCGATGTTGAGGTATGCTCATCAGGAATTGTGGAGGGCCTTGTAAGTGTGGGTGAGGAGTTTGAAGGTTATTCTTCTGTCTGCCTTGAGAAAGTGGAGTTCGTTAATGTGTTGAGTGATGTGGCTGTGCCGGGGAAGGTCGAGGACCAGACTGG
This sequence comes from Lissotriton vulgaris, assembly GCF_964263255.1. Taxonomy (NCBI): domain Eukaryota; kingdom Metazoa; phylum Chordata; class Amphibia; order Caudata; family Salamandridae; genus Lissotriton; species Lissotriton vulgaris. The sequence goes on from NW_028254183.1 coordinate 478,214, forward strand.
CTGCACAGTTCTTGATATTCTGGGGCTTTCTGGGTTTTTCTGGGTAACGCCGGCGTAGAGTGTGTTGCCGACAGGAGATTTCCGAAAGAAAAAGCCCCAACTCCAAGTACTGTGTAGACGGATATACTTTCTTTATAATGCCTGACTTCTGTCATGTCATTTGACAGTAGAAAGAAGATGGAGATTAAGACAAATGATAAAACCATTTCGGGAGAAAGGGGCAGAAGCCAATTTGATGAATCCTGCAAGGCTCAAGATTATACATGGCAACAGGCCACGAGTATTTACTTCGGATGTCAAGGCAAAGTAATTCTTGGAGAACCTGTGAGAACTGTTATTTAGCTCGGGTATTTACTTATCGAGTGATATGATGCCCGATTACGCAGCCTTAAGCTATGTTAGCAATATCCGAGAGGGGGATTCTGTTTTTTGGATGTTCATTTCTAAGGAGGAAAAGGGCACACAAAACATCTCACAAGACCGCCTGCGGTCTAATGGCTTCACTTGGGAGGAAGGGGAGGAGGGAGTGGGCATAAGGGGATTGGATGAGTTGAAAAGGGGGTGGGAGAGGAGAGAGAGAAGAGAAGGGGTGGGTGGATGGAGAGGTAGGTTGTAAGGAGGAGCAACACAGAGAATATGAGTGTAAAGTCTAGGATGGATAAGCAATGGTCTTTAACTTTTGGCCATGCTAGGGGTCTTGGAGCAGATGTAGAACTTGAGAACAATAAGGAAATGTTGGTACAAAAGAGCAGGCAAGGGACATTTTTCTCTTTTTTTCTTAAATGGCATGGATACGAAAGCTGTGCATAGGCACTGCCAATGTATGTGGGTTAAATGACGAAGCATCTCAGAGCCTTGGGGGTAGATATTGTTTGTCTACAAGATTCACATATAGAGGAGGCGAGAAGGGAAATACTCAAAACCTTGGGCTTTGTACTTCTGGTACACACCATTCATGGGATCATGATGATGGGGGTGGCAATCTTGGCAAGTAAAAAAAATCTGTCAGGTGAAATACAAACTGTCGGACAAAGTGGAGAGATGGGCATTGGTGGATTGTCAAATGGCTGGGATAGGATGCACAATCTGCTCTATCTATGGCTGTAATTTAGACGATCTGACAGTTCTGGAATACTTGGATAGTGAGCTGTCATCATGTCCTACACCACTCATATTATGTGGGAATTTGAATATCCATTTAGATTGCATCCAGGGCACAACAACACTTGGGAGGTATGAGGGCAAGAAACCCCAGGTATTTAGCTCATGAGGAACGATTGTGTGTTTGGACGTGGGATAAGCTGAAGGCACCAGATGCACGCTACTCGTATTTTTCACATCCTCATAACAAGTTATCATGGCTCAATTAGTTCTTAGTCTCCGGCGGGCTACTTAGGAAGATTTCCATTAAAAGATATCCAATAGTGCAGCGGTGCATCGGTAGGAATTGTCTGGGACTCACTGAAAGCGGGAATTGGAGAGAGGCACTTATTTTTCGTTTACACATGTGAATGGCACAGGCTTAGAAACATAATGCATTGTTTAAGGAACTTAGGGACTCATGTAGGTAAATGGTATTTACCGATTCGTAAATACCGAATTTTACCGATTCGGTATTTACAAATCGGTAAATGCTATGTAGGTAAATATTCGGTAGAAATTACCGAATCGTTAAGATTCGGTAATTACCGAATCGGTATATACCGATTCGGTAATTGCCATTGATTCCTATGGGCCTTGAGGCCCATAGGAATCAATGGCAATTACCGAATCGGTAAATACCGATTCGGTAAAATTACCGAATAGTCAAGGGTGGCAGGGTGGCACTTTGACACCCTGTTGCACCCCTGATCAGTGCTTGTGTGCCATGTGACACACATACATGCCCTTAGGGCATGTATGTGTGCCACATGGCACAGGTGTACATGCTCAGATTTGCATATACACAGGTATTCGTTATTTACCACCAACTAATAGTTGGTGGTAATTAATGAATCCTTAAGGCCCTGTGGCACTGTTTACAGTGCCACCTACATCTCAAATTACAGATTCGGTAAATACCGATTCGGTAAATTACTGAATCGGTAAATTTATCAAATCTGTCATTTTTAAGGCCCCTACATCTCAAACTCCAAACACCGGTCGGTAACGGCCGAAATCGGCCATTACCGATCGGTATTTAGCCACCTACACATGGCCCTAAGGGCCATATTATCAAGCAAGAGCGAAACATTATCGCCGCTTTTATCGGCAGGAAACTGCCGCTAAAGCGGTGATAATGGGCTTGATAATATGCCCTTGTGAATTCCCATAGAAGCCCAGGTTAACACCAGAACCTGGTCTTCTTTGGGAATTCACAAGGGCAGATTATCAAGCCCATTATCGCCGCTTTAGCTGCAGTTTCCTGCTGATAAAAGCGGCGATAATGTATTGCCCTTCCTTGATAATATGGCCCTAAGTGAATTGGAAGCACAGCTTGTCAATGCATTAGCAGAAGGACAGGCAGCTCAGTGAGCTCTCCAAAAGATCTCAGTGGTTAAGGCAGCCATTTATAATTTGTACACACATAAGATAGCAGAAACATATCAGGCCCAAAAGGCAGAGATCAACGAATGCAGTGAGAGTGTGGTCAGGCTCCTGGTGCTGAGTACATGACAGAATGAGGTACTTAGCACAATCTGTGCAATAACAGATAAGACACAACAGGTGATCATTATCACGTAGGCAATACTAAGCATTTTCAAGGAATACTATGAAACACTGTATCGGGGTGAGGTGTCTCCCTTTATGGAAGACATTGAACTGTATCTAGATTTAGTCTGCAAAGGAAGGGTTGAGGCTGAGGAACAGGCAGCTCTGGATGGCCCAATAACGCTGGAAGAAATCAAGTTATCACTCTCCTTGTTGGCTAATAGAAAGGTGCAGGGCCAGACAAAATACCGCTGGAATGTTATCAGGTCTTTTCTTGGATACTGGAGGGCGATCTGCTTAATGCTTTCCTTGAAGCCCAGTGAGGTCTTTCAGCCCCACCCTCATGAACAGCGACTAATATTGTGCTATTTAGGAAGAAAAGGAAATGCCCTCTGGATAATCACATTGCTAGATGAAGCTGAGGGACTAGGCCTTGGTTTTGTTATGGCTATTCAGGTACAGTATCACCAACCAACAGCAAGGCTGCAAATATTGGGGAGGGAATCAAGCAAAATTGAGATTATGAGAGGGACAAGGCAGGGTTGCCCGTGTTAACCTCTTTGTTTTGCCCTTTATATAGATCCATTGATAAGAAGGCTGGATGAGAATGTTATAATGAGTCAAATGGTAGTAATAGGAAGTAAAACCAAAACACTGGCATATGCTGATGACATTGCATTAGTAACATCAGATCCTGTAGGGGCTCTAGAGGAGGTGGAGAAAGAGGCTGCAAAGGTTTGGGAAGATCACAGTCTAACTCTTGAATTGTGTTAAGACTCAAATGACTGGAAATAGAAAAATACAGATGGAAGACGTGAATAAAGTTGAGAGTGCAACAAACTTGAGTGTCACCCTAATGGCCAGTGTGGAAAAGATTATGCAGTTGAATTTCTCCCCTTTGTTAAATAAGAGCAAAAAGGATTTTCTAAGGATTAACAATCTACACTTATTCTTAATAGGTTGAAGTAATGTAATTAAAATTATCCTATTGCCTAATGTGTTCTATTTTTTTTAGGAGATACTACTGGAAATTGATCGGTAGGGATTTAACAAGATGGAGGTGATCTGTAGTAGCTTCATGAGGGAATACAAAAAGACCAGGAGATCGCTATCGTTTTTGATGCTTCCCAAGGTGAGAGGAGGCTGGTCAGTGACACATTTTTGATTTTATTATTGGGCAGCACCGTTACAACACATGGGGGCTTTAATCACTGGCAGGGGAACTAAAGAGGCAGGACTTGAGGAATTACCTTCTATGAATTGGTATTGGGAACAGAAGCAAAAGGATTTTTTTAAAGGATCATAGAGCCTAGTTACTTTAAAAAAGTCAAATTTCAGGTTGTTTCATCGGCTTATAAGATCTGGGTTCATTTTAGGGCGAAATTGAAAATAGATCATTATAATTACTATACACTCCCCTGGAGCTCTACAGTTGTTCCAAATATATTTCAGGATGCATTCTGTCTTAACTGGAAAAAAGGCCGGGGTGAAAAGGATGGTGGATCTTTTTACCTTTGATTAAATACAGTCATTTGAGGATCTGGATCTAAAATTTGGGTTGACGAGACAGACTTTTTATAAGTATCAGCAAATAATGTTTTTTTATGTCAAAAATAGCCATGATGCAATGACTATGGAGTGGGTTCCACTATTAGATCAAATGGGACACTCGGTGAGATTAGGCTAATCTATAAAGCTCTGCTGGATCTGCTGCTAGATAATCTCACTAAATAAGAAGACAATTGGAAGAGAAGAGTAGTGGTCAAAAGGATCAATTTTAGGAAATTGCTACAGATGGATCAGAAGGTATTAATAACTGTGTGATTGAAAGCTCAACACTATAAAACACTCTTCAACGTTTACTACACACAGGATAAAATATCTAGCTGGGGGAAAAACAGAACCCACTTGCTGATGCGATTGTCGCGATGCTGTTCTAGTGCATATGTTTTGTAGCTGTATAAAGTTGGAGGTCTTAAAGAAGGTGTTAGGCATTATCTGGGGTCAGAGCTTAATAGACAGGTACGGATGACGCCACAGCTGATGCTATTAGGCACAGACAAGAGTGTTGTAAAGGACAAGGATAAGCAGCATTTTGTGTTTGTGGTTATGTCAGCTATACGCACATGCATCGCCTTGGAATGGCGTAACCAGGACCCCGCCCTCAGTCCAGCAATGGCTTGCCAGACTTCTCTTCGTGTATCACATGGGGAGGAACCTTTATCATAGAAAGGGGGGGAGAACAAGAAAGCTGGGAGCCTTGAAATGGGCGCCAGTAGGCGAATGGTTGGGCATATCAGAATTCAGTGCTTGAAGGAATGGAGAAGGTGGTAATAACAAATAAGGAAAGAGAGGGTACATTGTCTATGTTTGTTTTGATTTTTCTTTATATTTCTCCTTTTTGGAAGTATTGTACTTGGGCAATTTATATCATATTTAGTAATGCGATGAATGAAAATATGTTGTAATAGAATGTAATGAATTTGAAAGATATAGATGCAATTATGTATGTACTTGATTTGGGTTTGTTGCTGCTCTAGTAAAAAACTAAAATAAGAACATTGTGGTGGGCGCTCAGAAATCAACAGCCCCTTTTCTGCCTCCCACCCTTGGAATTGATTAACACCTTTTTAAAGCAATTCCTTAAGCAATTCTGATAGAATTTCAGTCTTTCCTCTTGGTGGATTTGTGCCCACTCTTCCTCTGATGAGATGATGCCCATTCCTTTTGACAAAGAAGCACAATGTATTTATTTATACCTGACTGAGTACTACTCCGAGGACTGTGAAAAATGTTTTATTCATAAACTCTTTGAAAACGATGACTTACATTTTTCTGACCAAGATATTATTCCCCATGCTATTCACCTTGCTGACCTTGCCTTTAGAATTGTTTGGAGACCCGAAATTGCAGCAGTTATGTGGGTCACCATAATTAAAACGTGTTCTGCCTGGCCTAGTCTGCTTCCCAACTCAGTACCTAATATTTTGAATTTCCTCAAGAGTGCTTCATTCCCACAACCACTCTCCAGAAAAGCCTGGTAGATACTAAACAAAACACTACTGACAGCGGCTGACCCAAGGTTCACCACATCAATCCCTATTCACAAACATCCAGAGTCCTGTGTATCCACTTTCTGAACCTGCCGTGGTTGAGCTCCACTGGAATCCAGAAAAAGCCAATTCTTTGAAAATTGAAGGTGCACCAGGAATGGAGTCAAAAGCGTATATATAAGTCCATCAGTTTTCTTTATAATTCATAGAAGTAAAAACTGGCCATCAGCTGATGGCCAGTTTTGACTTCTATGGATAATAAAGAAAACTGATGGACTTATATATACGCTTTTGACTTCATTTCTGGTGCCCTTTCCATTTTCAAAGGATTAGCCTGGTACTTACTGTTTGTGGCGACTGACCCTAAATCCTGCTTCAAAAGGACTGGTCTGGGAACTGCTATACAGCTTACATTGTCCCAGCAATACAGCATGCTCCTGTCAGGTCTCCGCATCAGAAACGTCTTCCTTGATAAATTTCGTAAAATTGCCTACTTTTTTGCTATACTTTTCCCTATGTATGGACTAGGGCTTGTGGATCCGAGAAATCCGAGCTGTAGAAAAAGGTTTTACAAGAAGTTGCAAATTCTACCCATTGCATTAGGTTGAATTTCCAATCAGTTAGAATCCCAAAGGACTATCACTGTTCAGAATAGAATGGTACTTGATTTTGTCCTGGCTGGGAAGCGTGGAGTTTGTGCCATTAAACAATCAGAATGGATTTCCTTCATATGAAATGTTTCATTGAGTACACAGGATCAGATGGATCACATTTGTAATAGTGTCAATGATTTACACAAAATTAATGGCAACTTTAGTCTTGATGGGTGACGTATATGGTCTAGGTTTAAGGGCATATTTGGAAGACTGGGAATGAAGATAATACAAATAATCCTGGCAAATGTTGATGTACTTAGCCAGCTCAATGGACTCGGGGTTTGCATATGCTTTATTCAGTGATTTACTAGACATAAATGGTGGTCCGACCGTCTTTGAAAGGCTGTCGGAAATGGACTTTGGGGGCTCCTATCAGATCCCCCGTCCCTTTGCGGCCTCTGCTATGAAGCCAGGTGGGCACCACAGGCGCCACTACAAACATACATGCCCCATGGTGCCTGCCACAGGATGCAGGGATGTTTAAAAACATGGCTTTTGGCACTGGGGATTGTGCTGCGGCCCTTTTCCCTGCCATGTTTCTGACTGCCTCCTCGGCGAATAGATCCTAATTAGGCGGTCGGGACTGCCGACTACCTGTCAGCCAGTCCATTTACTACAACGATGCTGGTCAGATGCTCGTCCAAACGGCATTGTAATTAGGGCCATAGAATCTTCTCCTTCTTTACCACTCAAATAACCAGCAACTGATGCTACTGTAGATGAAAATCTGATTATGGCTCACTCAAACGTTTTAATGACAAGGTGCCTCACAAAGTAAACAGGCTCATGCAAATTCATTTGCTATGAAGGTTGCACTATAAATAGTACAAAAGTGGGAGGGATGTGGAATAAAATAATATTGACTTGGTGTTACTGTAATAGTGGAAGCCAGTTTTTAATGCAAAACCATGAGACCAAGTTGTGCCTATCTGTGAGGTATAAGGTTGCTCAGCTCTGAAAGCTTACGTTTTAGCTTCAGTTTGAAGGTTGATTAAGCATTATCCTACCATTTCAGTTTCAGCATCTGAATGACTTCTTTGATTTAGTTTTGTGATATGACTTCTATTAAAGCCCTGTCTGTGAAAACATATGCATTTGAATTATGTGCATAAGATTTACGTTTGGAGGGTGGCAGGGGATCACCTTGTCGCCAGGTTTTGTGAAGGACCGATTTTTGTTTTTGCTAATAAACATTTCCATACTTAATTGGCATGAGTGCAGATGTCTTTATCAACCACTACCACAGGTGTGGGACAATAATATAAGTGGAGTGATGGTGTGTTAGGTATGACTGTCCTACCAACACCAAAACAATCCATGCCCCAGTCCCCAGATCCTACTCTACCTGTAAGCAATGTCTTGAGTGGGGTCCTTGTAGAACCCGTTATCAATCTGGGCGCACATCTACCAGGAATGGTCAGGTACCCAGCACAGCATAATATAACGCCTCAGATTTTAGAGACCCCACCAATAGAATGTAACATTTTGAGCTGGAACATCGCAGGACTTAATTTAAAGCTAAGCTTGCTTGAATGGCATACATTTGTAGAGATACATGATATATGTGTCTTTCAAGAAGCTTGGGACGAAACACCCCTGTTTTGTGATGGGTATTTAAACTTCTCCGAGGGAGCCGATAGGGGAGCAAAAGGAAGGCCCTTGGGTGGTCTAACTATTTGGGTTCGCCAAGAGCTTATGTCCAATATCCAGGTTCTTTCCACCCAGAACAAGGATATACAGGCGACCAGATTGATCACTCGCGATCATTTATCAATAGTGTTATTTAACATCTACGTCAGGGGCACTAGGGGGAATAGATCAAGAGTTTTAGCGGCTCTCGAAGACCTCCTTGATATGCAACCTGATGCTTCCAAGGCAATAATAGCGGGGGACTTTAATACATCGTTTGAACCCCTTACCGAGGAAGATGGACACTGGACCAAGGTAGATGATAGCAAATGGGGGGTTCCACCGCTAGAGCTAAAGCCTATTAGAAAGTGGTCTGATGTGGCTATTCAATTAAATAGCATCTGGATGGAACAGGGCTTAAGGGCTCTGAATGGGTGCACCAAATCAGACAGGCAAGGAGCGAATACTTTTAACAATGGCTTTGGTGCAAGTAGAATAGACTATGCCTTGGTAAGCCTGTGCCTATGGTGGCAGACATGAAGGTCATTGATAGGCTTGAAAGCGACCATAACCCACTGTGTCGTTCTCTGTATTTGAATTGTCAAATGGCAGATTCACACCTTAGAGATAGGGATCACTTAGGTGAGGTTGTTCCCACCAACGACCAAAGGAGTCTTAAGTGGGTACAGATAAGAGAGTCGCCAGACTTATTAGATAACATTGCACAGAGCTTGGATCTCGCTATCAAAGAACTTGAGGCTTGTGTATATAAAAAAAGAGATCATGCTAATATATTGAGTACTCACTCCACCTTCTTTAAACTCTTGCGCTCATACTTTGAAAAGCAGGGAAAGAAGCCCAAAGTATCTGCCCCGAAAGAGGGGCGTTGGTATAACGGTGACTGTCGGGAGGCGCGCCTGGCCCTAGGGAAAGCCATAAAAGGGGGTGACCCATAAAGGTTTGTGAAGCGAGGACACTCTACAAGCTCATGCAAGCAAAAGCCAAGAAAGCCTGGGATAATAAAAGGTGGCAGGATTTAAGGGACGCTTGTGCCACAAATAATCCAAAGCAATTCTGGCACGTTTATAAATAGTCTACCAGGGGACAGGCTGAGCACCCTCAAAACCATGTCTCCGTATCTGACTGGGTAAACCACTTTAAGCCCCAATATGCTTCAACCCCATATTCGGGCGATAATGAATTTATAAGTGTGTTGTACTCTGAGATAACTTTCACCAAGGCCGAAGTAGAGTCTGCACTGAAATCAATATTGTAGGGAAAAGCACCAGGGCCTAATGGCATCCCTGGCGACATTTTTCTACATGATAAAGCCAGATGGTGCAGATATATCCTCTTGCTATCAAACGCGATTGCACAAGGTGCCCCGATACCCGCTTCTTGGAAAAGTGCGGAAATCATCCCTGTCTATAAGAAAGGGGACAAAGCAAGCCCGGGGAACTATAGGCCTATCAGCCTAATCAACTGCCTCCAGAAAATAGTTGGTAGGATGTTGCTAAATAGATTACAGGGGTGGATCGAGGAGTCCAGAGTTTTATCTCATTGCAGGCTGGATTCCGAGCGTTCTTAAGCACCATCGACCAGGTGTTTAGATTTATCTTAATACATTGGAAGATTGTAACAATAGGCAAGGGTAGTCTTTATGCCGCCTTTGTAGATCTTAAGGCTGCATTTGACCAAATTCCTCATTGGAAGTTATGGCTAGTTCTGAAACAACTTGAGCTCCCTTTAGACCTCTTGACTCTGATTAGAAGGCTCCACAAAGATAACAGCGCCCAAATTAGATGGGGGGGGGGCAGGGGGAAGTCACTGAATTGTTCCCTGTTGAACGTGGACGGGACAGGGATGTGTGATGGCCCCTACGCTATTCTTGTTATATATTAACGGGATAGTTGAATGTATGAGTGCAACACCGACTGATGCCCCCACACTAGCAGGAGAAAAAACACTGATATTGATGTTTGCCGACGACACATTGATCTTGTCCAAGACCACTAGTGGGCTCCAGAAAGCCCTAAAAATCTTTGAGGATTTTTGCTCACAGTGGGGCTTGGAGGTCAATGTGCCCAAGACAAAGCTAATGGCATTCAATGCGCGTAAGGCTAACTTGAGGGGCTTCAGTATGAAGGATGGACCCCTGGAATCAGTTGAAGAGTTCACCTATCTAGGGGTGAACTTCCAAGGAAACATGAAATGGGATAGCCAAAATTGAATTAGCATCTCTTAAACTCAGGCAGATCTCAGGGATCTCTGTCAGGAACACAATCTTTCTCATTCTAAGCCCATTAGCCCAGCCCTAGAAATTTGCAACTTGAAAGCTGTTAGCTCAGCACTATATGGCTCGGAAGTCTGGGGTTGTGAGAATCTTGTAGCTCTTACCCTCTCAGAAAATAGATTCTTAGGAAAAATCACCAGGCTACCCCAGAGTACTCCAATGAGCCCATTATTAATTCATCTAGGCAAAAAACCTATCACAGTAGTTGCCAAATTGCGTCCCCTCCTGTATTGGAGGAGACTATGGATTACAACGGAACTTGCAGGCTATGCGAAAGGTTTCCTAGACCTAATAAGGGCCGATACCTTACATCGTATCAAATGGTTATGGGTGGTCTTTTTGCGGATCTAGGCCTGATCTTGTGGGTAGACCCTGTAAATTCCCATTTTCCAACAAAAGAGGCGCTGAAGGCTAAGTATTGGGAAGGGTTTCAGGAAAAAAACACCAGACAATTAGTGTCATCTTCCCTCACTAGCCGCTTTTTGGACCATAAAGCTGCCCCGAAGCTGGAATATCACTGAGACGTTATCACCAAACCACTGGACCGTAAGTTGTACTTCCAGTTTAGCGTGGGAACGCTCCCGGTGCGATCTTTTACTGTTAAATTGTCAGCTCAAGCTACATCCAAGTGCCCGGGGTGCAGATTCCACAATGAATCCCTGGCCCATATCCTTTTTGCCTGTGTTGCTTATGCGGCCCGCGTCGGGCCTGGCTGTTACGAATTTGTAGGCTTTTGGGCACGAGGCGGGTAGGTGAAGCGGAATGCATTCTGCGGACTGACACATCACCGCCAATTGTAATAGCTATGGCAAAATTTTTAGGGTGGTCATGGAATTTGAGGGCTCGCCTAATAACCCAGAGTGAGTGTAAAAATTGAGGCTCCCTAAAGAAAGGCTCATTTTATCGAGCTCCCTATGGGGGAGGGAGAGTGTGTGTCCCAATTATGTTCTATATGAGTATATACCAAGAAGTACATTAGTTATAATGATATTTTACCTAACAATGAGATTTGTATATATTTTAATTGTTTTTATCTCGTACTCTAATGAGTTTTTAATTGATTTTAATTCAGGAATTTTACATATTGGGGATGCGAAGTAGTTTTATTTATATGATCTATGTATGAATGAATGGCTTTTTTTCGATATATAAAATATCATAAAAGCAGAAATACAACATGTTAAGAACAATAAAAACAGTCACATTCTATTTATACAGATAAAAAGAGCATATAAAACAGATAAAACTAACATTAAATAGCCAAGGAAAGCCTATTCAAACGGATTAACCATAACCATTTAAAAAATTTGGACACACAGCAAACAACCAAGGTGCGTGTGTCAGATTTTAGGATGCGGAGCGCCTCTCTATGCTGCCGGGTACCTAATTGTCTACATAAGGGTTTGAGCCATCTCCGCCTCGGCAATGCATACGCTGGACATTCAAAGAAGATGTGAGCAACCGATTCTATGCGTGTTGGACAGGTCGCACAAAAGGAGGAAGACAAGTGGGAGGATTCCCAATGAGCAGTAAATTCGCCTATAGGTAGTGTCTATGTATGTCTTCCTAATCCTTTATGTTTTTGTATAATTAATTCCATTTCTATTATTGTGAATCGCTTTTATGACTGCAAAGAGTAGGGCGGGGCTAGGTTTTGGGGCAGGTGGAAAGTAACAGCAGCAGAGGTGCTCTGGCTTTGCCGTTTGTTTTTTTTATAGCGCGAGGACACACTAGTACAGTGTAACCAGGCGCTTTATAAATTCAATTATTATTATTATTATTTATTATTAAATTGTCGAATAAAGCTGTTTAAATGGAAATATATGCGGATGATACGCAACTCTATTTGAAAATCTCCGCCCGGATAATCTGATTTCACTCAACACTACTTTACGAATACTCAAAACTGGTTAACCGAGAACCACCGCCTGCTCAACACCTCCAAAACGGAATTCCTTCTCATTTCTCCTCCGAATCACATCCCCAAGTTAGACCTCTGGATTTACCACCTCACTGCCTTCAACTGCTCCCCCCTCATTATTGACAAATCTCTCGAAATCACCCTGGGCAAGCATCTGAATATGAAGAATCATATTAGTAATGTGTGCAAGGGAGTTTTTCACCTGATGAGGACACTCAGGAATCTCAAACCTTTCCTCCCACAAGATGACTTCAAGCAGGTTGTCCAAGCGCTTGTTTTGCAGAGGCTAGACTATGGCAGTGCTATGCTCTGTGGCTTCCCCAAATATACCTTGGCCCCACTAAGGGCATCATTGAATGCTGCTGCCAAATTGGTTACGGGTACCAAAAGAAATGCGCACATATCCCCAGTCCTTAAATTCCTAAATTGGTTGCCCTACGAAGCAAGAATACAGCTAAAGATTGCCTGTCTGTTTCCCAAAGCCCTCCATTTAAAAACCCCCAGTTATCTAGCACAAAAGCTAGAACTATCCAGAGGTGGCAGACCCTCTAGAAGTGAAAACTCTTCCCTCCTGAAACCACAGATCTTTCACATAAAGAGAACATGTAACCAAGCTTTCTCAGGCTCTGCCCCAAAGATTTGGAACTCTCTCCCACCGGAAGTACGCAGAATCTCCTCCCCGGTTGCTTTCAAATTGGAAGCTAAAAGATTCCTTATGAACAAGTTCTTACCTTAAATGGGTTTGGGTCCACTGCTCTAAGTGATTGGACTTACACCTTTGAGGCCAGCGTTGGTGCTATTCTTCTTCAACTTATCAGCGGCTCCATTCCTAGTTCGATATGTACCAGTTCTTTTTTTTTTAAGTTCAAATCATCTTTATTGAAGGAAAAGAACAGGAAAATGAACAGAAAATGAACGATAAACCCATAATACAAAAGACACATATGATGCATATTGCAGTGGCTGACAGTGGAGTCACGTAACTGATAACGGGAAAGGTAAAATTACATCGATGAATACGTATATCAATATACATGCAATATACAGCCATGACAATGATATGCAAAGACTAAATAAAATACATAAATGAATAAAATAAGAATAAGATGAAGAAATGCAAATGTAAAGCACATAATAAGGTACCTAACGGCAAAATGTCGATTACAGTCCACATCCAAATTCTTGGTACTATCGCGATGATACAATGTAGGAGGTAACAAGCCTTCAATTATACTTCATAGTACATGCACAGTACCATCTACAGGCAAGTATGGACACTAAGAATTGCCTCTACGGGGGGTCGAATGAAAAGGAGGAGGCGTCAAGGGATTTCCAAAGTTTCTTAGTGGAAGCACGCCAGGGGGAGGAATGTAAGGCACTATTATCTACCCCTCTGATGCAAGACACCCATTCCCGCCACATCTTAAAGGAGACTTCCAAAGTGTTCTTCCATTTACACAAAATCACCTTACATGCTAGGGTGAGTAATAGGTCTAGCAACTGTCGGTCATTATCGTTAACCACAGTTGGATCTATAGCACCTAAAATGACATAAATAAATTCTCTCTGCGGTTTGATCTTAAAAATATGTTCTATGCAATTAAAAATGTTATCCCAATAGTTGTCTAGTGATGGACAATGAAAAAACATATGTGACAAGTCACCTTCAGCCTGATTACAATTCCAGCAATTAGGGCAATCCCTTAAGTTGAGTTTAAGCAATCTTTGGGGTGTCCAGAACACCCTGTTAAGCAACATATACTTCGTTTGTGATAGAATCGGAGAGACTTTGTTCACAAGAGCTGTAGCGTGTATTCTGCTCCAGTCGAGTTCAATTCCCGTACAGTTGGGTTCCCCCTCCCACCGTAGCTCATTACGTTTCTGGACTTTCCCGGCCATTGGGAGGAGTAGTTTGTATACTTTCGACACGAAATGACCTGTTGCTTGGAGACGTGCTAGTTGTGGTTTAAGCCATGGTTCTAGGGGTTTGAGAGAGCGTGTAGATAGGATTGTTTTCAATTTCAGGAAGGCATAAAAGTCCATTGGTGTAAGGCAGTGTGCTGCCTGGATCGAAGAGTAAGGTTTCTGTAAGCTTCCGTCATATAGGTCACTCACCATATTGATACTCTTAGCGGACCAGTGTTCCCAGTGGAGGGATTCCCCATTAAGTCGAATGGCAGGATTATGCCACAAGGCTATTGAGGTGGTGTTTTTTACCTTAAGACCGGTCGTGTGTGCTTGATCCAACCTTAAAAGTGCTCGTCTAGTGTTTAACATGATGTACTTTGAATGAGGGAGGTGTGTCAGATCCATGGGGAGTAGTGCAGGGAGGGGAGCATTGCCAATGATGGATTTCTCTATCTCTATCCACAGTGAAACATAGAGTGGGTCTTCGATCAACCAGTATGCCCCTTGTTTGCACAAGAATGCTGTCTGGTAGTTCCTAAAGTTGGGAAGACCCAGCCCGCCTTTTTCTTTAGCTAGCTGCAGCATCTTCATTGATACCCTAGGCTTCTTCCCCTGCCATAAAAATGCATCTGAACAGTTTATCCACCTTGTGCAGGAAGTCCTCCGAGAACGTCATAGGGAGCATACTCGCCAGATAGTTTACCAGAGCTGTTACCATCATTTTTAGGGTCTCAGCTCTCCCCAACCACGATAGGAACTTAGGAGACCAACCCTCCAGTAGTTTTGTTATTTTCTTTAAGAGTTGCTCTTCATTGGTTCGAAGGGTAGTACTGAGGTCTTTGTCAAAATCTAATCCTAGATATTTAAAGCATTCCGGTTGCCAAGTTAGGCCTGAGTCCCCTAAGATATCCTTATTGCCTTTATTATTCAGTAGCTTCACCTCAGTCTTGTCTTTATTTAATGAATATCCGGATACTTCCGAGAAATCCTCTATAGTGGACATAAGAGCTGGTATTGCCTCATCTGCTCTTTCTGACATGACTAAAACATCGTCTGCGTACGCTGTAAGCTTTATAACTCAGTCTTTAAATGCAATTCCGGAGATGTTGTTATTATTGCAGATTTGATACAGAAAGGGCTCTATGGCTAGCAAGAGTAGCGAGGGGGAGAGGGGGCACCCCTATCTGGTCCCCTGTTGTAATCTGAAAGAAGACGAGAAGGCCCCTCCCGCTCTAACCTTGGCTGAGGGACAGGAATAAAGGGACATGACCAGTTTTATGAAAGACGGTCCTAAATTGAATTTATGTAAAACAGCCTCTAGATATGACCAGTCTACTTTATCGAAGGCTTTTTCTGCATCGAGTGTTATCGCTGCAGTAGGGGTGGAGAGGAGTCTAGCTTTCTCAAGGACGTGAGCTAGGATTCTGATGTTGTCGCTGGACAGACTATGTTTCAGGAAGCCAGCTTGGGAGGGGTGGATTAGTTTTGGTAAGATTTTCTGTATGCGGTTGGCCAGGATTGAGGCTAAAAGCTTGCAATCTAAGTTGATGAGCGAAATAGGCCTGTAATTTTTCGGAAGCTTTGGATCCTTGCCCTCCTTTGGTAAGACTGCTATAACAGCCTCCGCCAATGTACCTTTTACCTCACCCGTCTCATTAATTTCACAGAACATGTAAAGTAGCGGTGAGGCCAGTGTGGAGGAAAAGCATTTGTAAAATCTAGCAGTAAACCCATCAGGTACAGGGGCTTTTCCGCACTTGAGCAATTTAATGGCTTCTACAATTTCGGATTGTGCTATCGGGTTGTTAAGCACTTCACGGTCGTCCATCGGAAGGGTTGGTAAGGCACATTTGTCTAAATAATTTTTAACCTTATATTCTTTTACCTTTTGGTTTCTGGCATATAAATGCTCATATAACTCTTTGAATATTTCCGCAATTTTGAGTGGATCAGACCAAGCTACTCCCGTTTTATCTAATATTGAACTGATTGTGTTTTTCTGTATCTTGAATTTAAGGTAGACCGCTAGGCCTTTCATCGCCTTATTTGATTTACATATTTTAAAGCGCTTTCTCCTGTCCAACCACACCCCAGCTCTCTCACTTATTATTTTATTGTAAGCGTATTTTTGGTTAGTTAGTTTATTCAGAGTCTCTTCTGTCCTATTATTTAAATAACTGGTCTCCAAGGCAGAAATGTTGCCCTCTAGTTTCTCTAAGTTGTACTTTTTGTTTATGGCGGATTTAAGTTTAATGATGACCCCCGTATAGTGCTCTTTAAAGCCTCCCAGCGAATCGAGTCAGTAGTGTCACTCCTTTTGTTATCTGTTAGATAATCTTTTATTGCAGCTTCAAAAGTATTCCTGTGTTTCTCATCTCCGAGTATGTCCTCGTTGAGGCGCCATAATGATTGGCGAAGTGTCGGTTTTATGTTGGAGACAGTGAGTGAGATGCAGGAATGATCTGAAATGACCCTTGGCTCTATGCTTGTATCCTCAATTCTGGCTATGGCATTTTTAGTGATAAATAAATAATCAATTTGGGAGACCGAGTCGTGTGGAGGGGAGTGAATGTATAATCCCTACCATCCGGGTTTTGTAGACACCAGGAGTCTATCATTTGAAATCTGCTACAGAGTTTAGTGAAGGCCTTATGTGCCTTATTAATACGGAAGGGGCACTTAGAATCCCTGTCAAGGGTGGGATCAGCCTGTAAGTTAAAGTCACCCGCGAGAATGTGCACAGCTGTGTCGGGGATAGTGTCCAGCTGCTTTGTAAGATCTGCCCAGAATGACAATTCACATGTGTTGGGGGCATAAACATTTGTAATATAGAATTCAGTGTCATCCTTAAGCAATTTAGCTGTGACCCATCTCCCTTTAGAGTCTGCTGTAGATGAAATTAAGTCTACATTGGCCTTTCTAGCAATCAGTGCTACCACTCCGTTCTTTTTAGCGATTGCTTCGGACCCTACAACCTCTGTAAAAAATGTGTTCCTTTCACATTAAGCGAGAGGATTTTTAATTTGCCTACTCTCGTCATCCCCATGGGTGTATCAATTGTTGGTGTCGTCATGTTTGTGCATTAAAATATCTAAGATCAGAAAATGAACATATGCGCAAGAATATGTCTGGCACTGGAGCGTCCCTGTGCAAGTTCGTGACAGGCTTCCTGGTTAGTACCTCTACCATCCTCGATTGAACCTCTTCCACATATGTTGACCCCCCTTTTGTTTGTAACTGTTCTGTTTGCTATTCTTATATGATCCTGGTATTGCATTTGTTACCTCTCCTTCCCTCCAATTGTAAAGCGCTCTGATATCCTGCGGGATCATGTTCGCACTATATAAAACTTTATAAATAAATAAATACAAATAAATTGAGAGGTTGCTACCTGGGCACTGTTTATCTGTGATGCTGCTGGCGTGGATAGGTGGAGAGAACAGAGGCACCTGAATGATATTTTCTTGTGATACTGCTGGCATGGGATAGATAGCCACGGCCCATGTAGGGGGCGTGCCACTGGGCGGTGACGTGAGGCGGGGAAAGGGCAGGGTGGGGGGTTGTAAAATGCGGGAAACTTACAATTTCAGGTAAGTACCGAATTAAAAAAAATCGTTGAGTGCGCTGCATCGGCCAATGTGATGCAGCGCGAGCAACACATTTTTTTTTTTCCGGTACTTACCTGAAATCGTCCGTATCCCGCATTTTACAACCCCCCTCCACCCTGAGCCTCCCCCGCCCCACATCACCACCCTGTGACACGCCCTACACGGACCGTGGCTGGGGATAGATGGAGAGAACAGAGCCACGTGATCATTGTTTTCTTGACAGATTGCTACCTGGGCATTGTTTTCTTGTGATGCTGCTGGCATGGGATGGGTAGAAAACATTGAGGCACATAGACACTGTTTTCTTTTGATGCTGCTGGCTTGGTATAGGTGGAGACAACAGAGGCACCTAGGCACTGTTTTCTTGTGATGTTGCTGGCGTGGGATAGGTGGAGAGAACAGTGGCACCTGGACATTGTTTTCTTGTGATGCTGCTGGTGTGGGATAGGTGGAGAGAACAGAGGCACCTGGACATTGTTTTCTTGGGATGCTGCTGGCGTGGGTAGGTGAACAGAACAGTCACCTGGGCATTATTTTCTTGGGAGGATGCTAGCTTGGAATAGGTGGAGAGAATGGAGGCACCTGGGTATTGTGTTCTTGAGAGGTTCGTACCTGAGCATAGTTTTCTTGTGATGCTGCTGGCGTGGGATGGGTGGAGAGAACAGAGGGGAAACAGCCATCACAACGCAGGCATAACAACGCAATATCATTACAACGAAACTTTTACAACGCAAGATCCATTACAACCCATGCTATTACAACGCATTCCATTACAACGCAGATGCTATTACAACGCATGCCATTACAACGTAAGTATGGGTATTTAATTTAATTAATATTAATTTAATTTTAGTTTACTTAAATACATTTTATTATTTTAATTAAATTGAATTTTAATTTTCATTAATATATTTTAATTAGATTTGATTTAATTTTAATTTAATTTATTTTAATTAAACCTCTACACTATCCAACACTAACCCTACTATTACACCCACTGGAGTTAGAATAGTAATTTTAACCCCTACACTATCCAACAGTTACTCTACTATTACCCCCCTGGAGTTAGAATAGTAATGTTAACCCCTACACTATCCAACACTTACCCTACTACTACACCCCCTGGAGTTAGAATATTAATTTTAACCCCTACACTATCCAGCACTTACCCTACTATTACACCCCCTGGAGTTAAAATAGTAATTTTAACCCCTACACTATCCAACACTTACCCTACTATTAAACCTCCTAGAGTTAGAATAGCAATTTTAACCTCTACGCCATCCAACACTTACCCTACTATTACACCCCATGGAGTTAGAATAGTAATTTTAACTACTACCCTATCCAACATTTACCCTACTACTACACCCCTGGAGTTAGAATAGTAATTTTACCTCCTACACTATACAACATTCACACTACTATTACATTCCCATTAAGTAACATTTTTAAAAAAATGTACCCATACTTACATTATAATGGCATGCGTTGTAATTGCATCTGCGTTTTAATGGCATGCGTTGTAATAGCATGCATTGTAATGGATCTTGCATTGTAAAAGTTGCGTTGTAACAGTATGCGTTGTGAATGTATGCGTTGTAATGTCATACATTCGAACAGAGGCACCTGGGCATTGTTTTCTGTCAGAGGTATTACCTAGGCATTGTTTTCTTGTGATGTTGCTGGTGTGTAATATGTGGATAGAACAGAGGCACCTGGGCGTTGTTTTGTTGTCATTCTGCTGGCTTGGGACATGTGGAGAAAACAGAGTCTCCTGGGCATTGTTTTCTTGAGAGATTCTTACCTGGGCATTGTGTTCTTGTGAGGCTGCTGGCTTGGGATAGCAGGAGAGAATAGAGGCACCTCAGCATTGTTTTCTTGAGATATTCTTACCTGGGCATTATTTTCTTGGGATGTTGCAGGTGTTCGATAGGTCGAGAAAACAGAGGCTCCTACGCATTGTTTTCTTGTGAGGCTGCTGGCTTGGCATAGGTGGAGAGAAAAGAGGCACCTGGGCATTGTTTTCTTGAAAGGTTCTTACCTGGGCATTGTTTTCTTGAAAGGTTCTTACCTGGGCATTGTTTTCTTGTGAGGCTGCTGGATTGGCATAGGTGGAGAGAACAGAGGCACCTGGGCATTGTTTTATTGAAAGGTTCTTACCTGGGCATTGTTTTCTTATGAAGTTGCTGACGTGGGATAGTGGAAAGAACAGAGGCACCTGGGTATTGTCTTCTAGTAATGCTGCTGGCTTGGCATTGGGAGAGGCATCTTTTCTGGTGAGGGTATTGTGGGAGGCATCGTTGCGCTGTTAGCTCTTGAGGATGCTTTCAGTGGCGGAGCGCATGAGAAACCTGAGGTCCTCAGCAGCTGTCCAATCCTGGGACAAGACGCCTGTGTGCTCTGTACACCAGCCCCCGACTTGTCTATTCAGATTGACGAATTTCATTTCTCCTACTTGTTTTTTTTCCTCCCAGCTCAGAGATCACAGACGTTGAAGAATTCCAGATTCAAAAAAGCCTTTCATTTCTTAAATAGCTGTTGGTCCAGCACTAGCACTTTTTTTTAAAAAACAGAGGACTTTGCTTTCCTTCTATATGTTCCAGTCATTTGCAAGGCTTCTGGAAAGCTTCCATGTTCTCATAAATTGCACTGTCTCCCTTATCGTCATGTCCCTGACCATCTTCAAACGTGTTGGTCCATTTATGTTTCAGTCTGATGCCATCTTCGCCGCATGTTTCCTCCTACATCATTTCTTTTCTTTTTTAGTCACATTTCTCCATCTATTTTTGATGGTATGATTGTTCTTTCTTGTCATTGTTTTGCAGTCTGTTTCTTGTTCGCTCTTTTTGTTTTTCTCCCTTTCCATTTTTTTCCTTCTTTTTTTAGATTTGCAAATATATATTTATTTCCGTCCTAGTTCATTTCACGTCTTCTAACTGACTTTTTTTCTTGTGATGAATTTGGCTTTCTTTCTCTGTGTTTGCTTTTGTTCATTGTCCTGTTTCTCTCCCTGCTTTCGAATCTCCCACACGCTTTCACTTTCTTTTCTGGCCTACAAAATGTCTGTGCGCAGTTGGTCGGCACATGCTGATGTCAGGGGAAACCAGCCTTCAAATCTTTTTTTCTGGTTTGAACTGCTCACGGTTTGGGAAGCTGTTACAGATAAATCTAGCGTGTCCACTCCATAGCCTGCAGTGATTTACAAAGGCAGTTTTCCAGAAATAAAGCAGCTGGTGCCAACTGTAATTTTAGGCGCCACTTTTCTATTTTTAGAGAGTAGCTCTTCTATAGCCGAAAACAAAAAAAAACATAGACATATATAAATAAAATACATAAACAATAAATACATATATAACGCAGATGTTTGTTTCCTGTTTTTCCTTTTCTTGTTTGTCTTTTCACTTCTTCCCTTTATTTGTTACTACGGTTAGATCTTTCCTTTTACTTTTCTGATAATGTTAAGTGTGTTTCATAGCGTTTTATAATTTGCTGTCCTCTTGTAACTTTGTTTTACTTAAACAATTTGAACCTTTCGTCCATCGCTATTATTTTTTTATTCCCCCTTCTTGATTCATCTTCTTCCTTTTTCAAAATCTTTTTTTAAACTTCCATTTTAAGCATTTATCATTCCAGTTAGGCTTTCTATCTGGTCTTTTCTGCCTTTACGTTGATTCCTTTCACGCTTCTTTCTTTTTACTGTCTCCCTGCTTTTCTCTATCTCTGTATCTCGATATTTCTTGTCTGATTCCTTTTCTGTTATTTTATCTTATATGATCTCTGATTATTTTCTCATTATCTTTGTATTTTATCTTTCACGCTGTCGTCCTTTTCTTTTTTCCCCGCTTCATTTCTTTCTTTGTGTTCTGACATTTTTCTCTCGATGTCTTTCTTTAGTTTTTATTTCCTTCTCTTCTCATTCTTTTCCTTCTTGTTCTTTTTCACTATTTTCTTTTTTCTTTCATTTTTCTTCTTTCCTAGTTTCTCTTTTTATTGGTCCTTTATCTTAGCAATTCTCTTAGATCTTTCTTTTCTTCTTTGGCTCTCTTTCCTTCCTCCCGTTTTTTTTTCCTTTTCATTTCAGTTCTAATCTTATCTCCCACCTCGTTTCAGGTTTCCTTGTTTCTCCACGGCCTTGCATCTTTTTCAAATGGATATCCCCTCATTGGTTACTCTCCACCCCCGCTGACGTGCTGTCTTATTTATCTAAGCACCCACGGGGTCATCCCGGGGTCAGTCCTCATTTCAAACTCTCAGTTTTCTTCTGCTCAGCGAGATATCAGATTTGCATCTTTATCGCCCCTCCTCCTCTCACCCCTTTAAAAAATCTTCCCCGATCACACCCCACAAAAGAGAAGTCTCACGTGCCCCGTTCCCCAGAGTCCAACTTTCAACAGAAGCCCCACAGCGGGAACCCCAGCCACTGCCTGTCCCACCGACAGCAGGCAGACCACGGCGAAGCCACCAGGGCTTCTACGTCGCAGAGTGGTAGCAAAGGAGTGGTGGGAGGACAAACGCAGAGGAGGGAAGAAAACACGAGAAAGGGTAGTAAGAAGACAGATACAGTATAGAGGGAAGCTGGAGGGAGGAAAGAAAACGAGAGAAGAGACTGGTGGAGCAAGGGTGGGAAAGATGAAGAAAAGCGAGAGCCAGGAAAGGGAGTGAAGAAAAGGAGTGGGCGAGAAAGAGCATTATAAACAGAGAAAGGTGAGGGGTAAAACAGGGGGGGGGGTGGAATGGAAGGTGAGGGGTGGGGAGGGATGGGAGATTGGGAGGTGTAGGGATGGACACGGCGTCCCGAAAAAAGGGAAGGGGACGGACACTACGGATAAAGCACGTGCAGTGGAGGGGGCCACGGAAAGAAATCCTGCAAGGGGGTCGAGATGTTGGTACCAGGAAGTAGAGAGGGTGGTTGGAAAGGGTGAGAGGCAGGAGCAAAGGCGATGGGCAAAGGTATGGAATGAATGAGACAGAAAGTGGGAAGAGGAGAAAAAATTGAGGCAAACTGAGATAGGGAGAAGAGTAGGGGAACTACAGTGAAAGAAGATAGGGGAGAAAGGGAAGGATACAATAGTGAGGGGTGGAAGGACGCAAGAGGATGGGGTGAAGGGATGAGGTAAGCGTGAGGGGTGAGCGAATAGCTAGAATGATGAAAATAGATGAAAGAGAGAGGCAAAAGCAGGGAGAGCGAGAGATGGGGTGGAAGACCCCCAATGATGATTCACAGCGATAGGGTCAGTTCATGGGAAGGGGGTCTGTCTCTTGAACTGAAAGCAGAGGTGATAAGGGATTCTAACAGCTGCTCTTTTAAAATGTCAGACCTGTAAATCAAGAAACAGAGACAACACGTGTCTATTTCCACAGGCAAAGGTCCCAGCTCTCCCGACACTTCACCTGTGATCTTATGTGTGTGCGAAAGGGAAAGTGTGTCATTTCGCCCTTTTCCCAAAAGGAAGGTGTGAGGAAAGTGCCAAGTGGCAGGTCTAGGCCCTCTTTGAGAAAGACTCTTACTATGGCAGACATTCCCGAAATCAGGGAACGCTGCAGGCAGGGATGGCCCATTTTGTGCTGAAATTAAAAACACACTTTGTTACAAACCGCTGCATTCTGGGATTTGTGGTGTGGCCACCAATAACCTACACATACAAAGTGCTGCTGGCATAGAAAGCTAAGACTGGCTGAAAGTGTCCCCTGTGACACTAGGCAGTTATGAAAGGGGGGTGTCAGGAAGGAACGAAAACTACCAACAAACGTCATAAGTCTCAGCTGGTCAGGGGTGTGACTGTCTAACAACTTGGGTTTTCAGCCAACAGCACAAAGCCTGCTGGTAGTTGTAGTTTGTTTCCAAACTAGGACTGGCTAAAAGTCATCCTCACGCTTTGGAAATAGTAGGCAACTATAAAACTTTTTTGCGCACTATATACTCCTAAACAGCATCAGGACGCACTCCAAAATTCAAAAATATAATTCTTAAATTTAAAAAAAAACAGAACTATCGGTTGGCCAGCACTCAGGTTGCCAAAGTACCAGTCCCCGGGTGCCAATTACAAACCGCATTGCATTCTGGAAGTTGTAGTTTTGTTGATTTATGGGCGATTGAACTGAACTAGAGGATTATTACACCTGCTGATAGCAGCTACAGGAACGTCTGAGACGAAGAACTCGGCGCCCTGCTGACTTTGAACGATCTGCCAAGGATCTTAAATGTTGCCTTTTTTCAGAAGCACGTGCTCTGCTGCCTTCTCGGTTTATTGAGTCCGCCCTCGCGCCATCCCGTGGAGAGAGAACCTCCCACCCCTTGCAGAAAAGGCAGGCCAACATCCACTCATATTAGAGAAGAAATTGCCCACTTTAGACCGGCAATAAAAGCGGGATGCGCTGACACGAATAATTGTTAATTGTAATAATTGCGCAGCCCTCCCCCAACTTTAATTAAAACGGCCCCTTGCCTCTCATCTGCAAAAGAAGACGTGAAAATACTGCGAGGAGCCGGCGAAATTGACACAATTTTTAAACCACGTATTTGTTTACTTTTTTGGTCTCCACCCCCCAAAAATATAAACAACACACTTTTTGTTGCTCTGTTGAAATTAAAGAACATTCCCATGTTCCCGGACGACACCCCATCTCTCGTCGCCGGCTCGGCTTGTACATAGTTTGCATGCCTTTTTTTCTGTTCAGGGGGAATTTGGGGTGATTCGGAGGTAATTGCAGCTCAGAGCCAGGGAGAGGTAATTAGCCCAGATTACAGGCGTTCAACAGGAGATCCTGGGCTCGTTTGTGAAAAGATAAAATGCGTTAACACTCAATTAATCCCTCAGAACCCGGGTGATAGGAGGCGAAGGAAAGTTGCAGTTTAAGGCAATTAAACAAACAAGGCCGAGCGGCTGGGTTCGAGCTCCCCAGAAGGGGGAGAGGGGGCAGGCCGGGAGGGCCTGGAGCACGTCGGCTTCCATGCCTGACTTTGAACTGTTTCACAAAATAGTACTGTACAATATCACACTGTCGCCCTGAGCCCCAGGAACTGCACCCTCAGTTCAGTCTGTGTCTGCGTACTTGTGAGGGGCACAGAAAACACCCGCTCCGATACAAACGTTGGCACACCTCGTTTTTATATATTTTTTGAATAATAACTGTATTTGAGGCAGCTGACGTAGCAAAAAGTGACTGTTAGGACATAGTACAAAAATATTAATGCTTTTAAAGCATAATGAAACACAATTTACGACTTTATCTTTTAAAGTGTTTGAATTTGGTGAGAGAATTGAAACATTGTGAAAAATGATATATATAGAAAATAATTTGATATAAAATCGGTAGTCCTCCCTTTCGTAGAGGAGCTTGAGTAAACACTGTTACCATAAAATATGTGCTAAAACTCGTGTGTGTTTATTTTCAGAAATACGTATTGGCGGGAGATGTAAGATGGTAAAATGTGCAAAAGATAAGTTAAGAGTAGGCGGTTTTTAGGCTGGCAATGAAGACACGCGTTTCATTGGGGCAGATTTATTTTTTAAGACGCTAAATGTAGTTGTAAATGTTTATTCAAAAGCAGGAGAAAAGAAAAGCACAGTTTTCAATTTTTTTTCTTCTAACTTGCTTTTTGGTACCTAAGAGTTACGCCCGGTATTCAGTAAATATCCTCATAAACCACGAATAGAAAAACATATTTTAATGACACGGCGACTATAAGCCACTTTGAGTGAAAACAGCCCAATGCTGAGCGTGCAGCTAAATAGAAATACCTTACA
Organism: Lissotriton vulgaris; assembly: GCF_964263255.1. Taxonomy (NCBI): domain Eukaryota; kingdom Metazoa; phylum Chordata; class Amphibia; order Caudata; family Salamandridae; genus Lissotriton; species Lissotriton vulgaris. The sequence goes on from NW_028254183.1 coordinate 503,724, forward strand.
AACTGCTCTAGTTTATCAAGAGATCTCGGAACTGCTCTTAAAAGTCTGCTTTAATGTGCATTCGCTATGAAACTAAAGACCGGCTTCGTAGCGCAAATGCACATAAATCGGCCAGGAAATAGGCGGGATGGTGATAAAAATAATGCACGTGTGCAGGGTAAAACCAATCCGGATGTCTTTCAAGTTTTCACTGAGAAATAGAATGGAATTAAAGTCAAAGGCGAGAAGTTTTATTTATTATTTTTCTTGCACCTGAAAAAAAACGGTATTGGAGAAAAAAAGGGACCAAACAAATTTGGGAAGCTCTAATTAGGATTCGATCGAAGGAAATGTCAATGCTTAGTTTGAAAAGGAAGGATATATATGTATGTATATATATATATATATATATATATATATATATATATATATATATATATATATATATAATCAGCCGTATTTTGTTCCGGTTTTAGTGCTCTGATACAGCCTCACGACAGAGTTGCCGCTTTATAATTCTGTGAGATAATGGAGAAAAAACAAAAAAAACCTTTTGAATAAGTAAAAAAAAAAAAATAGTAGAAAGTGTGTTCGTTAATATCGGAAAGAAACATAGATTTTTTTTGGTAAACATCGCCGAGTTGGAAAAGTTCTGGACCGATCAACAAACAGCAAAAGGCATCTGATGTTTGGGCGGAAGGGACGACGGAGTGAGAATGGTCAGTGATCGTTTTCGGACGCCCCGCGCTCGGTTTCCTCGTGCTCTGCCCCGCACCTCGGTTTGCTGTTTTCCCCTCATCATCAGAAAGCGACTGTTAAATATTTATCGGGTTTGTTTATCTACAAAGGCAATTAGTGTCAGGGCTGCTTTGGGAACCCGAGCCCTCATGAAGATGGATGGCGCTGCGGCGGGCGGAGGGGGTGGGGCCCTGCCAGCCCTGGGACCCCCGATGAATCCTCCATCTGGGCTGTGGGGGTCACCCCTCTGCCTCTGTATCGTGAAGGGGGCGCGGTGGCAGGGCTGTGCGGGCTCTCAATGTCCGAAGCAGGCATCAGGAGATTGCCCACAATGTGGGGTGGGTGCGTCGGGCGGGTGAGGTGGGTATATATTGAGGATGGATTGGCGGCCTTGCGGCAGAGCAGAAAGATGGGTGAAGTTTGATGGATGGTTTGGGCGGGTTGGGGAGTAGATGGATGGATGAATGCATGGGATTGGATGCAAGTGGGATGGATGCATAGATTAATGAAATGGTGGGGGAGTACATTGATGCTTGTTTCGATTGGTGAAAGGGTGGCTGGTTAGGCTGGGTCGTATTGGTTAGAGGACTAGATGGTCTGTAGAGGTGGGTAAGTAGTTCCATGGTTTGGGTGCATGAATTGGGGGGTGGATAGAGGATAGATGATGAATGGCTGGGATTGGTTGCAAGGCTGAGAGGATGGGTCTGGTGGGTTGGATGCACAGATGGATGGAAGGGTGGGTGAGTGACCGATGAATTAATGCATTTCTGTGGACTAGATTGGATGGGTAGATGGACTGTTGAAGTTAGTAAGTATCATGGGTTTGAATGAATGGGTGAATCATGGATGGGTGGAATGGGTGGGCTGGGGAGTTAATAGATGGATGAATGCCTGGGATTGGATGCAAGTTTGAGGTGATGGGCCGAGTGGGTTGGATGCACAAATGGAAGGAATGGTGGGTGAGTTGCCTGATGAATGAATGGGTTTGTGTGGATTGTTAAAATAATGGATGAGTGTACTGGGTCGGATTTATTGGATGGGTAGTTGAACTGTAGAGGAGGGTAAGTAGTTTCACGGTTGGGATGAATCATGAATGGGGGGATTGGGTGGGCTGGCGAGTGGATAGTTGGATGAATGGCTGGGATTGGATTGGATGCAAGACTGAGAGGAAGGGTCAGATGGGTTGAATGCACAGATGGATGGAAGGGTGGGTGAGTTGACTGTTGAATGAATGCCTTTGCGTACTAGGTTGGATTGGATGAATGAGTAGATGGACTGTTGAAGTGAGTAAGTATCATGGGTTTGAATTCATGGGTGCATTATGGATGGGTGGATTGGGTGGGCTGGAGAGTGGACAGATGGAAGAATGCCCGGTATTGGATGCAGGTCGGAGAGGATGGGTCAGGTGGGTTGGATGCACAGATGGATGGATGGGTGTGTGAGTAGACTGATGAATGCATTGGTTGTGTGGCCTGGGAATGGAAGGATTGGTGGACATGGACGGATTTGTTGGATGAGTAGATGGACTGTGGAGGTGGTGGGTATTTTCCATAGGTTTGTATGAATGGTTGAATGCGTGGATGGGTGGACTGAGCTGGGTGAGTTGCATAGGCAGATGGATGAACGTGGTGCATGTGTATCTGGATAAAGGCACGTGTTTGGATGAATGCTGGAAGGATGAATGAATGGATGGATGGAATGTTTCTCACTCTTCTGCAAATGTCCGGCGGAGAGAAGAAGCCTCTATCACCTCCTTTGCCTGTGAGAATGAACATCCAAGGAGGCCCCGTTCCGCCGTGTGCACGGCGCAGGGTGTCACGCGCTTCTAACTCCAGTCAGACGTACACCTGGCTTCAGGAATGTGTGCTGATTTGCCTCAGGAACTCACACACACCTGTCTTTACACCCCCACACACATTGATATAAGATACATTGAGCTCTACACATACGTGCATACACACACACACATCTCTACCCCCACACAAATACACGCACACCACACAAGAAGTTCACGTGTCTCTCTAAACGCACACCTAAGTGTGCGCTTAGAGAGAATTTTTTTTTGAAGTATTATCCTTCTACCTGTGTCTGGTACTCTTTTGTAACATGCACACGCCACTTTTCTCTTGTAACACACTGTTTGCTACCTCTTACATTTTGTTAGCTTTAGATACTTGCACAAGTGCCACCATTGCCTACGTAACGTTTGTTCTTGTGCTTGAGTGTCTGCCATTTATTGCAGTACTATACCTCTACTTATACTTTGTACGCCTTTCTAACTTGCACACATGTCACTTTTTTCCTCCTGTAATGTACCGTTTGCTACCTCTTGTATTTTGTTTGCTCACAATTGTCACTTTTACCTCATGTAACTTAACGTTTGCTTTTGTAATGTGTTCTCTTGTAATTTTCTCCTCATGTATCTTTAACATTCCTATTGTGAAGCGCCCTGACACTTTCGGGTAAAGTCCGCGCTATATAAAAACGCATAAATAAATAAGTGCGCAGGCACACAAGTCTCTAGGACACCACGCACGCACGTGTCCCGGCTACGTCTGCGTTCAGTGCAGGTCGCAAGAGAGCACATTTCGAGTTTAAAAGCACCCCTCACATTTCTTCTCGGTGTTCATTACGGTAACATGCCACCTCGTCCGTCCTCCGGCCGCATCAAAGGCAGGGAACCCCCTTTCTGCTTCTTCAGTCGGTAAAAGCTGCGTGTGTTGGGAGGGGGCGCAGGGGTTCTGGTTTCTGTAAATTGCAACAAAGGAACAAAAAAAGGCTGCAAACTGTGCCAAGTGTATCACTCCGACGGGGGGGGATCAAAGTAAATGGTTCCCTCCTTACACTACACGTCGTTGAAAGAGGAGGCACTCACGTGGCCAGAGGGGGCGCCCTGCCAGTGCATCTGCACCCTTTTAAATTCGAAAAATGTTTTCATGCCCCCTATAAACACGCACAGACTCCAGGCGAAACCATCATAGCCCGAAGCAAAATAAAACCCGACTTTTGAATGGAGGGGAAAAAAAGCTGCGCGCACCCTCCCGTTAGATACCAAACTCATTAATTCACTTAAAACTATAAAAGTGATTTATTCTCCTAAAGGGAGCCGGATTAAAACGCTCCCTCGCAGATAAAAGGAGCCCCGATGTTTTAACCTTGGAAGGGAAACACTTCTGGGCGCCTGTAATGGGCCGGTGTTATTTGGGGGCTGGCGGAGGGGTTGGTTATGGAGCTGGGGGGCATGGAGTGTACAAAAGCCCCCCCGTATCACGTTTAATGCGCCCCCAGCCCCGTGCTCTATTCTCTTTTACAGCCGCACTTCATCGCGTTCTGCTTTATTAAACAATAAACACCGCTTTCTCTTCTGTCCTCTCTGGCTGCGAGGCGAGCCGTACATTTTTTTTATTCTGTAGGATTTCTTTCTTAGCTTTCCTTCTTTATGCCATTTTCACACTTCTGTGCGTTTACTTTACCCACACTCTACTCCGCCCTTTTCTGTCTCTGCGTCGCTTTATTATTTTACGAATAGCGCGTTTATTAGGACAATTTATTTCACGTATTTTCTCATTTCTTCCACTATTCGTTTTTTTCTTCCCTTCTGGTGTTTTTCTGTCTCTTCCTTTCGTTCTTTCCTTCATTCTCTTTATGCTTGTCCTTTTAATTTTTTCAGGCTCTTTACCTTTTTTTCTTGACTCATACGTCTGTACCACTCTAAATGTTATCAATTTCTAGATTCTGCTTAATTCCGGGGTTAGCTTCAATTTAAGTGTGTGTGTGTGTGTGTGAGGGTGGGGGGGGGGGGGGGGGGGTTAAGTAATTTGCCGATAATCACCTTTGTGGTGAAGTGAGGATCTGCGGTCAGAAGCCAGGCCTTCTAGTTGCACCGTCACCTATATGTTTTTTCGCTTCTCTGTTGTTGCTTTTTTCTTCATTCAGTCACTCTCCTTCTTCATTCTTTCCCCCCAAACCTCTCACTCTCTGTTTATCTATTTGTCGCCTTTGCTCTCAGCAGCAGTCACCCTCATCCTTTCGTTCTAGGACAAAAACACACATCCGCCCGTTCTTCGAGGTTCACAGCACGGCACCCCACCCCTCCTTCTGTAAACATTCCTGTTGTCCAGTGCTTGAAATTGAATTAGAAAAGGGCAGGTATCCTGCACTCCAGAGTACCTCCTTACTCTGGGTAAACGTTGGTACCCTCCATTACAAATATTGCACCTCTCCTGAGGAGTGTTGGCACTTTCCATTAAAAATATTGCACCTCTGCTGAGAACTGTTGGTATCCTCCATTACGAATATTGCACCTCTGCTGAGAAGTGTTGGTACACACCGATTAGATCACATATTGCACAACTGGTGAAAAGTGTTGGCACTTTCCATTAACAATATTGCACCACTGGTGAAAAGTGTTGGAACTCTCTATTACAAATAGTGTACCTTTGCTGAGAAGTGTTGGAACTCTCCATTACAAATATTGCACCCCCGCTGTGAAGTGTTGAAACTCCCCAATACAAATATTGCACCTCTGCTGAGAAGTGTTGGAACTCTTCATTTCAAATATTGCACCTCTGCTGAGAAGTGTTGGCACTTTCCATTAAAAAATATTGCACCTCTGCTGAGAAGTGATGGTATCCTTCATTACAAATACTGCACCTCTGCTGAGGAGTGTTGGTACAAATATTGCACCTCCGCTGAGAAGTGTTGGCACTTTCCATTAACAATATTGCAACTCGGCTGAGAAGTGTTGGAACTCGCCATTACAAATATTGCACCTTTGCTGAGAAGTGCTGGAACTCTCCATTACAAATATTGCACATCTGCTGTGAAGTGTTGGAACTCTCCAATACAATTATAGCACCTCTGCTGAGGATTGTTGGAACTCTCCATTACAATTATTGCTCCTCTGCTGAGAAGTGTTGGTATCCTCCATTACAAATATTGCACCTCTGCTGAGAAGTGTTGGTATCCTCCATTACAAATATTGCACCTCTGCTGAGAAGTGTTGGTATCCTCCATTACAAATATTGCACCTCTGCTGAGAAGTGTTGGTATCCTCCATTACAAATATTGCACCTCTGCTGAGGATTGTTGGAACTCTCCATTACGATTATGCACCTCTGCTGAGAAGTGTTGGTACTCTCCATTATTGCACCTCTGCTGAGAAGTGTAGTTACACACTGAATTAATCATATTACACCCCTGGTGAGAAGTGCTAGCATTATCCCAATAAATATATTGCACCCTACTAAGAAGTGTTGGTATCCTCCATTAAACATTGCACTCTCCCCTTAAAGTATTGCTCCGCTGTTGAGAAATGTTGGCACTCTCCCATTTAAAAACGGCATTCATGCTGCGAGTTGTTGGCACTCTCCCATTAAAAATATGCCAGTCCTGCTGAAACATGTTGGTGCTCTCCCACTAAAATATTGCATCTCTGCTGAGTAGTGTTGTAACCCTCCCATTAAAATATGGGATCTCTGCTGGGATGTTTAGATACTCTCCCATAATAAATATGTCACTCCTACCGAAGATTGCTGGCACACTCACTTTCAAATTAAAACAGTGCAGGCACTCCGTACCCGACAGCACCGGCTCATTTAAAGCACTGCTGCCTTTTGCTTGTAGGTGCAGATTTTGACACCTGCAGGTGTGGGAGTAGCCTGAGGATATGCACAGATATCTGAGCGCCTCTGCTATGTACAGAATGAGCTATGCTCTCCTGCGGTGAGTACATAGGCCCCTATGTGTGTACGCGAAGTGTACAGACAGGAGTGTCAGTGCCTGTGAATAAGTGTTTGTTAGTGCACGTGGTGTATGCAGAGGGATGTGTGAGTTCCAGTGGTGTCTCCAAATGCACATCTGCGTACAGGATGACGTGGGAAGGCCTAAGGGTGAGCAGGGATCTCTGTCTTTGCGTTGTGAAGGCAGTCTGCGTGCACGTATAGCATCTATCCTTCTGCTATCATTCGACATCCAAATAACTGACTAACCTATCCACCACTTAAAATGTACTTGCATGTTTCACTATACTAATTCAACACTAATCCTCTATGGGTCCAAGAGTAGCGTGCTACTCGCCGGAAAAAAGTGCTTTGACGCCTCGTTAGGGGTAGTAAGAGCTATATAAATGCAGTTACAATACAATACAATATAATATATGACTTTATTATTATTATGTTTCTTATATAGTGCCAGAATCGACCCCCGAAGGGGTATCTCCGCGCTTGCCTTGGGAACCCGTCCTGGCTTTTCCCTGTGAGATAGCCCCTACAGGGCATCACCTTGAGATAGCCCCTACAGGGCATCCCCAAGGTGAAAGCCAGGCATCCCGCCGCTGGGGGGCCGTTGTGGAGATTAAGCAAGCTTAATGCCCAGAGTTGCAGAGTGTGAACCCATGTTTAGGTCAGGCACCGAAGCGAGAATTATCGAGTCCATGGACATCCCGCGCAACGAACACATCTCTGGTCACCTGAAAGACCTCCACTGGCTACCCGTCAATAAGAGAATCACTTTCCGACTGCTAACCCACGCACACAAATCACTCTACGACATCGGACCGGAATGCCTCAACTCACGACTGTCCTTCTACACCCCCTCCCGCCAACTACGTTCTTCCAACCAAGCCCTCGCCACTGTACCTCGCATCAACAAGACCACCATGGGAGGCAGATCCTTCTCATACCTGGCTGCTAAAACATGGAACTCACTCCCCGCTCACCTTCGCCTTACCCAGAACCACCTAGCATTCAGAAAGCAACTTAAAACGTGGATATTTGACAAGTAATCCTCCTCCCCTTCCTAAGCGCCTTGAGACCCTCTGGGTATGTAGTGCGCTATATAAATTCTCTGACTTGACTTGACTTGCAGCGTCGGGAATCGAACCCTGGTCCTGGGTCTGACCTCTGCTTCAGGGTCTGCCTGCTCTAACCAGTGAGCCACACTTCTCCACTTCTAAGTACCTCTCCTCTGTCCATGGTGGGGTGCGCACTGACATCCTGTGCTGAACCTCTTTGGGTTCCACTGGCTTATGCATGGATGCCTCCGGTGCAATGCTATACGCAGTGGCACCAGAGACCCTACGAACAGTGGTTATTGCTGTATTTTATAATCCAAACAGCAGCCAGGGGGGCATTTCCTTCCAAGCATTAGGGCACAGGGCTCAAGGCTAGCCACTGCAAGCAAGGGTCTCTCCAAGCTGGGTGAGAGAGAGAAGTAAGGCATACAAAATGTCTCCCTGCGAAATATGATGATGGCCGGGGCCCGATTAATTCATGTTGACAATTACCAATTGATTATCGCAGTTGCGGCCAGTAGAGGGAGTTCCATGGGGCGGAAAGGCGGGGTGGGGGTAGTAAACACTGGAATATGGATGATTAGAGGTAAGTAAACAATTAAATAAATAAAACGAGAGATTGGAGGTAAGTAAACAATTAAATAAATAAAACGAGAGATTGGAGGTAAGTAAACAATTAAATAAATAAAACGAGGGGTGTTGGGCCCCAGCTCAAGTGTAGGACATTCTTAACCGCAGGACCTACAGGGTTCCTGCCTCACGCCACTGACCTGCGGGGGTGCGTGAGCATGACGCACCCCGGCCCTAACTCACAGAATGCGCAGAAGGTTGCTCGAGGTTCGCAGGAGCGTGCGCCATCCATCACAGCTCACTGGGGCCTGTTATTAATCGCCCGAGTGTGTAAATGAGCCCGCGCTGGGCTGGCAGGCCTCACCCAAGCATATAATGTCAAGCTCCGCGCGTTCTGAATAATGATAATAAAGCAGGCCGCGCTATTTTCATCTCGCGTTGTTTGTGTGGAATCTGATCCCCGCTGGTAAACACACACCACTGAAGGGAAATCACTTGCTTGTTTTATGCTTTAATGCCTTGAAGTTCTTTGATAAATGGCAGGCGGGTTTGCAGCAGACGTCTCTCTCCAGCATGACTGGGATACGCTTTTCGTTTGTTTGGGTGAACTTTTCGTACCCCCCTCCTCTACAGCTTCTTTATTTTGGCAGGGCTGTGGCACAACTGTGTGTGATGTATGGTAGCGGGGGTAGACGGGATATCTCCCCGAGCCTGCCATTCCAGGCTGACATCAGAGAGGGCGGGAGCTGGGATTCTGCACACAACTCCCCCACTCCCTCTCCTCGAAGTGGGAGTTCCAGGAAACAGGAGTGGCCTGGCTGCTTGCCCCAGTATCCCTGTTTAATGTCCTCGAGCGACCTCTAGTGGAGAGATTTCTGTTACCATCTTAACTTCTGAAACCGCAAAAGTGGAGTTCACAAGCCCTGCGAAAGATAAAGGACTCACTCACTCCTTCTTGTTACCGGCACAATTATGGTACCAAATAATTCCATTAACTTCATATAAGAAGTCACAAGAGGCCACAACCCTAATCGCTGATGGTTTTTACAGTTTGATAAAAAATAAAAATAGAATAACTTTTACGCGACCCAATAGCACAATAGATTGTCTCTTAGCCAGGGCGTCAATGGCTATTTGTAGGGACAGCAGCCCTCTGCGATTCTAAAAATAGAAACATGGAAAACGGTTTCAGAAAGTGCATGCATGGTTCCACCCTAACCTTTGAGAAGTGATTTATGTGAGTTCTGTGGTGCTTTCTCTTGTGTATGACCTCATCTCTCTCTGTTGTCAGCGTTGAAGAGAGCCTGCACCAAGTCGAGTTTCTCTCAGGTGTGGCCATCGGGTTGAAAGGCTTCCACCTGGTCTGTTGGGGTTGGTTCTGGGACGTCAAAGAGGCCCTGTGCTGGGGGAGGGCAACACTTCAAGGCGTCCACCACTTAGCCCTGAACCAATCAAGATCTGTGAAATATTGGAGACTCGGGACCCCTCATCACATTCTGCAGATGAGCGCCGCCATTTTGTTTTACGCCACTGGATTAGTTTGTGGCATGTAAGAATGGACTATGCTACATTGAGACCACTGCAAGCAACTGTCTTACAGCACTACCACAAATCGCCCGGATAGGGAGTTAGGTTGCACCAAATGATCTAAAAATGCCCTTATCACTAAAAACAAAGAAGTGGCCAACCAGTCATATAACAATTTACACAGGTGGATAGGCTGGCTCCGTCTCCGGGATGGATAGGGTGCAAGGATAGAAGGGAAGATATAGGAAAGGAGAGAGAAGAAAGAAGAAAGACATAGAAAGCAAAAACCGCATACCACTGTACTTGAAGGGCTCCACTCCCACATCCCCCCCCCCCGTGCTTCGTACTGTAGGCGTGTGACAGTAAGGACCTCCGCCTCCCCTCCCCCACGAGATTAGTCTCTGGCTTAGTCCCATTAGTACTTTGCTTTTGTTGTGCGAAAGTCCCCCCCCCCCCTGTTGCTCCGTTAGTATGAGCATCTATGGTGAGTACTAAGCAGAGGTAAAAGGATATGCTTTTTTTTTTTTCCTCGTCATGTTTTTGCTGGCTCATCGTGATGCCTGGTTCCTGGCACTCCTGGTCGGACTTTGGAGCCTGTGATGCGGAGATGGTACAGGACCATGAGGTATGTCTTTGGTCAGTCTTGAGGTAGAAGTGTTTGGCATTGTGTGCATGAGAGGATCTGTCTGAAGCAGTGGTGCTGGACCACGAGGTAGTTCTGTTGAGAGGTCTTGAGGTAGAAGTGTATGTCTGAAGTTGATCTGGCTCAAGAGGTGGTATTGGACCACGAGAAGTGTCGGTTGGTCATTCACTAGTGTTTCCCGGCGGACGTGCTTATATTCCTGCGCCTTCTTCTTCTCCGTTATCCGGCGGGGCTCTTCTTTCCCCCATTCCTGGACTTTGGGCTTCCATGTCTTCTGGGGTAGGGCCTTGTAGATATCTCCTTAGTTCTCTGGGGTCGTCGAACACCAAGGTTCCTCTTCTGTCGGTGATTCTCATTCTTGCTGGCCCCGCAAAGCTGAAACTTATGCTGTCTTTTCTCATTCTGTCTCTTAGGGCCAGGAATCCTTTTCTGATTTTCACTGTTTGCTTTGAGAAATCTTGTGTGATAATTATTTTGTTCCCGTTCCATTTCATGTTCTGGTTCTTCCTTGCGGCTGCGAAGATTGCTTCCGTCTGGTTGCTGCGGAGTGGTTTACATATGATGGGACACGGTCCTCGGCCCTGCTGAGGTTTGGTGGCTGGCACTCTGTATGCTTTATCTATTTCAAATTGTCTGTCGAATCTTATTCCTGTTAGTTGTGGCAGTAGGGTCTCTAGTAGGGTGGCGCAGGACCCCGTTTGTTCTTCCTCTCCTCCTGGAACACCTAAGAGGCGTATGTTTCCCCTCCTATTTCGGTCATCCTGCTCTGCGATCATTTTTTGGAGGTGGTCGGAGACTTTTGCCACGTGTCTCAGCTCTTTGCGTGTTTGCCCGCTGTTGTCTTCTAGGCCACTGATCCTCTTCTCAGCTTCTTCCAGCCTGCAGTTCGTCTTGTTTTGGTCAGCTCTTATGGCTGCCAATTCCAGCTGCATATTGTCTATTGTCTTTTTTGTTGCCTTAGCCAGCTCATTTCCCTCAGTTATTTTTTTGAGGAGTGTGTCCAGTGTGGTTTCGTTCTTGTGATCGTTTTTAGGTTTCGCCTGGCTATTCGCTGCGCAGCAGCGTTCGCGCAGGCGAAATCTTTTGAGAACAGTCTGGGGCTTTTTTCCGCCTCTCTGTTCCATTGGCTAGCTCCATAAATGGAGGCTAGCCATTGGAACAGAGATGCGTCACTCATTCCCCGATCAGATTTGTGGGCGTTCCGGCGATTTTTACTCATTCCGCCCATTTTCGTGCATCATGCGGCGGTGGGCGGTTGTTTTTTTTTTTTCGTATCTGCATGTTGGTTTCATTTCCCCTTCCCGCTGTCCGTGAGCCCGTCCCCCCTCCCGCTGTCCGTGAGCCCGTCCCCCCTCCCGCTGGCCGTGTGCCCGTCCCCCCTCCCGCTGTCCGTGTGCCCGTCCCCCCTCCCGCTGTCCGTGTGCCTGTCCCCCCTCCAGCTGTCCGTGTGCCTGTCCTCCCGCCTGCTGTCCGTGTGCCCGTTCCCCCCTCCCGCTGTCCGTGAGCCCGCCCCCCTTCCCGCTGAGAATGGATAACCTCATGGTTCAGGGTACGATTCTTACAATGTGACCCCGTCACCCAGAAACTCTTCTGAGGACATCCCCAACCCGTTTGTGCAGCCGGGGTGGCAGATCGCCCTCTGGGCAGTGGCTTACTCCATCATCGTCGTGGTTTCCGTGGTGGGCAACATCATTGTCATGTGGATCATTTTGGCCCACAAAAGGGTGAGGACAGTGACCAACTACTTCCTGCTGAACCTGGCCTTCGCCGAGGCCTCCATGGCCGCCTTCAACACTGTCATCAACTTCGCCGGTAGCTTGTTTCCTTCCCAGTATAAGAATTGGCTTGGTAGTTTGGTCTGCCCTGTTCCCATGATGCACTGGGCCAAGGTCAGACTAATTTGCATATAGCCAAGTTCTGAGCTGGGATGGTGCAGTGAGCTAAAAAACGGTGATGGATCAAGCCCTGATCTTTGGACTGGGTAAGAGTGGTCTGCTTTATTCAGACACTCTGTTCATCACCACCCCCTTTTCTAAATCATTTTTGTCCACCATAAGCGTGGAAGGGTATACTCAGATGTGAGTCCCTAGCTCATTGCACCATCAGGATTCAAGCAAGCCGGGCCGAAGACGGCTGAAATGCCAGAAACCGGTCCCCGGTAGCTTGTTTCCTTCCCAGTATAAGAATTGGCTTGGTAGTTTGGTCTGCCCTGTTCCCATGATGCACTGGGCCAGGGTCAGACTAATTTGCATATAGCCAAGTTCTGAGCTGGGATGGTGCAGTGAGCTAAAAAACGGTGATGGATCAAGCCCTGATCTTTGGACTGGGTAAGAGTGGTCTGCTTTATTCAGACACTCTGTTCATCACCACCCCTTTTTTCTGAATCATTTTTGTCCACCATAAGCGTGGAAGGGTATACTCAGATGTGAGTCCCTAGCTCATTGCACCATCAGGATTCAAGCAAGCCGGGCCGAAGACGGCTGAAATGCCAGAAACCGGTCCCCGGTAGCTTGTTTCCTTCCCAGTATAAGAATTGGCTTGGTAGTTTGGTCTGCCCTGTTCCTATGATGCACTGGGCCAGGGTCAGACTAATTTGCATATAGCCAAGTTCTGAGCTGGGATGGTGCAGTGAGCTAAAAAACGGTGATGGATCAAGCCCTGATCTTTGGACTAGGTAAGAGTGGTCTGCTTTATTCAAACACTCTGTTCATCACCACCCCCTTTTTCTGAATCATTTTTGTCCACCATAAGCGTGGAAGGGTATACTCAGATGTGAGTCCCTAGCTCATTGCACCATCAGGATTCAAGCAAGCCGGGCCGAAGACGGCTGAAATGCCAGAAACCGGTCCCCGGTAGCTTGTTTCCTTCCCAGTATAAGAATTGGCTTGGTAGTTTGGTCTGCCCTGTTCCTATGATGCACTGGGCCAGGGTCAGACTAATTTGCATATAGCCAAGTTCTGAGCTGGGATGGTGTAGTGAGCTAAAAAACGGTGATGGATCAAGCCCTGATCTTTGGACTGGGTAAGAGTGGTCTGCTTTATTCAGACACTCTGTTCATCACCACCCCCTTTTCTGAATCATCAACTTCACCTATGGCATCCACAACGATTGGTACTACGACCTCTTCTACTGCAAGTTCCACAACTTTTTCCCCATTTCGGCTGTCTTTGCCAGCATCTATTCCATGCCCGCCATAGCCTTGGACAGGTGAGTGAGCAGCTGTTTTTTGCACTTCACATTGCAGACTGAACTTCAGGTCTTGGTTCTTTCTATTGTGGTCAGATACAGGAATTTTGGTCCTGAGATATTGCGTGGCTTGCCTCAGATCACACGTTTGCTAAAGTGTGGATGCCTAGATTTTAAGCTCATGTCTCCTGGTTCTATAGTCTACACATTAACCCCTATATTTTGAGCAGGACCAATGGAATTGTTTAACGGGGAAAGAACAGTGTGCGGTGGGCTGCCCGAATTAAGTGGCACGAAATTAACAGTATTACTTTGCCATTTTGTCATGTTAGCACTCGTCCATACTGTCTGGACAAAAGTTTTACCTCATTCAGCGACTGAATTGTGAACAGTGCCCGTCCCCCCTCCCCCTGGCCATGAGCCAGTCCCCCCTCCCGCTAGCCGTGAGCCCGTCTCCCCTTCCAGTTTCGAAATATATATGTTTGTGTCTCTCCTCTAACGACATCTCACAACTTCCACCCCATGTGCCAGTGCGCCTTATTTAAGTTATGGGCTGTAAATGGCTCGGATACAGAGGCGGGCCTGGTTCTTGTGATATAAAATGAAGTATAAATCAATAAAGAGCCCCGTTGGTCGCTCCCGTGAGCTGCACTTGCTTTCCTTTGCTGCTCTGAGTGCACTCGGTCGGTCCCTCCAACAGCAGGGAGTGGACTGGAGTCACTGCCCGTGCAGCTCTCCCTCGTGTTTGAGGATGCCGAGTCAATGTAAAGTCATCAATTACGTTGCCAGGGAATAAATGCAAGATATTGAAACAACATTAAGCAGCCAGTAAGTGTGAGTCACGAGGCCTCAGTTTGCTGCATGAGTTTTCACCAAAATGTGTCAATGGTCGTCTCATTAGAAGCACTGGCGTTAATGTGTCTCTATAACGGCTCAGGGTGCAGGGGGTGCTGTGCCCATGTGTGGGTGAACTGGAAATACAAAGGTAGCATCATGGCATCATGAGTGAAGGTGAAGTACCTGACCTGATAAGTGATGCTCGGTCCTGTGCCGGAGGTCACTCACCTCTAGCACTATACTGTCTGACGTTTACCAGCTGTTGTGATGTGCGTAGGGATCTGTAGCCGCATACTGCAGTCACAAGTCAACGACTCACTATTCCCAGAGTCAAAAGTGCGATTGTATAAAAGGTCCGAAATGGCTCAAGGTGTCACACCACTAGTGAGACCACTTGGTCACTGTTACTTTATCAAGTCAGTTAGGCTAGTGCAGGTTCCTGGGTACCAATGCTCATAGAAGGTATTCTGGGAGTTGTTTTCGTTTGAGTGGCAGGCCGGATACCAATGGTTTGTTCAGAATAGCCAAGCACTGGAAACATGGCTGTGCTTGCTTCCCTGCCCCCTGGCTGTGCTTGCTCCCCTGCCCCCTGGCTGTGCTTGCTCCCCTGCCCCCTGGCTGTGCTTGCTCCCCTGCCCTCTGCCTGTGCTTGCTTCCCTGCCCCCTGGCTGTGCTTGCTTCCCTGCCCCCTAGCTGTGCTTGCTTCCCTGCCCCCTGGCTGTGCTTGCTTCCCTGCCCGTGCTTGTGTCCCTGCTCCCTGGCTGTGCTTGCTCCCCCGCCCCCTGGTTCCCCTTCCCCTGGCTGTGCTTGCTCTCCTGCCACCTGGCTGTGCTTGCTTCCCTGCCACCTGGCTGTGCTTGCTTCCCTGCCCCCTCGCTGTGCTTGCTGCCCTGCCCCTTCGCTGTGCTTGCTTCCCTGCCCCCTCGCTGTGCTTTCTTCCCTCCCCCTCGCTGTGCTTGCTCTCCTGAGTGTGTGTGTGGCTTTGGGTGGGTGTGTATGGCTCTGGGTGGGTGTGTGTGGCTCTGGGTGTGTGTGTGTGGCTCTGGGTGTGTGTGTGTGGCTCTGGGTGGGTGTGTGTGTGGCTCTGGGTGGGTGTGTGTGTGGCTCTGGGTGGGTGTGTGTGGCTCTGGGTGTGTGTGTGTGGCTCTGGGTGTGTGTGTGTGTGGCTCTGGGTGTGTGTGTGGCTCTGGGTGTGTGTGTGTGGCTCTGGGTGTGTGTGTGTGGCTCTGGGTGTGTGTGTGGCTCTGTGTGTGGCTCTGTGTGTGTGTGTGGCTCTCTCTGTGTGTGTGGGTCTGTGTGTGTGTGGGTCTGTGTGTGTGTGGGTCTGTGTGTGTGTGGGTCTGTGTGTGTGTGGCTCTGTGTGTGTGTGTGGCTCTGTGTGTGTGTGGGGGGGCTCTGTTTGTGTGTGTGGGTCTGTGTGTGGGTCTGTGTGTGTGTGTGGTCTGTGTGTTTTTGTGTGGCATTTGCCAGAGATTAAACTATTGGCATTGTAAATTACAATGCCATTTATTCATCTGTTTTCAAAACCAACACATAAATACAAATTTTGTCATTTACAATGCCAATAGCTCAAACTTTTCAAAAGGCGAAACCATTGCATTGTAAATGCTTGTTCAATTTTGAAGGGGACTCTAGTGGATCCTTCCTCACTTTTTTGATTTCGTTGGTGGATTTGCCATCATGCCCTGCCATGGTCGCGACCCTGCTTCTGGCTAGATATGTGTGGAGTCTGTCTTCCCTTTACTGGTTTGGCCCGGATCCTTCTAGTCGGAATCTGCAGGGCTCTCTGATTGTCCTTGTTTCAGTCTTAGCTCCCGCCAGTTCCGTTTGTTGGTGAGGGTTGTTGTTTTTTATTTTTTGGTCCCAACCTCTTGCTTTCCCTGTGTTAGGGCTGTGTCAGGGCTGCGGTGAGTCGCTCTGCCCAGATGTTGGATTGGCGGCGCTGTACTCTGCTTGCTTTGCTCCTCTGTCTGATGTCTGGTTGGTCTTCCGTACGCTTTTATGCGTGTTTTTCTGTATGTCCCCCGCTTCCGGCTGTTTGGTGGGAGTCGCTTGTTCGGCGTGTCTTGCGCCGCGACAGTGGCCTCTTTTCGTGGTCAGCGAGGTGTGCCCTCTTCTGCTTGCGTGTTCAGGTTTGTTGGGGGGCGATTTGTGGCGTCTCTTTTTCGCCCGTGTCGAAGATTGCTGCCCCCTGTGCTGCTTCTGGTTTCGGTTTCGTTTTGACCCTCCCTTCCTCCCTCTTGGATTAGGCCGAGTCAAGATGGTTGCGCCCTTAGACACTTCCGGTCTGGCTTGTGTCGCTGCGTGCCCTCTCTGTCCTCGCTCGGTGTGTCTGGGGGGGACTTTCTGTTTGGCGGTGGAGTGGAGCTGCGGAGATGTTCAGACGCGTCTGTGTCAGCGCGATGTGTGTCAGTGCAGTTGGGGCTTCACTGACCTCTTATTTGTCTCTTTTTATCCCCGTGGGCGTTTTCACCTCCCGTTACTGTTGGCCGTGTTTCCCGTTCGGCGTTCAGTGCAGAGGAGGGTGGAGCGAGGCTGCGGGAATAGACCGTCGCTTTGTGTTAGCGCAAGATGGCCGCTCCCGTTGTTTGTGCCTCTAGTTTCACTTTATCTTCGTTCTTCTTCTCCCACCCTGCCACTCGTCTGTGCCTCCGCTGCCGTTGAGCGTATGCTTGCTCTGTGTGCTGCCCGGCATGTCGTTGGTCCCCCTCTTGCGCTCGTACTCCGTTTCAGTGTTTCGGGGCTGTGCGCATCGTCGGGGCACTCCCTTGTGCCGCCATCTTGTGCTTCTCTTTCGCTTTACCTCTGCATCAGCCTCTCCTCTTTCTGCTGCTCCTCTGTAGGCTCCGTAATGGCCGTCCTGTGCTCTGTGTCTTCAGACACCGGTTCCGCCCGTTTGTTCTGGGGTTTTGTGCCGTTCAGGTTGCTTTCTCGCCGTTATTTCTCTCAGGGTGGCGGAGCTAATGGACTCAGGCACAATCACCCTAAAAAAGGTAAAGGAGAAACTGAACGCCTGGTCACCAAAATATATCAGCTGGTGGGGCAGGGTGGAGTCTATCAAGATGATGATAACACCCCTAATCAACTACATGTTAGGTATGCTGCCGTTAACACTAACGGCAGACTTCCACAAACAGCTAGACGCTATGATCAATAAATTTATATGGAAAGAGAAAAAACCAAGGATAAGCCTGCACAAACTCAGGCTGAGCAAAAATTTGGGAGGACTAAATATCACCAATTACAAAACCTTCCAAACTGCCTGCTTGGCCAAACAGGGGGCCCACTGGCTGGCCCCCAACAACGAATACACACAAGTGTGGCTGGAGAGAGCTATACTAGGAGGGCTAGACCCCATAGCCATGCTCACGGCAAACAAACATCCAGAGGCCAACAACACGATCCTCAAAAACACAAAAGCAGCTCTCTTCAAGGCAGATAAAAAGATGGACCAGAGCATCAGGAACACTAAATGGGAGTCCATCTGGTTCAACCCCAAAGTCCAATATAGGGGAAAGTTCTTAGCTAACACTACCTGGTACGGGAAGGGTATATCCACTCCCACACAACTGGAAATAAACAACACACCACTAACCTTTGACGCCCTAAGGGACTTCCACAGCCTCCCCGTAGTCAAATTCTATGGGTTTCTCAGAATCAAAGCGGCCATCACAAAATCCAACCTAGACAAAAGAACACCCTCCATCATACAATACATGATCAACCTGAACAAGATAGGCCACCAAACCTCCCACTTATACAAACTTCTAAGTCCAAAAACGTCAAAACTCAACACTAAGACTATGGGGTTCTGGAAGAAACTTCTAGGCAGACAACTGAGTGAGAAAGAAAAAGGCAGCCTGTGGAGATCCGCCTCCCAGAACGAAATCTCCCCCCAGGTGGCACAAACAAAATACTGTCTGCTATACAGGGGGTACTGGACACCGGCCTGCCTTGCGGAGGTAGAGGTGAGAGAGAATGACACATGCTGGAATTGCAAAAAGGAGAGAGGGGGTCTTGCACACCTACTCTTTCATTGCACCGAGTCAGGACCTTTTGGGCGAAGATTAGGGACTTCATCACAAAGATTGTGGGACGGGACATACAGCCAGGCTTTGTGAGACTAGCAACAGCATTTATGGCCCCAGAACTGGGATCCAAAGAGGACAGCGACTTGATAGACCTTCTCCTAACGACAGCAGTCAAAACAATACTAGCGAAATGGAAAGACACAGGGAAAGCAACTTTCAAGGTCTGGGTCAACTGTATTACCTTCCTAAGGGGGGCAGACTACGTAGCGGCGATGCACGCTCCCAACCATAAAGCAAGGGGTGAAATGTGGGCGTCCCTGGACAAACACCTGGGCCCATACGACACCCCCTGAAAAGGATCAGTACGGGCCACCAACCCTACACTGGCCACCAGTGCTCGACACTGTAGAACCACATGACAACCTATCTCTATCTCCTTTTCCTTTCCTTTCACCCTCCTTTTTTCAACTCTTACTCTTCCAATTTTTCTGAGCGAGGGTGCAACAAGATTCAAACAGCAAGCCTATACTATTGATTAAGTGAAATATGCTCTGCCATGAAGCCCGCCACACCTGTTGTAACCCTAAGGGCGTCCGCGAGCCACCGCCAACGCTACTACTGTACTATGTATGTATAAAAAACTTGCTAATAAAACTCATTGAAATAAAAAGAAAACACAAAAAAAACCACAAAAAAAAACAAAACAATTTACACAGGTGTCCGTAATCCTTGCACATTCCCTGTTGGTGGGCAGATTCATCTGTGGGATTTGCACACCGACCCAAATTAAAAAAGTTGTGTCCCTGAAAATTCTCTTCATGGAGATAGTATTGTTTTGTGAATACCAAGAGAAACATTTCTCCACATTTCCAAAACAAAGAGAGACAGATTCATATTCCTGGTACAGACAGGTAGGCCCCAGCTTGGGTGAGCCATGGTGGTTCCAGCGCAAGGAGCAAAACAGCTTCTTACGTTGCAAAGTCTCAGGTCGTAATCTCATTCACTCATAATAAAACTATTTGTGACACAAAAAACCCAAATCAAACACAGAGATGAGGGCAATCATTCTAATCCTATCAGTAGAGCACTGGAAGGATGTCTATTCTATTACGTTTCAGGTCCCCAAAGCGTGTTTTTTTTAATTGTAGTCTGGTATTTATATAGAGCCCTACCCCTGAGAGGGCTGTGGAAAGCTCTCAGGAAGGTCGAGGAAGAGATTACATGCTGTTTGCTGCACGTGGTTACTAGGGCATGGGTTATTAAGTGGCTTCTCTCTAGGAGAAAAACAGTACCTGAGTGCGTTCATGACTGGCTCTGTGACCCTTCTTTTCTATCCCCTGGCCAGAGGACAGGAACCTCCATATGGGAGAACCCACCTAAGCGCTTCCTTGGAGTTTTAGTGCAGGGGCCCCTCTGCCCCTAGGATTTCCACCTTGGGCACCCTCTGCACCCATCTTTTCTCTCCCCCAAAGGGCCAGTGCTATGTCGCGCCCCACTGTGTGGGAGGTGACAGGTAAGGACCGTGTGTCCCCAGGCCCCATGCCCTGCAACTTCCTTACACATTGCTGCCAGCACCCCTTTGAGGTTCCTCTAATGCTGCTGTTTTACCGATTGTTTGCTAGATAAGGATGCAGAAGGGGACCGAAGAGTCCCCACCAATCTTGACCTCACCTGCACAATAACATACGACAAAATGGCATTACGATTAACATTAGACATCACATACAAGAATAATCAATGACAAAACCCTTTCTCGAGATCTAAACCCTCTATATTCCCTTGCTCTGGGGATGATGGGTGGGGAAAACAAGCATCTCTGCACGTGCAACTCCTGGAGGGCAGGTGCAGGGGGGCTGGCAGCTGTTGTGTGAGGCAACTGTCCAGTAGGTTGACGCAAAGTGCGCTCGCCGGGAAACAGAAACAAAGAGACCCCCTTCCGGCCTACTGCTGCTTTTAAGGAAGGGACGATTGCAACGCTGACCCCAGCTGGATAACCCCCTATTACCCCGGAAGGACTAAGAGCCTAATTACGAGTTTGACAGTCTGTCGGACTGCCAAACTTGTGGTGGAGGTTCACTGGCGATTCGGCGCTGAAACCTGGCGATTGGGGACCACCACACCGGCTTATTGACTGCTGTATTAAAACTATGGTGGTTGGACCACCATAGGACTGCCACAACCGCTAGGAATCCACCATCTCTGGCAGTTGTGCCATGGTCAGAGGATCCAACATGCTTGGTGGTGCCGCTGCAGCACCGCCAAGCATATTTGGAGTTTCTTCACTGCCACAGTTTCATAACGCTGAGGCCGCCATGAAAATGATGCAGTGAGGAAACAAAGGGTGTCCTACAGGGCCATGGGATGCATGAAGGGAGGCACATTGTGTGCCCACCTGTCTGCATTCACCCACTTTCCTGAACAGCATGAACTGCACAGTCCATGCTGTGCAAGAATGGGCTTTGGCATTCCCATTGTGGTGCATGTTTAATAGGCATCGCCTTGGGGATGCCAAAGGGCCGCCCGCCATACTATGAGGTAGCTCGTAATC
Organism: Lissotriton vulgaris; assembly: GCF_964263255.1. Classification (NCBI taxonomy): domain Eukaryota; kingdom Metazoa; phylum Chordata; class Amphibia; order Caudata; family Salamandridae; genus Lissotriton; species Lissotriton vulgaris. The sequence goes on from NW_028254183.1 coordinate 524,576, forward strand.
TGGCGGGCAGCCGGCAGTGAGGTTTGGCAGTGTGGGAGCGGGTGGTGGCTTGGCGGCCTCCTCCCACACTGCAAAACTCATAATCAGTTCCTAAGTCTCTCTGGGGTGACTTAGCTGTGGCCATGCACCCCATGCCGGCACTGCAATTCCCAGGGTATGTATGTATGTATGTATGTATAGGCATTTATATAGCGCACTACTTACCCGGAGGGTCCCAAGGCGCTACGACCGCTGCGAAACCCTTCCTGGCTTCCTTGAGAGATGGTCCCTTAATGGGTATCTCCAGGGTGAGACCAGGCATCCCCGGCGGTCTGGTGGGGCCGTTAGTGAAGATGAGGCAAGCTAATGCCCAGAGTTGCCGAGTGTGATCGCTGATCAGAGTGGGCACCGAGGCGAGAGAATTATTGAGTCCGCTGACCCTGGTCCAGAAACCTGCTGCGCCGGGAATCGAACCCTGGTCCTGGGCCGTCCTCTGCTCTCGGGTCTGCCGCCTCTAACCAGTGAGCCACACTACTTCAGTAGCAGCCCCTCTTTTGTGGGCCTGGCACCCCGCCATAGCTGTCGGCTCTCGCGAGCTGGGAGAGCTTGACCCGTTCTGTTTGTTGCCTGGGTTACTAAGAAATGGGTTATTGAGTGGCCTCTGTTGATAGATTTTTGCTGTCATAAGTGGGGTTTGGAGGTCCAAACTTGCGGCTGCTGTGCTGATTATGGAGTCAAACAAAGAGATGTAATAGTGGATATCCATGTTTGCATTTACATATCATCTTCAGGCTGAAAATATTGACGCACAAAAGTACCGCCAAAATATGAAATTAGCATAAATATCCTCTACCTATACTTATAATAGCAATGCCAAAAACGGAATAGAACGAAATATTGTCAAAAACAAAGCAAGAATTTACATTTTAAAAATAAATTAAAACTGTAAAGTAATATTCTTAAAATATGATTGTAGTTAAACAAAATGCAATGTAAACTATGTTCTTTTATGTGAGTTATATTTAGTTTATAGTTTAAATATATATATCTATATATAGATATATATAAATAAAACAAAAGTAAATAAACACTGTTTCAAGTACATTACTATTAAAATAGTACAAGTAAATGTAATAAAAAATGTAATGTAATAAAAAATAAAAAATGTAAAATGTAAAACAAATACAAAAAATACCACAAATGTATATAATAACATAAACACACATAAACACACATAGAACATATATACAGTTATATAGACCAAGTCGAAGGCGGTTGCCGAAACGCGTTGGTCTTGGTCATTTGAAGCCATTGTTATATGCCACATGAATTCAAAACGTTCTTTTATAAGATACAATTTTTTTTTTAAAGATGAATAATCAAGCATCCTGAAAAGTCTCAATTACCTCTGTTCATCTGTGCCGCTGCATGGGTGGACTTTAAGACGTGCCGCCTTTGGCTGAAAAAAAAACCAAAAAAAAATATATGCACGGGTGGCATCTGAGGAAGTTTTTAAATAAAACGAAACGCGTCATGCACAACGCCTGAATTAAAGGAATTTGACATCTCACCTGTGTTGCCGTGGTGCTCTTTTCCCTCTGCAGTGGTGAGGGATGTGAGTGACAATAATTTGGGGTGCAGCCACGAGCGCCCCTTTGAGCACCCACCCCGAGAGAGTCCGGCGCAGTCTTGTGGCAATTTGGAGGTTTTATATATATATATATATATATATATATATATATATATATATATATATTACCTACTGGCGGTAGCCAGTAGGTAGTTATAGTTAGGACTTAGTTTCCATAGGAAATCCGCAACATTCTATTGGGAATAACTTTGGCGCCGGTTGATGAATCTCCACGAATTTCTCAAAGAAGATGGCTCGCTACGCTCCGCTCCTTCCCTGAAAATCTCGGGAAGATTCGTCAAGCGGGGGCCGAGAAAAAAGGGGGGTCCCAAAACGTGTTTTCCCCATGTTAATTTCCATAGGACCTTTAGACACGGCTACAGCCCGTACCGCTGAACGGAATTACACCAAATTTGGGAAAATGGTAGGGTCTGGTACGCAGATCACGCTTTTGTTTAAATGGTTTAAATCCCTCCAGTAGTTGCTGGGAAAATTAAAGTTAAAATCAATCGCGCACCTTGCAGTGCACGAGCTTCATGCTGATTGGCTGCCACTGTCTGTCAACACTCTAAAACAGAAATTGTTGGCAGCCATCTTGTGCCTCGGTAGACTGAGGCACAGGAAAGCAGAAAAACCAAGGTGTAGAACTCAAAAAGGGGGCAGGGTAGAAGCACCCTGACCCCCTAGGCCTGCTCAGGGGTTCCCACAGGGACCCCCAAGGCAAAAAAAAATGTTTTTTTTATGAAAAATCGCAGGGTGCGCGCACCGTGCTTGTCCAAAAAAAAAAATGTTTTTTGCCTTGGGGGTCACTTACCTCCCTTTTATCATCCTCAAATCCCCTTCCCTCACCATCTTTCCATTTCTTTTACCTTCATTTCCCTTACCCTACTCTATGTATCTCTCTTTGTCCCTTACTCTCCTTACATATGTCCATCCTCACTCCCCTTCTGTCACTCCTCCTCCTTTACTTTCTTTTCCATACTGCTCTTCCCATATTTTTAATTTCCCTTAACTCACTACCCTACCTTTAGACACCTTGGGGCAGATTTACAAGCCCCTTACACCTGTTTTGTGCCGCCATTGCGTCACTTTTGTGACTCAGCGGTGGTGCAAAAGATGCGCCATGGAGCGGGCTATTTACAACGTGACGCATCTGGTTCCGTCATGGCCCCGCCCGTTCTTCAAATCGTCAGCGCAGGCACGAAATCAGCGCCGCGCAGGCGTGCCGGGCGGGCCATTACGGAACCACTCCGTCACCAGCGCATCCCACCCGAGGGCTATGACGGAGCGGTTCCGTCATAAGCGTGGGAGGGGTTAAAGGATTGTTGTACGTCAAACAGCCGACGTCCATTGTATATCAAGAGATGTGAAACCATGCACACATTCGACCACAATTGTACAACACACGGTATAGTTAGGAATTAGCATTTACAAAACCTTTGAAATTCACTGAAAAAACCATAGGTTTTAAACCCGTTATAGTTAGGAAGTAGCATTCAAAAAACCTATGAAATTCACTGAAAAAACCATAGGTTTTAAACACGTTATAGTTAGGAAGTTGCATTTAAAAAACCTATGAAATTCACTGAAAAAACCATAGGTTTTACACACGTTATAGTTAGGAAGTAGCATTTACAAAACCTATGAAATTCACTGAAAAAACAACCATAGGTTTGACACATGTTATAGTTAGCTGGATATTTTACTCATATAAAACCAATGAAATTCCCCCGTTATAGTTACTTCAGCTAACTATAACTCGCGCGCCCGCAATGCACTGCTGATGACTTCACATATTACATCACTCATGACATGGTCAGTGACATCACTGATGACATCACTGATGACATCTCAAATGACATCACTGATGACATCATCCTTGTGGAAGAGTGGCAGACCTTCACTCACCCTAATATAACCTTTATTACACATACTCATAAATAGAAAATAACATTTTCAATACAATAGCCATACCAATGCCACTTAGAACACACCTATTTAGTCATTTGAAGATCTATATACACAACCACTTATTCATCAACAGACATATACAGTCACTCATATATTATATACAGTCACTCATATATGTATTCAGTCATCATATGTTCTTATACACTGATACATCCTGATCATCCTGTTACACACCGACACTCAACCATAGAGTTACTCACACATAACTTATATGTACTAGTTTAAAACATATGTACTTACTCAGAAATACACTATTAAAACAGTTATTCATTCACTTAGACAGTCATATATACACTCATACAGAAAAAAACAAATAATAACCTATATACCTACTCACCACACACACTCAGTCACCCATACAGTCCAGCATATATGCTGCCTACAACACATACAAACAGTAAGTCACTCATTCATGCATCTATGCACTACGTAAGATCTCCCAACGAAGCATATTGACACTTAGACACTCAGACACTCCAACTAATCACTCATATAGCTACTCACCAACACATGCAGCCACTTACACAGAAACTGAGAGACTGATACAGATATGTATATATTTAAACATTACTCACTAACCCATGTACTCATTAAGATATACTTAATCAGTCAGTTATACAATCTATTTTTCACCTAAAAAACAGCCATTTATACACTTATATACTCAATTCTTCTTCCATCAACCTTCAGATATACATATATAAAACATATTTAATTTTCAGAACTAACCCATTCACTGGATGATGTCATCAGTGATGTCATGAGTGATGTCACTGACCATGTCATGAGTGATGTAATATGTGAAGTCATCAGCAGTGCATTGCGGGCGCACGAGTTATAGTTAGCTGAAGTAACTATAACGGGGGAATTTCATTGGTTTTATATGAGTAAAATATCCAGCTAACTATAACATGTGTCAAACCTATGGTTTTTTCAGTGAATATATATATATATATATATTACCTACTGGCGATAGCCAGTAGGTATATATAGTTAGGATTTTTTCTCTATGGAACTTTTGAAAATTCTATGCCTAATAACTTTGGCGTTTGTGGACGGAATCGGCTGAAATTTTCAGGAAAATGGCACATTTTGTTTCTGAGCAGCCCCTGAAAATTTGGTGGGGTTTCGTCAAGGGGGGGCTGAGAAAAAAGGGGGGTCCCAAAACGCGTTTTTTGCATTGAGTTTTCCATAGGGCGGTTGGACTCACTTTTAGCTCGAACGGCTGAATGGATTTGCACGAAACTTGGCAAAATTGTAGGGACTGTTAGCCCGATGTGCCTTTGCTAGGTCTCAATATATGTGCTTCAGTGGATTTTGAGAAATTAACGTTTAAAACAAGATATATATCTGTAACAGCGCTCCGGGCAGCGCTCCGGTTCGCAAACTTTTCGCGTATCGGAACTTTGCGAAGCGAAGCTGATTGGCTCTCCGGTGTCTGTCAACATTCTAAACAGTCCGGAGCGGCCGCCATCTTGTCTCTCGGTAGGATCGAGAGACAAGAGGAGGCCAAAACAAAGGGGGAAATGAAGGAAAGGGGGCAAGGTAGACCCCTTCTGACCCCCTAGGATTGATGAGGGGGATATTATAGAGCCACGCCGGGCCCAAAAAAAAAAAAAAAAAATCCGATTTTTTCGCCGTAGAGACGCGTCTTGGTTCGCGAACCGGGCAGCTAACCGGGCAGCTAACCGGGAAGCTAACCGTCAGTGTAACCCAAAAAAAAAAATAATAAATTCCGATTTTTTCGCCGTAGAGACGCGTCTTGGTTCGCGAACCGGGCAGCTAACCGGGCAGCTAACCGGGAAGCTAACCGGCAGTGTAACTCAAAAAAAAAAAAAATCAGATTTTTTCGCCGTAGAGACGCGTCTTGGTACGCGAACCGGGCAGCTAACCGGGCAGCTAACCGGGAAGCTAACCGGCAGTGTAACGGGAGTCTGAGGAGTAGCTGATTGGCTGTCAATATTGTAAACAGTCCGGAGCGGCCGCCATCTTGTCTCTCGGTAGGATCGAGAGACAAGAGGAGGCCAAAACAAAGGGGGAAATGAAGGAAAGAGGGCAAGGTAGACCCCTTCTGACCCCCTAGGATTGATGAGGGGGATATTATAAAAACAGTGTTATCCTGAGCACTCAGTAAATGTTTTAAATCGGAATTAGAAAATAGTTCAGGTAGGTGCCCACGTCGTCGCACGTAGCCAGAGCGTGCCTTACTGAAACTGTCAAAGTGGTGAGGATAGGGAACTACCCTCTGGACTGAGCTCCAACTTAACAATGAAAACAACGTTTTCTATTTCAAGTTCATAAGGTTTATTCGATTTCTTCAGATTTATAAATCATAAGGCTTTTCCAACGTTATGTGGTTCCATTCACCAACATAATAATCATCTTGTCAAACTGAGTTTAATGCATTAATCCACTTAATAACAATACCCAATGCATTTCGGGTCATATGAGAACCATGACCCTTCGTCAGGGGTCTGAAACAAATGGAAATCAGACAGGACCAAAGTTAGTCACTCACCAAATAAATCAACTCAAAAACGCTACGAGACAGGAAATAATGCTGCTGACTCTGGAAACGGAAACGGAAAAAACCGTGCCAAAATGAAAGATCCCAAAACACCAAAAGAAAGTAGTCGCTAAACTATTGAGCCAATGAAATTAGCAAAAAGATCTTCACCATAGTGTCAAACAACCCACAATAGTAAATTATATCTAACTCGATCAAACAGTCAATACGGAGCACTTACGAAAAATACACGCATCCGCGCTTCTGTGGATTCAAAGGTTACTGAGCATGGTGGTACCAAATTCTGAACAAATGTTCTCTTGATCTCATTTTGTTGATAGTAGAAGAACTGTCCAAAGTATTACTAGAGATTGAGGAAGAGATCAAAACCATTAAAGAAGAGCTAAACAAAATTCCAGATCTTGATAAACTGCTAGAGGAGATCAACCAAAAACTTGATCGTTACGCTAAAGAGGTTAATGAAAGGAAAATTCGAAAGTATCGTCGTGATACTTTAGACTACAAGCTTGAAGAGGTGTACTCGTGGGCTGAAATTTATAATCAACGCAAATGGCAAACTCAATCCCAGAAAAAACAACCAGCAGCCACATCTTCAACAGAAAGTATTGTATCCGAATCAGACATCGCACAAAACAGACCACCACTTACAAAGACCACCAAACAAAGTGCCACACCATCTACCAGTCAAGTAACTGGTCAACAACCGGCTTTTTTAGATATAAGTCCAGCAGCGAATGCGCCACCAGGTTCGTCACAACCAGAAGGGCTAAGAGAAAAAGAAACAGAGGAAGAAATCGCCAGGCGAACACGGAGTCAAGTGCAGAAGATAACTTAGTGATTAACATTTCTGCGAAACCACTCACCAATATGCAGCTGGCAGTATTGAACAAAGGCACTACATTCGTTCCCACCTACAGATCTAACACTGGAGAAACGGAAATTGCTCTTTTCAAGTTTTTCAGGAACCTGAAGTTGAGATATTTCTTTAAAGACATCAGCCAAACGACTGAAATCCCCCCATGGGATCATGAATTCAAATCACCTAGCACCTTTTGTGCCCCCATTACGCATAAGACTTTAGAGGCATTTGAACGTTCAGTAATGTCGGATATTCAAAAGATTCCTTTCAACAAACCTCAGAGAAACAACTTGAATCCCAAAGAATGGAACACTCTTAAAAATCTAAGTCAAGACAAAGATTTAACCTTTCAAAAGGCAGATAAGGGCGGCGCCCTAATAGTAATGGATACAGAATTCTACACCTCCAGTGTTAACAATCATGTGAATGATCAAGGAACATATCTACCACTAACCACTGATCCTACACAAGAGTTTCAGAAGGTTCTTTATCAAATTTTGGATCACGCTCTAACCATGAAATGGATAAGTCAAAAGACCCATGCTTATTTTCATTTAAAATATCCCAGAAGACCGCAACTCTACATGTTGCCTAAGATTCATAAGGATCCCCTTAGACCGCCATTCAGACCCATCGTCTCGACCTGTGGATCTATCTCAGAACCAGTGGGCAAATTTGTGGACAAATTCTTACAACCTCTAGTGCAAAGGAGTGAGACATACATCAGGGATACTACTGACTTTTTGAACATGTTGGGTAAAGTAAATCTATCACCGGGCAAAACATATTGGCTGTGCACCATTGACGTGGTTGCACTGTATACCTCCATTCCACACAGGGAAGGTATTGAGGCACTCGAATGGAGTCTTCTTCACAGTGACTTGGAAGAATATCAAAGAATCCTGATATTAGAATTGATGCAGTTTGCCCTGTATCATAGTTATTTCGAATGGAACGGACAATTCTTCAATCAAATCAACGGAACATCAATGGGTTTTGGGGGGGCCCCCTCATATGCAAATATCTTTATGCAGAAGTTCGAAATGGATAACATTCTTAAAAAAGAAAGTTGGATTGAAGGGCTCATTATGTTCAAGCGGTTTATTGATGACATTTTCTTGATATGGTGTGGTGAGAAAGAAAAATTGGAAGACAATATCAAGATTCTCAATGGATTGAACGAAAGGATAAAGTTCACGCATACGATCAGCAAAGACACCATATCGTTCCTAGATGTACAAATTAATATATGCAATCAGGAAATTAACACGAGAGTGTTTCACAAGCCAACTGATAGGAATTCGTGTCTCCTTTTCCAAAGTTTTCACCCTGAGGCCTTGAAAAAACATTTGCCCGTATCTCAATACATTAGACTTAAAAGAATTACTTCTAATGAAGATCAAGCAAGAGAGTCCATCTCACTACAAACTATGAGATATAAACAGAGGGGATATCCGGAAGACATTCTCATACAAGCCATGATGAAGGTAGACAAAATGAAAAGGATTGATTTATTGGCATTGAAAACCAAACAAAGCACTGAAAAAACGATATGCGTACTCAAATACTCATCTGATGTAGGAAAGATCAAAAAAGCGATTAACAAGCACTGGCATTTGGTACAATCGGAACCTGACTTAAAGGATCTATATAATGAGCGAATCACGTTTGCATACCAGAGATCGAAAAATCTTAAAGAGATGCTTAATGCCCCTGCTATGGAGAAGAAAATATGGAAAGGTATGTCTAAATGTTTTAATTGTACCCATTGTAACAATGTCATGAGTGGCAAAACATTGATGCATCCCACCAAAGGTTTTCCCATTGAATTACTTCACACGAGTACTTGTGACACCGCTAACTGTATATATCTCATCAAATGCCCGTGTGGGAAGATATATATTGGACAAACGGAACGTAAAGTAAAAGTGCGTATCACTGAGCACAAAAGTAACATTAGGCTCAATAATCTGAAATCATCAGTGGCGTGTCACTGGAAAGAGATGAACCATCAAATTTCTCAACTAAAGTTTATGGTGGTTGAGGTACTCCACCAGCGTCCTGACATGGATCCCATAAAGCAACGACTTAGAGCTGAATTTTATTGGATCAAAAAATTGAACTCGACCCACCCTGTGGGTTTAAATGATCGTATTGAACATTCGTGGGTTCTATAATATCCTTATCTACAGCATTGACTTTCGCTACATCCTGCTCCCATCGAAATGTTTCTTTTGCTGATATTGTATTTATATTGTATTGATTTTGCACATGCTGCCGAGCTCGTTATGTACTTTGCATTTAGCCTTTGTTTATGTTTGTTTATTTGCACGTATTAGCCGATGCATTGTTCGCGTTATTTGTTGTGAAGCACACATACTCGTGTCATGTGACCGGGGAACCATCACCCCATTGGTTATGGTCGCGGTCACATGATGAAATGTGTATCCTATTAGATGCCATGTAGCTGGTATGCTCAGTAACCTTTGAATCCACAGAAGCGCGGATGCGTGTATTTTTCGTAAGTGCTCCGTATTGACTGTTTGATCGAGTTAGATATAATTTACTATTGTGGGTTGTTTGACACTATGGTGAAGATCTTTTTGCTAATTTCATTGGCTCAATAGTTTAGCGACTACTTTCTTTTGGTGTTTTGGGATCTTTCATTTTGGCACGGTTTTTTCCGTTTCCGTTTCCAGAGTCAGCAGCATTATTTCCTGTCTCGTAGCGTTTTTGAGTTGATTTATTTGGTGAGTGACTAACTTTGGTCCTGTCTGATTTCCATTTGTTTCAGACCCCTGACGAAGGGTCATGGTTCTCATATGACCCGAAATGCATTGGGTATTGTTATTAAGTGGATTAATGCATTAAACTCAGTTTGACAAGATGATTATTATGTTGGTGAATGGAACCACATAACGTTGGAAAAGCCTTATGATTTATAAATCTGAAGAAATCGAATAAACCTTATGAACTTGAAATAGAAAACGTTGTTTTCATTGTTAAGTTGGAGCTCAGTCCAGAGGGTAGTTCCCTATCCTCACCACTTTGACGGGGATATTATAAAGCCACGTGGGGCCAAAAAAAAAACAAAGAAAAAAATCTGATTTTTTCGCCGTAGAGACGCGTCTTGGTACGCGAACTGGGCAGCTAACCGGGCAGCTACCGGGAAGCTAATCGGCAGTGTAACGGGAGTCTGAGGAGAAGCTGATTGGCTGTTTTCATTGTAAACAGTCTGGAGCGGCCGCCATCTTGTCTCTCTGTGGGATCGAGAGACAAGAGGTGGAAAAAAAAAGGTGTAAATGAATGAAAGGGGTAAGGCAGACCCCTCCTGAACCCCTAGGATTGATGAGGGGGCTATTAAAGTTCCCTGGGGGGTGAAAAAAAAAATTTGCGATTTTTCGCGGTAAAGGTGCTTCCTGGTACGTTAACCGGGCAGCTAACCGGCAGCGTAACGGGAGTCCGACATATTGTGTTTTTTGAACGTTTGTGATATGTGCACGTGTGGATTTTGTCTAATTAAGGTTAAAAAAATATATATATATCTTTAAGCGTGTTCTGGCGCGCTTACGTTTTGGGTTTGGTTTGCGCTGCAGAGACGATACGTCACGGTTATGCGATGCATCATGAGGCGTCTCACGGGCTACGTGATACGTCACTTAATAAAGAATATATTTTACAGCTATAGATATTAGCTTTTAAAAAACCAATGAAATTCACAGAAAAAACCATAGGTTATAGACCATATATAGTTAGGAATTTGCATTTACAAAACCTTGAAAATTCACTGAAAAAACCATAGGTTATAGACCATATATAGTTAGGGATTAGCATTTAAAAAACCTTATTTTATTTGCACAAAACCATTGAAATTCCATATATAGTTAGTTGCACTAACTATATATCGCGGACCCGCAATCCACTGCTAATGATGTCACATATTACATCATTCATGACATGGTCAGTGACATCACTGATGACATCACTGATGACATCTCAAATGACATCACTGATGACATCACTGATGACAACACCCAGTGACTGTATGTTTCTGTAAAGTTAAAATATGTCTTACATATTGAAGAATGAGTGGATGTATAAGTGTCTGGATGAAGGATTTAGTAGGTGCATGACTGACTGTATGAGAGAATGATTAAATGTGTCTCACTGAGTGCATGGGTTAGTGATTAAAGTGTCTTAATTTGGCAATCAATATTTATGTTCTTCTGTAAACTGCTGCATGTTTAAATCAGTAGCTATATCAGTAACTATATGGGTTATTGAATGGTTGCCCAAGTATTTGTATGGGAGACTGAGTGTGTGTGTGGGTGGCTGGGAGGTGTATAACTCTGTGCATAGATGTGTGAGCGGTTGATTCCCTAGGTGTATGGGTTCAAAAGTGCATGTAGAAACAGCTGTATGGACAGTTGACTGTGTGCATGAGTATATTGGTGAGTGAATGGATATCTCAGTTCTACATGTCAAAGTAAGTACATATGTAAAACACACTCCATGTGAGAGTTGACATATATAAATAACTGAACATAAGAGTCAGTGAATGTGAGAGTGGCTGTATGAATCATTGTGAACTTGTATCAAGGATTGTATAAGAGAGTAAATATGTGTTAGTATATGTTTGAATAAGTAAGGTGTGTATAACTGTATAGTTAAGGAAATGGAGATGTGATTGATTCTTTGCATGACTGAATAGGTGTGTGAGTAACTCCATGGATGTGTGACAGTCTGTGAGTGCCTGTTTACACTGAGTGTATCAAAGGCTATATTAGAGTCTGAAGATGTATTATCACATAAATGATATCATCAGTGATGTAATCAGTAATGTCAAATGAGATGTCAGTGATGTCATCAGTGATGTCATTTGAGATGTCATCAGTGATGTCATCAGTGATGTCATTTGAGATGTCATCAGTGATGTCATCAGTGATGTCACTGACCATGTCATGAATGATGTAATATGTGACATCATTAGCAGTGGATTGCGGGTCCGCGATATATAGTTAGTGCAACTAACTATATATGGAATTTCAATGGTTTTGTGCAAATAAAATAAGGTTTTTTAAATGCTAATCCCTAACTATATATGGTCTATAACCTATGGTTTTTTCAGTGAATATATATATATATATATATATATATATATATATATATATATATATATATATATATATATATATATATATATATATATATATATATATATATATATATATATATATATATATATATATATATATATATATATATATATATATATATATATATCAAAGTTTAAAGGGATGTTATAGTTAGGTGATAATCGTTTTAAATGAAAAAAAAGTGAAATTCTCTAGTTATAGTTATCTCAAGTAATAATAACTCGTGCCTTAAGGTAACTATAACTAATGTCCCCGCCATGCACAGTTTTCTCATCAATAATTTCATTCCAAATGTTGCAATAATATTACCAACGATATCATAGAACATGTAATGAGTGATGTAATATGTGGGGCAATTAGCAGTGAATTGCAAAGGTTATAGTACCTTACGGCATGAGTTATAGTTACTTGAGATAACTATAACCGGTGAGTTTAAGTGGTTTTGTTCTTTTAAAATGGTATGTTGTAACTGACATTTTCATTTAACTATAATGTTCCTTTAATCTTTGTGTTTTTCAGTGATTTTCTAGTTTTTTTTCTCCATTAGAACACCCACCGCTCGCATGCACTTCTTTCAACTGTGTGTAGCATGCAACCCAAAGACACCTATGCCCTTCATCCATGCACGGTACGGTGTTGGACTCCGGACCTAACAATAATCAACCACAAGGAGCCCCTGTGACCCTGCTAGCTCCCCTGCCAGCACTCATCCTGGATGCTGCCAGCAGGAGCTGGCAATGTGATATTTTTTTCGGGAGTGAGTCATGTATTCCCCCTCCAAAAGCCTTTAGAGGCCTGTGGACCTCATCCCCTGGAGTCATATTATTTTTATGGGGGAGTGGTTGTGCGCCCCCCCCCCCACTTCCCTGAGCTTTTAGAGCTCCAGAGACCCCATCCCTTGGAGCCATTTAGTTTAATTAAGGGGAGGGGAGCCGTAGAGCTCTGGTCCCAGAGCTACTATGGGCCCCAGAGACCCCATCCATTCTTATTTATTAGGGGAGGGGCATGCTTCCCCTTCCCCAAATCAATAGTGGGACCGGGAACCCCATCCCTTAGGGTCTTCCTGTTTTTTAAGGGGAGGGCGCATGCAAACTCCATCCCTGAGCCAGTGGTGGAACCGGGGACTCCATAATCTGGGCCTTTGGTGGGTGACTCTGTGTCCACCCAGGGCACCCACAAAATCACTATAGGGCTAATAATTATGTCAGGTGGATGGACATCATTGTGGATTGGGAACCGCACGACCTCAGATCAGCGGTTTCGACTGCATTTCTTGGATGCGTCCATTTTCAATGCAAGCTGGTGCGGCAGGTCGGGAAAAGGCATGCAGCTCAAGCTTCCATTGAAAAATTGATGTTTTCAAACATCCCTGTTGATGGATCATGCCGAAACTTTCCAGGAAGAACCTGAGGTGGATGAGACTTTTTTGTGGAAAGCTGTGTGAAGATTCATCAAACAGAGCCAATGTTATTAAAGAGGCAAACAATGCTTCTCCTATGGAAATACAGACTTAACCTAAAAAGTACCAACATATTTACAATGTAACTACATGTACAATGGAATATAACAATTATTTACACTAATATTAAATAAAAAAATGCTTTTTCAAAACTGTTTTATAATAATGATATAAACAATAGAAATAATACAAACATATATATAATAATTTATTTAATTTCCCAAAAATGATTCGACCATTCCAACTACATCCTATTGAAAGGTGAGGTAAGTGTTGGACTTCAGACGGATTATATTTACTAAACCCACTGCAGACTAAGCAACAGTTGGGAAAGTGTTACATTCCGGAGGGGTTAGATTTACTATTCCCACTCCAATTTAAGCAACTGTAGGAAAAGTGCGGACTCTGAAGGGGGTACATTTTCTATAGGACCCGGATCCCCCAGCATGCTCCCCGCTCCCTCCTTATAACCTGACGACCCACATGAGAATCAACAACAGAGATTTGTGTGGGTGTAAAACGGCCATGTTTAATATTTTGACATTTCATAAACATGACAAGGCAATTCAAAATTCATTACATACAGCTATCAACACAATTGTATTCTTGACTTCCTGATCTTCTTCCTCCAGATTAAGATTCTAATCCTCCAGCGCTAAGGGGGCTTCCGGCTCCCCTCTTCCATGCCGTGCATCCACACGAGGTGGAACCCACCTGCGCCCCATGAGGAGTGGGCCCCTAACCTCTTATCCTTGTCCGCCTTCTCCAGGGGCCCACCCTCCGACCACCAGGCTGACCAGGAACCCAGGAGGCTCGTAACCTGTCGCCCTAGCCTCCCCAGCCGGGGCCCTATTTCACAGCGGAGAGCTTAACGTCTAAGCATGGGCGGAAAATCCGTTTCGCTCGCGGATTTTGCGGATTTTCGGTAAATTCGCAATCCGCGAGATTCACGAATCTCCCGCAAAATCGGCAAATCCGCGAGCAGCGGATTTTATGGCTTGCTCGCACTATTCGCGTGAGTTCGCGGCTTCCCAGTACAACTTCGCGCCCCGCGAAGAAGCGCTAAATTGCAGAAATACGATCTTAGCAAAACTGAAACTACTTACCAGGTTCAAAAGTTCAGGCTCATCATTAGTAGCCATTTCCTGTAGTGCTTCCTGAGGGGCCCCTCCAGAGTTCAGTTGCCTACTTGCAACTATTATGTGACCCTGCTCTGAACCTCAGAATAGTTACACATATGCCACAAAGGTCCTGAATTACTGCTAAGGGAGACAAGCAGGAGCCAGGCTGGAAGTTCAAATCCATTAATCAGCCCCTAATTCATTATTGTCAGTTGGGGCAGGGCAGGTGTTGTAACTAATTTTGCAACAATGAAAGCACTTAGCAAGTACAAAAGATCACTAATCAGGAAGCACTAAGGAAGCAGGTGCCAGCTAAAAAAATATTCTGTGACACATTAATCAGCCCCAAATTAATTCAGGTCACTTGAGGCAGGGAAGGTGTGCTTTGCTTTGCCACAATAATGTACACTGACTGGACAACCAGAGGGTGCTGTGATGAAACAGAGGGTGGCATGGGTGGGCCAGAGGGTGGCATGAGTAGTCAGAGAGTGGCAGTGGTGACAGAGAGTGGCAGTGATGAAGAAGAGTGTCCCAAACAGGCTGGACACGTAGAAACAACAAGTTCGCAAAACTTGCGACCCGACAGGTAAGTTCGCGTTTGCGAAATTGTACAAAACCCTCGCGAACTCCGAGAAACCCGCACGAACACACAAAAAAAAAATCCGCAAATTCGCGAGAATTCGCGGATTTTGCGAATTGCGAGTTCGCAAATCCGCAAAATTCGCGAACGCGAGATTCGCAAAATTCGTCCATGCTTATTAACGTCTCCCCCCTCAGTGCTGGCCTAGGGAGTACGCAAGGCGGACTCCCGTCCATTCCGTCGGTCAATTGTACTGTTCCAAGGTCTTTCTACCGCAACACTGCCCCTCCAATCCACTGAGCTAAAGGAACGGGTGGGTGGGAGTTTAAAACTATACAAAGGGGCTGTAGGAGGGGGGACGCTTCTGGGAGGCCGCCACGATCCGGTGCAACAGAGGAAGGAGAGGCCGGGGTCCCTGCCCCTAGAACCTAAATAGGTCAAAGGCTCCGCCCTCTGTCGCACCGGAAGTGCGTCCTCCTGCCCCGGAAGTGATAAGCGGCCGGTTGCCCATTGGGGCAGACCGGCCGCCCCTATCAAGATCAGGTAGGGGGGCGGGGGCCGGGGGGCCGGGCCCTAAGTGCGCGCTTGCCGATGCTCTGCTCGCGCTTGGCATAGGACCCGGATCCCCCAGCATGCTCCCCGCTCCCTCCTTATAACTTGACGACCCACATGAGAATCAACAACAGAGATTTGTGTGGGTGTAAAACGGCCATGTTTAATATTTTGACATTTCATAAACATGACAAGGCATTTCAAAATTCATTACATACAGTTATCAACACAATTGTATTCTTGACTTCCTGATCTTCTTCCGCCAGATTAAGATTCTAATCTTCCAGCACTAAGGGGGCTTCCGGCTCCCCTCTTCCATGCCGTGCATCCACGCGAGGTGGAACCCACCTGCGCCCAATGAGGAGTGGGCCCCCAACCTCTTATCCTTGTCCGCCTTCTCCAGGGGCCCACCCTCCGACCACCAGGCTGACCAGGAATCCAGGAGGCTCGTAACCTGTCGCCCTAGCCTCCCCAGCCGGGGCCCGATTTCACAGCAGAGAGCTTACCGTCTCCCCCCTCAGTGCTGGCCTAGGGAGTACGCAAGGCGGACTCCCGTCCATTCCGTCGGTCAATTGTACTGTTCCAAGGTCTTTCTACCGCCACAAAGGTGATCCGGGCCCACAGGTCCGTCACCTTCCCCACCTGCGCTCTGCATGAAAGACCCTAATCCTCCAACCCAGCTCTATGTACCGACGCCCGATAACTGCACTCCATCATTGCGATACATCACCTCACCGGAAAATCCATTCGGTGCGGAATGTGACACCAGCGGCCCTTCACTGAGCCCACCCTGGTCACCTCCAACCTTGTGATACTTCACCTCACCGGAGACTGGAGACCATTCGGGTGGAATGTTACACAAGCGGCCCTATACTGAGCACGACTTGGGCAATTCCTTCTTGAGCCGCCTCACCGAGACATTCCTGGCTCTCGACTTCTTCCCGGGGCCGCCCGCCCCGACACAGGAACCCTGTTCGCTTCCGGCCTACCGGCCATACCACTCGCCACTGCCATAGTCGCCTCGCAGCTTGTCGCCTGAACGAGTGCCCCGTGCCCACACCACCTTCGCGGGCACACTACTGAACAGGAGAGAAATAGAAAAGTCAAGTATGGTCATTGGCAAATCATTAGCATTTCTGACACAACCATTCTGGCCGAATGGGTCCCATGCAACCGTTGGACGACCAGCACCCGACCTATTCCATTGCGCTGTCTGGTAAGCCTGCCTCTGCAGTTAGCGTTGCCCTACCTATCCTGCCCGAGAGGGCCGGGTATCCCAACACGCTCAGTCCCAGTCCCGCTAACGCTACTCCAAATGGCTTGCATTGGTACTGCTACAGACAGTCAACATACTACAAGTACAACCCCCAGGCCTGTCCAACTCCTGCTGCGCGCCAGGGAAACTGTTCTATCCATTTCTATGGAAACGGACAGCCCATTTTTCCTGAGTATTCCTGAGACAAACTAAGTGAGCACGAGTGACTAAGAGAAAGGTAGTGTATAGTTTCCATGCTCTTGCGGGTCAGGGCTGTCCTGTTCTGGGGATGCTAGAAACGATGCGGAGATTCAAGTGACTCTGTGCGCTCGCTGATCTAGATAGCCTAATGTATACGGAGGGGGTGCATGGAGGCTGTCTGCCTACAAAACCTGGTCTATGATATCCCAACCTGGCGGACCAGTATAGGGTATATGGGAACTACACGCCAATTGAAGGCGGGGTCCTATGTTATCAGACAAGGCGACCAGACCAGTGAAATCTAGCTACTTCTCATTTTCCCAAACTGGCCTTCATCCCAGGATGATAATTGACATGGGGGGGATCTTGGAGTGAATTAATAACGCAGTTTATCATATGGTTTCCACTCCTGAATTAGCAGTACCGTGAACCATATGTACACAAACTATAAGCCACTGAGACTACTATGCAAGGTACACACATGGCGCTATCCTCATTTGACTCAAGTACTAGCTCAAACGTCTTCACTCGATGGTAAGGGAGGACTCCTGCCCTATTTAGATCACACAGAGCTGAACTACAACTCTTGCACGTTCAGCTC
Organism: Lissotriton vulgaris; assembly: GCF_964263255.1. Classification (NCBI taxonomy): domain Eukaryota; kingdom Metazoa; phylum Chordata; class Amphibia; order Caudata; family Salamandridae; genus Lissotriton; species Lissotriton vulgaris. The sequence continues at coordinate 542,467 of NW_028254183.1, forward strand.
CTACTGATCCCTTAGTTTACTTAGTAAATACTCACTGACAACCAGTAAAGACTTACCCCCTCGTGACAGTCTGTTCCCAGTAGGTTCCTTTCTGGTCTTATTGTGGATCTGCAAACCATATGCACTTACCGACCAAACCCGGCCATCGGGAGCAAGATGTGAACAAACCATGGCCCTTAATTACATCCAGGTTTGATTACCGAATTTCTCATGAATGCAGACTCAAAGGTCACAGTAATTCAGTCTGGGTCCATTAAAATTGCTAAAACCACAATTGTTGAAGAGATAAAACTCGTCAGTCTTTGCCTTGTAACACCTACGCCTCCAAGAGCCACTCTTCCGAGGACATCGTCCACGACGCATAGTTTAGAATGATTGTCAATACTGGACATTTTAGCATTCACCCCTGGATGAAAACATTTCGGTTGCCCAACTAAAGAAAAGTAACGCAATAAATTATGACGCCACGTTCATGTCTCTTTCTCCTATAGTAAAAGTAAGACTTTCGGATTTTGTCACACTAATCAAATAGCATATTGATTTTTGGCACCATAGTGTGATGCAGCATTGCCCAGTACCTTTTTTTTTTTTTTTTTTTTTTGATGCATTATCCTGGCTCCATGATAGGCTGATCCATTCTTGTCCTTATGGCACAGCAATAAAGCTGCAACATTTCTCAAGACATACACACCGAACATTATGACGTCATGGTACGTTACTGAGTTCATAAATATCATCACCCATATTCTAGGTCATAGTTACACTTGACATCCTATACCAGGGATGACTTTATATGTGGCATATGTATTGTGCTCCCAGCTGGGCACCCGCTGGGCACCCTGTTATCATACCATGGTATCTGTAGACTAGAGTGATCTGCACGGGAGCACACACTCTGTTTAAGAGAAGTGATCTGCACTAGAGTGCAAAATCTGTTTACAAGAGTGATCTGCACTGGAGTAACACTCTGTTTTAGACAAGTGATGCACTAGAGTGCAAAATCTGTTTAGGAGAGTGGTCTGCACTGGAGTAACACTGTTTAAGAGAAGTGACATGCCCTAGAGTGCAACATCTGCTTACAAGAGTGATCTGCACTGGAGTAACACTGTTTAAGAGAAGTGACATGTACTAGAGTGCAAAATCTGTTTACGAGAGTGACCTGCACTGAAGTAAGTAATACTCTGTTTAAAGTGATGCACTAGAGTGCAAAATCTGTTTACGAGAGTGATCTGCACTGGAGTACACACTCTGTCTAAGAGAAGTGACATGCACTAGAGTGCAACATCCATTTACGAGAGTGATCTGCATTGGAGTAACACTTTGTTTAAGAGAGGTGATCCCCAATAGTGCAAATTCTGTTTATGATGGTGATCTGCACTTGGGTACATACTCTGTTTAAGAGAAGTGTTCTGCACTAGAGTGCAAAATCTGTTTACGAGAGGGCTCTGCACTGGGGTACAAACTCAGTTTAAGAGAAGTGATGCGCGAGAGTGCAACACTATTTAAGAGAGTGATCTGCACTATTTTAGAAAGTGATCTGCACTAGAGTGCAAAACATTTTTTAAGAGAGTGATCTGCACTTCAGTGCAAAAAATCATTTAGAGTGATCTGTACTAGAGTTCAATATCTGTGTAAAAGAGTGATCTGCACTGGAGCACAACGTCCGCTCCCGAGAGGTGATCTGCATTCGAGTACTCCCAGCTGTGTATTTTTCATTGTAACATTTCAAACTGCACCAGAAACGGATTATGCATTGGACCATACACAGCCTATACCATGAGTGCAGTCTGCACTGCAAACGTCGCAGCACGTGCCGGTCGAGTTTCCTAACTGGAATCTGTAAAGTTCGCTAGAGCTGGCCTGCAAGATCTTCTAGCGTGCTCGGCTGCACTGGCACGTGTGCGACGTAGGTTAAAATATAGTCTTTATAAAATACAGTCGAAATATCCCAGAGGTGGTTCTGCTAAGTAGTAATCCTTATCCTACACTAAATATCCCCGAAATGTCTTCTGCAGTGCAAAAATGCAAAGAAACGAGTGCGAATATTACCTCACATGATTCTTCCCAAACGTGCTGGTAATTAAGCCACTGTTGAGGTAGATGATTGGTAAAATATGCCAATGGCACCTGCTGCAGTATATGGGAAGTAAGTCATGTATACATTTTCATGGCTCGATAAGAGGCTCGAACCTGGTTTCCCAGCACCAAAGTCGGCCGCGATAACCGTCAGACCACATCCTCTCCCCAACCTTTGCGAATTATAAGAACTAAAATTATGTGCGAAAGGAATCTTTTAAAACATACACAAAATATTATCTGCACCATTTACATTTATTTATTGTAGCAGAGGAGATTTTTGTATTAGAATATTTCCCAATCATAGTAATACAATCTTCTCGCGAAATATGCGAGTGGGATGTTTTACACCACAATCCGTATGAGATATAGAAACAACGCACCTCGACCTCCCAGCACGGCCCCATGCAGCACGGGAACCAAATGACGTGCACAGGGATACAGGACGCGAACACCATCCCAATGCTCGAACCCCGGTCTCCCCTCCCGGATGTCTGGACATCTAACGAAGCAGCCTCGCTTAAGGCGGGAAACGCGGAAGCCGATTCCGTGCGTGAAGGACCCGCCCGCAAATCTGACTGGAAACAATCAAACTTTGCCTGTACAAGGCCTTCTCTGCCGGGCCCTAAGCGGCCCCTGTTCAGTTTTTTCCCGACCGCCTATCTGGCCCGGCGAGGCCACGAAACCGTCCTGGAGATGCGAAGGGGGACACTTCCCGCCCCCCTCAGCCCGCCCACGTCGACCAGGAAGGAGCCCATAGGCCCGTGAGCCCTGCCGGCAGCCGCAAACCAGTACCACAGGAGCAGACTCCATACCATCGCCCGCCCCGGATACCCCTCCCGCAATCCGCGGCTGCACACAGGCCCCCCGGCACACCCGACTCCTTACCTGGCGAGATGGACGGCTGCAACCTGACGCGCCTCTCCTCCTCGTCGCCTCCCACCCCGCGCTTGGCTGGGTAGAATCGTCAACCCGATGGACCTCCGACCTCCAACTCCGAACCAGGAGATGAGTTTAAACTAGTTTAAAACTATACAAAGGGGCTGTAGGAGGGGGGACGCTTCTGGGAGGCCGCCACGATCCGGTGCAACAGAGGAAGGAGAGGCCGGGGTCCCTGCCCCTAGAACCTAAATAGGTCACCAGGCTCCACCCTCTGTCGCACCGGAAGTGCGTCCTCCTGCCCCGGAAGTGATAAGCGGCCGGTCGCCCATTGGGGCAGACCGGCCGCCCCTATCTAGATCAGGTAGGGGGGCGGGGGCCGGGGGGCCGGGCCCTAAGTGCGCGCTTGCCGATGCTCTGCTCACGCTTGGCATTCACACTCCAACCAATGCAACAGTAGGGAAAGTGTTAGACTCCAGAAGGGTTAGAATTACTATTATCACTCCAGACTAAACAACAGAATGGAAAGTGTTGGACTCCGAATGGGTTACTTTTACTGTTTCCAAGTCATTCTATTCAACAGTAGGGAAAGTGCTGGACTCTGAGGGGGTTACATTTATTATTCTCTCTCCAGTTTAAGAAATAGTAGGGAAAGCGTTCAACTCCAGAGACATTTTATTTACCATTCTCACTCCCGCCCACACAACATTAGCAAAAGTCTTGGTCTCTGGCGGGATTATATTTGCTATTCTCACTCCAATCTACACACCAGTAGGGAAAGTGTAGGACTTCGGAGGAGTTAGATTTACTATTCGCACTCCAGTGTAACCAACAGTACATCAATTATAGGACTTTGGAGGGACTACAAAAACCATCCAGCTCCTAATCATTTTCTACAAAATATATAAATACCAATAATCAAATACAAATTAAATTCATATTCTACAATTAAAAATAAAATTTTTTTACTAATAAATAGATTAAATACATAATAAAATAATAGAATACTTCCTTACAACAACAAATATGGAAAACACTAAAAACTATAACGGTATTCTGTAACATGATATATATGCACTAACAATATTTTGGACACAATATTTCTGTATCCCTCGCTCCCCCTCTGCTACTGTGGTGCAACCTCATGAGGTCTTTAGTAGGTTTGTGCTACAGAAAATGGACCACCAATTTGTCACCCTACCAATTGGCCCAAAGGGGGTGAAGTTGCAAAGAAATCTTTATTACAACCTTCCAAAACTAAATTTTGCAATTTTGTGAGATTTTAATGTTTTTTTTTTGCTTACCGTATCCGCATTCTTTTTGGTCATTGAGTGCTGAAGACTCAAAAAAGTTGAAACCAGTGTTGCAGAGTTACTAGAACAACGTGTGTGGATGGTTTACACATAAAAAAGTGAATGCATTGCACCTCTCAGGTCCAGAACTGACCAGTGGAGTGCAATCATCAGCTGGGCAGTGATAGGTTTCAGGACAGTCTTTCGAAGAGAGATTGAAAGAAAGCGTGCCCAAACTAAGGGTGCTCATAATAGCACCAGGCCTGGCAGTAGATGGAACCTCTCTGGAATGACTGTAGGGGTATTCTGTCTGTGAAAGTGGTTCTTCACCGGAAGTCAAGGTTCGCTGGATCTGGGAGCCAAAGGAAGTCAGAGTGGCCCTTAATGAAACTCATAAGGGCAGAGCAGAAGTCAGTCAGTCTCCCTGTGCTCCCTCAAACCCCCATGTGCTGGATCTTTCTTTTCCTATCTTGGGTGCCTTGATCCCTCTGCCTCTCTCAACGTAGGATCCCAGACTCAGCAGGCCACTCGCTTTTTAGGGATTGCAACACTTGTCTCTTGAAGGTGCTTTTAGGTCAGTCCTACTAGAAAGCATATGCGCTGTCTGTTGTAAATGTTAATGTAAATGTATTTGAGCTTATATAGCACACAGCTACCTGCAGTGGGTTTCCCGGCGCTTGCTTAGGGAACCCGTCCTGGTATTCCCCTGTGAGATAACCCCGGCAGGGTATCCACAAGGTAAAAGCCAGGCATCCCGCCGCGAGGGGCCGTTGTGGAGATTAAGCAAGCTATTGCCCAGAGTCGCAGAGTGTGAACCCGTGAGTCGAGAAGGCACCGGAGCGAGAATTATCCAGTCCGTGGAATTTCTAGCCCAAGACCCGCTGAGGCGGGGAATTGAACCCTGGTCCAGGGCCGATCTCAGCTTCCGGGTCTGCCGCCTCTAACCCCTGAGCCACACTTCTCCGTCTGTTGTGAGGCTTACCAAGAATATAAAGTGGCTAGAAGTCCACCATCATTTACCATTGGTTGTCTTTCCTTTTCCCACTCACTAGTCTGCTTCTTACTTGTGTTCCAGTTTGTCAAACTTGCGTTTGTCCCTCCCATGGAGCATTGCCACTTTACTGGCTGGTATCACAGCTTCCACTGCTTGCTTTTCAAACACTACCTTTTTCTTTGGTGAGAAACATACCTTTAAAGTGCATGTATTTTTTAATCAGCACCTTTGTGTCCAACCATCTCCTTGCACTCTGTGTTGCTCTCTGTTGACCAACTGCTTCTCTCTGCCCTCCACCCTCTTGTGCTCAACCTTGTGCTTCTTTCCATTGCCTCCTCCAACCCGTGCCCTTCGTGTTGCTTTCCCCAACTCTGAGCTTTCACTAACACCCTACCCCCTCTTGCATTTGTGTTCCCTCAAGACCTTCCAGCTTATGACTTTTGCCTTCCCTCCTATGTTGCTTCAGCATTTGCCCCCAACCTCCTCCATATTGCTTCACCCTCACATCCTACCTCATGTTACTTTGCCGATCCCCCAACCTTCCCATGATTCTTCGGCTCCCCCACAGCACATTTTTAAAAAAACGTTTGCATGTTTTCTTTTTTGTTAGTTACCAATCCAACTTGATTCAGTAACGAGAACGGGAAAAAAGCAACTGTGTCATATTGTAGTCACGCGCATGCATGGTGTGCACCTGCAAAAGGACATGTGACTGCGTCAAAATCTTATGGGCGCGATGCACAGAACTAATTTAAGACAAACTCCTAAACTTACTATAATTTTGGTATTCACAGAAGGCACTTACTCATTTTGGTATTCACAGAAGGCACTTACTTATTTTGGTATACACAGAAGTTAGGACTCCTAACTTTAGGACTTCTAAATGCCTTCTGTGAATACTAAAAGTCTTAAAGTTAGGATTTTTCTCAGTTTAGGAGTAGTAAAATTAGGACTCCTAACTTTAGGACTCCTAAATGCCTTCTGTGAGTACCGAAAGTCTTAAAGTTGGGATTTTAAATCCTAACTTTCAGACTTTCGGTATTCACAGGAGGCATTTAGGAGTCCTAACTTTACTACTCCTAAACTGAGAAAAATCCTAACTTTAAGACTTTCGGTATTCATAGAAGGAAGTTAGGAGTCCTAAAGTTAGGACTCCTAACTTCTGTGAATACCAAAATGAGTAAGTGCCTTCTGTGAATACCAAAATGGTAGTAAGTTTAGGGTTTTGTCTTAAGTTAGTTCTGTGAATCGGGCCCTATGTCTCTCTTTTTAACTTTAATTACTCTGCTCTGCATTGTGGGTGCTTTGCAGCATGATTACAAACCATTGCCAAAGCCAATGGTTCACAAAGGCAAGACCTATTGGGGTTTGCCAAAGCTTCTTTATCTCTACATCCGAAGCTGATAAAGAGATCTGGGCTAACGATTCTGTAATCTTACTACTGGAAAGCCCTTATAAGCAGTAACTAGCCTGCAGTTCGTTGAATACACAGATGGGTTTGTTAGTTGTACATAAGAATAGGTCTTTGGAAAAAAGTATCTGCTACAGGTTGTGAGGGCACATCAGCCCCACAAGCTCGGTAAGTGAACCATGATGGGTCCAGTTGATATGATGGAAGTCTTATGGTTTTGGAGCTATGTGCACCCAAATGTGATCTAATAAGGACCCAGGTTATGTCTTGTGACAATTGCTTTATTTCCTTTCCTGAATTTTCTATTAGGTGTGATTATCCAGTAAGCATCTGGGTATCGGTCATTCCTTTGCCCAGTAGGCAGCAGTCACTTTCAGCAGCGAGCAGATTAGAGAATGAAGTGGTTCGACTTTGGAGGGCCCAGAGTGGATCATATGAGGCATATAGCAGAGAGGACTTTAGAAAGGGGGCTTATACTTCTTACCATTATAATTATACACATTGGAGGGCTTGACATGGCTCAACAGGTCAGGAGGGACCTTATAGACCTCTTCATGAAAGACAATGTATGGTTAGCTCAGAAGATCCCTGGTGCAGTGTTCCCATGATCACTTGATTTCCATATCAGAGCATTCTATAAGGTCCTTGAATGATCCCACAAAAAACTATATGTCGAAACCTCGCAACCCCAAACGACAAATGTTAGAAGTGCATCCCCAGGTGTATCTTAGATGACAGCATTTTTTTCATAGTGACAGTGTATATATGTCTCATATTGGCAAAGACTTTTTTTGTTTGTAGATGATTTATTTTCCCTTCTCACCACAGCACCTGGCTTCATTGAAGCGAGGACGAATTGTAAGCGAACCATGGTTAGCCTGTGGTGGCGTAGGCTCCTGACCGGCTTGGATATAGGTAGACACCTGTTGCACTCAGCATCAGTTCCATATAAGAATTGTCTTTTCCTCTGGTGTGTGTTTTTGGAGTGTCTTGGTGCTAAGGAGCTGGAGTAGCACTTACATTGCTGTCCTAGGCCTGTGCAGGGTACTCCACCTAAAAACTCAAAGGGAGGGGTGCATAGGCCTGCACCAGGGGACCAGGTTATAGCCCGGTCCTCGAGAAATCTCTCACAAGGGTGTAAGGGGGTGTAATATAGATTCCTTTACCATAGTTTTAAGGTCAGCATAAGAGCCGGCCTTGTTCACAGATAGGGAAGCTGAGTGTTCCCTTATTTTGAGTTGAGACCATTGGTGTGCTCAAGGGGCTATGGTAAGCAGTGCAGGGAAGACTAGTTAAGTGGGCAAGCATGATTCTACTAAATGCTTTTTGAACAACTGCTCAGTAAGGAAAAATGTTAAAGGTTGGATTCGCACTGTCAAATATGATAGGCGCACTTCATTTATTTGATTATAATGTATATGTAACTTGGAAATGTCATATTATTGTTGTGAAGAAATATGGCCAGAGAAGTTCTTTTCTGAAACCACAACACCTTTGTCTCAAAGTAAGTTATTGATTTGTTGTGCCCTCAGTCTCCTTCACACATTAGGCCCCCCTCCTATGTTTCCTTCCAACTGGAAGCAGTTACCCACAAGTTCAAGGAACCAGAGCCGTTTCTATCTTGGATCAGTAGACAGGTGATCTAACAGGCCTACTCCAACCATGATGAAAGGACCTGGTCCTGGAGCAAAGAAGAACCTTCTCGGCCTGTGAGTAACATGCATTCAAGGTTTCAATAACTTTCAAGCAAACAAATTGTGCTGCATCTTGCCAGACTTTCTGCCCCTGGATTTTCCAAGAATTACACACAATGTTTGGCGTTTTGTATTTTTGTGTTCACCTCTCTGTGACTACTCAAGCTACCAAGATTATGCACCCACTTGTTTCACCCAGATGTTGGGGGTGAAGGTAAGCCATATTGCTAGCCCAAATGATTCTGTACATCCTCTCTAAAGGAACCCACCATTGGGAGAGGGCAGGTGCTGTAGGAGAGCACTGAGGGTGACAAGCAGGGGACCGTATTGAGACTGGGTGGGTTACTGTAACCCACAAACAACATAGCCTCCACCACAGCAAAAATTTGCAGCCAACACAAACAGATTCTGGTCAATTGTCATTTCGATGTTTGAGAATATTCGATTCTACGGCCCTATTTATTACACATCATAAACATGACTGTTCAGTTTTAGTTTCAAGCTTTATTCGGGTGCATAGTAAACAACCATAAAAGCACATTATAATACAAGTAGAAAGGTTGCAGTTAAAATTTGATTAAAAGGACAGTGACTAAAACAGATAAAAACAAGCTAAAAACGAATGACACGTTCACATTGTATATTAAATCTTTACACATTGTACGATCCTACCCGTAAACAAGATGCTAGACAAATGAACTCAAAAAAGTAAAAGCAATATTAAGATATCACAATCTAAGATCCAAGAGTCTAACACCCGGATCCATATTTGTGAAGGCTGGCATACCGCGGCGTGTTTTGGCATAAACAATTCAGTCCAAGTTCTGCCTGTGTTTAATAACTAGTTTCAGAAATATTGCTACCAGTCTGGCAAAAAGTTCAACGTCTAAGAATTGTAATGCCAAATAAGCTGGGCGGCACCTACGTAAGCCCATGATTTTAAGGATAGGCAAAAGCCAATAATGTCTCAGTTCCTTGTAAAACTTACAGAACAGTATGATGTGAATTGTCGTTTGGGGTGAGCTGTCATCACAGGGACAAGGCTGAAGAGGTTTTTTCCAAATGTTGGTCTTAGGAAAAGTGACAAGATGGTGGAAGATGTCCAGTCTAAACCTCGTTAACAAGAATCTCTCATAGCCCATAAAATTATAGGTTAGATAGGGCTGGACCTTAAAAGATGTTTGTATCTGAAGTGAGTGCTGGACCGTAACTTTTGAGACCTCACTAACAAGTCGAAGAGATTCTAAGTGGGCCAGGCAGATCTTTTTAAACTTCTTTCTCGGGATGACGGCTATTGAGGTGGGTGAAAGATAGTACTGAATCATGCCAAGGTCGGTTAAGAATTTTGAAACATAAGCGATCCAGCCAATCTTTAGAGCCATATCTAGGGAAAGACAGTCCTCTATGATTCCTCGGCAAAGAGTGGTCACACGTGCCGTCCAAATGCGGTGCCACAAAAGAAGAGGCTGGATCCGAATCAGGTCTACTACATAGGACATGCCTACTTCCAAATGACAAGCATAAGTTGATGTGCCCTGAGGCACTGCCAGGAAGAAACGTAGAAAAGTGTTTTCCACTTTTTGCAGCTCCTTGACCTTGGCGTGTCCCCAAAAGCCCCGCCCCATAAAGTGCACTTGATATGCTTTTGGCTCTGTATATTTCTAATAGTTCTACAGTGGGGCGCCTGCCCAGGTTATTCGCAAACTTACATAATGCAGCAGTTGTTCTAATAAGGGACAGTTTTCTAGAATCTATGGCGGACTTCCAAGAGCATTTATGGTCAAATGTGATACCCAAGTAAGGATACGTAAGGGTCGTCTCTACTTTTTGTGAGTCGAGATACATAGGCTTGATGTTATTAATTCTCGACCCTACTACCATCACAAAGGTTTTCTTAATGTTCACCTTTAGATCGAGAGTAGCCATAAATGTGTGGTATCTTGTAAGAGCACGCTGTAACTCCATGTGGGTGTGGGCCAAAATTACGGCATCGTCCGCATAGAGTAAAACCGGTATCAGGCGCTTGTTCATTTTGGGGAGGTCCTGGCTACGCGTCAACAAGGCTTTTTCCAAGCCATTAGTATACAAGTTAAATAAAAATGGGGCCAGGACACAACCCTGCCTTACCCCTCGCTCTACTGTGAACAACTTTGCTAATTCACCCCCCATACCGTATCTGACTTTGGCTGTGGCATCTGAGTATAGTTCCCGCAAGACTGTTAAAAGAGGGGACTCTATACCCATGTCAGCTAAAATAGTCCACAGCTTATTGTGGTTGGCACAGTCAAATGCTACAGAGAGGTCAACATATGCCACGTAAAGGGCCCCTCCCTTAGCGCTTACGTATTTTCCTATCAATAAGGACAAATTATGTGCTTGCTCAATGGTCTTATAGACAGCATTGAAGGGAAAGAGGGTGTTGACCTGCTCCTAACACTGGACGTGGAAGCACTTTATACAAATATTCCACAACAGGCTACACTTGAAGCTGTAGAGGCCGCTCTTCAGCAAGAAGAGTGGTCCTCCCGGACTCCAATTTTTTTCATCATGGCATGCGCCACCATAGCCCTCACTGAGAACTTTTTTCAATATGGCACACAATTATACCATCAAATCCAGGGAACTTCTATGGGTTCAACCTTTGCTCCCAGCCTGGCCTGCATCTACATGGCTACATTTGAGGAGAGAGCCATCAGAACACCACAGAACCCTTTCCAGAACAATATAACACTATGGCGTCGCTTTATTGACGACATCCTCATTTTTTGGAAGGGGGATCGTTTGTCATGTGAAACTTTCTGTACCTGGATTAATGGACAAAATCCTTATCTAAAGTTCACAGAAACTATCTCTGAGACGTCCATCCCCTTCCTAGATCTAAGGATCAATCTGGAGGCTGAGGGTCTGAGCACCACACTCTATCGTAAGAATACAGACAGAAACAGCTTGCTTCCATACGAAAGTCACCATCCGAAAGCCCTGAGGGATAATCTCCCTTTTGGACAATTCCTCAGAGTCCGCAGGAATTGTACTACCAATGCTGACTTTAAACAGGAAGCCACTGTCCTACAGCATAAATTGCAAGACAGGGGTTACCCTACCAGATTGATTAGAAACTCCTACAAAAGGGCAGCTAATAATCCCAGGGAAGCCTTATTGGAGACTAGAGTGAAAGAGCCCGAAAATGTGATCACTTGCGTGACCACATTCACAAAGAACTCACCTTTCATAAAGAAAACTATCAATAGACATTGGGGCATTATCAACTCTGGGGGTCTGAACTTTCCACGCCCAAGATTTGCTTTAAACGCACCCCCAATTTAAAGGAAGCAGTGCTCCACACAAGACCCAAAAAACTGAACACAAGTAACCAGAGTACACTATGGGACCTTCCACCAGGACAGGGTCACTTTCCTTGCGGTGGTTGTGCAGTGTGCCCCCAGACTAGTGTAACCAAAGAGATCCAAATAACTAATACCTTTGTCTGGCGGCTGCGAAGACATACTAATTGCAACAGCGCCAAATGTATCTACCTTCTCACCTGCCCCTGTGATCAACATTACATAGGGATGACGATGAGACAAGTAAAATTGCGCATTCAAGAACACAAAAGCAATATAAGATGCCTTAAGACACACACTAAACTGTACCAACACTACAACCAAAAGGGACACACAGCTGACACCATCCGCTGGTTGGTTCTAGAATGTCACCCTGGAATCACCAATCAGGGTCTGTTCAGGATTGAACAGAGATGGGTACATCGTTTGAGATTGGACTTAATGGATCTCAGCGATGCCGTACCTTGGTCCTTCTTTCAATACTAGACCATTAGAGTGACCGACATTTATTGTCCATGAACCCTCTCTCCCCTTTCATTACCAAGACTCCCCCTGTCCTATGGTACGACCGACTGAGGCTTGATGCTCCCTTTCCGAGCTACCTCCCCATTTTTTACGTTGAGCCCTTCTAACTTTAAAGAGTATGACTAGCCAACACTATATGTTTATTTCTGAGCATACTGGCCGATTTGGTACTAATCATTCTAAGCTTCATGGATATACATGTTTACCTAACAGTCCACTGTCTATTTCCATATATCATCCACCTCCATCATGGCAGACGGCTGGAACCTCCTTTTGCCGTCCACTCAATCAGACCGGTACCAGCTCCATTTGCCTACCTTTGCGCATGCGCGGATACTGACCGCGTGACCACGCCCCCCGCTGCACTCGTCAGATTATGGCAGCACAGGGTACAAGAGCTCTTCGCCTTCTGCGACTTCTTCACCAGTCGCGCCAGATCCGGTATGGATTACGCGTGGGGGTAGGTTTGCAGGCAGAGACCGCACACCGCCTGGGTAAGTGTCGCCAAATTTGTGCCGGCTCTTTACGTTTTCTGAACCATGACAACAGTTGAGGCTAGTTATGCCATGACACGCTGGCACCTCTTGCCTATGCTATGACCGGTTAGCTAGGGGCATAATGGCATAAACGGGAAAGGGGGTTCCAGTAACATTGCTTGTTGGTGTATGACACGCGGACAGACAAGCATGGGAATAGTCTCCCCACGAACTCTCGCGCATTCAGCTTCTGCTGACGCTGTAGACTAGAGGGGCTTGATGAGGCCCGATGCTTTACCCTGTCAGTCACCACTAATATAGTAATGGTTGCCTTTCTTGAAACTACTCGGGTTGCCTAACTTTGCCACTGTTAGCGTTCTATGGAGTGAGCAATGGACACCAATAGTGGAATGGGCTGTACTAGCCCGGTTGCAAGTGGTCTTTACCACGACCTGTTACCGGCTCACGTTTGAGGATACAAATTGTCCTTTCACCTTCCCCCTTCTTCTCTTAGGTCCCTGACTCTTCTGTGCAGGTCCCACAGAGCAGACTGCGAGGCACCTTAGGGATTCGCTTAGGGTAAGCGTTCCTTGTCCATCTTCTCTAGAGTTGGCTCTTTTGAGCCTTTTAATAATTCTCTTAGTGTGTTTCTTTGTTATGTGTGGAAATATGCACCTAGATTCTAGAGGAGAGCTATACTGACAATCCTCCTTATGTGTTCTCCTTCTCCCTAGGTTGCATCACTTAAGGCAGGACTAGTTGGCCTGTCCCTTTACAGACCTTAAGATTCAAGGTTGATTCAAAAAGTTTTTAATTCACTTTGTAGTACTGAGCACTGAGGTCCTGAGGAATTGCTAGATTAGCAAGAAACATGTCAACCTAAACAGAGGGTTGCAGATATTTTCGCCGCAAAAATGTGTGGCGTCTATCTCCCCTCCCACTATTTTAACCAAGGGAGTTAGCCACACCATTAAAGTTCCTTGTGGACTAACCCACCTTTTTTAATTCACCACCACTTATCCACAACTACACATTCACCTGCCCTCTCACACGCATTCACCATATGGCTGGAACAAAAGATCTCCGCTAAAGAGCCCCTTCGCGGGTGCCCGTCAGACACTGCAGTGCCAGTCTGACGAGGAGCAGGACCCATATGATGAAGCATGACACCTCGCTTGCTGGGTCTGTGAGGGTTCTAGTTCCCAAGAGGGAATTCCCCCTTCCCCCTTCCCTCTTGGTTAATTCTTTCTACAGCACACACACACACACATACCCTCTCTACCCAGTCCCACCGGGGAACTTTGTGATTCTCTTTTGTTGTTTGCTCAATGGTTCCCAATCCCTCCCGGAACCCAAATTGCAGGTCAGAAAGAACTTTGCTATCTGAAGCCCACGATTGGAGGTGCTCTAAGATAACACGACCGGCCACTTTCCCCAATGAGTCCAAGAGGGATATTGGACGATAGCAAGATGGGAGTTGGCGGTCCCCCTTCTTGAAAATAGGCACGAGAATTGACTGGGACCATGATTCAATAAGCCCAAAGTCACATGTTGCTTGAAGGACCCTGGTTAAGATTGGGGACCACAGATCCATGCTGTACTTAAAAAGATCAATTGGGGCCCCATCAGGGCCTGGCGCCTTGCCGTTCTTACTGGCTTTTAGGGCGAGTTCTACCTCCTCGTGGGTGATATAGATAGGCAACGGGAAGTGCCTTTCTTCAGACCCAGTTGAAGCCGGTCGATTTGCAGTTAGAGGGAGGCTGAATATCCGCTCAAAATACTCAACTCACGACTGCTCTTCAACCGCAACTTCAATACTGGGGTTATCCGAAGTAACTGGTAGGAAAGGGGACTTCACAACTCTCCAAAACGCGGTACTATCTCTTAAAGTACAGGAACTATGGAGTTGTGACCATAGTTCTTGTTTGAGAGGATTCTTTCTGATTTTTAATGCCTGATTTTAAGTCTTTCTAAGAACTGCGATTTCCTTTGGCGTTCTGTCTTTACTACTTAGGGCTAGTTTCAGGTTCCGTTGTGCTTTTGTGCAGGAACTATCAAACCACCCCTCAGCACTAATTTTACCAGCTTTCGTTTTAATGAAAAGGTTGTCCTTAATTGCTGGCAGCAATTTGGAAAAATTAACCAGTATTCCCTCGCTTGTGGTTGCTGGGTCTAAACAATTTGCGAACTCCTGCCTAAAACTTGTAACCAACGTTCTTTTGATAGCCAGCGGATCCACTTTTTCCCATCTTAATGAGTAGCCATTTACTCTGTCCATTATAAGGTTATTCTGGGTCAGGAGGGTTTCTATATTGGGCTTCTGATAATTCTTGGGAGATTTTAAGGTGATGATGTTCGGGTAGTGGTCGCTGACAGTGATATCGTGTGTTTTGCAGTTTAGGAGGGCCGTTCCCACTGTCCCAGATATAAATATTAACACCCAGATTCATGAAGATCACATTTTGCGATTCCTTAATAGCGAAATTTACCGATTCGCTATTAAGGAATAGCAAAATGGTATTCATCAAGAAATCACTCAAGAAATAGCGATTTCGTATTATTCCTTAATTGCGACTCGCGAATTGCGAGTCGCAATTAAGGAATATCTCCCCATTCATTCCTATGGGCCTAGAGGCCCATAGGATTGAATGGGAAGACACTCGCAGTTTGCTAATCGCAAATAGCGATTCGCAAAATGAAATTGCGATTTCAAGGGTGCAGGGGTGTCCAAAGGACACCCTGTAGCACCCCTGAAATGTGAATTTACACTGATGTTGTGCACACACATGTCCAAAGGACATGTGTGTGTGTAACATGCAACTTAGAAAAATGCATTTAAATGCATTTTTCTAAGTTTTCGCTATTTACCACGAGGTTTGACTTTGTGGTAAATAGCGGTCCTAAATTGCGAATTCGCAATTTTTAAATGTTTCATGAATAGCATTTAAGGAATCTCTAATAGAGATTCCTTAAATGCTAATCCTCGCAAATTTGCGAATTCTTTATTAGCGATTTTTGCATTTGGGATGATGAATCCCAAATGCAAAAATTTCACTCGCAAAGGGCCAGATTCTCAGAATCTGGCCCTTTTGCGAGCGCATTTTGCTTGATGAATCTAGCTGAAAGTCTATTATACTAAGCCTTCCTCTACCGTTGTAGGTAGGAACAACAGGTAGAGGAGGGTTTACTAAATTATTAGGGATGGCAAGATCTAAGCCACAAAGGGTTTCATTCAAGATGTTCCCAACTGCAGTATGAGGAAAGTGGGTTATCGGATCGTTGTCTTCGTCCGCTATACCACATAGTAGGTTGGCGCTATGCTTGCACAAGGTCTGATTGAATTCCCCACCCCAAACTATGGTCAGCTCCTTGTGGGCCTTAGTGGGTAAACATGACTGTGAATAAGCAAAATGACACAAATATGCAATACGCAATTATCTACAACATTTTTACAATAACGTTCATCAAAATGAATCATAGCCTGCACAATCACTAATATATGAAATCCATCAAATTCTCAATTGAGTCATGGTTGGCCACTTACCAGGCACTTGGCACTTCAATTGACTTGGGTTAACCTCCAATTAACTTGAACCTTCAAAGGTGAACTTACTTGATCCCTCAAGATAGAGGGAGTGTGGGCAGCATGAAATCTAGCCCCCAACTACTGTACCATAGCCAATGCAAAAACAGGGATCTCCTGGCACCTAATGAGGGATGGGCTTGGGCAACCAGACCCTACTTTGGTCCCCTGGAGCCATCACCATGCCCCCACATCCCCAGGGCCATGTAATGGAGTACCATGGAAGGCCATGGACATTTGCTGTGGCTGGCGTCCCTAGCCCCTCACTTGAGATTATAGTATTCCTGCCCCAGTTGGAGATAACAAATTCGCAAACCAATTCCATCCTAAATTTGCTTGCACTTTTATTTCTGATGCCAAGGTTGTCTCTCTTTTTGTGGCCAAGAACGGCTCTTTCCCTATCACAGGCCTAGGTGGTTTCCCAACCAACCAGGCCACCCCAAGACCATACCACATAATGCTTTGAGAAATAGTGTATTGCAGAAGCTCACCTGCCTAGAGGGAGCCGTGCCTATGGCAGTGATGCCGGGGCTGTACCAGGGGTCACAGCGCGAGTCGCCACAATCTTTTGGGCAGGGTCAGGTGCGGGATTGGTTGGCTGCGGCATGACCCTGGAAGCATTTGAATGTTTCTGGGGGTGCGCACAGCAATGTGGTCAGCTCCGCCCTTTAAAAGGTGCTGCGAGGCGGTGGTCAGGTCTCTCTTCCACTCTCCGCCTGAGACACAGCAGGACCCTGTGACTCCCCCACCTGCATGCTCCAGGAATGGCACACTCCGCTGCCGCAACTCTGCATCCGCAGCCCTCCCCACATTTTTATTGAGTGATGCCCCCGGGAGCTGCACAGGTTAGAGAGCTTGTTTTCCCCGTCCACCATCCTCAGAGCAAAGGGCACCTCAGGGGGGTGCTTGGTTCTTGTGGCTAGGCCGGAGGGAAAAATTTGAAGTTTGCAACCTTGCTCAGTGAAGTAATCTCTGCTTTATTGGAAGTCGTGGTAACAGCCTATGTCAGGTCTAACATACTTTTCTCTTGCAGGTCATTGTAGTATGATGCATTCCTGTTTGTGTTTTTCTTTTGCAGGTCAGATTCATATGTTGTATTTAAGTTGGTTAGCGGGTGAGGTCATGACTGGTGGGACAGCTCGGGTCCATGTAAGGCTCGCTTTTAGACCAAAGTAACAGCGGCATCACAGGACACTCCAAGGGGTGCTGACGGCAAGTCAAAAGAAGGATGCAGTGTTGTGGGTGGTTGGGGGCAGTTGTTGTTTCCCCTTACCCCGCACATGCGCAGTGGCCGCAAGCTAGCACAGGACCTTGAGGAGGAGGAAGAGGGGTGTATGGGGGTGCCCAAGGGAGTATCCTAGCGGGCAGGTGGACCCCCTTCACAGGCACTCCCGGTATGGGAGATCGGTGGGTGGGGTCCTTCCAAAAGGAAGAACTCATCCATGTCCAAATGTGGTATTGGACAAGGGGTTCTAAGAGGAAGGGTACTGGAACCAGACATGATTTAACTCGGAAGATGCTTATGATGGATGCACAGGAACAATCTTAGTTATGGTTAGGTAACTCCCCTGTATTAGCGACTCTGTTAAGGCTAGGATGTAACGGTGTAAGAAAAATATAAAATTGTGGGTTGCCGTGCATAAAAATTATGAAATGTGTTTTTTCAAGTTATATATTTCAATAAATATGGCCGGGGGTTTACGTCCCCCTAACTTGAAGAACTTGAGTCGACATTCATGATCTCTTAATGAGGGACGGGTGGGGGCTCTAGGGAGTGGGTTCCCTCAAGGGACTTCGACGTCTACCTGCCCATATGCAAATGCTACCAAATTCTCCCCCTGTAGATGAACCCTGTCTCTGTGAAACAGTAACGCCCCTGGAGTCAGCCATGGGCATGGTCTTTAGCAATGCTGTGCCCAGCACCATTTCATATTGCTGATCAGCCATTTGACTGATTCTTCATCACCCTTGCTAAAGAGGCAAAGCATTGCAACAATCACACTGGCTGTCATGCCCTCTGAGGGAGAGGCAAAGAGGGTCTGCCCCAAACCCTTTAAAAACTCTTGGACATCCCCAGAACCATGTGACACACTTTCTCCTCCACAAGCGTCAACCAGATTCATAAAGGGAAAACCTCACAAAGTCAGAGAAGAGCGAACCACTCTTAAGGTTTATTAGATTTGTTTGGGATGGGTAGGAGCTATGCCGTCGTGAGGGCCATTCCAAATGCTGGCGATGGAGGCAGAGTCTACCAAGACTTAAGGCAACAGCCTCAGAAGATGGATGGATGGATGTGTTGATAGGCAGATAGATAGATAGATAGATAGATAGATAGATAGATAGATAGATAGATAGATAGATAGATAGATAGATAGATAGACAGACAGACAGACAGACAGACAGACAGACAGACAGACAGACAGACAGACAGACAGACAGACAGACAGACAGACAGACAGACAGACAGACAGTCAAACAAACAAACAAAGTGGCTATATGAAGTGATGCCTCACAGTGGTCTCCATTACCAGGAATGGTGCAAGAAGAATTGAAACATTTTTTTTTTAATTTCTGAAGTCCAGGTGGGTGGTTTGGATACAGATGGTAAGGATAATGGGGAGCGGGTTCCATTACTAATGCCCTCATACTGAAATGTTTTTTATGAGCCATTGGAAAGAATTGTACACGTGCTGGATGCTGGACAAGGAGCGGTGGCCACACATCTGGAACAGTTAAAGAGTGACCCCCAAGGGGCCATGGCCCTAGTCCACCGGGGCAGGGTTACCAGGCCTGACAGTTTGCGGCAGGTGGAGGGGACATGGGGGTCACGAGGTGAGGAGGTTAAGAAGGGGGGGGGGTCTGAGGCGCTGATGACACTAGGGGTGCTTATTTAGGGTGTCCACTTTACCCGCTGCCATTCAGAAGGTACAGCTGTTCATTCCACACCCAGGCCAGGCAGGGGGTCACAGGGAGATCAACAGTCTCCAAAGCAGCCTTATCTGTCCCCCGTGGCTCCAGCGGGGAGTTTGTGACGGCTCGCTGTTCTGAGCGCCTTAGACTGTCTGCTGTGTGTGCTTGTGTTCCTTTCAGTCGATTGGCGTGGCAGATGACCGGCGGCCTTTTGGCTGAACAACTGACCTCAGAACCGGAAAACTGAGTTTTAATACCTGCTTTAGCATCTGAACAAAGACAAAAAGGAGGAGCAAGTCGATTTCTTTTTCGGCGCCTCAAACTGCAAGCATGCCTAACCTAAATCTGCGGACATGGATGTTCAGTGCCTAGGCTAGTTCTACTGTTGCAGTTAGCTACACATCTCTAACTACTCACATTACAAAGCATGGTTTCTTTAACCTGGTCCACAGGTTGTTTGTCAATTGATTTGCTGCTCTTTGGGGCTGAGTCTGCGTTTTAAGCCGGTAAAGGTGGGCTTGCCTTCAAATTAAAGGTCTACTTAAAATGATACTTGCAAGGGCGGGAGTGAGTTCCTGTTTCCCTTCTACAGGCCAAGCTATACTCATTGTCTCCTCAGAACAGAGTGTGTTATTGCTCTTGGGAGCACTGGAGTCGTGTCCCCTTTGATATCTGTATCTATTACAGGGTGGAGTTAATGCTGATTGGTTGGGATCGTCTCCTCTACACACCTGGGGGCAGATTTATGTTGCCTGACGCATCTCTGCAAATCGGCAGAGATGCGCCAGGAAAGATACGGCACGCAAGTTTTTTCCTTGCGCCACCCATGATGCGTCGCATTTACAATGCGGCGCACCATGAGGCAGGAATAAACAGATGCGTGTCGCATCTAGGGCGTGAAGTTGGCGCAGTGCTGAAGTTGTGTTGCGTGCGGCACGCAACTCCAGCACTATTCCAACTTGCCCTATCTCTAACTTGGTGCATCAAGCCTTACGCCTGCTTCAAGCAGGCGCAGGGTTTTGACGCATCAGTGTTGGGAAAGTGACTCCGTGAAATCTTGTAGATTCCACTGAGTCACTTTTCAGGGGCGTTTCTGCGACGGAACACCCCCCCTGCGTTGAAACGCCCACATGAAACCTGACGCAGGTTTCATGTGGCGCAGGACCTTACACCGTGACGCATCTCCATAGATGCGTTAGATGTAAGTATGTCGCAACGTGGCACAGAGTTTACGCCGCCGCTGTGTCACAGAAGTGACGAAACGGCTGCGCAAATGTGATGCAACGGCTGCGCAAAAGTGACGCAACGGCTGCGCAAAAGTGACGCAAGTCCGACATAAATCTGCCCCCTGGATTTCTTGTAGGGGAGGGTAGGGTGGTTGTGTCCTAGTTGTGCCTCGTTACACCCTACACAAAGTACTGATTACCTCTACTGTGTAGGGAAGGAGAGAAGTCGCTACTGTGTCATCTTGGTGTCTTGTTACATCCTATATTCGGCACTGAATGTCTCCTCATATACGTGTGGTACTCTTTTATTAAGGACGACTCCCTGCATATCTGCCTCTGTCTTACAGGCTAGAGTTAATGTGGTGGTGATTATCTCCTCTGGCCATGTGGTGCTCGTGTACTGTTGAGGTGTGACTTTGGTCTCTGACTGTCTGCTACATCCTGTATGCTGAAGTAATTGCACCTCTATGTGCGTTCCTGTAAAGAGGGTGGTGTGAGTGGCTGATCCACAGACTAACGTGTTGCATGCTGCGTGTTGTAGTTACTCTCTCCTCTGTTTGTGTGTTGTTCTTACGTAGAGGAGGGTGTGAGTGTATGCATCTTTTGAGTGTCTTGTTAAAGCTTACATGCTGTAATTTTTGTCTGGTGTGTCTGTGTGGTGTTCTCGTGTAGAAGATGTTATGAGTGGTTGTGTCCATACATGTTGTAGTTATTGTTTCCTCTTTTTGTGTTTTGTCCTTACGTAGAGGACGGTAGGAGTGTATGCATCCTTTGAGTGTCTCGTTGAAGCTTACATGCTCTAATGATTGTCTTGTGTGTCTGTGTGGTGTTCTCGTGTAGTTGAGGTTATGAGTGGCTTTGTCCATGCATGTTGAAGTTATTGTTTCCTCTGCTTGTGTGTTTTCCTTACGTAGAGGAGGGTATGAGTGTATGCATCCTTTGAGTGTCTTGTGAACGCTTACATGCTCTAATGATTATCTTGTGTTTCTGTGTGGTGTTCTCCTGTAGATGAGGGTATTAGTGGCTGTGTCCCTACATGTTGTAGTAATAGCCTCTTCTGTCCAGGTGATGTCTTTATGTTGTGGAGGGTATGAGTGTATATATCCTTTGAGTGTCTTGTTTTAGCTTACATGCTGTAATTTTTGGCTTGTATGTCTGTGTGGTGTTCTACTGTAGATGAGGGTATGAGTGGCTGTGTCCATGCATGTTGAAGTTATTGTTTCCTCTGATTGTGTGTTGTCCTTACGTAAGGGAGGGTATGAGTGTATGCATCCTTTGAGTATCTTGTGAACGCTTACATGCTCTAATGATTGTCTTGTGTGTCTGTGTTGTGTCCTCCTGTAGATGAGGGTATTAGTGGCTGTGTCACTATATGTTGTAGTAATAGCCTCTTCTGTCCGGGTGATGTCTTTATGTTGTGGAGGATATGAGTGTATATATCCTTTGAGTGTCTTGTTACCGTTTACATGCTGAATTGATTGTCTCGTTTGTCTCTAGGGTGCTCTTAAGTACACAAGTACTTGAGTGCCTGTGTCATCAGAGATCCCTACATGTTGTAGTGATTGTCTCCTCTTCCCACATAGTGTCCTTCTGTAGAGGCGGGTATATGTGAATTCACCCTTTAAGTGGCTTATTACAGCTTTCATGCTGTAGTGATTGTGCCATTTGCCCGTGTCGTTTTCCTGTGTAGATGAGGGTGTGAGTGGCTGTGTCTCCTGTGTGTTGCAGTAATGGTCTCCTGTGTCTGTGTGATGTCCGTGTGTTGTGGAGGGTGTGAGAGTAGTGCATGCATTCTTTGACAGTGTTGTTACACCTTACATGCTGCACTGCAGTGATTGTCTCCTGTGCCCGTGTGGTGTTCTTGGGTAGATGATGGTATGAGTGTCTCCGTCCCCTGAGTTTCCTACATGTTGTAATGATTGTCTCAAACCAATGTAATATTACACTTTGACCTAATCGATTCAACTGGAAGGGAGCCGAGGCTGCAACTCCCAGAATGCATTGGGCAGCCAGTGCCTGGAGCATGGCGCTCCTTTCTCTCATGAAACCTTACAAGCTGCCTCCAAAAGAGACCGACGACTGGACCCTCCCCTGTCAGAGCAGGGAGGAGAGCTGTCAGGCTGCCACTTTTCACAAGTGAACACTCAATCCCTGTAATTGATTTATGATCAGCTAATTATGCTGTAAAAAGCAACCTTGAATACATCCATCCAGCCCCCACCTCACTGCTAGCAGCAGACCCAAGGTGGGGCTCAGTCAATAGGCCAATTAACGAGCCATAAAGCCACTGTTTTCTCAAATAAACAAAAATATAAGGTGCTAATTGGGTCTTAATGATAATCCATATATTGCTGATAGCCGGAGGCTGGGCGAGGCGCAGGGGGCTTAGCGTTAGAGCAGGGCTGGATTCCCAGACATTTCACACTGAACGAGCTCTAAGCGAAAGGCAGGGGAGACCTGTGTGTGCAGGGAACACTTGATTGCACTTCACACAACAATCATCTCATGTGTGAACTGCATGCAATACACACATCATGCATTTTACACAAGTGCTCTCCCTCCATGCAACATGTATGCAAAACAGATCCATGTATGTCACAAGCGCTCCTCGGTGCTATACAACACATTCAGCTCGCTACACATACACACACACACACACACACACACATACACACACGAGCGCTCGCACGTAACCACGCACACCTCTACACTTTACACCACAACCATCCCCTTCCATGTGAAAGAGAGCAATAGTAAAATGTTCAGTTTGCATAACAATCACAACGGTATGCAACAAAGACATCCCAGTGTGTAACACACACAACCTTGTAGCTTGCAACAAAATCACCTCCACGTATCTGACCTGTGTGCGACACAGAAGTCATCTGCCTCTCCATTCCTGTATGCACTTACACAACGGTCATCTGCCTCTGTGTGCGTATAACAGCAACCCCTCTTTAACTGGTTTAACTGGTGTGAGACAGGATGCAATGTAGCAACGGATCTGGCGCCCTGCTGTCTCTCTGGGGATGAGTGTTGCGCTCTACAAATACTATAAATAAATACATCCGCATCTTATGCAGTTACCATATTGAGTCGGGGTGTCTGAGCAAGTGTGCTCTAGTTGTGTTTGCTTGGGTGAGTGTGTCTTTGGTGGCTAGTCGTTGCTGGTGACTGTGATTATTTAATGTGTTCCAGGTGCCCTTTGTGTGCGAGTTGCTCACAGATGTCTGTGTTTATGAAAGCTTATCCTGATTGTGCTCGTGTGACAGTGCTTTGGGTGCATGAAGGTGCTTGTGTGTGCCCTGGATGTCTTCGATGTCTGAACCAGCATGATTTTGCATCAGGTGTCTGCTAGTTTGAATCATTGTATCCAACGTGTTTGTCAATGCCAAGTGTGTGTGTGTGTGTGTATGTGCGGGCGAGTGTGTCTGTGTGTCTGTCTGTCCGTGTGTGTCTGTTATCTTATGTGTATTTGTATAGCGCACAGCTCACTCTGGGGTTTATCATGGTGCTGAAAGAAGGAGCTGCATGGCACAAGCCAGCAGTGGCGGCCGGCACAGGGAAGGGTGGTGAGCCGGGGCGGAGACGAGGGGAAGTTCACAGATGACGGAATAGGTATGCTTTATTTATTTAATTATACCTATTCTGTCGTCTGCCGACTTCCCCCCCTTCCACTCTGCCAACCCCCTGCCCAACCTCACTTACCTGTGCCAGCCGCCGCTGCGAGCCAGGAATACATTCCATTTCTTGTGGAGTTCAAAAACTGAGGAGACAGCTCAGATGTGTAGAGGCAGATTTTTCCAGTCTTTAAGAGCAAGGTGGAAACAGGCACGACCACCAGATATGGTTCTATGTATGCAAGGGGTGTGTGCTCATAGGAGCCTGTCTGAGGGGAAATGCATGATAGATTTGTGGAAGTTACTGGTCTATGTGTGGCTAATTTGATTGATAAACGGAATGCAGAACAAATCAAAACATTCACCCCAGTCAAGAGATCTGAATAAAAATCCATCATTCATTTGCTCACCATGCCACCCCAGTTTAGACCTGGCAATATGCAAATCAGTCTTGACCCTGTGCCTCATGGGAACAGTCCAGGCCTAACTGCCAATCCAGGTCCTCCCTGGGCCGGAACAAGCATCCTAGAACTAGTTTAGGTGTTTCACTCCTCATCAGGCAGGATAGCTTGAATCCAGTGGCACAGTGAGCCTGGGACCCACACCTTGGCATACCCGGCTCACTTAGGGCGAGAAAGCAAAAGACACACAATTGATGGATGGAATGCAGAACAATTCAAAACATTTGCCCCCAGTCAAGAGATCTGTGTTACCCCCCTGCATGCTGGGGTTATTCCCCTGCTGTGCCGGGGGGATGGGGTGTGCGCACAGCGCCCCGGTGCTCATGACAAGCTCAGCTCGTCATGAGGCACAGTGCTCGTGTGCTCCTGGCAAACTCAGCTCGTCATACCATGAGCACCGGAGCACTGTGCCTCACGATGAGCTGAGCTTGTCATGAGCATGCAAGGGGCTAAATCCATCATTCTTTTGCTCACCATGACACCCCAGTTTAGACCTGGCAATATGCAAATCAGTCTTAACCCTGTGCGTCATGGGAATAGTCCTGCATGAACTTCCAAGCTAGGGCCTCCCTGGACCGGAAACAAGCATCCTAGGACCCGGGTTTTGGGGCTTCACCCCTCATCAGCCAGTATAGCTTGAATCCAGTGGCACAGTGAGCCAGGGACTCACGTCTGGGTCTACCCGGCGCACTCAGGGCGAGAAAACAAAAGACACACAATTGATGGACGAAATGCAGAACAAATCAAAACATTCACCCCCAGTCAAGAGATCTGGGTTAAATCCATAATTCTTTTGCTCACCATGCCACCCCAGTTTAGACCTGGCAATATACAAATCAGTCTTGATCCTGTGCATCATGGGAACAGTGCAGCCCAAACTGACTTGCTAGTATATTGAAGTTGCCTGTGTTTGTATGAGTCTGCACCAGGATCCGTATTACATATATGCGTACTTTCCCGGTTTGTGCCACGGAGCACCTTTATATATGTGGGCCGTGTGGAAATGGGGAAAATGCACCATAGTACCATGAATGCGTTGTCCTCAGGATAGTTGCGAACTCACTGTTCGCTGGGGGCAGCGCATTCAAGTGAAATATGGATTGCTTGCTGCTCCATTTTCCACAATACAGGCAGCAACCCACCTGCATTTGAAGAAGGGGGAGTGATCCCCTTGCCGGTTGGTCAGTGAGTGAGCATGGAATGTTTGGGGGATCCATGGGACCCCTTTTATTCCCTCCAGAGTGCTGCCTTTAGGAGGCACACTGAAAGTGTGCCACCTCTTTGTGGCACACTGTCACTTTGCCTCCTAAAGGCATGTTTGCCTCTGTGCCTTTTCTCCCAAGCTTGAAACAGCAATTCGGACCTGTTCAAAGGGTGCTGAATAACTTGAGACAAAATGTTTTTCTATATGTGAAATGTGAAAAGTCTCCAGTTCTTCTTTGACCTTTTCGTTGAGATATGGAAACCAGACTCCATCATCGAGAGCTCTCATAGTTGCAAATAATCCTCGATGTCCATCAAGTGCAACATCGATTACTTGCTGTGGGAGACTATCAGGAATAATAATTTGTGTACCTTGCAGAATGAGGCCTTCTTGAGTCACTGAAAGTTAATCTCTTACATTTTTGAATTTCAAATACTCACTATCATTAGTGAGAGTTCTTGAGGGCTGGCTCCACGATTGATGAGCAATAATGATGGCTCATGGCAGTGATAATATTTACTAAAGACATGGCAGTTAGTGCACTCGATTTCACAATAAAATTGATGTAAGCCTCCGCTGCCATAGATGGGGTACCAGGGCATTGTAATGGTATTTTTGAAAAATGACTTGCAGGATTCTGATTTTTCTCTGGACAATAAAGAATTATGTAGTTGTATACTTGTAACCTCAAAACCCAACGCTCAATTCGAAGAGAAATTTGGGCTTTGGTATTGCCAAATATCATCAACAGTTCTTGACGATTAATCACTACTGTTTTTACATACAAGAAAACATGGAAATACCCACAAGCCCAGACCACTGCCAAATTTTCTTTCTCAGGTTGGAGTAAACATGTTCTGTTTGTGACAGGCTTTTACTGGTGTATGCCACAATATATCTCTGGGCATTTGGCTGTCCATTGTGCTTGTCAAGGATTGCGCCTAATCCAACTAGGCTAGTGTCAACTACAACCTCTCTATATATTTTGGAATCAATGTAGGCCATTTTAGTGGCACTCTCATGGCTTGCTTTATTTTTTGGACATTCTT
This sequence comes from Lissotriton vulgaris, assembly GCF_964263255.1. NCBI lineage: Eukaryota > Metazoa > Chordata > Amphibia > Caudata > Salamandridae > Lissotriton > Lissotriton vulgaris. The sequence goes on from NW_028254183.1 coordinate 569,208, forward strand.
AACACATTATGTGACCAATAAGAAGACATATTCTTTATTGTTAGTTCTCTGAATGGTGCACTGACCATAGCAAAGTCTTGTATATATCTAGAAAAGTAATTGGCCATACCAAGGAATGATTGTAACATAGAAATGTCATGTAGGGGATTTGCAGTAGACAACGCTAGTACTTTCACTGCACCAGGTTTCATAGCCCCATCAGAAAAGACATGACTAAAGCATTTCAAGCTTTTTTTGCCGAATTCACATTTGTCACCATTCAGAGTTAAGTCTGCATCATTCAGCACAAGACATACTTGCATGAGAACTTTGTCATTATCTTTCTGTGTAGCTCCAAAAACCAATATGTCATTACTATAGTTAAATGCTTTTACTACAGGCTGTATGATACATCAAATGACATCTTTGGAAAAGTTCTGCAGCAGAGGATATACAAAAACTCAATGGCTTGTAGCTAAACATACCAATATGCATAGTAAAGGTAGTAATGTACCTAGATTTTTCTTCAAGTTCCAGTTGGTGATATCCTTTATTAAAGTTGAGTTGAGAGAAGATCTGTGCACTATTCAATTGAGTTATCATCACAAAAATGTACAAACCTGCATGTCCCTCTTGGTCCATTGACTTGTTGCCTGAGGCATGTCAACGCATATGCATAGAGCCCCTTCACTGTCTCTTTTAGGCACTATTACAATGGGAGAAACCCATGGTGTCGGACCAGTGGAGTAGTAAGTATCAAATTAAGTTCCTGTTCTACAGCTTCTCGCAAGTGAAACACTATTTGCTTTGCACAACAGAACAAATATCCTCATTTATGTTTAGCTTTACTTTCATTGTATTGAGTTTTCCTAACCCATGAAATAATGAAGGAAATTGACCTACAATTTAATGATGAGCATTCATATTGTAGTTCACTCCCATATCAGCAGCAGTGTTAAAGCTCAGCAAACAGGCACTTGAAGCTGTTCTATGAAGTACATGAATTGGTGCCTGAATTTCAGTTTTCTTATGTTTCATTGTTGCTACAAACAAACTTGACTTTTTAGGGGTGTCAAGGCCACCCGTGTCTATACTTCAGCCTTTGACTTCGTAAGTTGTGGTAACTGAGATAAGTCTTAATACTTCTCCTCAGGCATGATATTTATCTACATACTGTTGTCAAATATGAATGGTATTCAACACCTGTTTATCTTTGGAGTGATCTTCGGACACTGTTTGAATGGTTTGGTGCTTTTTCATGTAGATTTTTCTTCACTTCGGATTTTTACTCACATTTGACTAGTCCCACATGTTCATGCCTTTTTAACAAAACATTAACATTGCACAATTGCCATTGTCACTTTTACTGGAAACTGATACAGAGAAACTCTTTGTTGATCATTTAGATAACGATCTACTTCCATTGGTGTAAATTTGCCTCAGTAGGTGTGACAGCTTGGCCTTATGGAAGCGTGTTGAATGTCACTGAGGAAGCATTTGATCGGCCATTTTGTCTTCACCCTCAAACACACTTACTTTTCTCTTAGACTTGCCGGTCATCACAAAATGGTTTGTTTTACCACAGTCTATGCATTTCTGTCCAATGGCAGTACATTTACCTTCGTGTGGAAACAACAGTCCAAATCTGTAACATATTTTCTTTTTCTGTGGAGACATCGCCTTGTGTCCCTCAGCCTTGTACTTTGGCATACTTTTGATGCTAATGACTGACGCACTTTTTGTGCCTCCAGCCTCCATGTCAGTTTCTTGATGATCAGCAAGCTCTCAGTGTGAGCAGCCTTGAGGACTTGCTCCAAGCTCAAAGTTTCCTTCAGCTTTCATTGTAAAAATGATTCTGCCAGACATCCATTGATTACTCAGAGGTGGGTAGCCTCCTCATCATTAAATTAATTGAATTTTCAGTTCCTCACCAGAACATCTAGTCTCTCAAAAAATTCATTGATTTTTTCACCTGGTCTCTGGTGTTCTTGACTGAATATGTATCTTTTATGATCAACATTTGTCACTGGGTTAAACTTGACATTGAAGACTGTTTCGATTTGATCTTACATTACTTCACCTTCATGTATTATCTTTCTCATGGCTTCATCTACTCCTTCACCAGATATGTTTCTCTGAAACTTTATGACCTTTTTCATCTATTGCATCTATGCAATTTTCAAAAGTTTCCATCCATGCAGCCCATCTGTTGTTAATATTGTGTTTTTTTGCAATATCAAATGCAGATGACGATTTTAAGAATATAGCAGTCGTATATACATTTGTGGACAGTAGTGGTCTCCCAGGTGCTTCCTGTGGAACTTGATCAGACAGAGCTTCTCTAGCACCTTGTGATGTGCAGCCTTTGGGGTCAGATTAATGACTTTTAGATCTTGGACCTCGCCCTGGCTCTCCATCAGAGCTCTTGACATGAAGGTAGTCTGTGGAGTTGTTCTGGGCCTCTATGCAGCAGCTTTGTTGGTGGGCTCTTCGTCTGGGGCCACTCCGCAGTACGTTGTGGCACGATGTTTAGTTAATTGTTTTAGTAAGTAGATCTTTGTGTACTATAAGTCCGAAGCAGATAACATAGGCCGTCTTTGTCCTGAAATATTTTTTCACTAACACCTGAATAATCTCTGCTCCGTAGCACATGAATTTCAATTTGATCTGTATGGAAATATTGCTGTGCGCTGCTTTTGTACTCTGGTTGCATCCTTCTTTAGCGACCTTTCTCGGTATAGTGTATTGCATTAAGTTGCGTAATGGCACAGTACCTTTTATTTGCAGCCATTTCATTCATTTCCTGGCCACCAAAACGTATACTATCAATGTTGCTTTCTTTCGTTAAGTTTCGTATCCCAGCCTCGTCGCCAGTTGTAGCATGCTACCAGCCCAGGTACTCTCCAATACCAACACCACACAAAGAGTAATTGTACATGTTTTTATTCCGATGTATGTAAGTCAGAACTCTGCATTCTAAGCCTGCCTTCAACTCATCTCTCCAACGCTTACGTCATAGGTCTACGGTGTACAGTGGGAACCAAAAGAGCTCCCGCGTTTTTTTTATTTCCTAGACAGTACATTTGTGTTAAATGTGTTCAAGGTACTTTTGTCTGTATGAGTTTGCTCCAAGTCGGTATTCATATATTAATGTGTCTCAGACATCTGTATAAATGTGTCCAGGTTAAGTGCTTGTGTTATATGAGCTTGCTCCTTGTCCCCTGGCTTGTGTTAATGTGTCCTAGGTGTCTCTACGAGTGTGCCCCATGCCCATGTGGTTGTGTCAATGTGTCCCAGGTACCTATGTCTGCATGAGCATGCTCCAGGTCCCCATGCTTGTGTCAATATTTCCCAGGTACTTGTGTTTGTATGAGCGTACCCTGGGACATCCTACTTGTGTCAATGTGTCCTAGGCACTTGTGACTGTAGGAGTGTGTGCAGGTCCAAGTACTTGTGTAAATGTGTCCCTGGTGTCTGTGACTATGTGAGTTTGTCCCAGTGTGTGTACCAATGAGTCTTAGGTACCTGCGTCTGTATAAGAGTGCCCTTGATACTCATGCTTGTGTCAATGAGCCCAAAGTCTGTATGGGTGTTCCACAGGGCCTCAGCCTTGTGTCAGTGTATCCCAGCTCTGTATTAGGGTGCCACAGGGCCTCATGCTTGCATCACTGAGTCCATTGTGCCTGTGAGTCAAAGAGTGTACCACAAGTCCTTGTGCTTGCGTCAATGAGTCCAAGGTGCTGTGATTGAATGGGCATGAAACAGTCTCTGTGCTTGTTTTAGTGCATCTCACGTATTTATTGTATTGTAATTGCATTTATATAGCGCTTACTACCCCTGACGAGGTGTCAAATCGCTTTTTTGCGAGTTTCACACTACTCCGGGACCCATAGAGGATTAGTGTTGAATTAGTATAGAGAAACATGCAAGTACATTTTCAGTGGTGCATAGGTTAGTCAGTTAATTGGATTTGGAATGATAGCAGAAGGATAGAGGAGGACAAAGGTTTGTATTTATATAGCGCTTGTTGACACATGCTATTCAGGAAGCCAACAAAGGATTAGTGGTGAATTAATATGGTGAAATATGAAGTAATTTTAGTGATGGATATTAGTCAGTTACTTGGAGTGAGAAGGATAGCGGAGGAATAAAAGGGGAAGAAAGATTTGCATTCATATAGCTTTTCTGGCGAGTAGCACGCCACGCCGGAACCCATAATGGATTACTGTTGAAAATTAGTATAGTAAAAAAAACTATGAAGTAATTTGAGTAGTGGATATGTTATTCAGTTATTTGGGTACTATATTAGTATAGTTTAATATGGAATTTTTGAAGTGAACATGTTAGTCTGTTAGGTCTTAGCAGTAGGAGGAGGCTTTTTGATGAGTAAAAAGGAGTTTTGGAGGGGAGGACTCAGAGGGAAGAGTTTAGAAAGGTTTGTTTTAGGGGATCGGTATAGTAAAAGAGGTGTCAGATGATGCAAGGAGGGGTAGAGTAGGAGAGAGTCTAGAAAGGGTTATTTTGGCAATCATAGTAGTAGTATGGGGTTTGGGTTAAATGAGAGAGTGGATGTAGAGGATATATTGATAGATGTATAGGATGAGAGTTAGGGTAGTGCATTGGAAGGAGTAGTAGAAGAAGTTTGAGATGAGTCAGAAGGTTGGGCTAGAAGATATATTGAGCAAAGTAGAGGCTGAGAAATAGGGCAGTGCATTGGAAATGCTAAATTAGAAGAAAGTGATAAATATATTGATCCATAATTACATTGATACATACTTAAAGGAGGTAAGTATATGTAGATTAAAGATATTGATAGAGGCAAAGGATGAGAAGTAGGGTAGTGAATTGGATATGCTTTTTTCAGGAGAAAAGTAACAGACACACAGGTCCAAGTACATGGAAGGTACATAGATGCACAATGGAAGTATGTACATGTAGACCAAAGATGATTTTTATTTATTTATTATTATTATTTTTTTCTCTCAACAACATAATTTATTTACATGTTTTTAAAAAGTAATTCACAAAGATAGGTACATATCTGTAGTGAAAAAAATGTTTGTATACAGAGGGATATGCTGTAAAGTTCTTTTTGCGTATGGTGCTTATGTGGGGAAGAGCCAAATCTTGAGTAGTGTTTTGAAGATAAGGTGGTTGTCGGTCGCCGTTATGTTGGGGGGTAAAGAGTTCCATAGTTTGGCTGCTTGAACAGAGAAGGATGTGCCAACCACGTTTTTTTTCTTGTATGGTGGGATTTTGAGGCAAGATGCTCCTTTAGAGCGGAGGTTCCTTTGTTGAATGTGTTTGGGGATTTTATTCCTGATGAAGAGTGGTCCCATTCCATGTATTGCTTTGTGGGTGATACAAAGCAGCTTGAACGTGGATCTTCTGGCAACCGGTAACCAATGCAGGGCTTTCAAGGCAGGGAAGATGTGGTCTAGCTGTTTGATATGCAAGAGTAGTCTGGCAGCCGAGTTCTGAATCCGTTGTAGTCTTTTCATTGTCGTTAAAGGTGATCCGTGGTAGAGGCTATTGGCGTAATCAAGTTTGGACAGAACAAGGGAGATGGTAGCTTGGACATTGTGTGGAAATCCCAAATGAGAGAAACTTTGTAGCAGCGTTTTTATAGTAGCAAAGCTTGATCTTGCTAGTTTATCCACTTGGGCATTCATCGACAGCTTTGAGTCCATGGTCATTCCGAGGTTTCTTACTTCCTTCGATACTTTAGGCAGTGATCCCAGTTCATAAGGCCATGCGGCAAGCGGGTTGTAATGTTTCCAATTGCCACACTTGAGTATTTCAGTTTTTGAAGCATTCAATTTGAGATGGCTCCAGGTCATCCACTGATCCACTGCTCTGAGACAGCTGAAAATTTGTGATTTTCCAATGTCTTTGGGGCATTCCAGTTGAAGGAGTATTTGCGTGTCATCTGCATAGTTATAGCACGTAAGTTGAAATGTATTAATCGGAGCCTGTGGTTTCCGGTGCTCGGCACCGGCATCTATTTGTCAACACAGCGCTTGTGGCAGTCTGCCACAAGATGGTGTTGTCTCAGATGACCACAACAATATCAATTATTAATTCAATGTACATTGAATATGACTATTACCTGGCGCCCCAGCCATTTTTTATAGCTTTGGGGGCCTAGAATAGTCTGAATTGTCACACTTGTAGGAGTGTGATGGTTAGTAGTTTTGTTGTTACTATAATGTGCAGTATGACAAGGGCAAAGTGTGGTGCAAGCTGCAGTGGTCTCCTGACAAGGGCCCTGGCACTAATTTATTTGCAAATTAAGCTCTGGTACCACAGGCCCATGTGCTTGCGTCACTGAGTCCATGGTGCCTGTTACTGAATGAGCGTGCCACAGGTCCTCGTGTTTGTGTTAATGTGCCCCATGGTGCAGCTACCTCTGGATGTATGAGCGTGCCTCAGGTCATTGTGCTTGTCTTATTGTGTTCCAGGTACCTATATCTGTATCGGCGTGCCCCAGTTGCAAGTGTTTACGTGAAGGTGTTGCACCCTTATAATCTCCCTATACGTGCATGGATACAAGGAGTCCTAAGGGTGCCCCGCCCACCGGAAGAAGACCAGAGGCCTGTACCACGAACCTGGAGCACTGATGGGAACAACAACACCTGCACTTTTCCGGGACTTTGCCGGGCCAAGTTCCTGCGCGCCTGGTTTCGAGTGATCCGGCTGGTGACGCCCTCTTAGGGAAAGGCGCATGTATAAATGGCAGGTTCTGAAACCACCTTGGATCAGACCACTAAAAAGGGCGCTGACCAAGGAACTGCTGCCCCATTCCCAAATCTCTGGCTGCAGTCAGTGTGTACAAGTGGTGTAATCAGCGTGTCATGGCCCCTAGTGGAAGGAAATGGACAAACTGGCAGCCGTTTGAACTGTGAAATACAGCAATAAACAGGATTCACTGGGCCCTTCAGTCCTTTAGCCCCGGTGCCACTGCACCTGCTGCATCCACGGAAGCAATGCTCCTGGTGTGTAGTATTTCAAAGTTTTGGTAGCCCCTTGCTGCGCTCATATTGCCTCTTAAGGGGCCGAATGAACCGTGCCTCCTGTGAGCCTTCGCTGGCTGCCTTTCCCCACGACCCCCCATGTTCCCAGATCCCCCTGCGATACAATGGTCGAGCCCCCTGGCTGGGATCTGACCTCCTCGAGGCCTCCTCTCTGACAGTGGGAGCGCTCTGTGGGAACTTCAAAGAGGCATTTAGGCTTCGCTGTAGGACAGAGGGGGAGAACCAATGCCCCGGGACGTACATACAGAAAAAGAAGCACCATCAAAAAAACGGGGATAAGAAAACAAAAAACAGACAATATGGCGAAACCCCAATACCTTTGTTCCAATGCAAAGGGTAACAGTAAGGAACCTCTGAGAAGGAAGCAAGACCTTTTGGAACGAAGGGTCTCCCTCGGCGTTTCCCTTTTTCTCTCCATCAGATCTCAGTTTTCAAACACAGAACAACAACAGGGGGTGACGCACAGAAGAAAACAAAGCCATGGCTGAAGAGCAGAGCACAGAATCAATGAAAGGGTGGTGTTTCAAACTGCGGAGGCACCTTCTGCTTCTACGAGGTACCCATGGTCTTACAAGCACGCTCCTAAATATAAGCCCAAAACAGACGCACGGGGTTTTGGCGCTACATTCCTGGTGTGAGACCAGTACAATTTCTTTTTTATTTCTTCAGATACAAAATAGGGTTTAATTACTCAATAGACGGCGACTAGTGATGGCTACTAGAAAACAAGGTTGCTGCTTCTCAACATGGTTCTTTTCTGTAGGAATATTCAATTCCCTCTTCCATTTGTAGAAGCGAGGGCCAGTTTTTAAAAAGAAACATCCGACCCCTCCTTTTAAGTGAATTGTTTATGCTGTGTTTTCACTCATTAATGTTGTAGTGTTTAAGAGCTCTTTTTGTAATGTACAATTTAATTTACATATTGCTGCATTCAATATTTGATATAACATGTTTAATCTATTTCAATATTATAAAGGCACAACCTATGAAATAATATTAAAAAATGCAATTAATATGAAAATGTATACCATTTGTTCAAAACATTTGTAATCCATATTGTATGCCGCTATCTGATCTCCTGTGCAATATTCGTGCAAAAATATTGATGATAAACATTTCAGTGAAAATTAACAAATGAGACTGACAAGCATTTGATCATTTTTTAATTTTATTTTTCCACATTTCTGTAAAAATGAACTTCTAATACTTCTTCATCATCAGCATTAAAATCTTTATTTCGTTTTTACAATACCATAAAAGAGACAAGCACAAGAATCTCGAATGAAGATGTTCATAGTAAAAAAAAACTGTAAAATAGTCCCTGTACGTGCTCTTGGGACTAAAATGGAAGAATAAGAAATAACACATCCTTAACACGATGAGCATGCACAAAAGGAGAACAATGGTACACAAGTTCCAATGTTAAATAACTTTTTCCTATCAGTACAGGGCTAAAGTGCAAGTGCGTTACTAGGCATTGTTAATGTTTCATTTTTCTGGTTTTGGAAAGAGCGACCCGTTCACACATCAAACATTTTAAAACCCGTGCCCTAAGAAACCAATAAAAAATAAGTAAAAAACTTAAAATAGTAACATAGAAACCAATTTTTACAAGCCGATACACCAGACTGGACTGATCTATATGATATCAATTTAATTTCTTGGTGCCAGTCGGGGAAGTGGGTACAACCCTCCTTCTAATGGCCCAAAACTGGCCCAGGAATTTTGCAGTTGCACAAGCATAGAATTGTCTCGCATCTGTCTTTAAAATACGTAGGACATCTTTGTGGCTATATGTCCCACGTTGTCTACACACCGGTGTTAGCCATTTCCTTCTAGGTCTAGCATAGGCGGCACAAGCAAACAAGCATTGACATAGCCAATAGGTCTCGCCTTTGGGACCTTTTAAGTATTTAATTATGCAGCACAATATCCTTGGTGCAACAACATCAACTGTTGCATGGCTAAACACTTATAAGTTACCAAAGGCGAGACCTATTGGCTATGCCAATGCTTGTTTTATATATATTTCCATTTCGGCACTGAGAGCTCTTGTGACGTGGTAGAAGCAGGATTAATATTCACAACAGACTGATGCTTCAGTTTCATACACCGGACAACAAATACAATTCTTTGATGGGTTCTGTTAACCTAAAACAACAGCCGTATTTGTGTTGCACGCATTCGCCCCCGACAAGTCTTGTCCCTCGAATCTTACCCAACTCATTAGTGCTCTGCTTATCGACCTCTGAAGAATGAAAGGCTCAACAAGCGAGAGGTGACACTTGTGAGCTGAGTCTTGCTTAGGGGATGCTTGAGTGGTCTCAGATTAGTGTTGTAAATGCTTCTCCATATTGGAGGACTGAGTATTCAAAGCGCTATCTTACTTGGTGACTGTGGTCAAAGCAAGGAATTCTCACTGGTGGAAGCTCCAGGTGCTGTTGGCCATAAATCCACGGCCGTGGTGGACACTGTTGTGACTTCCACCTGTATGTATGCTAAGAGGGTCGGTCATGTGCCTGGCGAGCCTGACGCGTAAATAGACTCCCTTCACTTTGACAGTCCATCAGTGTTTCTGGAGTAGTCCATTTATGTAGCGCTTCACACTTTTGGTGAAGCATTGAGCCGCTTTCAGTAGACAGGCCACCTGCTATGCCGTGCATTTATGAGCGTTAGCACTAGCGCAGAGGGTGAATATGGACTTTGATGTCACCAGCAGGGACAGATGTGGGGGGCTCGCGTTGTCCCCTTCCCCACCCCGTTGTTCGTGTATCACATAGGAGAGGGCAGCGCCCTGGTGCACGGGCTTCTAGGCATGACTCCATCTCCTCCCAGGTAAGCAGATAAGATGCCGTTCCGGCAGCAGCTGATGACGCCAAGGGTCACAGGTTTGTCAGGTGAACAAATTACCCGTCTGAGGGCGCGGGGCTCCCACCGCTCTCCTCGCAGCGCTTGACACCGGTGAAGGTAGCCTTCGACGAGCCGAGAGCCCCCGAGGGAGTGGAGGGGGCAGTGACGCCGCTCTACACAGGTACATGTACCTGGCTAAGATAACTGTCTGAGCTCCGGGTGCAACACAGTGCAACCAGGCATGGTCGAGGGCATCAGAAGTCTTATTAGGAGAGGTGCCCCGGCTTAGCTATGTGTAACATTAGAAGACTAGGCAAGGTATGAGCATCTGTCGGTCTGTGAGTCAGCCACCCTAGCTCGCGTCTCGTTTACACCCAGAGCTCAGGGAGACTGTATTGTAAATGAGAGGGGGCAAAACACCCATTGGCTGATCGGCTAAAATCAGGAACATTGTGTTAACATGAATCAGGGTTGGATTGGGATCAAAAATCGCCCGGGCAGACCAAAAATAAGCACATTCCTCACGCTAAAAGGAGGCAGCAGGGGGAGGGGTGAGAGGAGGGGGCGAGTGCTGGATAAACAAGCGCTCGCCATGATGTATACTTTTCTCTTTTTCTGTCGTCCCACTTGGACGGCCTCGCCTGCTTTCCTTCTGAAGTAAAAGATTTCTTATCTTTATGGGACTATGTATTTGGAAAGCAGGCGAGGCCGTCCAAGTGGGACGGCAGAAAAAGAGAAAAGTCTACGTCAGACAAAACTCTTTCCCAATGGCTGGCCACCGTTTAGCATAGACAGTGACACCGGCCAATGGGAAAGAGGGGCAGGGCTTAAAGCCCGATACTCAAAGCTCCTCAAAAACATAAAATCTCGCCAGCGAGACTGCGCATGTGCTCAACCCACGCAGGCGAGACCTAAAGAGACATGGTCTATAGATTTGTAAGGGCATGGACAAGAGGGACAACCCTTAGGTTTGTCAGCCAAGAATTCATAAAAACATTAATGGGTAAGCAGCCATGTCTGAACTGTATGTACAGTTTCCTATCAGCCGGCACTTTGATAAAATCAAGATAACTTTCTACCCGACTGATGGATTTTATATCAATAAAAACATCAGTTAGACAGCCATGACGAATTAAAAAAATAAAATAAAGGATTACATTATCTAGCATTATATAAAATTACAATGCATCTGCAATTGGTACATCTATCGAATTCAGCTGTCATAGCAAGATTATTGATGTTAACAAGTGTTTCTAATGAGTCATTCTCAGGAGAATGTCACAACACTAATAATTTGCTCCAGTTTATCTTACTCGGCCATACAGGTGAAACATCTGTATCTATATGGGGCGGTCCCAACTCTCAGTACACTTGACGACCTGCCATGGCCCGGCCCCTCCAACACCATGATGCCATGGGGGCCTCAGGATGCGAAACCAGGAGTGACAGCCCTATTGCCTCCATTGGCAAACTGTAAACCTATGCCCTCAGGCTGGTGTGACCATGCGTTGCAGAATTGGGAGTGCTGCTCATCCCCTCAGTGCTGGTTTAAGAAGTATTTCATGTAGAGTCCATCTAGCCGTTTTATAACTTACTATCTATTGCCTGCAGCTCCTGCACAGCGTTTCTTAGATACACTAACCCTCAACTACCACAGAACTTTGGAACAGGGAGGGTAGGAAGTTGTGGGTCATCACCAAATGACCAAACCAGTTCCGGTCCTGAAGTTGCAATGTCCTCAAGGAAAAGGGAGGGGGGCAGTTTGGACCAGGCCTGTATAGCCCCCCCACTGTCGTGACATCGGGACAGGAAGTGACATGCCGCTTGTGTCGGTACTTCCTATTTCCTGTCTCCTGTCCTACAGTTCTACCCAAAGACTACTCCTTATGAAGCTTTCTTGCCACCAAGATTGGATGATTAGGAACTGAATATTGGCTACTGCTATGTGAAATGGGTGCTACCACCGTGGCTGGGATCTTAAAACTGTGAGAGAAGCGGGAGTACAGTGTCTGCGCTGCCTGTTTGTTTGGATATATATTAAGCAGAGGCAGAAGTTTTTCCACTCATGCCAGTGTGGTCAACGTTAGATTGTTTGGTAGATTTAACAGGTTCTTTGCCCTTCTCCTTCGACTTTTTTAATGAATTTGAATTCAGGGTGAGAAGGGAGTCCACAAAAGGAACACAAATGTTTGAATTTACATGGCGCCAGATGGGCATGTGCACACCTCCCTGTTGAAGGCCCAACAAGCTCCTTTTTTGTCACTAGTTGGGTGTTTCTGCGTAAAATTTTGTTTTAATGGGGTTTTGATATTAACCGTCTTCAACCACACTTTCACCTCTGTCTGATCCAACCGAATGTCCGGGTCGTGGCTTACCTGAAATCTTACTCATAAGACATGCGCAGCCCCCCTAGACATGGTGCGCATTAGGGATCCTGCTTGCATAAAATAGCACAGAAGTTACCAACTCAGACTTCTTTTCACACATTACTGCCATATAAACATTGAAACAAGACGCCACAGCCCCTGACGTTGCCTTCCTCACGGAGACCTGGATGAACGCCTCTTCAGCTCCCGACATCGCCATCGCTATCCCAGAGGGCTACAAGATCGTCCGGAGGGACCGAAACGCCAACCAGATGGGAGGAGGAATCGCCATCATCCACAGGAACACCATCCGTCTCACGACCAGCACCGACAACACCCTGACCAGCGCCGAACACCTGCATTTCCAGATCCACGCCAACCCGAACACCACCCTCAGAGGCACCCTGATCTACCGACCCCCTGGACCACGCACACAATTCAGCGAGGACATCGCCGACTTCGTCAGCCCGCATGCCCTCCCCTCCGCTGACTACATCCTCCTGGGAGACCTCAACTTCCACCTAGAGAACAACAACGACCGCAACACCAGCACCCTGCTCGACAACCTCGCCAACCTGGGACTCAAGCAACTGGTGTCCACCCCCACCCACCTCGCAGGACACACTCTCGACGCAGTCTTCTCTTCCAGCACAGACATCGACTTCAGCCACGCCACAGAGCTCCAATGGACGGACCACAGCTGCGTCCACTTCACCTTCAAGAGAACGACGACCCACCACCACCAACAACAGGCCGCCCGCAGAAGCTGGAACAAGATCACAGCAGACCAGCTCGCCACCTCCCTGAGCCAGCACCCTCCTGCCAGCTCAGCGAACCCCAGCCAGGCCGCCGACAACCTCACGAACTGGATCAGCAACTGCGCGGACGAACTCGCCCCACTGAGGACCCCGCCTAGCAGACCCGGCAGCAAGAAGGCGCCATGGTTCACCGACGAACTCAAGAGCTCCAAGAAGAACTGCCGAGCCCTCGAGAAAGTCTGGAGAAAGGAACCGACACCGGACAACAGGACCTCCTTCAAACTTGCCACCCGGAAACACCACCAGCTGATCCGCGCCGCCAAGAAAACAGCATTCAAGGACCGGTTGGACAACAACGCACACAACTGCAAGGAACTCTTCAACATCGTGAAAGAGCTCTCCAACCCCAGCGCAGGAAACAACGACATCACCCCATCGCAAGACCTCTGCAACTCCCTCGCTTCATACTTCCACAACAAGATCGCGGACATACACAACAGCTTCTACAACCAACCAACGCACACCATGACCGACCTACCACCCCCCACCACCACCCTCCACGCCTGGACCCCGATCAGCACCGAAGACACCATGCGCACGATGAACTCCATCCACTCCGGATCACCCACCGACCCCTGCCCTCACCACGTCTTCAACATGGCCGACGCTGTCATCGCACCCCACCTGCGAGACATCATCAACACATCCTTCGACACCACCATCTTCCCTGAGAGCTGGAAACACGCCGAACTCAGCGCTCTACTCAAGAAACCAACAGCGGACCCCACCGACCTCAAGAACTACCGCCCCATCTCGCTCCTCCCGTTTCCAGCCAAAGTCATCGAGAAGACCGTCAACAAGCAGATGGCCGCCTTCCTCGAGACGAACGGATCCCTCGACCCCTCACAGTCCGGCTTCCATGCCAATCACAGCACCGAGACCGCCCTCATCGCCGCCACCGATGACATCCGAGCCCTGATGGACAATGGAGAAACAGCGGCCCTCATCCTCCTAGACCTCTCCGCGGCATTCGACACGGTCTGCCACCGCACCCTAGTACAGCGCCTCAGCAACATCGGAATCCAAGACAAGGCGCTGGAATGGATCATCTCCTTCCTCGACGGAAGAACACAGAGAGTCCGCCTACCTCCGTTCAAGTCAGAGGTCTCCGAAGTCATCTGCGGCGTCCCTCAAGGGTCATCTCTGAGCCCCACCCTCTTCAACGTCTACATGAGCCCCCTCGCGGCCATCGTACGCAAACACAACCTCAGCATAATCTCCTACGCCGACGACACCCAGCTGATCCTCTCCCTGACCAACGACCCCACCGCCGCCAGAGCCAACCTGCACGAAGGGATGAAAGAGGTAGCCGAGTGGATGACGACCAGCCGCCTGAAACTGAACTCGGACAAGACGGAGGTCCTCATCCTGGGCCCCTCACCCTCCGCCTGGGACGACTCCTGGTGGCCTCCCGCCCTGGGCACCGCACCCAAACCGACAGACCATGCACGCAACCTGGGCTTCATCCTGGACTCCTCCCTCTCCATGACCAGGCAAGTCAACAACGTCTCCTCGGCGTGCTTCAACATCCTACGCATGCTACGGAAGATCTTCTGGTGGATCCCCACCGAGACCAGGAAGACCGTCACCCAGGCCCTCGTCACCAGCCGACTGGACTACGGCAACGCCCTCTACGCCGGTACCACCGCCAAGCTCCAGAAGAGACTCCAGCGGATCCAGAACGCCTCAGCCAGACTCATCCTCGACATCCCACGAACCAGCCACATCTCCGGACATCTGAGAGACCTTCACTGGCTCCCCGTCAACAAAAGAATCACCTTCCGCCTCCTCACCCACACACACAAAGCCCTACACGACCAAGGCCCGAGCTACCTCAACAGCCGAGTCAACTTCTACGCTCCCAAACGCCACCTCCGATCAGCCAACCACGCCCTCGCCGCCGTCCCCCGCATCCGAAGAGCGACTACAGGAGGAAGGTCCTTCTCCTACCTGGCCGCCAAGACCTGGAACTCCCTCCCGACCGACCTGCGCCTGACCCAAGACCACCTCTCCTTCAGGAAGAAGCTGAAGACCTGGCTGTTCGAGCAGTAGCGGCACCTCCCCCCCCCCAGCGCCTTGAGACCCTACGGGTAGGTAGCGCGCTTTATAAGTGTCACTGATTGATTGATTGAAACAAAACAGCAAGTGATATTCTCATCCACTTTTTGTCTCCTGTTCTCTTTTTTTCCTTTGTTTCTAGTTCCCTCTTTTTTGCACGTATCTGTGGGAACATTTCTTCAAAGTCACCCCTCTAGATTTTTTCTTCTACGTCAGCTGACATGTGATGCCAGATTACCTGGTGTAAAAAGGATGGTCTCTTCACTTCCAATCCTTCTTACGGGATTACAATCAATAATATTATTTGATCCCGCAATTTTTTTACGTGCATCCGCTGTTGCAGTTGGGTCCTTCTTTCCAGATGCAACTGCATCCTCGCTTTTGTTACTTTTTTGAAAACTCTTCCCTTTCCCCCCATCAGCTTCACAAGTCTGAAATGGCGGACAACTTGGAGCTAGAAGTGGCCCAGAGGGAGTTAGAGAAGAGCTTGTAGAGGGAATGTCAGCACTATAGGCAAGCTGAGAAAGTATGTGAGCAACAGATGACAACACGCTGTACTAAGAGGCACATTAGGCCCGCCGCCACAATAGCGGAAATCGGGACGGGCCGCCTAAAGGGCGGGGGTCCTGACATTGCCATTAGGATGCGCCCGCCACAGTGGCGGGCGAATTCCTTAAATTAACATTGTGGCAGGCGGGGCTCACTGCCCCGCCCGCCACAATGTTAGGAAACAAAAGCACGCCTTTGCACAATCGAAGTGGCAGGCACCGCGCGGTGCCTGCCTCTTCGATTATGCAAAGGCAGTGGGGTACCACAGGTACCCCCCATGTGCCACCCCCCTTTGGCCTTCACTCTGGGGGCCCACAGGGGGCCCCTGGGTGAACACCGCATGCCTTTCCGTGGCGGCATTGCCGCAATGAAAAGGCATTGAACAAAGCCCATGGTAATATTGTGGGCGGTGTCTAACAGACACCGCCTCCATGTTACTCCTTTTCCGCCCCGGCCACAAGGCGACCGGGGCGGAAAACAGGCGGGTGGTATGAAATGAAATGAAATGAAATTTGAGTTGTAGAGCGCATGGCTGCCCGAAAGCGTCCCAGCGCTTGCTTAGGGAACCCGTCCTGGTATTCCCCTGCGAGATAACCCATTACTGGGCATCCCTAAGGTGAAAGCCAGGCATCCCGCTGCGAGGGGCCGTTGTGGAGATAAAGCAAGCTATTGCCCAGAGTTACAGAGTGGGACTCCATGATTGGAATAGGCACCGAGGCGAGAATTGTCAGGTCCGGGGAAATTTGAGCCCAAGACCCGCCGAGGCGGGGAATTGAACCCTGGTCCGGGTCAGACCTCTGCATCAGGGTCTGCCTCTGCATCAGGGTCTGCCGCTCCAACCACTTGAGCCACACTTCTCCTTGGGGATTTTGCACCGCCACCTTCCCCTCCACCATCCTAATATGGCGGGGGGATTTGGGCTTGTGATGTCGGGCGGTTTGCCTCCGCCAGGCCGGCGGTGGCCACCGCCAGCCTGGCGGAGGCAAACGCCCGACATCGTAATGGACCCCATAGTGTCTACCCTTTCCTTACCGCACACCACGCAGAAGGAAGCCTGTGGAGTTGCGAAGACTCCATTTGGGACCAGTTTGTTGCTTCCTGAGGGTATAGACCCTGTTGTCCCGGTGTTAGAGGTTATGCCTGCAATGTGCTGATCCGAAGACATGTCCTTCATGCTCGAGGAGAGGTCCTTTAAAGACTGATGGATCTGACTCAAAGCACGGAGTCTAAATTAGAATAGCTGGTTTTAGGGGTTATTACAACATCTACTTCCGAAGTGGGCGGGGTTTCAAGAGGTACTTGGTGTGCAGCTAATGTGTTGTAGGTCACAGGTACCACCACTTAGGAGTTAACTGTAACTGCAGTGATTTGTGCACTAGATTGTGTTACCTGCCTAGGTTACCCATGCTCAGCAGGACCCTGCCCCTTATTTGAACAACCCTGAGACCCACCCTGCTCCTTGGTCCTCTTCTTTAGAGATGGAAGCACAGTGTGGGGAGAGACGTTTGAGTCCCCAGGGTGTTCCACCACTTGCATGTCCATATCGGGGTCAGAATCAGAGGAGGATCACGTAGACCCTACCTTGCTAAGCAATTGGGCCAGGTAGGGTCTCTACCCTTTACTTGCACAGGCCGTGTCTCCCGCCACCCCCTTCTCAGATATTAAGCTTCCCAAGTACAAGAAGCAAAATACTACAGCCCATAACTGGTAAAGAAGAAGCTGAGAGATTGAAACAAAGCACCGTTTCAGGCTCAAACAGCAGCACAATAAATACAATCCATACAATGAAACTGTCCCAAAAAATTCTCCCCTAAGCACCTCCACTTCCTGCGCCAAAAGTGCTAATCTGTATTCCTGGCTCCGGGCAGCTGCCCCTCAATCGTTCGTGGGCAATACGAGTATAATACCACTGGGGCGGCCTGGAAAACAGCCACCTCTGGTCATGAATTGATGGGCAGGTTAGAACACTGGTAAGGGGCGGGGACCTATAGCCACATTGGTACTGGAGGGAAACAACAGGGAGGCAGTACCCCAATGTGATGGAGGCCACACACATGTGGTGCTGCAAAATCACTGTAAATTGGCTGACAATGTGACAGAGGCCACGAAGATGTGGTGATCCACACTCCCTGGAAAATTAATAGAAACAGGTGCGGGCCACTTCGCAGCTACTGAGGATGCAACTAAATTACTCAGTTGGGGCCGGGGAGCATCTACATGCCCCAAAAGCTTACTCTATTGGGCCTGGGGTAGGGTTGAAAATGTGGCTGCCACTGGAAAATAGCAGCCTCTGAATGCAGTTGAATACTCTGTTAAGCACAGGCGCTCCACAGGAAGGCTGAGAGAGAGCAAGAAAAATTGTGCGTTTGCCACCAAATGGCCGCACGAGTTCCAGTCCTGATTTTGTGATGGCCTCAAGGAAAAGGGAGAGGGGGCAGTTTGGACCGGTTCTATATAGACCCCGCCATTGCAACATCAGGACAGGAAGCGACACACTACTCGTGTTGGCAACTTTGTCTTTGCTGCCCCCCCTCCAGCAAGTTAAGGACAGGAAAATTAGCCACAAGATGGTGCACCCACAAAAAAGTCCAAAGTTCCATTTGTATGTTGGTTATTTCCTTTATTGAGAATGTTATAGATTATTTTCTTAAGTAGCCATGGTTACAGCCAATGCATTTAATTCAGCTAAACTGAACTTCATCAGGGCTTATTTTGAGTATATGACGAATAAGTCTATTTTCAGAAAATTTGACAAAGACTCCATTCTGATGCATTGTCACATCCTCCCTCAAATCTCGACCAATTTTTTTTGTCTTTGTCGGTCGCAATTTGAGGGAGGTTGAAGGGAGACACAGATTCAGGTGTTGTGATTGGGGAATAATATGCTTAACCAAACCCAAATGGTTGAAAATGGTGCCACAAACCAATGAGGTGGCATGCATCAGAATGGATTCTTTGTGAAATTTTCTGAAAAGAGACTTATTTGTCATATACTAAAAAATAAGCCCTGATGAAGTTCAGTTTAGCTGAATGAAACGCATTGGCTGTAACCTTGGTTATGTTAAAAAAAAATCAAATATAACGTTCTCAATAAAGGAAATAACTGACATACAAATGGAACCTCAGACTTTTTTGTGGGTGCACCATCTTGTGGCTTATTTTTATGTGTCTCTGCTCAGCAGTGGTGTCAAGCAATGACTAAAATACCTTGGATGTAGTGCACCAGTATTTAATTGAAAGGAACTGTGTGGGAGGTGCAGTTCTGGGAGTCCGTCGTTGCAGGTGTTGATTATATATTTAAGGGACAGGAAACACAACCCATGATCCCATGGTCTCTCCTGCCTCCTCCTGGCCAAAACGTCACGAGAGTAGGGAAGGATACAAGTCCACGGAGGCCAGGTATGCGATCAACCTAACTCAAATGGGTCAATAACACCAAAGGCATAGCACAGCACAAACAAGTATTAACAGACTAACACTAGTCAGTGATCAGTTTAATTCCAAACAAAATACCGATTGTAATGATCAATATACATTCATCCTGATCTGCAATGAAGTTGACAAGTAGGTGTAGAAGAACAGCCGACACAACGAAACACATGTCGGCTGTTCTTCTTCTATACCTACGTGTCAACTTCATTGGAGATCAAGATGAAGGTATATTGATCATTACAATCAGTGTTTTGTTTGGAATTAAACTGATCACTGGCTAGCGTTAGTCAGTTAATACTTGTTTCTGCTGTGCTCTGTCTTTGTTGTTATGGTTATTGTATTTGGAGAGTTTCTCTATGTACATAGTGACACTGTGATGGCACATGTTGACATTGAGCACGCCGAAAGACATTTTGTATTCTACATTTTGCAAACTAACAGAGGTGCTGGCTTTTTTTTTGTAAAACCACTGCCATCTTCTTGTATATCATTTGGGTCAATGACAATATCACAACCCATATAGTTGGTTTAACATGGGGCCATTTTGTTTTTTAGCAATAACAAAAAACATTGTTACATCAAATACAATTACTCTTCTCATTAGTAGCAAATTTTTATAGCTGACAATACCCATAGCACAAAGTAATATTGGACTTGCATGCTGTCGGTGACTGGAGAAACCACCTGCATGTCTGCTCTTAGAGGGACCATCTTGGGAACAACGACCAGATGAGACTTAAGTTCTAGATATGCTCTGCCCCAAACCACTCCTTAGGTAATGCAGGGACCTTTGCCATGCATCGTGATCAGAAGAAAAAGACTTATGCCTACTCACGCTGACATCCTCCGAGCCCATCTCCTGAGGGAAAAACATAGATTAAAGTAGTGAATCAGTTGTTCTGCATTTCTATTGTTGTGGTTACTCTGAAAAAATAATGAAATTGTTCATCCTTACACTATGCAGAATATGTCCACCAGAACCCCAAACCAATAGCTGATAGACAAGATATGCAGTTACTACTCCTACTCACACAAACATTGGCAAAGCCAACAGGTCTCATCTTTTGGAATGTCAATTTCAATGCTTTTGGCCTATGGTGTGCAGCATCGGTTAAAAAGAAATTAAAGTAAGGTATGTGAAGGTTTTTAGAAAGCACTGTGATGCTGCCAGTGATTTCCCCATCATAGTGCTTTTTTTCCTATTCGGGTGGTGTGGTGGGCTGCACGGATACCAAGAGGGCGGGTAGGAGTGGTAATAAGGCACTGTGATGTTGTCAGCACAGACCCTATCATTGCAAATGTTATTTCTTATGGTGGGTGCGGGGCTATACAAACAACATGAGGGTGGGAGTTAAGAAGCAATACAGAAAATGGAAGGTTGAGGTGAGTGGAAAGAAGCAACACGAACAAGGGTGAGAGATGGCAGGGTAAGAAGCAACACATACAAGGGTGGGGTGTGGGAAGGTATTAAGCAACACGGGCAAGAGCATGGGGTGAGAGGGCAAGAAGCAGCCTGGATGTGAAGGATATAGAAAAAAATAGTACCTGAATCACAGCAAGCAGTGGATGGAGAGTGAAAGGAAACTAATCAAAGTAAATCAATCAGTACTAGGTCTATGCGCCAAACCAAAGAACAGGAAATGTCATGATTGGGAGGCAGTAAATAAGAGTCACTATGATGCCAATGATGGGAAACAATGGGTAGGCTCCAAGCCCTATATAGTACAAAATGCGTCACGTAGCAACAGCACAGAGCTGTCGGCAGGCGGGACCTAAAAATAGTCTGGGGTGGGGGATGGAATGGATGAGATGGGGTTGGGAGCCAGAGGGAGGGCAGTAGGAAAAAAAAGGTTGAGGTCAAGACCTCCTGACCATAAATACATTACTGTTTCCACGATCTGGTCCGGCCATGATGCCACCAGTCATCATGGACGTCATTTGGGAGTAGTCAGGGGTTGCAGCTGTGACCTCTCACTTGCTCCATGTTACTTCTGGCACTTCCTTTGCGACCCCTGACCTCATAGGAGGCAAAGGTTTGGTCCCCCTCTGAGGCCAGGGGTCACAAAGGAAGTGCAAGGAGTAGCAGGGAGCAAGCTAGAGGCCACAGCTGCGACCCCTGACTACTCCCAAATGACATCCATGACGGTCATGGCCACAACTTTTGCCCTTGGCCCTGCCACCCGTTGAGCCAGGAGTGACCCACCTAGGGCTACCCTAGGTGACTTCCCGGAGCAAGTGATAGCTATGCCTATCTCGGTCACTAAATCAACCAGTTGCATGAGGTCCCCCCCCCACGCTGCTCCTGCAACCAAGTGGGGTCCTCGAGGAGGAAACAAGGTAAAATTTTGACTCGGGGGCACCAATGGGTCTTTGCCCCTCCCCTGCTCTCACAACTATTTGCCATGTGGGTCCCTCATGGCAGGGTGGATTTTCAGGCAACCACCTTGTCAGACTTGACTGGAAGTGGTCTCCATGAATGTTGTGCTGCATCCCCTCCTGCTGTCATGATTGCCTTTGGAGTTCTTTAGTGCAGGGCCACCTGCACACTCTTTGGTGGCCGTTGCAATGGTGGGGCCGATCTTTGGAACAGCAGTCCAGGACAGGAAGGAGCCACAATATTCCACCCTCCCGATCCCTTGTCATGAGGAGTAGTGCGAGTATGCATTTGGAGGGAGGCAGGATTGCGGCATGCATCCAAAAATAATTCTCAAGGATAGATGCACTATCATTTAGTTGGTTGCCCCGGGCTGCCCCAAAAAGGATTCTAGTAAGTGTTCTGGGCCCATAAACACAGTTTTTATATGCATTTGTTATTCTCCAATGTACTTTTGAGCAAAGCTCAAGACATAACATTAAAATAATAAAGAATTGGGTATTTCTGCACATACCTCAATGTGTTCACGGTAATGCCATCATTTAATACCTGTGCCTGATTGATGTGTTTGTTTTAAAAACACAACCCAAACACGTTTACAAGAAATTGTACTGATCTCAAATAAGTTCGGAAAGTTCTCATTCTTGTTTCAGCTGAAACCCATGGAAGTCTACTTGGGTGGCAAATTCTCTGCACTTCTGAAGCTACCCGAAAACTCCTGCTGATGGATCCCTTGTGTCCACTGCCCCCTATCCAGGAATACCTACCAGGCCTGGGGGAAGATGGAAATGATGCAGATGAAAATGCGACCTGCCAGAATTCAAGATGGGCAGAGGGTTATTAGATCCTCAGCATGAGTAGCTGTGTCTTTGGTGCACCTTGATTGTCCCAGCACAAGGATTCCTGCTTTAAGCGTGTCCGTTCTTGTTCACTCACATTGCTGTTGTAGTGGTCCTTGTTCTTTGCTTGTGAAATTTTTGTGTAATTTTGACTTATTCACTTTTTTGGTCGTCAATTAAGAAGGTTGAGAAGGGAAGTAGTCTATTAGGTACTACACTGATAATCATATATGTAGCACTTGCAAATAAGTGTTCGCTACTACCCAAAGTAACCCTTTTTTGAGCAACCTTAAAATAAGAAAAGATTAGGGAAAGCAGTAAGATTCTTAATATATAGCATGTAGTTTGCTTTCAGGTCCTTGATGCAAGGTCATGCTCCCTAGGCTATATTATAAGGATGTTAACTTGTGACCTACAGGTAACACACGAATCTATCCAACAAAAACAGTGGCCAACTGAGCTATCTACATAAAAAAACAAAAATAAAACAAACAAATCTATGATCTGCATGTTGCATGCTGTGCTGTCTAGTCGGTACAATTGCCTGTTATGCAATTTTGTGGTGAGTTGAGCCTTTGATTAGAATGCACACCGATATATCAAGTTCTTTAGGCACCAATTATCCAGTTGTATGCTGTTTATGATGCCTCCAGCTTACTTACTTAGTTTCTCAAGACTATGGAATTCGCAGCTGCAAAATAGCAAGCAATTTCAGTGAGCAGCAAATTATCTCCCTCTGACTGCCACTGGATCATATATGTTGACACATAGGCACTGGTGATATTGCTGCTGATGGCTCAACCTTTTAACACTCAATTAAAAGACACACCAAGATATGTAACACAGCAAACATGAAGAAAAAAAGGTTTCCGTTGGATCATTCGAATTGCATGTTTTGTTGAGTTCCTTTGCAGTACTTATGAGATCCCACGTGTGTTAATTTAGATAATAATTTCTATTATGTGCCTTATTTACTTACTATAGTAGATGTCAAATGTATTGTAATTTATATTGTCGCTGAAATTCATGTCACGTTATAAACGGCAAGGCGGTCTTTCTGAATGGAAATGTGACTTGTTGACCTGAAATCCCGATCAGGATATGGGTCCTATTACAAATTAAGTAGGTTTGCTATGCTTGCACCAAAATGACTTGAATCCATGACCACCCAGTGGTTCAAAATGAATGAAAAAAGTATGTTTTCCTGCTTTTGGTATTCAATCAGTGGCAATAAATTCAAACCATGAGTCTGAATGACACGAACATACCTAAGCATGCATCTTGTTGATTGGCTTTTGATAAAAATACAGCCATGTACATACATGTGAACCTAGATGGTTTAGCGCTGGCGGCAAAATATCTGGTCAAAGAGCATTAGTCATTTTTCACCGAACTTACTTTCATTTCCTTACGAGGTCGATAAAATAGGGATCAGCGAGTTTGGTAGGGAGACCCCATATTATTTACACATGCAAATAGGCAATTCAGTCGTGGAGCAAGGGTTAAATATGGTAAAAGTAATCGTAAAACTTCCTTCTGTTCGGTCCACGCATATTGATAATCCCCCCAGAGGCAAAAGTGTTTTTTACTGGAAAAAGTGCTTGCATAGGTGTTGTAGATGCACAATATTAAGTGTTTGACTTTTTTTTTTAGTTTAGAAAGCTTTATTGAGCAAGATAAACCAAGTAAAACATCATTACAGAATCACAATCAATAAAAGAAAAAGGCATTATATAATAAGCAAGTGAAATATAAAAGGAGCAAAACCCCCAAAGGGGGAATGTACAATAAACAATATACTAAGGGAAAAAGCATTTTTTGAAATTTAAGTATTTGACTTTTGCATAGAGCTCAACAGCATATCTTGCAGATGTACTGGTGAATTTGTGTCTAATGCACCAGTTTATATATAGGGATTTCTGCTACATTAGTGTCGTTTCAGCACTGTGTTACCACAAACAATGCTCCCACAAACCCGCCCATTAGGTTTTACAGCCACCTCTCTGCCCCCACTGTTTAAGATCAAAGGATAAACTAAACACTCTTAGCCACAGCCCTGCTATGAAGACTTCCAAAGCAGCACATGGAGAGCACTGTGTCCTGGTGACAAGAGCTGCTGTTCTGGCGCTCTTGTACCAACTCAGACCAGGCTTCTACTATGATTAAGTTATTGCAGTACATATTGAAGGTGCTGCTGAGGTACGCTACTTGTGTCAAAGCCAGGCACCCATGAAGAGGACACGGTACAACACAAATATTTACATTGCATGCCTTTACAATGCGTTTTTACATCACAACATCCATTAGAAGCATGATTTTACAACGTATGCCATCAGAGCACATTTTTAGAAACTACATTTACAACGCATTCCATTACAATGCATACCATTACAACGCATACCATTACAATGCATAATACTTGTAGGGAAACAGTAAGGTAAGTGTTAGATAGTGTAGGGGTAAAAATTACTTTTCCCACTCCAGTGAGTGCAACAGTAGGGTAAGTGTTGGACAGTGTAGGGTTAAAAATGACTATTCCCACTCCAGTGAGTGCAACAGTAGGGTAAGTGTTGGATAGAGTAGGGTTAAAAATGACTATTCCCACTCCAGTGAGTGCAATAGTAGGGTAAGTGTTGGATAGTGTAGGGTTGAAAATGACTATTCGCCATTACTTACCTTATAATGCGTTGGAATGGCATGCGTTGTAGCGACATGCATTGTAATGGCAAGCATTGTAGTGACATGCGTTGTAATGGCATGCAATGTAAAGGCTGGTGTGTTGTAATGACTGCATTGTAAATCTAGTGTGTTGTAATGACTGCATTGTAATGGTTGTTTCCTCCCCTATAAGTACCAGTATTCTCCTTGTTGGAGGAAAAGTGCTGGCCCCGAAGGGAAGGAAATGAAACAGTGCCAGCCTCAGTACCGATGAGTACCGGCCCATTTAAAGGCCTGTACTTCTTTGGTTTCAAACTTTGCATTTGTATCACTATAGAGGAGTAGGAGTGGGGAAGGGTGAGGGGAGGACTGTGGAGGCTCTGGGCCACTGTACCTAGGAGTGATGGTCACCCAGGTCACCCCCTGCCCCGTAAAGGTGCTTTAGGTTGATATGGGCACTTGAACACAATTTATAAATGTAGTGGATTTTCTTTCTTGATGGCTTCATCTGGCACGTCATGTAAGGCAGATGCAGATATGTGATTTTCCCAGCTTGCATCTACATAGGAAATTACATCACTGGATTTTCCATATTCCATCTGCACATGAATTGACATCTCTAGCTTCACATCAAAATCATCTTTAAAAGAAGAAGCCAAACAAGAGGACTCAATTTCCTATCACACATCTGCATAGAAAGGGACATCACTGTATTTCCCATCATCTATTTGCACAGGAAGTAACATCACTAGTTTCTCGCCAATGGCCCTGACTCTCCTCGCCCCTCACAGGACATATATGAAGGCGTCTGCAACATCACACCCAAGAAGCCAGGCACTATGACCTGAAGAGACCAGGGCTGCCTTAGTTTCAGCAAATGGATACCACACCACCACACATCTGCCACCACCAGAACAATCTGTCACAACAGATAAAGCTTTCAAAAACACAAGAGCAACCCATAAGTCCATGTAAACTGGGTATTAAGCTTCAGCTTACAACAAGTTCACGTGGAACTCACTTCAGGAAAAATTTCATATTACCACACATAATTATTCTGTGTTGACTTACTCAAGAATAAAAAAAATGACAATCAGGCAGAACATATCTACTGTGTATATATGTTCTGCCTGATTGTCATCTTTCTTTCTTTTTGATCAAGTCAACACAGAATAATAATGTGGGGTAATAGGAAATTGTTTCTGAAGTAAGTTCCATATGAACACCAGCAAGCTGTAACAACAGGTAAAGCATCACAGAAGACGAGTGTACTTCTGCCATTTTTGTGCACCAGCCTGAGCACACCAGCAACTTGCCGAAAGCCATCAAGAACCTCAACAACTGGATCAATGCATGTGCTGACACCCTGGCTCCCCTTAAGTGTAACCTGGCAAGAACCTGATCATAGGCCAACTGGTACACAGAGAAACTCAAGCAGATGAAATGTCGCTACAAGCAACCTTTAACGCAAATGCAGAACAAGTCACGACACCACAGATAAAGACATCTTCAAATTACCACTATGACGCTACCACCAGCAGATACAGAACACAAAGTGCAAAGCTCTTGCAGATCGCAATGAGGCTGGCACTAATAGCAGCAAGGGCATCTTTACCATCAACCAAGATTTCATTGCGCCTCATGCAGCTTCTAGAAATATCATCACCTTGCAAGATCTTTGCAACAAGTTCTCTGAATTGTTCTTTAACAAAATCACCTCCTTATAAGTAACTTTGACCTTATACCAGTCACAGTTGCAACTTAAATTTCCATCACGGCCTAAGAGCAAACCCTGACCTTGTGTTCCGCCATCACCACTATCAAAATCGCTGCTACCATGAACACTATACTCTCGGGGGAGGGGCAGCTGACCATTGCCCCCACTATGTCTTAACAAAAAGGACTCCACCAATAAACTAAGCACTAACACCTATCCTCTACACCTCCATTGACTCAGCCACATTTCTGGACTCTTAAAAATATGCCACTGTCATGCCCCTGCTAAAGTAACCATGTGCAGACCTAGACACCCTTTCAAAATACAGACCCTTTCAAAATCTCGCCTACCATACCCGGAAAAGGTCTTATCGAAACTAATCAACTGACGCATCACCAGCCACCAGCTCCTTGATGCCACGCTGTCCAGATTCAGGCCTAACCACAGTATAGAAACAGGACTCAATACCACCATACTCAACATCTGCATGATCCTTTACAGAGGAAACACATCAGCACTCATTCTCCCAGACGTCACTGCTGGATCTGCTCCTTCTTAACAGATAGAACATATGCTATCAGTATGGCAACTTACTCCTCGGAAGCCCGCAAACTCATATTTGTCACTCCATCCTGTTCACTAACAAGTTTGATTACAGGAGCATCCTTTATGCTGAGATCACCAAGCAACTCACTCACTAGAAAACCACAAATGACTCAGAAATTGGCATCCAGAATCATCCTTAACCCCCCACACAGAACTCACATCACACCTCATTGAGCTCAACTAGCTCCTTACACACAAACAACCTCATTTCAAACTCTTGACATAAACATTCAAGGCACTACACTACTTAGGCCCCACCTAAGAGTCCCTTCTCCTTCCATCAATCACTCAGACACCTCAGCTCCACAGGAATCCTACTCACACACATCCCGTCCATGCACAGAACAAGATCAGGAGGACATGCATTCTCTTACATCGCTCCTAAAGCGTGGAACGACCTCCCACTTCACATCAGAGTCTCCTCCTCTCTTCTCCAATTCCGCAAGAAGCTGGCTTTTCAATTAACAAAACTATTATAGGCAGGATTAGGCACAAACCCCTGCTCAGTGCCAGGATATCCTCTTGAGTGATACTGTGCTTTAAAAATGCACATCATATAACATAACTTTCATATAACATATAACTTTCAGCCATCTGCTTCGGCCTCCTCAGGACGCTAAAGAAAATCCTCCCCCTTCTACCCATGGAAGCTAAGCAGGTAGCTATCCAGGGTCTAATACAGTCTCGCCTAGACTTTAACAACGTGCTCTACCTTGGCGCCCCAGATTACACCTTACGCAGACTCCAGACAGTGCAGAACTGTGCAACTCGCTCACTGCTCGAGCTTCCTCGCAGGCAATCAGTGAGAGACGGTCTGGTCAGCCTTCATTGGCTGCCAGTGCGCCAGAGAATCCTCTTCAAGGCAATGTGCATTGCCCATCAGGCTTTCTGGGACACAGGTCCTGCGATAACGCGTGACTTAGTCACCCACTACCAACCCAACAGAAATCTTCGCTCAAGCCAGACTTTTATGGCTAAGGCCCCAAGAATAAAAAAGACTAGGACTGGCGGCAGGACGTTCTCCTACAATGCCTCCAAGACCTGGAACACTCTTCCCTTACATCTTAGAGCCAACCCCAACCTCTCTTCATTCCGCAAGCAGTTAAAGACTTTCCTATTTAACTCTCCCCACTAATTCTCTGCTAGCCATTCCACGAGGTCTCCTCTGTTACTTTCTAGCGCTTGGACGCCCCCGGGCAGCAATTCGCGCTCTATTAATTTACCTTCAATTCAATTCAATTCAATAACATGGTAATGTTCAAGAGGTAATATTTAATTTAAGAACCACTTGGAGATTTCTGTACATATGTTGGTCTGTCCCCGTTAAAGCCATCATACATGTTTGCCCTTCATTGATATGTTTGTTTACTGAACACAACCCAGAAAACATTTTCACTATATTTTGGTGGTCTAAAAATGTTTTAGGAGGGCAGAGTGTTTGTATTCTCAAGCTGTTCACAACCTAACTTGGAACACAATGCTTTTGATCTTACCCAACCCACTTAATATGTCGAAATGCCACTCGTTTGGCTCAGGACAGTGACTGTGTCTGAGAAACATAGATACACCTCAGAGGTAATTGAATATGAAAAATTTAAGCTCACGTTCTTGAGAAAAGTTATTTGATTATGAAGTCTTAGTGGTGAGAAATTGTTTTACATTGTGCACAGGATGATCATTTAACACAAAGCTCATTAGACTGTCCTACATATCACTAATTTACCTATTTGTGCATGCATGTAAATAGGAAGTAAACTAGCAGCTGTAGGATAAAATCCCCATGAAGAATGGCTGCCAGATTAATCGATCACCAAGAGATGAAAGAATGAAGACTCCTTGCTCAGGGTCTGTCTCTTCCCCTGTTACCTATGTTCTCTATTGTAACCTTGACAATTGGTCACGGTAGGGTGCAAAAGAATGTCTATGAAGAAGTTGGTGATTAGTTTGGGGCTTTCTAGAATGCCAAAATAGGAGGCACTAGTGAGTACTTCTTATGGACACTCTACGGGTGCCAGCAGTAGGCTCCTTCAATGGTCCATTTAAGTTATGTGAGCCATGAGCCTTTGCAAAAATAGGCAGACATGTTATCCCTGCGTCCTTAAATGCAAGGAAACAAAAGGGTCATAGGATAACTGCAGAACTATCATAACAGTAAAGGATGACATGGTCCCTTCAACTAAGACCTCCGAGAATGAAAACAAGCAAGATCTGTATGTAGCAGGCCATAAAGTCTTTACCTTGCCTTTGAACATCTTTATAATGAAGAGGCTAAGCATAGTCTAACAGACATCGAGCTATAAAACTTCCGAAAAATCAGAACAGCCCTGACAAAAGCAAAGTTAGCACAACACAATCCATCAATTATACAATACATGACGAAACTCAACAGAGTAGGCCATCAGGTATCACATCTCTACAAGCTACTATGTCCTAGCGCAACCAAAATTAATGATAAGCCAGCGGCATACTGGGTAAAACAACTTGGCACCATACTTAGCGAGTGCAAACTGAATCTCCTCTGGGCCTCCCCCTTGCGGAACAAAATCTCCCCAGTACTAGCTCAGACAAAATTCTGGCTATTACACAAGACTTACTGGACCCCGGCTCGCCTTGAGGCACTTGGCCTCAGGGAAAACGACCTGTGCTGTAACTGCAACAACAAAAAGGGGGACCTAGCACATCTCATCTTCTACTGCCCCAAAATTAAAGGGTTCTGGGTGAAAATATTCACTTTCATAAAAATAGCGCTGGGCTGCACACTAAAGCCAGAATTCTCTACCCTTTTCACAGCGTTTATGACCGCAGAACTAGAGTCACAGCATGACAGAGACCTGTTAGATCTCCTTCTGACAGCGGCAGTGAAAATGGTACTTTCCAAATGGAAGGATACAGCTAAGGCGATATTCAAGGGTTGGCTCAACTGGGTGACGTACCTCAGAGGCGCAGACAGTACCGCCCTGCGGAACTCACCCTGGAGACCAGCAACCAGGGGAATGTGGGCATCACTGGACGAGTTACAAAACACACAGAAGAGCAGGCCAGGTCTGTAGACGGTGTGTAACTGCAGAGGCAACCATGAGGCACTGGTGGTGAGTGCATAAGACAAAGGATTGCAAAGTTGTAAAGGCTGTTAGTCACGAAAGGCTGAAGAAATTCCCATCAGACCACCCATGTGGTGGATTTCACGTCACATGGGAATTACTGATCTTCCCTCCCGAATCCGACCATATAGTGTCGATGCGGGAAAGGTTGTCAGTGACATAGTCTTAATGTGACACCCTGAAGTAGTGTAAATAAAAAAAGTGCAGTGCTCAAAAAACCTGTGATAGATAAAATTGACTACCAAGACTCCGAGGAGCATTACAAAAGAAGTCCAGGTGTCAAAAAATTAAAAACACGCCGAGTAGTAATACTACTCTAGGGCGCTATGTAGGTGTGGTCGACATGTTTCAGCTATTGAGGGCATCTAGCCAGCTTTCTTCAGGACCTATGGTAAAACTTAGGCTACTGCAACTACATATAGTGTATTTCATTGTAGAAAAACAAAATTGTACTGATACAAGGTTACATATAAACCAGGAACAAGAATACTTAAATGTCCACTGGAGGTAAAGAAAATGTCTTCTTCCTATCAAGAGACAAAAACAGAAAGACAATATGTCAAACAATACCACTGTCGAACACACCCACCTACGTACACACACAGACACCGTGCAGACACACCTGCAAGAATAATTTGCATTCTGCATTCTGAAAAGCATATTAGCTTGATCACATTGAGGCATTTCCTCTAAGTGATACTCACCCAGCTTTGTGTGGGTGATGGCCTCACCTCACCCGGCAACCGCTCGGGAGTATAAGGCCCCGCTCTATAGTGTAGAAATAAAAGGAACAGTGAGCACACAACTTCCCTGTACCTTACCCAATGGTTCTACACATTTAATCCAACAGACGTGTGGTAGCTAGCATAACGTCAAACCCACCACTGATCACCACAACGATTCACAAGGGGTAAACAGGAATCGCATGGCTTGCGATCCTGAACATACCCCAATCACTGACACTACTGTGTGTCACTCAATGACTATGTGAGAGATAATAATGTACATTTTAAATCTCTACCCAGAAGCTTGCATTAAGAGCTAGATGTATTTTCAAAAAGGAGGAGTACACTAATGACCTAATAGAGGCTATAGCGCTTATGCGATGGTGGGGAGTTAATGGAGCAGCCCACACGGTGGCTGCCCAAATCTCCCAAGTTCAAAGACTCCCACACTGTGTAATTAAAGTGAAGGCTATTTCTAGTGCTTAAGATTGGAGAGGGGTTACAACTCGGGATAATGCAGATTATTTATGAGCTGGCTCCCTCAACTCAAGTTGGACAAGGCAGTCTCAAAGACCGGTCCTTAGAAAGATAGAGTATCGGTGCTACCCGACTCACCTGTCCGTCGGTGCCTACGCTTCTGACACGAGCGGAAGTGGAGGTGAAAATGCTACCGCCCCTCCTCTCTAAATAGATAAATCTACCGTGAAGTGCTTAATCCGCGTGATCGCGAAGATGCGCGTGAGGAAAGGAACTACTTTCTGGTGCATGCGCATAGGATGTGGAGCGCTACTGTTTGCTTCCGCGCATGCTTGTGGAGTGCCGAGCACTGCTTCTTGACGCTTGCGCAGTGACCCGGCGTCAACAGACAGCGGACCCGCCGCCAGACAATCCTTTTACAATCACCCTGGCAGCTGATGCGAGGGTAGAGCCACGACATCCCATATATCGATAGTATTCCTGTGCTCAGTCAGTATTCTGAGCTCATACCTACACGGAAGGCACTGTTTACCCTGGTCACGGACCGAAGGGACTTAAAACACAGGGTTATCGTGATTGAGATCCTGATGTTAAACGGAGATAAACGTGAACCTCCATCACTTAAACAGACAGTAGTGACCTCTGCATTAGATGTATTTCTCCTAGTTAGAGGGCTACATCAAATATGGGGAAGAGGGGGGGAGATATTAAAGTGCATGATACACGGTGCATGATACACTGGACGAGTACCTGGACACCTATGAACCCCGTGAACTCAGCTGGAGAAGGGTGGTTGGCCACAAGCATATCCCCACAGGCGCAGAACAGACCCACGACTGATCTAATCTTCTTGTATACTATCTCCTCCTTTCTTTATTTTATTCTCTATCTTTCCCCTTTTCGTCCACTCTTATTCTTCTAGCAAGACAGTGGAAAAGGGGACAGCCAAACATATATACCACTTACCTGTATCCTTGACAAGGAAAACCAGTTTGGGCTGTTACCCTGTAATGGTAAAGCGATGATAACTGTATGTATAACATTTAATAAAATACTTTGAAATCAGAAAATCCAGTAATGGGTTTGAATAAAAACAACCTCCTGGCAAATAGTTAGCTAGGAAAGCAGAAGAAATGCTCAGAGAAAACCAAGGACAGCAACTAAAAATAGCTTTACAGCGGACTGTGTAATGGTCTCAATCGAAAGCAATCTAGGGTGTGGACTATAACACTGGCTGTGCAAAATCACCCCCAGTAGCCAATTGTTACTTAAGCTGGGGAGAAACTTAGCCTAGCATCTAACCTTGGCGAAAGCCAGAAATGGCTCCTCCGCAATGGCAGAGGAGTGTAGCCCCACTGACTGGCTCAGAGACAGTAAATAAAAAATAAATCAATGTCATTGTTTTATTTTTCATTTTTCGCCTCTGAGCCAGCTTGCGAAGGGAGGGTGGGGCATTGGGAGGAGGAGTGCGACGTGCACTCCACTCCCTAAGTGTGCATATGAGTTTTGGCGGCCGCCTCAGGCCGACCAAAACAAGCACATTGAGCAGCCGCGCTGGAGAAACCCCAAAGTCTCCCTGGTATGAGCAGGGCGTCTTTCCTGCCTGCTCAGACCAATCCCCAGGCTGCTCTCACATGAGAGCAGCCCAGGGGTTGCAGGGAGTCCCTGACGTGGCCCCAGTGCTTGCTGGGAGTAGGAAGGACTATTCCAAGCGCGACGTGGGAGGCAGCTCCAGGTAATTTTTTATTTTAAATGTATTTTTTATTATAACCATCCCCAACGTGCTCCCCTTCCCACACTACCCTGCACTCCCTCCACCCGCCCCACCACCTCTTTATTGTGGCGAAGCTGAGTACAGAACAAGCTAAGAAACCAACCTTAAGGTAGGCTGAGAGAATCAAGCACAGTAGATGACCTTAACTTAGGCTGTGTTGAAACCAAACCAGGTAGCTAGGATTAATGTGTTGCTTGCAGTCAGCACTGTCACAGTCACAAATTTCACTTCTCCAAATAGGTGTTTCTGCATTTCTGTCCTTTTGATAAACATATTTTATTGATTTTCTTGTGCCAGGTAACCGAGTAAAAGGGTGTGCCAAACCCACCTACACTGTATACATCACCAGACACTGGCAATAGAGCTACTGAAATGCCACATTTCGTTTTTAGGTTTAAAGTATTTTATTAGTGCAACACAAAGCAACAAGCATACAAAGCGTATGAGGCATTAGGTCACTGCGGCTAGAGCTACGCTCTCTGCGTTGCGTCTTCAAAAGGATATTTCGACCGCAGACTAGTCCACAGTGACATCTAAGAGCAGTTAATGTTGCTATAATAGAACAACCCTCTCCTCCTGAACTCCCCCCCCCCAACCCCAACTCTCGGATCCCCCCTTCCCCCCTCTCTTCGTCCAGTGCAGAGGTCCATCCCCTGTCATTCACCTAGGTCACTTTTTAGCAAAAGAGACTAATCTTGTGTCTATTCAAGTGGTTGATTCTGCAGGTGTCGTGAGCCTCAAGAGGCGGAGGTATTTGGGGCAGGTGAGTTCCCTGAATTCAGTGACCAGCAAAGACTGAAACGGCTGCCAGAGATCGTCAAATTGCTCTATATCCCCCGCCGCTGTGAGCGACAGTTTCTCCATGCCCAGTACATGCCACAGCCTATGGAGCCAAACCGTGACAGAGGGAAGTGTGGTAGTGCGCCATTGTAGCAAAATGTTTTGAACTGCTGAGCCTAATGCTATAGCTATCTGTCTGCCTTTGCGAGATGTGAGTGGATACATCAATCTGTTTGGGAGTCCAACAGGATGTATGCTGGGAAGCGTGGCAGTTCAATGTAGAAATGGGAGTCTACCTCATCTAGCACTTCCAATAAGATTCTAGCAGTGGGCATTCCCATAGAATGTGTGTCAGTGTGCCCACGTGCTTGCATTCCCTCCAGCAATCGCCGTCCTTACTCCGGTCCATTTCATGTACCCGTTCTGGCGTATAGTACCAGTAGGTAGAGACCTTTGTCAGTGTTTCAGTGAGTCCCATGTGGTATGCCGAGTGCATTGCCCTGTAAGATATCTGTTCCCATTCTTTATGGCTCAAGGTCCTGCTAAACTCCCGTTCCCAGCGTTCCCTCCCGGGGTTGTAAAGGTGAGAAGAAGGTGGTTGCAATAGTCTTTAGAGGGCTGTAATCAATTTTGCATCTGTCTTGCGTGTCATGAGCCACCTCTCATAAGGGAGTAGCTGCCTGTCGGCCGCGTCCCGTACCTGCGGGTGTAATGCCCAGTGGCGAACCTGCATGTAGCGGAGTCTTTCAGACTCTGGAAATGAGTGTACCTGTCGGAATTGTGGAAAGGGGATGACCCCCTCTGGGCCATACACATGACACAGGGCCCGACACCCGGCCGCTCGCCAGTGGGTAAAGGCCCCCCTCGCCATCCCCGGAGTAAAGTCCGGGTTGGCAACCAGCGGCGTAAGTGGGGACGGGAATGTGGTAAGATTGTGAACGATGTTGGTGGCATCCCAGACCCGCAGGGGCACCCTGGTGACGAAGGAGGCGTATAAATTCGCCAGGCGATGAGGCCGGCGCAGAAACAGCACCTCCTGCAGGGGTCGGCCTGCCACCGCTTGGTCCTGGAAGAGCCAGTGCTTATCCGATTCCCACCGACTCCATTCTACGAGATAACGCAACTGCGCCGCTTGGAAATATTTGCGGAGATCCGGGATCCCAAGCCCTCCAGCCTCAGGGGCCAACATAGAAAGCGACCTCCGCATTCTGGGCTTCCTGCCCTGCCAAATAAAATGCGATAGGTCTGCCTGTATCTGTTGGATCTACCCAGTGGGCGGGTGAAGCGGTAAAGCCCTGAACAGATACAGAACTTGGGGCAAGATCGTCATTTTCACCGCCGCTATTCTGCCCAACCAGGAAAGGGTGCCACGATTCCACCGTCCCAGCTCCTCTCAAATCTTCTTGCCCAGCACGGTGTAGTTGGCCGTCACCATGGCCGACAAGGTGGGAGCCAGCTGTATCCCCAAGTAGGGCACCAGATCCGATGACCAGAGCATTGGGAATCTGCTTTGCAGGTAAGATCTAGTGGCCGGCGCAAGGGAGACGTCCAGGGCTACCGATTTCCCCATGTTCATTCTAATGCCTGCAACCGCAGCAAAGGAGTCCAGCTCCTCAATGCACGCCGGGAGAACCGACCGGGGCTCATCTAACGACAATATAATGTCGTCCGCGTAGAGGCTTATGGTGTGAGTAAAGCCTCCGAACCGCACCCCCGTCGCCGCCTGGTTGGTACGTATCCGTTGGGCGAAGGGCTCCATATAGAGGGCGAAGAGCAGGGGTGAGAGCGGGCACCCCTGTCTAGTACCCCTCTCTATGTCGAAGCTCCGTGAATTGTAACCATTCACCCGTACTACTGCAGTCGGGAATTTATAACAATTGAGGATCATGGATCGAAATTTCTCTCCTATACCTACCTTCATCAGGACTTGTTCAAGATAGGGCCAATGGACTCGGTCAAATGCCTTTTCGGCGTCAACCGCCAACATCATCCTCTCTCCAGGGATTCGGGAGGCCTTCTCTATGAGGTGGACAATCCTCTTGGTGTTATCCACCGTCTGCCGCCCGGGAACAAATCCCGCCTGGTCTGGGTCTATAAGTCCCGGCAGGTGGGTGGCTAGTCGGGCCGCGAGGATCCCGGTGTACAGCTTCAGATCTACATTTAAAAGAGATATCGGTCTGTAGGAGCCGCAGTGCGATCGGTCCTTCCCCAGCTTGGGAATGACCGTGAGAGAGGCCCTCAGGAGGTCAGGTGGGATGGCCCCCGGAACGGTGAACAAATTAAATAGGCGGGTGAGAAGCGGAGCCAATGACGCGCAAAACGTTTTATAAAAGAGAGATGTGTATCCGTCCGGTCCCGGAGCCTTAGCATGCTTAAGGTTGGCGATGGCGGAGATCAGCTCCTCGATCCAAATTTCTCTTTCCATGTGCTCTGCCTTAGGGGGGGCAAGGGATGGGAGGGTGACCGAGTCCAAATATGCCGATGTCGCAGACTCATCCGGGGGATCCCTGGTGTAGAGATCCGCATAAAACCTGCAGAAGGTTTCGGCAATATGGGCGTCCTCCATGACCATCGACCCCGCGGGGTCAGAGATCTCCTTCACCATCTGATGCTGGTGCGTCACTCGGAGCCGGTTAGCTAATAGTCGGCCACAGCGGTCCCCCCCAGTGTAGTAGGTATGGCGCAAACGAAGCGCAGTATACTCCGCTCGGTCCATGTCCAGGGTCGTTAGGTGTTTCCTCACCTCTTTAAGCTGCTTCCAGATCCGGGGGGCCCCCATCCGGCGGTGTATCTGCTCGAGCTCGCGGATCCTCTGAGTGAGTTCCTCTCTCTTATCCTGTCGTTCTTTATTTTCGGCTGAGGAGACGGCCAGAAACTCTCCCCTGAGGACTGCCTTCAAGGCCGCCCATTGTGTCGCCAGGGAGGTATCGGGGTTATCATTGTGTGATAGATAATCCCGGATCGCATCTTCTATACGTTTAACCACCACTTTCCTGTGCAGTAGAGTGTCCCTAAGGCGCCAGACTCTGGGAGGGCAGGATACTGGCGGCAGGCATAGCGTGGCGGTGACCGGGGTATGGTCCGATAGGGATATCACTCCCATGTCGGTCGACGAGACCAGAGCACGTACCGGGGTCGTGACCAGAAGATGGTCCAACCTTGCGTACATTTTGTGTGCATGGGAGTAG
The DNA here is from genome assembly GCF_964263255.1 of Lissotriton vulgaris. Lineage (NCBI taxonomy): Eukaryota > Metazoa > Chordata > Amphibia > Caudata > Salamandridae > Lissotriton > Lissotriton vulgaris. The sequence continues at coordinate 606,533 of NW_028254183.1, forward strand.
TATGAATACCCCCGATCAGTGGGATGCATGGAACGCCAGAGATCGTGGAGGTCCACTTCCGACAACTGTGCTATACTCCCGGCCGAGAACTCCCCGACCTATGGGGAGCGTTGGGCGGATCTATCCAGGGCCGAGTCGAAGACCATATTGAAGTTTCCCCCATCGATAATGTGCCTGTCTTGCGAAGCGGTGACGTTTACCAGGGCTGATCGTAAGAAGCGGTCCTGCTGTTCATTAGGGCTATACAGGGACCCAATCGTAAAGGTAACCCCCCGACCGTAAACCTATAGACCAATAGCCTGCCTTTGTGTTCTGCATATTTGTGAAGGACTTCCCCCTTGAAATGTCGGGCCACTAGAATTGCTACCCCCGCTCTCTTAGTAGTGCTAGAAGAAAAGAATTGTATCGGGAACTTATGGGAGCGCAGCCTATGGGAGTCGCGGGGCAGCAAGTGGGACTCCTGAAGAAGACAGATATCTGCACGGGTGCTCTCTAGGAGAGACAACACCGCTCGTCTCTTGACCGGGTTGTTTAGGCACCTGACATTGAGGGTCAATACTTTAAGAGCTGTGGGAGGCATGAGACGTGGTGGAAGTGAAAGCGTAGAGTCTCCACCTAAATGTAGCGAGGTGCATGAACGCCGCTGAAGTGAGTAAGACCTGCATAGCGCACTGGACGACCCACCCTCCCCCCCCAAACCTCTTACCCCTAACCAAAACTCCCCAGTCCCTCCCCCCCGGCCCTTCCCCCCCCTGACCTTCATGTAAAACAGCACCCCCCCTCCCTTCTCTGTGCCCTCGCTGTAAGCCAGAACCCCATAGTCCCAGTCCGGTCCTCGAGAGGACGAGTCTGTGGTAAGTTACTGAAGTGGACGTCCAGCCACTGCACTCCCGCCCGCCACCCACTCCCAGGAGCCCTCAAACTTGCGTAGTGAAGACTGCTGTATTGATCTCCCGAGACATCTTAGGCCGTCAGTGCAACGTCACTCGGGCCTGTATCCCTGGCCACCTCACGCACTGCATTGTCCATCTCTGCACGGATAGTGGGTGCGTCTGGTCGGGCAGAGGACTCAGAGGAGCGGCGTCCGGGAACTCGTTCCCATCCGTCCCTGGTGGCGTGCCGCCGCCTCGGAGTGGGTGCTTCTCCATTTGTTGCAGTGATTCCCAATACCTCGCAAGTGTCCTGGAGAGAGCGAAGCTGGTGTAGAGTGCCGTTCCATCGGAAAATGAGGCAGAAAGCGTGGCCCCAGGAGTATTGTGTTCCGTGTTCCCTCAAAAAGTCTGTCGCTATTTTGAATGTTCTGCGCTTCTGGAGCGTGATCGCCGAGAGATCCTGGAAGAGAGCAACTGGGTGTCCTCGGAAGTGCAGCGACTGTTTCTTCCGTGCCTCACGGATGATCCGTTCCTTAAGTGGGAAGTCCGGCAAGAAGGCCAGGATGTCAGGTGGCGGTGCTGAGGCCCGTCGTGTGAGGCCCACTCTGTGTGCCCTGTCGATTCTGATAGGGAAATCCTCCTGTTCACCCAGTACTTCCCTAAACAAGGCCTGTAGATACCCAGCTGTGTCCTCACCCTCCTCCTTAGATGGCACCCCCCGGACCCGGATGTTATTCCGGCGGGACCGGTTTTCGAGGTCTTCATTGTGCGCCTGGAGGTCCAGCTGCTGATCCCTCAGGCGCAGTACTTCCTGCTGCAGCTGCACTATTTCGTCATCTCGCGTGTGTCCCGCTCCTTCCATGGTAGCCACCCTTTCTCCTAGGCCATCAACCTCCCTTTGTACTTCGCAAATTTCTCCAGCCACCTCCCGCTTCAGCGTCTGGAAATCGTCTCGCAGGGAGCTGAAGAGAGACTCCAGGAAGGACCTGGTGACTGGTGGTTCTCCCCCGTTCGCATCTTGTGAGCTTCTTGATGGGCCCGGCGAGTGCTGTCCTTTGTCTTGTTTCGGTGACCTCTGTTCAACATTTCAGGCAATGTCCGATCTCCTTTCTTGCCCCCTCTGTTGCCGGCCATCTTATGAGAGGATGCTTCCGGGTAAAAGTTACCTATCTGGTAACCGGCAATCCCCCGCCGCCAGGCACTCCGGAGTACCCGTCAACCTCGGGATCCACCAGGCCTCCGGCCGATCCGGCGGTTTAATGGCTGCCCCTTGTCCCACCGCGCCGAGTGAGTTGTGGTCTCTCTCTCCTGTTTGCTCAAGCAGGGCCTCCAGTGCTTGCTTCTGAGCAGGGGGTCCGGCCTGCGGCTCCTCACCTCCGTCTCCAGGGATCTGGCCTGGTCCTCGGGGGTACTGTCCGTTTCTCGAAACGCTGCCACAAGGCTGGTTGCCTCCCCGGTCGCCCGTCGACTAGGCCGCGCTCACCGGCCCAAACCCACCGGTGCTCCGATCCCTTCTCCAGCGGGGGGCCGCACCTCCCCGGGGCTCACGCCGCACCGATCCTCCGCTTCCACCGTTCAGTGGGGGGCCGCTTCAGTTCTGTCGTTCAATCCCCGGCAGGGGCACAGACCACCTCCAGCCGCAGGCCGCGTCCTCGGCCTTGCGTAAATGAGTAGCGCGGTTCCCGCGCTCCGGGACCGCCGCTCTCCACCGCCATGTGCCTTCTCTCTGCCGGGCACCCCCAGCAGCTCCAGCAGACTCTCGCCCCACGCACAGGCGGTGCACATCGTTCGGGGCCACTGCAGGCCCGGTCGCCAAGGTGCCTCTTCCGTCTGCGGGCCGCTGTCCTCGGCTCCCCCCCTACTCCACTCCGGCCCTTGGATGCCGGATAGAGCTCTGTCGTTGCTTTTCGGGGGTTCGCCCAGGGCCCCCGTAAGAACCCATCAATGCTCTGTTGCCTCCGGTGCAATTCTTTGGCAGACCGGGGGGAGATCTGCTCAATGCACGGCTTAGGGGCCTAGGTTCGCGGGAGCTCGTGGATAGTGCGTCCGCTCACCTCGCCATCTTGGCCACGCCCCCACATTTCAATTTTAAGGCATGCCATTGTACGACCATCACTTCCCCCAGATCCTCAAATGTGTGTGCAGGTAGCCTCGTGCTCAATATTTTGGCTCCTCCAGATGGCCATAGTGGTCCATTGCCACCCTCCATTAGGTCCAAGGAGGGGCTTTGTCGGATTTCCAGTGTCTTGCAATTCCCATCTAGCCACAGAGACCCCATTACCCACAAGTGTCCATTCTCCCCTTGGGACCACCAACATCACAAGGATGCCCGGTAGTGCAAAGCATGGTTGCAGTCAATTGGGGAAAACAGTCATTACAATGCGACCGTTTCCTCACATGCCATTACATCGCAAGCTTAACAACGCATGACATGTAACAACGCATAGCCATTACTGCGCATTTGTTTTTATCCCATACACTTTTACAATGCATGCAATGTAATGGCGATCCACCTCGGTGTGAGGAAACAGAGGCTCTTTTGTTCCCTCACACCGACATGACCGCCCCTCAGCCAATGTGAAGCAGGAACCAGGAGGAGAGGAACCACGAGGAGAGAGAGGTAAGGGGGCATGGGCCTGGGGTGTGGGTTACTTTTTTAGGGTTTAGGGTGGTGTCAGGGGGGGTCGTGCAGGGTAGTGTACAGTGTAGGGACCGGACTGGGGGTCGGGGGGTCGTGCTGGGGGTAGTGTTTAGGGTAGTGTTGTGGTGTGTGTGTATTGCAGGGTAGTGTTTTAGGGTAGTGTCGGGGGGTCGTGCAGGGTAGTGTTTGAGTGTAGGGAGAGGACTGGGGGGGTCAGGGAAGGGTTATGCTGGGGTAGTGTTTTAGGGTTTAGGGTAGTGTTGTGGTGTAGGTGTGTGTGTAGTGCAGGGTAGTGTTTCAGGGTTCAGGGTAGTGTCGGGGGTTGTGTAGGGTAGTGTCTGAGTGTAGGGAAAGGGCAGGGGGTCAGCGGAGGGTCGTGCTGGGGATAGTGTTTAGGCTAGAATTGTGGTGTGTGTGTAGTGCAGGATAGTGTTTTAGGGTTTAGGGTAGTGTCAGGGGGGTCGTGTAGGGTAGTGTCAATGTAGGGAGAGGACTGGGGGTTAGGAAAGGATCGTGCAGGGGTACTAAATTAGGGTTTAGGGTAGGGCAGGGTATAGTCACTTACCTTTCATACTTTAACCATGAGTATATCTTTACCACGCATGCCTTTGCGTTGTAATGGCATGTGTGGTAAACGCATATTCGTAGTAAAAGTATGCAATGCAATCGTAGGTCGTTGTAATTAACAATGCGTAGTAATAGCCGTATTGTAATGGCACGTGTGGTATTAGTGGTATACAACGTTTAGCACGCATTTTTTACCACGCACTACCCTTACAACACAGGCATTACCACGCATACCATTACAACGCATTGCGCTGGGGGGCGCTCTAGGATAGGGAATAAGTTTAATTTTATATCCAACACCTTCCCTAGTGTCCACGGGGACTGGAGTTGGAATATAAAATTATACTTACCACTATCCAGCACCTCAAAGCGCTATGCGTTGTAACGGTATTCGTTGTAAATACCGCGTTGTAATGGTATGCGTGGTAATAGTATGCTTGCTAACGTCATACATCCGGTATTAGTACCTGTTATAATGAGTCATATTCTCAATTGGGCGCTCCACAATCTCGGACAGTGTGCAAAGATTTCCTTCCAGTAGCTTGTGATAAATGGACATTCCCAGACCATATGGAAGAATCTATAGCCTTCAGACTGACACATAGGGCAGTTCTCCCTAGTCACCACTCCCATATGTAGCAAAAGCATGGTGAGCTGAAGGCCATATGGGGGCATTTAGGCACGTTGAGGTGAAGGTATGAGGTGATAATCAGCTCTCTTTGAGGCATCTTTGCATCTCGCCAATTGCTGTTGTCCAGGAGGCACACATGTTCTCCCACACTCTGAAGGGGGCCGAAACTGTTGGATGCATTAGCTACCAGGGATCTGTAGAGGGTGGAGAAAGCACCATGTCCCAGCAGTCAGAAAGTAATTTTGGGCTTGAAGAGGCTATTTTCTGGCACATCAAATAGTATAGATTGGTGTGTAATCAGGGCGCGACATAGTTGTGTATATTTGTAGAATTGAGATTTGCATAATGTGAAGTCTACTTTGAGGTCTGTGAAGGATTTCATGTGCAAACCTTTCCACATCACCCAGTTTGGAAATGCTGATTAAGTCACAACAATTGAAACCTTATATTCAGGCAGGATGTGCAAGCCACGTACCATGCCACAGGGGGATTTCTTGTGTTGGTTTGTGATCCCATTAGATCCAGCAGAGAGCTGCTCTCCAGCGTAGGAGAGGCACTGGTGTTATCTCTGGGAGCCGTCTGGGGATTGGGTTTCCCGTACAGCAATCTATCCATATTCCGGACGACCGATCATGGACACTTCAAACCGGCAGACCAGATCATTGTAGACTCCAAAGATCAAGTCATCAATTACTTAGATCTAGGATGACCAGTAATAACGATGCAAGTTGACCATTGCCATCCCGTCATCATATGTAGACTGCATGCATTAATGAAAGGACAATTTTGGAGTTTTGTTTAGCCACAGAAACTCCTGTATCTTCTTGGCTATCTATGTCAACCATGTTTGGGTGATGAGGAAGGGGAAGTTTTGCATTAAATATAGGAAGCCAGGTAAGAGAATCATTTTTAAAAGGGCCTCTTGTCCAAGGACATTGAGCGGTAGGGTCACCCATCGGGTCACGCTGAGCGTGGCATGAGTCACTAGGGGCTGAAGATTGAGATTCCAGGTCAGACCCAGCTCTAGGGCAATATCGATGCTGAGGTGTTGAAAGCTGAGACAGCTCATTGGGATCTGGGACTGTCATGGAGCTGTAACCTTCAAGAGGAATCAGGAGCAGCTTTGTACAAATGACCTGTAGTCTGGATGCCCTGCCATAAAGGAGCAGTATCTGGAGCAGCTGGGGGCCCCTGATATCCAGGCCACACGTGGAGAGCAGAACGTCATCCGCATATAGCGCTATGCAGTCATCAAGGCTGTTCTACCAACAGAAGCCTCAGAACTGTGTGTCACACGTAATCCATGTTGCTAGAGGTTCCATTGCCAGCACAAACAGGAGTGCGGAGAGGGGGCAGCCCTGCTGGGTGCTGTGACCAATGGAAAATGTGGGGGAGAGAACACTGTTGAATCTCAGCTGAGCTTGAGGTTTGACATAAAGCACTTTGACAAAGAAGAGGAAGAGTGGCCCAAAGCCCATCCGGGTAAGAACCTGAAAGAGAAAGGAGCCCTCAAGGGAGTTAAAGGCTTGATGTGTTGCAACCCTTCATTTGGAATGTTTATCTTGTTTCCTACGATGCTCATGCTCAAGGCGCAGGACAGAGACCTCAAAGTCTACTATCATCTGGAGTCTGGCTTCGGACTTCTCACTTGTGTAGGTCTCTACTTTATCCCCCAAACTGCCCACCTGGCAGCCCAGAGAGTTCCTGGACAGTCAACAGATCCCTGATTTAACTCCAAGTAGGTTTTCAGTTTTTGAAGTGTGGTTGGGGTCAGATAGGTACCAGGCATTCAAACACCACTTAGGTCGCAGCCCACCCACCATAAGTCCCTCGCGAATGGTCACTACAGCATGGCCCAAAATCCCTCTTGGTAGGATGGCGTCTCCAGTTGTAATAGCCACGTCTGTTGCTGACATAAAAGTGGTCTAACTGAAAGTAGCACTCATGTGCCACTGAAACGTATGTATATGCACTCTCACGGGTGCCACGTTCTCCAGACATCACAAAGGCAGAGGCTGCTGATCTACTCCACCAGTGGGGAAGGTCTGAGCAAACCACTAGCCACAGCTTCTGTGAAGTCTAACCGTGGGTCCAGCATTGCATTAAAATCCCTTTCGAGAATGGTATGGCGTGGGGAAGGAATAAGGACCACTGCTTGGATGTCTGCAAAGATTTTACTCAGCAGTTGCGGGGGGACATAGAATGAGAGAAGGTTATAATTGATACCTTCTAGAAGAACTCCAGTAATGCAAATCTGCCTTGGGCGTCTACAGACAAATAGATAATCAAGAAGGGGAAGCTGTGGTGAAGAAGAATAGCCATCCCTCGCAAGCTTTTGGTATGTCCTGCATGGAATACTATGTCATAACCAGCATGGAGTAGGACCAGGTAGCAAGTGCCCAGAAGGTGTGTCTCTTCAAGGAGTAATACCCTCGGTGAGTGGCGTTCCACAAGACAAAAGACTGCACTATGCTTTATGCGGTCTTCAGTCCATTGATATTCCAGGGCATTACTGCAAATGTGATCAAGTGGGATACGCAGAATAAGTAGGCAAGGTACGGCTAGGGCACTGCCCCTTAGCCACATGCATCAGCCCCTGTGAAGTTCACCTGGATCATGCAATATCTGTAAACCTGGTACAGCCAGTGTGAATTGTGTGTGTGTAACATGTAAACCATAACTGAAATAAGAACAAGAAAGGTAAATAAAACAAAACCCAACCCGTGCCCCCCAGTGCCCCCACCCCACCCTTCTATCCTAGAAGCATCTGTTGCCCCATTAAACTCTAACAGCATAGTTCAAAATCTACAACAAAGGCTATTTAGGCTTGGCCTCCTTATCTTATCGTAGGATGAGATGCTGCTGGTGGAGAGAAGTTTGAAGTGGTAAGTTCATAACAAGGCCAATCCGTAGTTAGAACCATCATTGTGAAGAGGTTCGAGGCGGCCTCATATGGGGTCATGATCATCAGTCAGGTCTCGGACAGTTGCACAGAATTTGGTCATCTCCTTCATGGAGGTATGAGTCTCACTTATACCTTTCTGTGCCTCACCTCTTCTGCCCCAGAAGGATCCCAGCGATACAGTATGGGGGCCTCTTCGTTTCTGTAGGCACCTTCTACGGGTAGTTCTAGTCACCACAACGTTTCTTCTACTACTGCTGCCGTGAGGGCGGTCTATCCATGGAGTCTTGGTCGGAGGAGGTCAAACGAGGGTGTTTTCCTCTGCTGCCCATTCCCACACTGCTTTTGGGTCGTCAAAGAAAATGGATCGAAAGTTGTGGATTGTTTAAGACATCCCAGGAAGAGGAGCATATAAGGAAGGCCCATTGTTTGCAGTTTCTGTTTAACCACATCAAGCGATTTCCTCTGCTTCTGAACCAACTGGATGTAATCTGGAAATACCAGGATGTGGGACGCCTGGAATGGAATGGGCCCTCCATCCTCTGAGGATAGTATCCCTTTCTTTGTGGTTAAGGACTCGAGCGATAAGGCCCTCAGGGGAAGTCGGCAGAGGGTTTTAGGTCAAGGCCTGGTGGGCTCTCTCCAGAAAGAAGCAGGAGGAAACGTTGTCTAGTGGAAGCCATGATGCAACTAAGGATTCAAGGAACTATTCTGGGATGAACCTTTCATGCCCACCAGAAACTCAAAAAATCGGAGGTTGCTTCTCCATGCTTAATTCTCAGCATCCTTCACCCAACCAAGCCGTTGACTGGAGATCCCTGGAGGTATCTTCTAGGACGGAGATTTGCCCCTCAGCCTCTGTGACTCTCTCTCAATGTTTTGGAAGTCTTGGCTTAGGAGCATAAAATCGATGCTGACTTCCCCAATTTTAGTCTCAAGGGCGGTTGGGACACTTGGATTACTTGCAGAATACCACCTGTACCCAGGGAGTGAGGAGCAAGGGAGAAAGTAAAGGATGTTTTTCAGGTCTATTGACTTCATAGGCAGAGTGTATGAACCGTTCCATCTTTGTTGGCATCTGTGAGGATGATGGGCAATCTTGTCCCATGGTGGTCATCTCCCCAGGGGTCCTTAAAGTCAGACAAGGGAAGCAGTGTTGAAGTCCACAGTTGACTCAATTGCACCACAAACCCCTGGATGTGTAATAGCAACATGAGCAGTCAACTGGGTTCATCGCCAGATCTGGGGCAATTAACAGTCCTGTTGTGGCTGTGCGTGCTAGGGTAATTGGGCCCGGTGCTGCGATCCTGGAAGGAGGATCCGGTCTGGGCAGAAGCCAGGAGGGCCAGATCACTGCTGTGGAGTCTGCATGCTTGGCGAAGCCAAGAGTCAGTCAGATCAGAAGGGCATAGGGCAAGCACCCCAGGTTCCGGGTGTAGGTGTGTGGTTAAAGCCCGCAATTGCCCCTCCACAGACCACCACAGACCCCCACAAGGCCTCCAGTACTGGAGGAAAAGGGTGCTCCCCAAAGGGACCAAGAGGAGCTATGCTACTCTATTCAAAAGTGGTGGGCCCCCACCACATCCACAGAGCTGTTGACTATCAAATCCGAGAGGGAGAGGGCCACACCAGTCTTTTGTGGATCCTCTTCAAATACTGCAGGAGTCTGCTGTTGATACTGGTTCAGGTTGTGCTGCAGCTGATGAGAATCAATTTAATGAAAAAATAATAATTGATGGACAGAATGAAGAACACTGTCATACATTCACCCCAGTACAGAGATCTGGGCCTAAATCCATAGTTTTTTTGCTCACCATGCCATTCCTGTTTGGACCCAGTCATATGCAAATCAGTCTTGACCCTGCGTCCAATGGGAACAGTCCAGTCCGAACTGCCAGGCCAGGTCCTCCCTGTACTGGAAACAAACCTCCTAGGACCGGTTTCGGGCTTTCAGCCCTCATCAGCCAGGATAGCTTGACTCCTAGTGGCATGGAGAGCATGGGACCAACGTCTGGGCATACCCGTCCCACTCGGGCTGACAAATGCAAAAAGAACAATTGATGGACAGAATGCAAAACAATGTCATCCATTTACCCCAGTACAGAGATCTGGGGTAAATCCATCGTTTTTTTGCTCACCATGCCATTCCAGTTTGGACCCATTCATACCCCTAAGTGGGATGGGATGCCCAGACATAGGTCCCTTGCTCACTGTGCCACTAGATTCAAGCTAGCCTAGCTGATGAAGAGTAATACCCAGAAACTGGTCCCAGGATGCTTGTTTCCAGCCCAGGGAGGACCTGGTTTTGCAGTTCGGTCTGGACTGTTCCCATGAGGCACACTGTCAAGGCTGATTTGCATATGGCTGGGTCTAAACTGGGGTGGCATGGTGAGCAAAAGAACAATGGATTTAACCCAGATCTCTTGACTGGGGGTGAATGTATGATGTATTCAGCATTCCGTCCATCATTTGTTTGTGTAGCACTTTTCACCCTAAGTGGGATGAGTATGCCCAGACGTGGGTCCCATGCTCACTGTGCCACTGGATTCAAGCTAGCCTGGCTGTTGAAGGGTAATACCCAGAAACAGGTCCCAGGATGCTCTTGTTTCCGGACGAGGGAGGTCCTGGCTTAGCAGTTTGGTCTGGACTGTTCCCATGAGGCACAGGGTGAAGACTGATTTGCATATGGATAAGTCTAAAGTGGGGTGGCGTCGTGAGCAAAAGAACAATGGATGTAAATCGAGATCTCTTGACTGTGGGTGACTGTATGATTTATTCAGCATTCCGTCTATCATTTGTTTGAGTAGCAAGAATCAGTTTAAGTCAGACCCTTCTGTAAAGCCATTGCTGCCGGGTCTGTTTTTCAGAGCGCACTGGGCAGGCAGGCACTCTGGAGATGTCAGGTGGAGGTCCCTTCTTCCTCTTGGTGGTATTCTCAAAAGCCTTTGCTGCATCCAGGGGCACAGATGATAGAGGCATGTCCGCCTCTTACTACGCAGCTTGCTCAGTACAGGACATTCGCAGGGAATCGGTGCGCCACAGGATGCTCGCAGGTCACAGGCATCCACATTATGGCTGCTGCATGATCCTGCAAAACCTGGGTCTCAGACACAGCTTCGGGTGTTTTGAATAGAGCCACGCTACTGTCATCTTGAAATCATGAATACAATAAAGACCTGGTGATAAGAGAGTTTCTTCAATATCACTCTTGAGAACTGCTTCCAATTGGGGAATCCTATTTTTCACTCACTATCTGGCACCCTGTCCAATTTCTCGCCGTCCCAGAACTCTTGAATCGATATTCATTAAAAAATCAAGAACCGCTGTCAGTCAAGTCGCCCACCATATATATCCTCCCCCACAGCATGTGAGTACAGAACACTTAACAAAAAATAAGTGAAAGAATGAGAGGGCACCTCCCGTATGCAACACCAGGGAGGCTACGTGCAGGTTCTCGCCAGTATGCCCACGTATATCATCATCGATTGCCCACTCACAGAATCAAAAGACATAGTGTCCAGTAAAGAGGCAAGAAGAGCAGAGAAAAAAGGAGATCAACTGTCCCAAAACATAAACCCCGTAATATGCAAAGAACAACGTGTTCCGTGCAATTTAAAAATCAAGTTAAGACTCACTGTTAAGTTGCCCCCTTTATTTGAAAATGTGAGCTTCCTCTGCTTAAAAGCACAGCATGTTGCTAACCTTTTCCAAGAAGGCCAACATGTTTCATTGACAGTTACATATGTTGTGGCAAATTTGTCGGGCGGAGGGTTTAATCACATGGAACACGTTGTTCTTTGCATATCACGGGGTTTATGTTTTGGGACAGTTGATCACTTTTTTTCTCTGCTCTTCTTGCCTCTTTACTGGACAGTATTTCTTTTGATTCTGTGAGTGGGTAACCAATGATGAAAAACGTGAGCATACTGGCAAGAACCTGCTGGTAGCCGCCCTGGTGTTGCATACATGAGGGGCCCTCTCATTCTTTCACTTATTTTTTGTTAAGTGTTCTTTACTCACATGCTGTGGGGGAGGATACGTATGGCGGGGCGACTTGTCTGACAGCGGTTCTTGATTTTTTAATGAATATCGATTTGAGAGTTCTGGGACTGCGAGAAATTTGACAGGGTGCCAGATAGTGGGTGAAAAATAGGATTCCCACATTGGAAGCAGTTCTCAAGAGTGATATTAAAGAAACTCTCTTATTACCAGGTCTTTATTGTATTGATAATTTGTGAGAGGAGGGTGGCCTGGTGATTTCCCTCTATAGCTCCTTGTAGTGGAAGAGTTTTTGAATGGCGGCTCAGCCGTGAGAGCTTGTTGAATAACAAACCTTTTAAAAAAATTGATCAACCAGATAAGTTTCTTTTAGTCAGCAGCATGTTCTGTTTGACATTGGGTTCACTTGTGGAGAGAATATATTTTTTTTTGACTAAAGACATTACGGAGAGGTAATGGATAAGAACTGTCTAGCGTTTTCTGACGACCAGATTGCAGCGATTCTGTCATGTCCCTCACTGTTTCCAGATTCATCCTTCACCAACACTAGTTCATAACGAGAAGAATGGGAAAGGTTAAGTAACACCAAAAAACGCAAGGTCAGCGTGGCCCTGCATGGGGCTCTTATTCTTTTTAAGTTTGATTTATTGAGAAATAGAAAAAAGGAGGGAATGAGGGAGGGGGGTGAAGAAGAGTTTCAATAAGCGGATGGAAGAAATAAGCAATATAATAATACTTTCATAAAAAGTAAGCATTACAAGCATGAAGAATTATGAACACATCATTAACGTACGAATACAATAAGTAAAATCCAGTATATTGAGACTTAATATTATAGTAATTAAATAAAAAGAAAAAACAGATAATAAGAAAATCACGGGGGTTTGTGAACTTCAACTGTTTCAGGATCAGGAGAGGGATGAACAGGGGCAAAGGAAGAAAGGTATGTTACCAAGGGAAGCCAAATCAGGTCACGTTTGGTAACTAGGGAGATACATAATTGGTGTCTAAACAATGGTTAAAACAGACTGCATTCCACCAAGACTGATATGAAATTATAGCAGCCTGTTTCCAGTTAGAAGTGATGATATGAAAGGCTACAGCAATGAAAAGGTCAAGTAAAGGGTAGTGATTGGGAGAATGAGGGAGGTCCGATGAGAGGGAGCCAAGAAAAACTAGTGTGGGTGAAAAGGGGACCTGAAACTGGAAAATCTTTTGTATTTGCCACCAATCCAGCTGCCAGAACTGGGAAGTTGGAGGGCATTCAAACAACATATGTTTAAGATCAGCAGAAGGACAGGGACAGGACCAGCAGCTAGAGGGAGTGTCTGGTGAAAAACAGGATAAAGCAAGTGGAGTAAATAAGGTTCTGTGATAAATGACAAATAAAGTTTGGGTAGTGTTAGCAGCTCTAGAGGTTTTATGAAGTTTAGTCCAAAGTTTATCCCAAAAAAGTACAGGCCAATTCTGAGAAAAATCTAACTCCCATGCAAGTTCAATGCGAGATTTCAATCTATCAGTAGTAAAGCGGAAAGATTTATATAGAGTGGATGCAGAAGGAGAAGTCTCCAGTAAAAGGGAAGTGGATCTGCGATCTAAAGGAATATCATTGGAGGGTGAAAGAGATTGAAGACAGGAGAGCAAGACTGGATAAAGGGTAGTGTATTGCGATCGGGCAGAAGCAGGCAAAGAGAAAAGAGATTGAAGATCCTGGAAGGAGAGGGGCGTATCTTGAGAGAGTAATTGAGAAATCCAACATATTCCTCGGGAGTGCCAAGTTTTCCAGTAGATGGTACGATTATGGATTTTGAGAAGAGAGATATTCCAAATCAGTTGTTCGTGAATGGAGAGGAGGGATGGATATGATGAAGTTAAGTAGGGATAAAGAAGATTACGAGACTGTGAAAGAATAGGCGAACGAAGACGAGGTAAAGAAGACATAAAGGATAAGAATTCACGGAAGGTAAAAGGAGAAATGAAAAAGGATTCCATACTTAGCTAGACAGGAGGATAATGAGGCAGATTAGATGAAAAACAGCGAATCGATTGCTTCAGGGAAAAAGAAAGGTGATACTGTTTGAAATCAGGAAAACGTACTCCAGATTGAGCTTTGTCCTTACGCAAAGAGGCAAGAGCTATTCGAGGACGTTTACCGTTCCATAAGAATTTCAGTAATAAAGGGTCAACCTTCTTAAAGAAAGAAAGAGGAATGTGTAAAGGAAGCATGGAAATAGTGTAGAGAAGCAAGGGGGATAGCATCATCTTTATAGAGTTGAGTCGACCCCACCAGGACAACAAGAGCGGATGCCAACGAGTGATAGCCGTGTCCATTTTCTTGTAAATATAATCAAAGTTTAGTTTAAGAGTATCAGATAATAAAGGAGCAAACCAAACCCCTAGGTATTTGATTTTGGATGGTTGCCAAGAGAAACCTGTACTAGAAAATAGATGTTTCTGACAAAGAGGATTCAAAGGTAAAATTTCACATTTGTCGGAGTTCAAGCGATATCCAGAGACTGCAGAGAAGGAAGAGACCTGCTGAAGAAAAGAGGGAATAGAGGTGACAGGGTCAGAACAATAAAAAAGAATATCATCGGCATAAACCGAGAGTTTGACTTGTTGGGAACCAAAATGAAAACCAGAGATAGTGTCATCTAAGCGAATTTAATAAGGAAGGGTTCTAAGGCTAAAACAAAAAGTAAGGGAGATAAAGGGCAACCTTGTCGAACCCCTCTATGTAAAGAAAAATAATCCGAGGACATCCCATTAACAAAAATAGAAGCTTGAGGGTCAGAGTAAAGTAAAGAAACAATAGAAATGAATTTGGGAGGAATACCAATCCAACGTAAAGCCTGAAACATGAAGTCCCACCCAATCCTATCAAAAGCCTTCTCTGCATCTAGGGAGATAGCTGCGAAAGGAAGAGTCAAGGAAGAAGATTTGCTAAGAATGTTAAGAAAAACCCGGGAGCTATCAGAGGAGAGACGCCCCTTGACAAAATCAGATTGTTCTGGGCCAATTATATCCGGTAACAGGGGGTCCATGTGCAGTGCTAATATCTTCGCTAGAAATTTTTAATCAGTGTTAACCAAAGATATTGGTCTATAATTTTTGCACAAGGAGTGATCTTTATCCTCCTTTGGAATTAAACAAATTAAGGCTTGTTGAAAAGAACCGCTAGAGGAACCGGCATCAGAGAAAGATTGAAATAAGAGTAAGAGTTTAGGAAGAATGAGAGAGGCAAAGTGACTGTAAAATTCAATAGTAAACCCATCAGGGCCTGGAGATTTACCATGACGAAGTTTAGATACAGCTTGAGAGATTTCAGACAGTGAAATGTTCTGTTCCAAAGTGTGAAAGTCAACATGTGAAACCGAGGGAGATGGAAGAGATTGAAAGTAAGAGAGAAGATCATCAGACGTTGGAACCTGTTCTGGGGTATAAAGGCGATCGTCAAATTTGGCAAATTCAGTGAGAATATCTTTATCCTTAAAAGTGGATTTACCGGAAGAAGTTTTAATAGAATGAATTTTTGTGCGTTCCTTACGAATCTTTAAGTAATTGGCCAGAAGCTTCCCCATTTTATTCTTACCCCCATAGTATCTAAAATTACATTTTAGCAGAATATTAGAAGCAGCGTCTGTTGTGAATTTGTTAAAGGATATTTTCGCTTCAATAAGAGCCTTAAGGGAGGAATCAGATTTAGAAGCATAATAAGCAAGTTCTAAAGCTTTAATGTCAGCCAAAATTTACTCCGACTTGGCCTCACGGAGTTTCTTAATAATAAAACCCCTAGAGGCTGCTTTGAATGAATCCCAAACCATAACAAAAGGGGAGTCAGGGGTTTGGTTTAAAAGAAAAAATTCCTTGGCAAAGGCAGTGAATTCGGTACAAAAGGTGGGTTCCAAAAGTAAGGCATTATTAAATCGCCATCTGCCAGAGTGGGGAGAGAATGGGAGTAGGTCAAGATCTACAAAAACTGGGGCTTGGTCTGAAAGTAAGATGGAGCCAATTTCAGAACGAATAGCGTGTTGGGACAAGGATTTACTGAAAAAGATATGGTCAATGCGGGATTGGGATTGATGAGGAGGGGAGAAAAAACTATATTCTCTAACATCAGGATTGCACACTCTCCAAATATCTACTAAGGCGTTGTTTTGAAAGGAGTTCACAAACTGCGTGTGCATTCTAGAGGGAACAAAATGGACTTTCGAGTGTCGGTCAAGGAAGGGATCAACAATCTGATTAGAGTCTCCACCGAGAAGTGTGTAATCTCCAGAAAGGGAAGACAACTTGGAAGAGATAGCAGGCCAAAAGGATCTATCAATTCCAGTAGGAGCATACACATTAAAAAGGGTGAGTGGGATGTTATCGATGAGTAAATTAACAATGAGCCAACGACCATCAACATCACATTCATGAGTAATCGAGGAAACATTTAACTTTTTATGTAACAAAAGTACAACACCATTCTTCCTAGACGTCGTAGGAGAACAAAAAACATGGCCCACCCAACAACGTTTGAGTTTCAAAGCCTCCGGTTCAGCAAGATGAGTCTCTTGAAGTAGGGCAACGTCAGTTTTAAGTCTTGCTAAATGTGAGAGAACCCTCTGTCTTTTAATGGGATTGTTTAATCCCTTAACGTTCCATGTCGTTACACGGAACAAAACAATTTAGAAAAACAGCTGAGTGCGACATGCTCAGTAATGCATAAGAAATACAATGGAGAGAAAATGAGAAAAATGGAAAGGAAAAGAGAACAAAGAAGGAGAAAAAGAGAAGTTGAGAAAAGTCCAAGAAAAGGGGAATAGAAAAGAGGACAGCATCAATAAAGATCAAGAAGACAGTACACATCCAAAACGAACGACTGAAAGACATACTTACGAAAACGAAAAAACCCAAAACAGAAATGGGGGATGGTGGTGGCAGGAGACGACGGTGACGACATCCAGAGCGGACACCAAACCTCAGTTATTATGACGTCAAAACATCAAAAAAGGCAGCACGAGGAAACAGTAAGGTAAAACATGATGATGAGGGGAAGGGAAATACCTGTTGAAAGAAGAGAGACAATAGGATAAATGCATGAGAATGAAATGAAAAAGAAGAAACAGTGGGTTGAATAATGGGAGTACAAAAGAGGAAAAGCAAACATAAGGATAACAGTCGGTACTTCATAACGGATTGGTGTCGTTACAACGCAGGCTATTACAACGCCTGCTGTTACAACGCAGTTTTTACATCGCATACCACTACAACGCATAGTGCTTTTAAGCGCTGGATAGTGATTTATTTAATTTACTATTCCAACTCCAGTCCCCGTGGATAGTAGGGAAGGTGTTGGATAGTAAATTAAATATATTCCCTATCCTAGAGCGCCCCCCAGCGCAATGCGTTGTAATGGTTTGCGTTGTAATGGTTGCATTGTAATGGTAGTGCGTTGTAATAAATGCGTTGTAAGTGATGTTCCCCTTCATAACATCATTAGCACAAACGAGGAGAAGATCAGAACCATATTATAATGAAATCAAAAAGAAAGTTAACAAAACCAATCAGCCAGGCTTGGACTTTTCCATGACATCAGGACCATGTTGATGAAGAAAAGCTTGTAAGGCCGCAGGATCCTCGTAGGTGGTTGTTTTGTCCTTATAAGTAACCTTGAAGAGACAAGGATGCAAGAGACCATATCTAGCATTAAGGGCTCTGAGCTGCGGCCTCATGTCTAAGAACTTCTTCCTGCGCTCCGCGGTGGCCTTGGAAACATCCTGCGATAAGTAGAGACGATGACCCTCCCATGTAATCTGCTCCTTGAGTTTGGCGGCTGAAAGGACCTGTAGGAGGTCAGTGTATTGGAGGAAAAGCATGATGACGCCTCTGGGCTTGGAAGCAATTCTAGGACCAAGACGATGAGCTCGTTGGATGTTGATAGAAGAATAAGAGGATAAGGCCGGAGCATCTAGGATCTTGGCAAGAAAGGATTGGAAGAAGGCGGTAGGGTTAGACCCTTCTGAAAGTTCCGGAAGACCGTTTAGGCGTAGGTTGTTTCTACGATTCCTGTTCTCCAAATCCTCCGTCTGTCGTTTAAGTAGTAGTATTTCCGCCTCCATAGACGGAATATGGGAACAAGAGGACTGCAAGGAATCTGTAGATTGTTCCAAGGTGAGAACACGCGTATCCAGAGATGACCACTTCTCCTGCATTTCCTGCATATTTTTGGTGGTGGCTTCCATAAATGGCTTGAAAGCACGAAGCTCCTCCAATATGAGATTCATAGATGAGGGAGAATAAGCACTCCCAGAAGAAGGTGGGTCCTTTTTCAGGCGCTTGGAAGAAACTAAAGAGGATGATGCTTTACTTGCGGTGGGAGCCTTAGGAATGGCTCCATGTGCGGAGTCAGATTTTGAAGACCGACCCTCCTCCATGTCTTGAATAGGTGAGCCGGAGTCTGAACCAGCCGGCACTTTAGATGTGGAATTGAGCTTTAAATTGCGAAGTTTCCCCATGAAATCCTAGAGTAGCAATTGAGAAGGAGCAATGAGCCAAAGGGAAATAAACAGGAGCCCAAGCACTATGTAAGAAGAACGAAATGCGGGCACCTTAGAAGTACAAGAAGATAAGGATTATCAATAGTCCATGGCAGCCTGAGAGAAAAGAAGGACCGCAATGTCATGTGGAGAGCATAAGAGGGCAGTGTCACAACCAGGAGGAGACATCTAAATGAGCCATAGCACAGATGAAAAGGTCACATGAACACCTTTGTATATTTTGAAAGGAGCGCAATGTAGGCAGCAAACAATGATGAAAGGTTGCAAAACACGCCAAAAGAGCAAGCAGCGTTAATCAGAAAAACTTGCGAAGAGATGAGGAAATCCACAAAATGGCAGGCAAATCCACAAAAGTCAGGTCTCACCAAGCGCAAAGGAAAAAGAAAAGTCCAGAAACCACAGCAGGCTGAAGCGAGGGCTCACCTCTTTTGCAGGCCGTTATTAGGTGGTTAGTCGAAAATGCGGCATGTCAGGAACTTCACAGCCGGCCGCCGTGAGGAAACGCGGTCGGCGCACAAAATGGCGGCCGCAAGCGCCGGAATCGACAGCTCCGTGGAATTGTGCGAAATTCGGAGCGGAACCGGGAAACAAGGAGGGCGAGCAGCGCACCTCACGTTCCGGTCCGCATTTCTTGCATACAGCACCTAATAAGTCCCTTTAGTGCTGCAGGAGAGAAGTAAACTCTGAGGCTTGCTGCGGAGCTCCGGAGCTACGCCGCCATCTTGGCCGGCGCTCAAGCCACGCCCCTGCATGGGGCTCTTATGACAGAATATCTCAGTGCTGGAGCGCCACCAGCTAGTCTACTAGTGAGAATAGAGCCCCCGTTTTCCTAGAAGATAAGAAATTCAGACTAGATAGGAGCTATATCGCCAATAAATGCACAAGAGTTTGGCTGATATTGATTATCAACACGGCCAAGAGGCTGAGTGAGGAAATGTTGGTGGAAATTTTAGAACTAGAATCGCCATTAAATGCCCGAGAGTTTGGCTGATATTGATTATCAACACGGCCAAGAGGCTGAGTGATGAACTGTTGGTGGAAATTTTAGAACTAGAAGAAACCCTGAAGAAAGATAAGACCATTAGTGATACTAAAGAACAATTGCAGCGGATCCAAGAGGATCTGGCAGAGTATAAGAACTACATGGTTAATCAGAAAATAAAAGGGTTACGAAGAAATCTTGAGAGGTACACACATGAGTGGGCTTTTCCCTATGTAGATGACAAACACTACACAGAGGGAAGGGAACAAGTGTCCCGTACATATTTTCAGAGGTGAGGTAGACTACAGAAGAAGAGAACACCCCAGAACTGGACCTTTAATAACACCTCAAGCGATGAAGAAGAGGGGGTCCAGCCACCTAACCCGACTATGAGAGAGGATGGATCTCTCTCTTGCTGGGCTTTCCTCTAAGTGTAAAGCTTCATGCTGAGCAATTTTATTTTCTGTAACTACTACAGAAGTTCTATTTTATGCTGACAACTTCTATGTTCCCTGGATAGTGATTCCGCATAGCAAATTCTGTACTCCATCTATGTTTATAATAGAAAAGAGACGTTTTGTTATGTTACACCTATTTGCGACAATTTGCTTCATTCTTGTTGTGGCTGTTACTATTCTGTATTCACATTATTACAGCTCAATTTATTGATGCATTTTAGTCTGCAAACCATATTGCTGTAGCTTTTGAACTTATGTTTACCCTGAATTTATACTGGATGGATAAATATTCTAAAATAAACCAATTTAATCCTAAATTCTGATTCTTGGTCCTTATTGTGGAGTCAGATTGGTTTCACATGTAGGAAATGTATTTCTGATGCTATCACCCTTATAGCACTTCAACTCAACTAACTAAGGTCCATAAACCAATTGGGGAATCTATTTGATTATTTCACAAAAAGATTGAGGTGTAAGTACCAATGCACCATCACCAGTAAGTAATTGAGGCTTTTCCCTTTATCTCTAATCCCTCTATCTAACCGTTTCCCTGTTTCTACTTAACCTTTCCCGACTCTAGCTCCTCCTCTCTTTTTTCTCTCGCTTGCAATCTCACACCTACACCTTCACTATCCCCATTACATGGTTTTATCTCTCTCAAGCTCTGTGTTTTTTTTACTTTATACCTTTCTTTCCATCTTTCTCTTGGTCTCATGCGAAGTCTCTTCTCTGTATTTCCTAATATTGTTCTCTCTATCTTATACTCTATCTCCTTCTCTATCCAATTTTTGCTCAAATGTTCTCTTTACATTTCATGTGTTTCTCCTTTCTTTCCCTCATATCTTTGCAACATTGGCATACCTCCTGATTCTCCCTTTCTCTTTCTCCTTTCTTCAATCTCACCACACGCTGCCTCTCAATGTAACATTCTATTCCCTTCCCATCTCTCTTGTTTTTTTTTAGGTTGAGCCTACGAGAGCATGCGTTAGAGCATGCGCTCGGGCTGGCAAAACTCTTGTATTCAACAATGGGCTTCGAACCCACCCATGGCTTACATTGGGCAGTGCTTACCATGCGTCACTTCCTTTTCTTGCAGTGGCACACATACCATACAGATTAATTAGCTTTGATACAGTGACCCTCAATGGGCCGATTTCTGCTTGCGCTGGAATTCAAGTACTACTTGGCACTCCAGCTCCACCATTTCAAATAACACAGAGGAAAATCGAGAAGATTGCAAAGAGCAGGCAGTAAGTGAACAGACAGTTCTTTGGTAAAATAGGCAACTTGGACAGAAAACGTGTGAGGCCACTGTGTATTTTGTGCATATAGCACGTGGAGATGAAATGATAGAATCTCAGTGCTTTAGTTCTCCTTTCCCTTGTCCGGTGTCATCAGTCCATGTCTCGAAAAGTCAGCTTTCAGAAGTTCACAGGACATCACTTCTCAGAAGGGCATGAATTGTGCTGCTGAGACCCATCTGCCTTGCTTCGAAAGAAGTTATCCTGCTTTTCGGATCACATAGTGTCAAAACACTGAGGGGCATATTTACAAACTCCTTGCGCCGCCGGTGTGTCACTTTTTGTGATCCACTGGTAGCGCATTTTGCAGACCCATATTTACAAAGACAGGTAAAGCCACCCTGCGTGGTTTTTCGTGTCCCTGTAAATATGCCTCTTTTTCATGCAGCACTGTGCGTGAAAGGGCCATTTCATGGGTGCTGCTGTGTGCGTTCCAATGCAACACCCATGGATTCTGTCACATTCCCATATTTACAGCCTTTCATAAACCTGGGAATGCGTCAGAAACTTACACCTCCCCAAGGGAGGTGTAGTGAGGTGCAACAAGCACGCATAGAAAGAGGATAACACCTCTCCTGAATGTTTTTGCGGAGGAAGGTGTCCCTTCCTGCACCAAAACAATCTCCCCACAATGCAGGCACCTTTGCACCATGGTGCAAGGGTGCCTGCATTGGTGCATGGCAGCCAATTGTGTGCCAGCATAGGGGAAAGCACAGGGATGCAACATACTATTGTAAATATGTTGCATCCCTGTGCTTTGAAAGTGACTCTGTGCGGCACAGCCAAATGGCTTGCAGTGCCACACTGAGTCACTTTCTTGTAAATTTGGCCCAAAGAACGTGCATTAATGCACAACTTTCCCCCATTGTCTTGCAATATCATATTAGACTTGCACTTGTGATGTCAATTATTGATCCCGAAAAGATAAGTCAAACATGTGAAAGGTGACTTCAGGCTACCTGCAGATATCTACAGCAGGTGATTGTCAGGCTAAGCTATGTTACCAGAGTTTCCCTGTGTCAGAGGCTGCATAGGACTGCAATTATAGTGCATGCTGCAAGAGCTTTTTTCTTAGTTTTATATAGTGCAATCTAGACCCAAAGGTATCAGAGAACTTTACATGAGCACCAGTTGCGTTTCAGATGTACACATGCATTTTTTGTTAGGCACGAAGGGATTAAGGCCCCGATGTAGGTAAAAGTCATTTACCGAATTTAAAATACCGATTTTTACAGAATCGGTATTTTGAATTCGGAAAATGAGATGTAGTAAAAAAAAATCGGTAAAATACTGATTCGGAAACAATCGGTATCGTGTTTCGATACTTAACGAATCGGTATTCACCGAATCGGTATTTACCGAATCGGTAAATACAGAATCGGTAAATACCGATTCGGTAATGGCAATACAACCCTATGGGCCAAAAGGCCCATAGGAATGCATTGTAAATACCGAATCGGTATTTACTGATTCGGCAATTACCGAATCGGTAAATGCCGATTCGGTAAATACGGAATCGGCGAGCAAGTAAAAGTGAAACTAATGACAACAGCCAATGAGGTGGAACCACCCTCCCCCACCCTAGCAGGGAGTGGCTACCCAGGCAGGTGCAACTCATTAGAACTTTCTGGAGAGGCAGCCAGAGCTGAGCTTTCAGAGTGAGCAGCAGAGAGAGTGGTAGCACAATCCTGATCACAGTGGAAATGGCAAGCAGCTCTGAGAGCCAGAAGGCTGAGCGCAAGCGCAAGGTCAAGTTCAGCAGCATGGAGCTGCAAGTATTGGTGGAGGAGGTGGTGAGGGTCCACAGGCAGCTGTTTCGAAGGCTGTCCCTCACAGTCCCTGAGTCCACCAAGAGGAAGCTGTGGAGTGGCATCGGTGAGAGGGTGAATGCAGTTGGTGTCACCCCCAGGAGCCTGGACGACCTCAAGAAGAGGTTTTATGACATACGCAGCCTCACCAAGAGGAAATTGGCAGAGCTGCACAAGCAGGCAGGTATGACCGGTGGTGGCAGGAACCCTGCGCCACCCCTCACTGAACTGGAGGAACTTGTGTCCACGACGATTGAGACCGAGAGTGTGGTGGGAGTTGGGGACCTGGACAGCTCAGCCAGAGCTACATCAAAAGGTAAGAAGCATGCGCAGCATGACACACCCTACCAGACACCTCCCCTTTAGACCCAATGCACAGCCAAACCCCAGCCCAGTACTGCTAGCAACATACATGAGCACTGCATCATGGTAAATGTAGTCAGCTAATGTAGTAACAAATGCCAGTGCACATTAAACTGCAATGCACTTAAAAATAGATTCAGAGTATAGAAAATGATATGTGCAATGCTTTTATTGTAGTGACTGTAAGACATTTACACTCAGTTCACAAATGCTTCTTTATACCTAGGGGCACCATCAGGCAGTGGAGCAGCAGCTCCACAGGCAACAACTCCAGCAACAGCAGACAGTGCTGTGGCAGGGCCAAGCAGCATGGTTCCTTCACAGGAGGAGGAGGAGGAGGACAGCAGTGCCATGGCTAATTAGGATGACCCAGGACATACCCTCTCATTTCCCCACTCCCCCCTACTGTCACTATCTCCCCCATTGCAGTTCTCACCGGAGAACTCACCCACACGGACCCAGCCAACACCTGCCACATCTCCTGCCAGGAGGATCATTGTGGCCCCATTGACCATCATGGAGGGAGCTGCGGGTCAGGCACCAGCACCCACACCTGCAACACCTGAGGCACAGCAGGCCACCCAGCAGGGCAGCACCAATCAGCGCCGGACACGCACTTCCAGCAGTGCTTTACCAGCACGGGAGGGCACCATCTTCCAAGGGCTGGAGGGTAGCATGGTCCGGATCCAGCGGATGCAGGCCAAGTCCATCCTGCCTTGCCAGCGCCACAACACAACCTGCAGATGGGGGAGATGTCAAAGGGTTTTGTGAACTTCGTGGCAAGTAACAGGGAAATAGCAACAGGACTGGGGCGCATGACAACTGCCATAACACAGCTGTGTGCCAAGATGGAGGAGCATGAGCACACTAGGCGCAGGGATGCCCGCGTACAAAACCGGGCAATCAACCGGCTTGCCGCAGCAACCGCCCTGCTATGCTGCCAAGGGGCAAATATGGAGGACTGCCTCACTCAGAACACTGCAGAGGTGACCAGGGGCATGGCCGCATCACCACTGCCATGGAGGCCCCCATCATCTCCAACACGGTGGTGAATCCTGCCCTGGACGTGGCCGAGGCTGGGGACAGCAGCAGCCGCAGCAGCCCGGCCAGCGCTGTGTCTGAGCCGCCCCGGAGCACCAGGCGCTCCGCTGAGGCAGCTGGACATGCAGAAGGGGGGGAGCCACATCCCAGTGGTTCAGAAAAGCGCAGCAGGAAGTGAGACTGCCAGGGTGGGTGAGGCAACCCGGCCCATTTACATTCCCCACCTTTACTGTACTTATTTAATTTGTTGCACATCAGTGCTGTAACGTTGTGCCAACATTATAAAATTTCTTTTTGTTCACATCCATGACCTGTCTGTGCATCTGTACTCACTCAGAAATAGTTTTCTGTTATCTCCTCACGTCTGTATCTGCCATCACTTGGTGTAGACACCCCAGCAGGTTGTGTTTGTGGCACAGCAACGTCGTCGTCATGGTCCTCGTAGTCTGACAACTCCACCTCAGTGCCCTTCTTCACCGCAAGGTTGTGCAACATTGCACAGACAGCTATGATCTTGCAGCAGGTGATGGGGGTATACTGCCTTGCACCTCCACTCTTGTGCAAGCATCTGAACCCGCTTTTCCAGATGCCAAAGGTCCGTTCTACTACATTCCTTGTGCTTTTGTGGGCCCGGTTATACCTCCTTTGGCTGGGTGTAGAGGGGTTGAGGTAGGGGGTGAGTATGAATGAGCGGAGGGCATATGCACTGTCGCCTAGAAGGAAAAGGGGTAACATTACTCACATGCATACATGTACTTTACAGTGCTACATTTTGTTATGGGGGTATGATGATGTGTCTCACCTAGGAGGTATCCTTCACCAAATTCCCCAGCCATCAGCCGTGCATAGATGACGCTGTTTTGGAAAATGTACGAGTCGTGGGTACTCCCTGGGAATTTTGCTACCAGGTCTGTGATGGTGCACTTAGCATTGCAGATCACCTGCACATTGATGGTGTGCGTAGACTTCCTATGGCGGTAGATGTATTCTGTGTCAGCAGGGGGGCAAATCGGAATGTGCATGCCATCAATGCAGCCGATGATGTGGGGGAATCGTGCCATCTGGTAAAAGTCTGCTTTTGTTTGTACCAGTTCCGCATGGGTTGCAGGGAAAGAAATGTATTGGTCCATCCTCTGTATCATGGCGTCAAGGAATTTGTTGAAAAACCTTGACAGGCTCCTCTGGGTCACCCTCCTACCGCAGCAACTCCACTTTGATAGCTGCCAGACGCAAGCAGGTGTAGGCTGCATAGCACCTGCACGTGCGTTGGGATGGCGTGTGCCCTTGGGGTGGGGTGGTCCAACAGTGGTTTAAGGTCCCTGATGAGCTCCAGAATGGTGTTTGAGTCCAGCCTGTACCTCTGCAGGATCTCTGCCTCTGTGAGCATGAACAGGGTGATCCTCTGTCTGTAGACCTTTTCCTCTCTTTGCCATTCCCTCTCTCCTTCCTGCTGTAGCCGTAGCCGCCTTGCAATGACATAAAATGCCGCCATCCTGCAAGTTGCATTGCATTTTGGGTCCCATTTTATAGGTTGCAGTTGGTTACCACCTGATTCAAATCCATGGTAAATACCGAATTTGAAATACCGATTTTGAGGCAAAATCGGTATTTCTGTGCTTCCCTACATCTCTATCAGAGTTTTTGCCTGTCCGATTCGGTAATTTACTGATTCGGTAACTCTACCGAATCGGTAGATTGTCCGAATCGGACTATTTACCGATTCGGTATATCTACCAATTCGGTACATGGTCCGAATCGGTATATTTACCGAATCGGTATGTTAGCGATTCGTTCTTTTACCGATTCGGTGTATTTCCGAATCGGTTTATTACCGATTCGGTATCTATACCAATTCGGTATTAATACCGAATCGGACGGTTTTCAGCCTCCTACATCCCGATGGCTGGATACCGATCGGTAAGGGCCGAAAATCGGTATTTTCGGCAGTTACCGATCGGTATTGGGCCACCTACATCGGGCCCTAAGTGATTTGCCCAGAATCACTCACTGGATGTTGAGCGTCCCTGTCGAGACTCGAACCTTGGTTTCCCAGCTTCGAGGTCGACCGTTCTAACCGTTAGGCCACATCCTTTACCCAGTTGTGTTTCACAGAGTTGTAACTCATGATTCTTTTTGCTCAAATAAATGCTGCTCTTTTTTATTAACCACCAGGCGTGTAACACCGTTCTGTCTCTTTGTTTCTTTAGCAGTTTCTTTAACTCACCTGGCATATGAAAAAACACGCCTGATTGCTTATCTTTTAATTGTGTTCTTTTCATATATTTTTAGGTAGTAAAGTCCAGTGTGATTCTTCACAATCATGATCTTTGGAGGACAGTTCATGATATGGTTGCAATCTTTCCCAGAGAGAAATGCTGGCAATTTGTTCATGTTTTAGATTCTGCAAAGGCCCGTCCATGATGTGTAAACATAACTTTATAAAAAAGCTTCTGTATTTATTTTTTACATAGCCTCTCTCATTACTTTAATTATCGCTCATGGATCATCGAGGCAGCTCTGGAACACTTCTTCAATTTTTTTAGCAGAATCCAGAATTGGTGCCTCTGCGGACTCATCCATATCTGGTAAGAAGCGGGCAGACACGGCAACTCATAAAGTGAAGGCGATCACAAGAGAACTGTTGTAACTTGAGGATCACAATGGAAGACCATTCTTCGGATCTTTGGTCATCCTTAGAACATGGACGGTGACGCGATCTCTTGTGCTGAATTTTTGGAATCCTGGTTACCACGTACCCTTGGGCTAATTTTTTTAAAATATTTCAAAATAGAGAGGGTGCATAAAGTTCCAATGGGCAAGCCACAGATATGCCCGGCCAATCCTGCTCCAAAGCTGAGAACGACGATCTTCAGACCACTGCTTTATAGTCATATTGAAGCGATCCTATCCCACATGAGAAAAATTCAGCACATATAATGGAATGGTTCCAAGATTACTATAATCGAGAATTGCTATAAGGAAACAGTATCCATTAAGAGAGGCTTTTTGGTGCTCTGTCAATCACTGACGATTCTCACCATCCCCTCGCCATTGCTGGTCCTGCCACGTTCTGCATTGTATTCAAGGGGAAAACAATGATCTTCACGGACTCAGTGGACTTGCAATCATTTATAGATACTTTGACCCATACGGGCATGATATCCTGAGATGCATGCCAAGGTGGCCCTCCTGTTCTTTCTGGATTGATTGCCCTGCTTCCTGTTTTTGGGCTGATAACATATATCTTAAGGGTTACACAGGCTTTCCCCATGTTGATTGCAGAGGCTATCTGAATGTTCTCACAACGTTCCTTTGTCCCCTTCTCTCACATTTTACGTTATAATGTTTAATGAATGACTCACTTTCTCTCTCTTTTCCTTATTTTGCTTAAGTACTGGAGAAATTGCCTGTATGTTGTTGAACTGTGAGCCCCTCCATATGGCTCCCCCCGATCTAGGCCATACTTTATCCGCTTTTGGGTTAGAACACTCAAAATATGTTGATCATTGATAACCAGGCTGCCTGGGGTTATATTTATATTTGCTTTCATAGATATGTTACCAAGGCTGCTTTCATAGAGCACAAGTTGGCAATAAGCTTTGTACTTTTTAAATCTGGGCCACATAAGTTCTTCTTGTAAATATTGGAGTGGTGAGTTTGGCATTATTAGGACAGTCGTGCTCATCGTCTACCGCATCCCAACTTGATAAAGGGTGGTGAAATGCCAGGTGCTGATGAGGGGGTTCCTTTTGCCTTTCTGTTGTTTTTTTGTGTCATTACTTATTTTTGCTTTTTACCTCCGCTCTCCATCTTTTCTCTTTCTTTTACTTCACAGAATATGACAAAGTTACCTTATTAGATGGCACACTGCATCTGCTGAATGCTTTTTCAGTGTTTCTCATCCAGGTACTCACTATACATGCGTACTAGCTCTCACTTTGATTTACAATTCTTGGCATGCTTATTAGGCCTGGGTGGTGAACTCTGCTACGCTTGTGGAGTTTACAGTGTTTCCTGCACTCCGTGGAGCTCGTGGAGTGCACAAAACTCTGCTCTGCATAGTTCAGCAGCGTTTTTTCCCCACTCATGCTTGCAAACGGTAAGATCAAGAGCGCGAGCTGCCGCTCGGGTAGCATTTCTCCCTGAGTGGCAGGAAGGCCAGCAGTTCCCAACTTGCTGAACTTCGTGGAGTTTTTCTCTCACTTCGCGGAGTTCTGCATAGCAAGATTCCATGAACGACACCCAGGCCTGATGCTTATGCACAGGGACAGACGTTGTATAACCCCTTCCATCTGCATATGTCTACTTCGCCCATCCATTCAACTACCAGATCCATAATGTACCCATCCATTGAAATTCTTTTACCAAACACCAAGGACCTGAATCATCCTGTCAAACACAAAAATAAAGCGGATTATTGTAATAAATTAAAAGGTGATATCATACTATTACAAGAAACACACCTTAACTCCATTAGAGATGCTACATTTTACTGTCTGTGAAGAGCGAAGCTTGATCTCTCCCCAGCAGTACAGGAAAAATTGGGTTCTTACTATAATATCATAAAACTCTGAGATCATTGTGTTGTCCTATGCACACGAACATCAGGGCAGATGGCTTATATCCAGCGCTAAGAAAAGAGATAAAGAATTCTTTATTGACAATGTCTATGCCCCGAATGGCAACTCAGTTGTATTTTGGAAAGAGCTTGACAAGCAATTATAGGAGTTGCCTAACAATTTAGAAGTGATTTTGAGTTGAGATTTTAAACTACCAATGGTTGGGACACTGGACAGACTGTCAACACGTACATTTCTAGGTAATAGATTGCATAAACAAATGAGAATATGCAGTGAGAATAGCAATTCGGTTGACGTATAGAGACTATATAATCCATCAGGTAGTGACTATACATTCTACTCTTCACCACACCACTCCTTTTCCAGTATTGATTACATTATGGTTAGTAAATGACTGCTCACTATGTCCCATGCCCCCAAAATAGAACCAATAGTTTAATTTTGGATCATGCCTGTGTAGCCCTCGAATTCAGCGACTCCTCTTCGCCTCCTAGACAATGGCGTGTAAGCGACAACCATCTTGACAATGATGTTAGTAGGGAAGATATTGAGGTAACAATTGGTCATTTTTTGAAAGAAACCCTTGCTTAGGACTCTCATCACACTACTTGATGGGACATGCTCAAAGCCACCCTTAGAGGGTTCATGATTCAGCTGATGTCAATCAAATATAAATCGTTGCCCAAACAGCTGTCACAACTAGAATTGGAAATACAAATGCTGGACATTCAACTCAGGCATTCGCAGGCCTTAGGTACTCTAATGAAACTGCAGACCTTGCAGTAAAAATACAACAACATTTTGAGCAAAAGAGTGCAAAAGTGAGTAGAGATTTCTGCAGCTGGGCATATGTGTAAAAGAAATGGGGCCGGAAAAATGCTGGCAAACTACCGGAAATTTACTAAAAATAAATCCCTTATACCAGCGATAAGGAATGCAGCAGGGGAGGTTGTATGATCAAACCTGGGCATTCTGGATGCTTTAAGAAGCCTTCTACTCAAATCTGTATAATTCCAACAAAACAGTTCCCTTAAACATAATCGGTGAGTACGTAGATGCATGTGCTTGCCAATGTGTATACCAAGAAGACCAGCTCACTCTCAATCTACCCATTGAAGAGGGGGAGATTATGTCAGCTATTCGTAGCCTTGGAGTTGGAAAGGCACCGGGTCCTGACGGGTAGTCATGTAGATTTTACAAAAAGTAAGAGGATCTCATTGTGGACTCGCTGTAAGCAGTT
This sequence comes from Lissotriton vulgaris, assembly GCF_964263255.1. Classification (NCBI taxonomy): domain Eukaryota; kingdom Metazoa; phylum Chordata; class Amphibia; order Caudata; family Salamandridae; genus Lissotriton; species Lissotriton vulgaris. The sequence goes on from NW_028254183.1 coordinate 636,463, forward strand.
TATCATCAATACACAGACTCTGATTGTATCCCGGGTTGCGCAACCAAGGCCATGGTAGTTGTCATTCCAAAGACCACCTGGACGTTAATAACTATAGGCCCATATCTCTCATTAATTTTGACTGCTGAATTTATGCTAAAATTATCACATGTAGAGTGGAGGCAGTCATACTAAAACGTATTTCTCCCTCACAAACTGGTTTCCTAAAAGGTGCCTTGCAGACAACATCAAATTATTTTGCCATGCACTTGATAAACCAAAGCTCATCCAATCCCCAAAAGCCACATTGGCGATTGATGAGGAAAACTCCTTTGCCAAGGTCTCCTAGTGCTTTCTCCACACTGCACTGCACAAATATTGTTTGGGGCAAGGTTTTATTCACATGGCTATGGCACTTTATTTCAACCCAATGGCGAAGGTTCAATATCATGGCATCTTTCCTAGCCATTTCTGCTGTTGCAGGGTACCCGACGGAGATGTCTGCTCTCCCCACTTCTCTTTTTATAAGTAATTGAGCTATTGCTCTTGACACTTAAGCATAATCATACTATCAAGGGTATTACCTTCAGCTCTGGCAGGCAATTGGTGGCTGCATATGCTGTCATCATTGTTACCGAGGAAGCTGATTGGGCTATTCCCCTCATTATGCAGATGATAGAGAGATACTCATCAGTATCAGGCTTTACCCTCAACATGGACAAAATCGTGGTCTTCCCATTACATGTCTACTGCACTCCATCAGTGATTGACAGCTCGGGTTTGAAACGGCAGCCAGAAACCCTAAAATACTTAGGTATCTGGTTTGGTAGAGACTTGAAAAACTCAATCACCATTAATCAAAATAGAACACTGACCAAAATAAAAGTTTTATTGAATGAAGAACGGTCTCCTAAACATGCTACTTGGTGTGGTCGGGCAGTGACAGTTAAAATGATGATAGCTCCACTGGTGAACTTTCTGCCCAGCAGGCTCCCCTTCGCTCTTTCTTACTCATTTTTTTAAAGTTGTTGCCAAACACTTCTCTGGGTTCCTCTGGAAGAGAAGAGAGAGCCAGGATCTCCACGAGCACTTTGAAAATGAATAACACCAACGAGGGGCTTTTCCTTCCTGACCTTCCAAGATACTTGCAGGCTTTTTTGGCCTCTCACGACTTCTGGTGGTTTAGAGTGCAGGATGACTTAATTCGATCGGGCTATGTGTGGAGACCCACTTAGTTCACCCCCTGCCCCTTAGCTGTACCCCTCTATAATCAACATAGCAATACTTCCACTGGAACACTCGACGTCTGATGTTGGATACAGTTACTGCCTTATTATTGATTGATAAGCGGCTAGGTAAATAACTGGTCAGTACAGGCTATCTTGAGGCCAAATCAAAAGATTAAGCTGGATGGGAAAATTGTATATTGTTAGACATGTGCGAATAGGGGCATAAATGCCATAGGGAACCTGGAAACTTGACTTACAGCCTGATTCATCATTCTCCCGTTTTGCGAGCCCCTAATAGCGATTCATAACGAATCGCTATTAGGGACTTGCAAAACGGGATTCATGTAGGAATTGCAATAATTATTGCGATTCCTACATGTTCCTTATTTGCGATTAGCTAATTGCTAATCGCTAATAAGGAATAACTCCCCATACATTCCTATGGGCCTACAGGCCCATAGGAATGCATGGGGAGTTATTCCTTATTTGCGATTAGCAATTAGCTAATCGCAAATAAGGATGCGATTTCAAGGGTGCAGGGGTGTCCAAAGGACACCCTGTAGCGCCCCTGAAATGTAATCTACATTGGTGTTGCGCACACACATGTCCTTTGTCTGTGTAACATGCAACTTAGAAAAATGCATTTAAATGCATTTTTCTAAGTTTTTGCTATTTACCGAGAGGTCTGACCTCTCGGTAAATAGCGGCCCAAAATTGCCTTTTTGCAATTTTAAAATGCTTCATGAATTGCATTTAAGGAATCTCAAATAGAGATTCCTTAAATTCAATTCTTCGCAAATGTGCGAATTCTTAAATAGCGAAATTTGCATTTGGGATGATGAATCCCAAATGCAAAAATTGCACTCGCAAAAGGCAAGATTCTGAGAATCTTGCCCTTTGCGAGTGCAATTTAGCTTGATGAATCAGGCGGTAAACTCTTTGCTGCTGGACCTAATCCTGACGGTGGGCACCAAGGGGGTCTACTGAAATGGAAGTCAACTTCCTCGATTTGCTTTAAAAAATAGTGGAACATGTTATACTCAATTAGAAGCGCAGTCAACATAATGTACACAATATTACATAATGCTTCCAGTTCTAGACATCTATCGGACTTCTTTGCTAAGTATTTACAGAAGAACAAACCACCTTAATGGCCAGTATTATGCGTACAAAGATTACGTATTGGGTAGATTTAAACGTTGCTATTGACCGACTTCAGACACTGTTGAGCCTTTCAGTTTTTCTGAGTACATTACTGTATCCTTGTCTCTCTTTCTCTGAGTCTTTTCCTCTTTCTTAATTTATGCTGCTAGGGTTTCCTCCTCTTTTCCCCTTTCTGTTTATTTACACTTGTTATTAGGCACTTCTGTTTTGAGATACCAGATACAACGTCAATACGGGGGTCTATCTCTAGTCTACTTTGGGATATGTACAATCTTATACTGCCCTAATGTTAGTTTTCACACCCGCATCTTGGAAACACATTGGAATCAGCAACGCTTGGAATGTTCTGGATTACATGTAATCTATTTTTCCCATTACCACCCTGTGCACTGTATTCCCTTGCAGAAGTGTACGGTATATTCTTTTGCTATTGTTTTGGTACAGAACGTAGTACACATGGTTGAAATGAAAAAAGAAAGCATTGAAGCAGCGAGTGACTAGGTAAGACAAATGAGTGGTGATGTAATTGCAGGCATTTGTTTGCAGTGTATGCTTGGGGCACTTGTGGCATCAGAGAATGGAACACTATGACATCCGCTCAGTGGCAAGACTGTCATGAAGGCGGGAGGGAGGAGATGAATTGCGGGCGAGCTGGAGACTTTAGGGTGAAATGATCCACCCATCCGACCACCACAGCTTTTATAGGAAAAATTTTCACTTTTTTATTTGCTTAATTCTTTCTTTTATTTCTGCATGTAATGTTATGCAGTGTCTCGTTCTAGGGTTTTAACACAAGGCTGGCGTGGTTGTAGGGGTCCCAATCGTTTTGTGCATTGAAATGTTGTGCACACTCTATGTCTGGCATGGGGAGACTGGAGGGGACAGGTATAACCATCCGTTCGGCTGCTTGATCTTGTGGAGTCAGCAGGGGCTGGATTCTTAGGACCTCATTTATGAGGCTGTGCGTCACTTTTACGCCGCCGGTGCGTAACTTTTTGTGATGCACCAATGGCGTAAAAAATGTGCCTTGTTGTGCCATATTTACAAAGTGACGCTTCTAGGTAGATGCGTCACTTTGTAAACCCCTGCGCCACATTATACCTGCGCCAGGTATAATGTATGCAAGGGGGGGCGTATTGACGCAAGAAAGGGTCGTAGAAGTGATGCAGTGAATTCTATAAGATTTCACTGCGCCACTTCTAGGATGCAAATGCGTCAATATCTTTCGCTTGCCTCACAGCAGGCGTATACTGACACAGGCCCTTTCACATGGGGCTTGCCCCATGTGAAAGGACGCATTGCTGGAGTTGCGTCACTTTTGTGACCCACTCCAGCAATGCGTCACCTTTGCACCATACAGATACGTCAGAAATACTGACGTATCTGTAACTCCTTGCGACATGATGCGTCATACAGTAAATATGACGCATCCATCATGTCACAAGGAGGGCGCAATGAAAAGTGACGCAGCGCTGCTTTCACACAGCGATGCGTCACTTTTCATAAATGAGGCCCTTAATGTATACATAGCCCCCACTAATGATCACACCTAACTGTTAATATATAATCTATCACAAAGTAACTGGAGTGAGTGCTTGCAATTTTTTCTTGAGAGCTCACAACTAATCACAATAACCACTAGATTAACCACAAACCTCGGGTTCCGGAGTAGTGTTACGTGCCATAGCACTTCAACGCCTCATCAGAGGTAGTAAGTGGTATATAATTACAATTACTATTTTGGAGCTACGACGTCACTTGGTCAATGCTGGTCAAGGAATAGCTCTTTTATTTTTTAACTTTTTTTTAACTTACCACCCCCTCTCTGTTTCTTCTCCCCTCCCTCTCTCCGATCCCTGTTTCTTCTTCCCTCCTCTAATCCGCCATTATTGTGTTTAACTTACATTATTACCCTGTTTCTTCTCATCACTGTTCCTGGCTCTTCCTGCTTCTCATAAGCCCCAGTGTCTGCAATCTCAACCTAAAAAGTGCCATGAAGCGGTAGGCGCTGACCACCTTATATCACTTTTTAATATTAATATCCTGTTATCTCCCCCACCCCAAACCCCGTTAGCCAACCTCACCCGATTTTCAAAGCTAATAGCTCACCCATGGGCGAGACCTATTTGCTTTGCTAACGCTTGTTTGTCTTAATCTGATAGAGCCCTATGTTGCCCGCTCCTTTCCTGCTGGTTGTTTCTGTATCTGCATTACATTTCCGGGCTGATTTCGTCCACTTCGCGCAATAACCACTCCACGCATCAGTTAGCGTAAAAGGCCATTTTATTAGGACAGGCATGACAGCCAAAATTAACATAACGTCATTAACAATTAACAATCCCCCCAAACATCCTGCCTCTCAACCATCATCCACTCACGTACTCCAATAGCCACTCCCAATTCACACCACGCCTCTTCACGTATACCATTCACTTCCCCTTTTCACTTCCAAACTCCTCCATCATCTCCATCCATCGCACTCCCGTCTACCACACCCCCATCCTGCCCCTGTAACCCCCTCCCCGGAAGTGTGATACTGCCCGTCAAGGATGCCCCACCCCTCCCAGGTCCTGCACACACTCCCCTGTGCCATCCTGTCCTAAACTGGCTCGCCTCACAACGTCGTTGAACCAAAAAACGCCCCCATCTCCACTCCTTTTAACCTTGTAGAGTGGGTGGGCGGACAAACCAGTCTGAACCCTGAGGAACCGGGGACAGGAAGAGGAAGTCCTTCCCCTCCTGTCCCCTTAAGTAACCTCCTAACTCCCCCCACCCCCTAATCCCACCCCTTACCTAACTTCCTCCCGCAAGGCCTATAGCGCGAATACCCCGGGGAAAAGACTGGTCTGCCGACCTGCTTTCCCCGGGGCCCGCATCGTGCAGTCGACTAAGAACTTTGGTGGCGGAGGTGCTGTCTGTCTCCTTTACTTACCTCTAGGTCTTGTCCTGCACACTGACCCTTTCACCAGAACATCACGAAAGGCTTCTGAACAAACACTATTCATCATGACAGAGGCTGAGAAACATCCCGGCCCTGGCTCCTTCCTCGCCCAGTGATGTCACGGATCTGCGCAGCCCGCTCGCGCCATTGCCAGCAGAAATCTGCTCATTCAAGGCTACTTTTCAAATTTGGCACTGCAAAGTTGACCCCTCGCAAACGATAAAAAAAATAAACTCACAAGGGCAAATATGCAAGCAGCTGAACATTTGAGCTGACCCATGACAGAGCTTTTGCGTCAGAAAGAGGTGGTAATCGTACTTCCCCGGGGCATGGCATTTGATAATTAAAACATAAACACGATTGATAAACATTAACATATTTGCCTAAAATGTGGAAGCCACCACCCATGAACGCAAGCATACTTCCGTCTTCAGCCATTTGTAGATGTATGTATATATTTGTTTCTTTAAAATTAATATGTATTTCTTTAAAGAATGTTTTGTACAGAAAGTTCTTAGATTACTTTAGGTATTCTAGAACGTAGATAGAACTTGCACACAGATGGGGATAGAAAGGGTGGCATGGAAAGGGTTACAGGCTGACAACATATAGCGGCATGTTTTGAGAGATTTTCGTCCTTAATTGCGGTCTAAAAATATCGCGGTACACCAATGTAGATAAAAGTACTGTGATGGCAAATACTGTGGGGCATAAAATGGCCGGTAAAAAACTTTTTTTATCTTTGTTAGAAATATTGAAGTATTTAATAGTGTTTCATGTCATATTATTGTAAATAATATAATTTTTAATTCTTTGTAAAGTGTTGGTAGTTTTAGTGCTCTAAGTTATTATTCTAATGATAGTATTAATAATCATTGTTGAATGAAGTTTATTTTTTGGGTTTGTTACTATTCATAAAGAATTATATTTAAAGTAAAATTATTTTCTTAAAATATTTGCAGGGATTTAGGATGAGAAATATTTAAAAATACGTATTTTATAATAATTTATCAATTGTTAATTTATGAAATTTCCAGTTTATTCGAATATTATTTATTTTATTCCATTTATTCATTTTTATTAAATGAAAAGTTTTGTATTTTTAAATGCATGTAATTTAAGGTATTGTAAAATTTTTCAATAAAATATTTTTGAATTAAAAAAAGGAAATTGCTCATAGAAATCGATCTTCATCCACCCAGGGCCGGACTGGCTGTACCGTACCAGGCTTCGGGCGTTTACCCGGGAGGCTGGAAGGGTGGGGGCCGGTTTTGCAGTTGTGATGGCCGGTTTTGTTACTTGGGGCAGGTTGTGCAGCGGTGCTGCAATATCGTGCCCTCGATAACAAAAGCAGTCAGCAAGCGTTTCCAGCATTCCAGGGCCAGGCAGTGTTTTCCCAGGGGCTGGTCCGTGAAAATTGCCAGGGCTGCTTTGGGTTTCCAGTCCGACCCTGCTTCCACCCTTACGATGCCTGTGCCAGAGGCAGGCTGTGAGACCCGTGTTACATGTCTAACAAAGGTTGCAATGAAGTAGAGGCACTTATCTGTAGTGGCACAGTAATTTTATTGTGATGGAACAACAGAAAGCGCTTCAGCTTCACAGAAGGATTTGTCCATTAAATTGCGCCCATTCACCTATGTAAACAAATAACCAACAATCAAAGACATGGAAAACATATTTCCTCATTTCAATATTTATAAGTATACATGTTGAAATCGTAAATACCTGGTAGGCTTAATAATATTACATAATACTGTATTATTTATTAAGATTTGTTTAATCCATCATTTATTAATAAAAATACTAAAATGGAAAATCTTTCATCATCAATGATGAAATCACAATTCATAAACTAATTCAGTAACACATGAAAAAAAGTATACATTTAGAACTGTGGCCAGGAAGAGACTGTGTGGGTCAGTATGTGTAGGCATCCTTCTATTATTGTAATACAGAGAAGGGAGGATTCCGAGAAGGCATCAGCCAATTATGGACTACAAGTGCTAGAATACAATATGAATACCACCATAAAATGGCCCAAGAAGTAATCTGTGTTCCAACATTACAGCTCATGTTAAGTGCACCCTTCTAATAGTACCATCACTGCCAAAGTTGTGCTGCCTCAATAATTCTTACTTTATGGTACCCCAGTGAGCATGGTTTAAATTAATCAACAAGACTCAAGATATTTTCATATCTCAGAAATCAATAGTATCCAGGTGGAGTAGGAAAATATCCTCATCAGGAACCTCTATTTCAGTGAGAGAGCAGTATATGTCCCAGGTGGCTCTGGTTATAATAAATGAGTGAGCTATCGAAGTATCTCCCATATTCGTATATTAGTAAATGAATAGTGGGTCACTGATGCCTACTCAATGTCAGTATCCCTCGTAACAATTCAAGTACCCCTTTGGGCCTACAACCAGTAATATTCTCCTATTGTAGGAAATTGATAGTGCAGTCAAAGGTGATCATTAGTATATGACAGCTGACAAAGATGCAGATATAAAACGCTTGCAGGTGCCTCTATGACCCTTGCCATCAAGGAAAAATAAAAGTGCAACCAAGGTGACCCTCAAAAATTATTTCTGACTTAGGTGCAAGTATATTGTACACAATCATACAAGTGAGATAAGTATAAATGTTGTAGACATGCCATGTAAAGTAACAAAAGTTCATGATTCAATAAACTCAGCCAACATACACAGCCAATTCCTCATCCATGTTCAGTCCATTTGGATATTTGTATACAGATCCAAAATGAAGCAAGATTCAAAAATTTGAAGTTTCCTTTCTCTGTTTCAGCGTCAGGCCATCCTCTCAATTCTGTCAATGCAAGAAATACAGGTAAATCCAATTTTTTTCATGTTTTTCAGCAACATATTTTGCAACTTGATAGGAGCATCACAATTCGTTATTGCTTGCAAATGTTCCAAGATCCTTTTGTGCACTGAAAATAAGGTGCTACCAACATATTAGAGTCAACATGCATGTTCAAAGATAACTGTACATCGATAACATGAACACGCAAATCACTTAACAATCAATCTAGTTTTTGTGTGGGTAAGACATATTTTGCTGGATTCCTACTATTCTTGGAAGTGCTGCTGGCCCCACATTTAAAAAAGCCTGGGATGTCCCCAACCCGTACCTCTCTTTGGAAGTGTCAAGATGACTATGAACCAACATGTCATTTAAGGCTCTAACCTTTCTGCAAGTAATAGCTTTGTGATTGCCCAACATTTACCTGTTTGCTCTGTGGTCTTACCAGACTCACTCCCAGCTATGCTAATCTGCATATGGGCTGGTGGTAAGAACAGCTGATCTATACTAAATACTTTGGCATTATGGAAAAGAAAGTCATTTTGTAGCTGAGGTTTATTGATGACCTCTTCATCTTATGGAATGGCACAGTACAAAAAATTATAGCGTTCACTGAGGAAATAAATGTCAATGATTTGAAGTTGAGCTTTACGGCTACTGTAAATACAGCAGAAGTGGTGATCCTGAAGCTAAGGTTGAAATATAAGAAAGATTAAAACATCAGTTCATAGAAAGGATACATTAGGAGATAGTTTCTTATATGCAAAGAGTTTTCCTCCTGAACCATTGAAACAAATATTACATATTGCCAACTGTTAAGGAAGAAAGGTGTAGTTAGCAGGCCAGTAAATTTTTTGAAAGAACAAGGAAGGATTTGTAAAAGACTCATCATGAGAGGTCACATACTGACAGCAATATACAAGGCACATTTATTAAGAAAGGAGGAATTTGTATTTGAGCGTAACAAGACAGAACAAATGAACAGAGGGCCAAGATTGATAACTACGTACAACATGCAACACAAAAGGATAAAGAGAATTGTTGGAAAGAACTGGAATTTGATAACTAGTGACTCCATTATCATGCCACTAGTACCAAAGATACCACTTATTGCTTAACCCCTTCGATGCGTGTGACAAGGTCAGCTCGTCATGGGCGTTACCAGCGCTGTGTGTGTGACGAGTTGACCTTGTCACGTAACGTGGGATTTTTAAAATCGCAGCGCTCAGCGGGAAAACCGCTAGCGCGCATGCGGTTAAAACAGAGTTCTAAGAGAGATCATCTTGTGAGGAGTCAAAAAGTGAGGTCTCTAGAAGAGATTGGCTGCCATCAAACAAGGGTTTCAAGGGATGTAGGAAATGCTTACCATGTTAATACAGTCAGGGTTACAGACTGTTGGATATTCATAATTATAAGTACAAGTACCAGAATATTATTGAGCAAAATTGAACATGTAAGTTTGCCATTTGCATGTTGACATCCATGTAACAAAAATATACGATCGCCACAGTTTTGAAGAGACACAAGAGAATTCTACAACATATTTAAGCAACAAAAAATGTAGATAATAACTACCAAGTAGCTCAACACTTTTACAGATGTCACTAAGGGACTGCAGAACAAATGAATTACTGTGAGGTTGACTGTGTTCCAAGAATGACTGGGAGAGATAGATAAACCATGTCGACGAGACTGGAATCTAGGTATATTGTGTTATTAGATAGGAGAGAACCTAACAGCTTGAATATTATAGAAGAAATATATGGACAACAATGAATTACATTAGCAAGGGTACCCCCTATAAGTTGTTTTTAAGGTCTGGGAGAAAAGAAGGAAACAACAATAAAAAAAATCAATGCAAAAACCTCCCACTATATAGACTTACAACAGCTCTATGGGGCTATCCACAATGAGTACACAATAAGCATACAATATTTACTTTTTTACATAACATTTATTTTGTTCAAAAATCATTATTTTATCATTTGTATCAAAAAGAGTAAATAACATTCATTTTCTCTATAATTTCTTTCCACATTTATTTTATATAGATATTCAACAATTTAATTTTTTCCAAAAGTCAGCATAGACATTGCTTTTTTGACATGAACAATACTCTCTGCGTCATTCATATATGTATATTCATATACAGTATTTATTTAAGGAGAAAGATTACAGCCTATATCCCTGCATGAGTCCTAAGATCCAGTAATCGAAACCTACTCCGTCCATGCAAGATTAAGAAAACAAAAATGGGAGGACGTGCTTTTTCCTATCTAGCCCCTCTCCATTGGAATCGCCTGCCGGACGAGCTGCGTGCTTGCCCCAGCCTGAAACATTTTAAGAAGCTACTAAAAACTTGGTTGTTTTAAAGTTGCAACACCTGGATTAGCCGTGTGCATTCTGCTGCCAAAAGCTCTCAGAGATCCCTCTGAGGATGATTCGTTTTGCGCGATATAAGTCTTAAAAATAAAAATAAATAAAGTATGCCCCTAGAAATTGTCCAACATACATACACATTTATTCAACAAACCATATCATACCCTCCCAAGAACGGATACACTATTGTGATCACCAAAAGGACTGCTGTGATACAGTCTCCGTGACAGTGTTGTGGGTCGGGTGTCTCACATTCAGGTCAACGCACGTTTCGGTGGATATTATTATCACTTTTACATCACCTTCTTCAGGGCCACCTATACAACAAAATAAAGGCGAATGGTCAGGGTATAACTTCAAGATGTGGAATTAATGTATTTACAAAACAGGGAATGGCATGTCTGATATTATTGTTTCCGGCAGGTTTATGGTCATTCAAATTGTAAACAGATCACACGTATCCATGCTGTGCTGATGCTCAATTTGTCCATAAGTATCTTTCCTGATACAGGTCATCAGTATAATAACAAAGTCCTTAGTAGCCACTATACGGGCTATTTTAGTGCTGACATGACACCTATACAGAGTGCTTCCTCCGCATTCCTTATTTTCAGGCAATGTGTCAAAATTAATATAATGATCCAATACTCGAGTTGGTGACTACAATATTGTATGCAGTTTTGGGAGGGTATGATATGGTTTTAGGACAATATGATCTGATTACATGGTTACCTCCACTTTTTTTCTGGCGTTTTCCTGGTTTATGACTAGCCTGACTGGGATCCTGCTATTCAGGACCCCAGTTTATATGCTTTCTTCCTTAAATTGTTGTATACGTAATTTAGGTACATTCCAGATTGGATACTGGGGTACCCTAGTACATGGTACACCATGTACCCAGGGCATGAGTACCCCAGATGCCTCCCATGGGCTGCAGCATGTATTATGCCCCCCATGAGAGGCCATTCGAAATGACACAACAGGCCTGCTACAGCAGACTGTGAACGATGGTGTTTTCACCACTTAGTAAGATTTAGGTTTAGTATATCTATCTAAATCACTACACTTTAAAAACCTATCAGTCACCGCTATGGAAGGCCTTATTAATCCTGAAGGCAGGGCGCTGGGTTTTATGTGAGAGGGTGCCCCTGCATGAGCAGAGCTCCTCTACAGCCTTCGGAGACCATTCTCCAGGGTTGTCTGTGATGCAGTCAGACATATATGTTCAAGTGCATCAGATCCTCACGGTAAATGCTAACTTTAAAACGGCTGCTTAGAAACATGTCGTGTTTGGTGTCAAACACCTTAAAATCATACCTCCACACCAGTAACTGGTGTGGGAGGTATGATTCCACCCTTCTAGAACCACTACTGTGGGTCACCTGTCTACCAGCTTTCAATACCTGAGCAGCACAACATTGATGCTGCCAGCCACAGACATGATTCTGCTCTCCTGCTGCTGAGCGAAGCTCAAGCAGAGGAAGGCATGACAATAGGAATCCTGTCAGAAGGAGGTGGAACAACCTCCCAGTAAGGATTTAGTGTATTGGGGCTGGGAGGGTACACTCTGAGAGTGCCAGAAAGTCTGCACTGGGGGCACGTTTGGTGCCCCTGTGCATAGCCCAGCTCAAACCAGTTCTAGGAGCTATTGGCTCCTGCTCTTTCACGAAACTGGACAAAGGACATGGGTGTAGCCACCCCTCTGTCCTGTCCCTCCCCAAGGAGGGTCCACAGAATCTGTCCAACCCCTTCCCATGGGTATACGGTGGGTTACCTGGCTACAGGACTTTAGATTTTACCTGAACAAGATTCTGCTAAGAAGAAACCAAGTACTTTGACTGCATGCACTACAATTGCACGACTAAAGAATCTTCCTTGGAGTAAAGGAGTGACTGCCCTGCAGCAGCAGGCACCTAAAAGCATCTGACCGCTTTGCTTCTTCAGAGCTCCTGCAAACTCTGAAGATTTCAGCAACACAGGAGGTGGGTTCCCGAAGGTCCCCGAGTAGTCCTGACCCAGAGCAGTATTTGCACTGAAGATATCTGGCCTCCACTCACCGAGTGCTCTGTGGGCTGGTGCTTTGTAAACTTGCTTGAGGTCTCCTCGCAATCCCTGGTCCATTGGCCTATGGGTCCTGGCGGGGTCACCTTGTTTGTTTTTTGGCCTACCTGGTTGCTCCATATGTGCCCTGACTCTCCAGTGCTTGAAGAATCCCCTGGACCTTGCTGGTCCACACCGTAAACTGTTTCCTCTGACCACGTGGGTTGCATTTGCCAAGGCTTGTTGCTCCTCCAGCCAGACATCAACCCCTCAGCACTCGACATTCTTTGTGGTACAGCTCACCTCCAGATCCTGGTCATCTTCGACGTCTCCTGGTCCCCGTGGTGGCAGAGCCAAGCATCCCTTCTTCGCACCTGAAGCACCTGACATGGGGGGGCATTCGACTGCCGAACCCCTGGTCACTTGCTGTGACCAAAACTCTGTCCACTCTGCTTTCAGGTTCCTCTCACCTTGAACCCAGGCTTGGATTCCACTGGACACTCTTCGCCTTCCTGGCAGCAGTACTTCTTTACAGCTCTCCATTGAAAACAACAAATGTTTCCGGCACCACTTGACGCCTATGCACCCCGCTCCTCTGGGATAGGTAACACGGGTACTTCAGTACTCTCTGGTGGGTTGGCTCTAGAACCTCCCATGTTCCAAAGGGTTTGCTTGAAGTCCTCGTAGAAGTGTCCTTAAACTTTAAGGGCCTTATTTATGAAGGCCTTGCATCAGTTTTGCGCCGCCGGTGCGACACTTTTTGTGACGCACCAGCGGTGTAAACAATGCGCCTCGTTGCGCTATATTTAAAAAGTGACGCATCTAGGTAGATGCATCACTTTTTAAACCCCTGCGCCACATTATACCTGCGTCAGGTATAATGTATGCAGAGGGGGCGTTCCCCCGCAAAAAGCCTCGTAATAGTGACGCAGTGAAATCTATGAGATTTCACTGCGTCACTTTTAGGACGCTGTTGCGTCAAAATCTTGCGCCTGCCTCACAGCAGGCATAAGACTGACGCAAGCCCTTTCACATGGGGCTTTCCCCATGTGAAAGGACGCATTGCTGGAGTTGCGTCACTTTTGTGACACACTCCAGCAATGCGTCACTTTTGCGCTTACAGATACGTCAGAAATACTGACGTATCTGTAACTCCTTGCGACATGATGCGTCATACATTAAATATGACGCATCTGGAATGTCGTAAGGAGTGCGCAGTGAAAAGTGACGCATCGCTGTTTTCACGCAGCAATGCGTCACTCTTCATAAATGAGGCCCTAACTTTCCAACCACGACTTCCCATAGAGTTGTACGAAGCACGCAGCTGTGTTACCTCACTGCACCCGTCCTCCGTGGGCTCCCTGCATCACTCCTCTGGGTGGATCCTTGGGGTCCCAGCGATCCTACATTCTCTAGGCACTGTGTCTATTGAAGTTGTGATTGTTATACCATTTTTTTAGTATACGGTTCGGTTTCCCCCTGGAGCCCGCTGTGTATTTTGCTACTTACGAATGTTCTATCATTACAGTATTGTATATTTTATGTTCTAATCTCGTGTAGAGATTAGTAGAGATAGTTTTATTAATAAATACATATTTGTATATGACTACTGTGTGGTTCTCCTTTCATTTAGTCATTCAGGAGGTGATATTCTGGTAAAACAAGCTGCTTTACCTTCCTTCAAGATTAAGCCTGAAGGCTGCTCTCCACAGCTACCACTAGGATAGCTTTCTAAAGGTTATCTTTGACCTCATACATCATAAGGGTCGTGTGGACTGGTACAAGGTGCCCACTTTAACTAGTGGACAGCATATACCAACCCACCTTCTCACAATGGTTTGTTGAATAAATGAGTATGTATGTTGGTGTGGGAGGCCAGTGTGCAAGTGTGGTTAATTTGTAGGGGTCATACATATATGAATGACGCAGATAGCATTGTCCTTGTCAAAAAAGCAATGTCTATGCTGACTTTTTGAAAAAATGAAATTCTTGAATATCCATATAAAAGAAATGTGGAAAGAAATTCTAGAGAAAATGAATGTTTTTTTACTCTTTTTGATACAAATGATAAAATAATGATTTTTGAACAAAATACATTTTATGTAAAAAAATAAATATTGTATGCTTATTGTATACTCATTGTGGATAGCCCCATAGAGCTGTTGTAAGTCTATATAAAAGCTATATTGGTCTAGTGGGAGGTTTTTGTATTGATTTTTTAATGTTGTTTCCCCCTTTTCTCCCAGACCTCAAAAACAACCTATAGGGCACGGGTACTGATAGTACGGCCCGTGGGCCGCCAGCGGCCCGGCGAGCCTTCCCTGGCGGCCCGCGGACCTTGCAGACAATTTACCTGTGTTTAAAAAAAAACAACTAAAGAGTGTCTTCAAACACTGCAGAGACTCTGGTGCTCTGTGGGGGCCCGAGCATTCCAGTGATAGTCAGAGTGGAGCTGCAGGGGCGCTAAGAGGTAAAATACAAAAGCCTCATTAACATACAAATGGTCTTTTAAAGACCTGTGAAGTGCTCGGGTGCGGCTGTGTGTGTCTGCCGGAAGCACCCACTGGCAGGGTGAAATGAAGAGGGTGACAGAGGAAGGTAGAGGGAGGGAGACATTGAGGGAGGGAAAGGGAGGGAGACAGAGGGAGAGCGAGGGAGGGAGTGAAAGGGAGGGAGAGCGAGGGAGAGCGAGGGAGGGAGGGAGGGAAGGGGAGGGAGAGCGAGGGAGAGCGAGGGAGGGAGGGAAAGGGAGACAGACAGAGGGAGAGCGAGGGAGGGAGGGAAAGGGACGCAGACACAGACAGAGGGAGAGCGAGGGAGGGAGGGAGGGAGAGAGGGAAAGGGAGGGATTGAGAGGGAGAGGGAGGGAGAGTGAGGGAGGTAAAGGGAGGCAGAGAGAGGGAGAGCGAGGGGGGAGGTAAAGGGAGGGAGAGCGAGGGAGGGAAAGGGAGGCAGAGAGAGGGAGAGCGAGGGAGGGAGGGAGGGAAAGGGAGGCAGACAGAAGGAGAGCGAGGGAGGGAGGGAAAGGGAGGCAGACAGAGGGAGAGTGAGGGAGGGAGGAAAGGGAGGCAGACAGAGGAAGAGCGAAGGAGGGAAGGAAAGGAGGGAGGGAAGGAAAGGAGGGAGGGAAAGGGAGGCAGACAGAGGGAGAGCGAGGGAGGGAGGGAAAGGGAGACAGAGAGAGGGAGACAGACAAAGGGAGAGCGAGGGAGGGAGGGAAAGGGAGGCAGACAGAGGGAGAGCGAGGGAGGGAAGGAAAGGAGGGAGGGAGAGGGAGGCAGACAGAGGGAGAGCGAGGGAGGGAGGGAAAGGGAGACAGAGAGAGGGAGACAGAGAAAGGGAGACAGATAAAGGGAGAGCGAGGGAGGGAAGGAAGGGAGGGAGGGAAAGGGCAGCAGACAGAGGGAGAGCAAGGGAGGAAGGGAAATGGAGGCAGAGAGACGGAGAGGGAGGGAGGGATGGAAAGGGAGGTAGATGGAGGGAGAACGAGGGAGGGAGGGAGAGAGAGGGAGAGCGAGGGAGTGAAAGGGAGGGAGACAGAGAGAGAGCGAGGGAGGGAGGGAAAGGGAGGCAGACAGAGGGATAGCGAGGGAGGGAGGGAAAGGAGGGAGGGAAAGGGAGGCAGACAGAGGGAGAGGGAGGGAGGTGGAGGGAGGGAGACAGGGAGGGAGGGAAAGGGAGGGGGAGGGAGAGCAAGGGAAGGAAAGGGAGGGAGAGGGAAGCAGAGCGAGGGAGGGAGGGAAAGGGAGGTAGACACAGGGAGAGCGAGGGAGGGAGAGACAGGGAGGGGGAGGGAGATTGAGGGAGGGAAAGGGAGGGAGAGCTAGGGGGGGAGGGAAAGGGAGGCAGACAGAGGGAGAGTGAGGGAGGGAAGGAAGGAAAGGAGGGAGGGAAAGGGAGGCAGACAGAGGGAGAACGTGGGAGGGAGGGAAAGGGAAGCAGACAGAGGGAGAGCGAGGGAGGGAGGGAAAGGGAAGCAGACAGAGGGAGAGCGAGGGAGGGAGGGGAAGGGAGGCAGACAGTGGGAGAGTGAGGGAGGGAGGGAAAAGGAGACAGAGAGAGGGAGCAGAGAAAGGGAGACAGACAAAGAGAGAGGGAGGGAGACAGATGGAGACGGACAGAGGGAGGGAGACAGACGGAGAGAGACAGAGGGAGGGAGACAGAAAGAGGGAGGGAGACAGACAGAGGGAGGGAGACAGACA
Organism: Lissotriton vulgaris; assembly: GCF_964263255.1. NCBI lineage: Eukaryota > Metazoa > Chordata > Amphibia > Caudata > Salamandridae > Lissotriton > Lissotriton vulgaris. The sequence continues at coordinate 653,220 of NW_028254183.1, forward strand.
GAGGGAGGGAGACAGAGGGAGGGAGACAGAGGGAGGGAGACAGACAAAGGGAGAGGGAGACAGACAAAGGGAGGTAGACAGACAGAGGGAGGGAGACAGACGCAGACAGACAGAGGGAGGGAGTGAGGGAGAGGGTGACAGAGGGAAACAGGGAGGGAGACAGACAGAGGGAGACAAACAGAGGGAGGGAGACAGACCGATGGAGACAGAGAGAGGTTGACAGACAGAGGGAGGAGGGAGGCAGAGGGAGGAGGGAGACAGATGATGGGAGACAAAGAGAGGGAGACAGACAAAGGGAGCCAAAGAAAGGCAGAGGGAGGGAGACAGAGGGAGACAGACAGAGGGAGACAAAGAGAGGGAGAGGGAGGGAGACAGAGAAAGGGAGAGGGAGGGAGACAGAGAAAGGGAGAGGGAGGGAGACAAGGAGAGGGAGAGGGAGGGAGACAGAGGGTGACAGATAGAGGGAGGAAGGAGGGTGACAGACAGAGGGAGGGAGGAGGGAGGAAGGAGGGTGACAGACAGAGGGAGGGAGGGAGGAGGGTGACAGACAGAGGGGGGAGGAGGGATAGAGGAGGGTGACAGACAGAGGGAGGAGGGTGACAGACAGAGGGGGGGAGGAGGGAGGTAGGAGGGTGACAGACAGAGGTAGAGAGGAGGTAGGGAGACAGAGGGAGGAGGGCGACAGAGTGAGGAGGGTGACAGAGTGAGGAGGGAGACAGAGTGAGGAGGGAGACAGAGTACGGGAGATAGAGTGAGGGAGACAGAGAGGGAGAGGGAAGGAGAGAGAGGGAGACAGAGAGGGAGAGAGAAGGAGAGAGAGGGAGACAGAGAGGGAGAGGGAAGGAGAGAGAGGGAGACAGAGAGAGAGGGAGACAGAGAGAGAGAGAGGGAGATAGAGAGAGAGAGAGAGGGAGTGAGACAGTCAGAGTGACTGAGACAGAGGGGGCCTGGGAGAGAGAGAGGAAGAAAGAGGGAGTGAGAGGGAGTGAGACAGTCTGAGTGAGACAGAGGGAGAAATAGGGAGAGATGGAGAGAGAGAGGGAGGGCGAGAGGGAGAGAGAGGTTGAGAGAGGGATAGAGAGGGAAAGCGAGGGCTAGAGAGGGAGAGAGAGAGAGATGTGTGTATGCCGGGTCTGGTGGCTCAGTGGACGAAGGCGTCCGCTGCAGGGACCTGTGTTCAACCTCATGGTCACAGTTTTTTTGTTGCTCTAGCCCCGCCCCCTCCCCCACTGACCCTGCCCCCACCGGTGCGGCCCTCGGACACAAACCACACTGTAAATTTGGCCCCAGAGAAAAAGTTTGTGAGTACCCATGCTATAGGGGGTACCCTTGATAATGTAATTAATTGTTGTACATGTTGTAAGCCTATGTAAAAGCAATATAGTTCTAGTGGGAGGTTTTTGTATTGAATTTTGGACAACTATGAATTGCCACAGGCTATATCTTCTTCAAAGAGGTTTTAAATGTAAGTAGTTTCCGATTTTTCAAATCACTTGTTAGGTATTGGTGGTACACTCCATCAATGATGGGATCAGCATTTTATGAATGATTTTGACTAGATCTGTAAGAGATTTGTAACTATAAGTTTAGTGATGCTGTCAAAATAATAAATCGTGTCTGATTATTCCATTTAGCTCACTTGGACTTGCCCTTATCTATGACCTGAGATTATGACCAGCAGAATTGACTTAACTTTTTTTTTCTTTTTTAAAATATTTTATTCATGATTTTCAAATATTCCATACTTCCAAAATCAGGGAAGGAAACACAGGAATGGCAAGCAATCACAATAGTAAAAGGAGTTACAGCCAATAATCCATCATCATAAAAAAAGAAAGCTGAAGTGTAGAAAGATGGCAAAGGAATGCATACTTCATATTGTTAAACAGAACAGCTACCTAAAAAGTGCAAGTGCCAATGGTATTAAGTACTTTGATTTTACCAGTATCCACTTTAATAGCCTTTCTGATAGCCATGCAATAGAGCCCCCCCCCCATGTAATCACCTATTCACAAACCACCTTCCTACTGCTTGGAGTTTAACCAATCTGTAAGAGACCCCCAAATGTAAGTCCCCTTCAGCTTGGCCTTCTTTCCTTTGTGCTCGTAAAGCACCTTCTCCAAATTAAGCACTAAGATTAAGTGTCATTGCCACTGTTGGAAGGTGGGAACTTAAGCGTCAAGCCGAGCTAAGGTAATGCAAATTCGGCATACTCCCATCGCAATAAATATTAAGGGTGCCCTCCCCCAAAAATCAGAAGACCCGTCTACCTCTAATAACATAATTTGAGGGGTTAATGTCAAGCAAATATTAAGAACGTCTCCCAAAAATTTGGAGATTTGTGATCTGAGTAAATCTAACCGTGGGCATGCACAAAACATATGAATCAAATCCACTTTAAGGGCTCGGCAGTCAGGGCTTTTTACCCCATACCTCCCTCGACTCTTCACAGTCCGGCTTTCGAGCCAAACACAGCACCGAAACCGCCCTCATTGCAGCGATAGACGACATCCGAACACTACTGGACAACGGAGAAACAGTGGCCCTCATCCTACTCGACCTCTCCGCCGCCTTCGACACAGTCTGTCACAGCACCCTCATACAACGCCTCAGCAACTTCGGCATACAAGAAAAAGCCTTGGACTGGATCATCTCACTCCTCGCCGGGAGAACCCAGAGAGTCCGACTTCCCCCATTCAAATCAGAGGCCCCCGAAGTCATCTGCGGAGTACCACAAGGATCATCACTCAGTCCCACCCTCTTCAACGTTTACATGAGTCCACTCGCATCCATCGCACGTCAACACAACCTTAACATCATCTCCTACGCTGACGACACCCAGCTGATCCTTTCCCTCACCAAAGTCCCTAACACCGCCAAAACTAATCTTCATGAAGGCATGAAAGAAGTAGCCGAATGGATGAAAAACAGCCGCCTAAAACTTAACTCAGACAAAACGGAGGTCCTCATCCTACGATCATCCCCCTCTGCCTGGGACGACTCATGGTGGCCATCGGCTCTGGGCACAGCACCCATACCCACAGACCACGCACGTAACCTTGGCTTCATCCTAGACTCCTCACTCTCGATGACCAGACAAGTCAACGCCCTCTCATCCTCCTGCTTCAACATACTTCGCATGCTCAAAAAAATCTTCCATTGGATCCCCTCCGAGACAAGAAAGACTGTCACCCACGCACTAGTCACTAGCCGACTGGACTATGTAAACACCCTCTATGCCGGAATCACAGCCAAATTACAGAAAAAACTCCAACGCATCAGCGAGACTCATTTTAGACATCCCTCGCCAAGATCACATTAACGGTCACCTGAAAGACCTCCACTGGCTTCCCGTCAACAAGAGAATAACGTTCCGTCTCCTCACCCACGCACCCAAGGCCCTCTACAAACTAGGACCCGAATGCCTCAACACTCGACTGTTCTTCTACACACCCACCCGCCAACTAAGATCCTCCAATCAAGCCCTCGCCGCAGTTCCCCGCATCCAAAGATCCACCATGGGAGGAAGATCCTTCTCCTACTTGGCGGCCAAAACCTGGAACTCCCTCCCCACTCACCTCCGCCTTACACAGAACCACATCTCCTTCAGAAAGGAACTTAAAACCTGGCTATTCGATAAATAATTGAACCCCCTCCCCAAGCGCCTTGAGACCCTCTGGGTGAGTAGTGCGCTATATAAATTCCTGAACTTGAACTTGAACTTGCCACCCACTTTGCAATCTTAGCGGGGGTAAAGTATAAATCAAAAATTGTTTCATAACGTTGTGCTTGTAAGCCTGAGGAGCAGAATACCATACAGGACTACTTTACTCAGAAGATTCATAGAAACTGAGATCTTTATATTAAAGTCCCTGCTGCCATTTGCCATTATGTTTCTCTAAATCATCCGGCACAACAGCACACAAATTAGCATATGTGGAACTTCATTGAAGATTCCTCTGTCCCCAAAAAAGATCCAAGAGTTGCACCCTGGTGAATCCCACGGGGCCCCTGGATTTTTCTGCATACAATCACAGATTTGCAGATATTTAAAAAAATACCTTAAGCTCAGATCAAACCTAGCACAAAGCTCCTCAAATGATGGCAATCGCTGACCTTGTAAGAGATCTCTGAGTTTTAAAAGCCCTTTCCTGTCCCACCTTAACAGACAGGTATCCTAAAATATGTCTGTCAAAATGAGATTCTTCTGCACTGGAGTACGCCGGTTCTGTCTCTCTAAGCCTACTTTTTTTCCAGAGGGCTTCACAGTTTTTTCAGGCTGCCCCCAGCACTTTAAATCTAACTTTTTTATAGCAGCTGGGTTCCACCAACCTTAACAAGCATCCCTTAGCATCAGGTCCTGTTAATAACTCATAAACTGAGGGTACACACTGTATCAACCCATGCACTCCATTATTACTTCCCATAAGAGCTCTCACATCCTGAAGAGCAGCGGCCAGCTGGTATAGTTTAAAGTGTGGGAGAGCAGAATTGACTTATCAATGGGATTAGAAGGTACACACTACAAAACCAGACTGCACTTTTTTATTAGTGTTTTAATCAGGGTAAGTGTATTGATATAAAATATAGACCTCTGGTATAGATGAAAAACAATGAATAACAGAATCTTTTGTATGTTGGTAATAGCAGAAGTTAAATCACTACTGTAAATGAAGAGGTACATGGAGTATTTCTGCTATGTTTATAATCGCTTTTTGGGCATTATCCATTTTATTGAATTAACTTCAAGTTTATGAATGGATTTAATTTGTTTTATGATTCTATTGAGACCAGTAGCAGTATGAAAACAATAACAACAACAAAATAAATAATGTCTGGTGATGAATTGTATTCTATGTTTATGCTCATGTGATTGTACTACATAGCACGCTATTTATGTAAATGTAAATGTGTGTGTCTTGTAAAGCGCACTGCTACCCGGAGGCGTCCTGGCGCTACAGACCGCTAGGGAACCCGTCCTGGCTTTCCCTGTGAGATGTTACCTCCTGGGTATCTCCAAGGTGAAACCAGGCATCCCCGGCATTTGTGGGGGGCCGTTGTGGAGATGAGGCAAGCTGATGCCCAGAGTTGCCGAGTGTGATCCCTGGTTAGAGTAGGGACCAAGGCGAGAATTATCGAGTCCGCTGACCCTGGTTCACGACCCTGCTGTGTCGTGAATTGAACCCTGATCCCTGGCCGTCCCCTGCTTCCGGGTCTGCCGCCTCTAACCAGTGAGCCACACCAATCCACTTATACCACTCCACACCACTCCACTTATAATGTTTGGAACAAAGAGGCTCTTGTCTAGTGCTTAAACTGATTGTCATAAGCGACCCTTGGTCCTGGAAGTGGAATTATTTTTAATAAAAATATTAATAACAACAATAATTTTCTATATATATAGAAATTATTGTTATTATTAACTACTGGCGGTCGCCAGTAAGTAGTTATAGTTAGGACCTTGTTTCTATTCAAAAAGCATTTTTTCTTTTGCCAATATCTTTGGCGCCATTTGACGAATCTTCGCGAAATATTCAAAACTAATGGTTTGCTCGGGTCAGCTCCTGTCTTGAAAGTTTTGGGGTGATTTGTCGAGTGGGGGCCGAGAATAAAGGGAGGTCCCATAACACATTTTCTCCATGTTAATTTCCATAGGAAATTATAGACAAAGCTACAACCCTAACTGCTGAACGGTATTTCACCATATTTGGCAAAAAGGTAGGTCTTGGTTCAGAAAAAGTTCTTTTTTCAAATGGTGTAAATCCATTCAGTAGTTCCTGAGAAATGCAAAAATAAACAAATATCGATATCTGGTGACTGTGGTGGATCCGCGAACTCTAGCGATCAAGAGCTTCATTTTAATTGGTTGTCAATACTCCAAACCAAGAAGTGTTGGCAGCCATCTTGTGACTTGGTAAAACCGAGTCACAAGAAAAAAGGGTTGAAAATGGGGCACCCTGACGCCCTAGGCCTGGTCAGGGGGGCCAAAATAAGCATTTTTATTTTTTTCGGCAGGAGTCACGTTAGGTGCGCAAATCCATCTGAGAAAAAAAAAATGAAGTGTGATATCCCGCGCTTCGTTTTAATAACCTCCTGGGTGGGCCAGGTCCTGGGGACAATGTTGATAATGTAGGCGGGAGCCATGCGGGTGCCCGCAGCCCCGGGGAGTGCCACCTAGTCCGGGGCTTTTGCAATAATATGTGGGGTACACAGACCCCATGTTGCCCCAGGGACTGCCACCTCCCCAGGGCTTTTATGATAATGGGCAGGGGGGCCTTGTGGGCTGCCACCTCCCCGGGGCTTACATTATAAGTATTAAGTGTGGGGGGGGATCCTGCCCCTCCTCATACAGCTACAAAAACACGGGTTAACCCAAGGAGGCACTGGGACCTGGGCGAAATATTGATACAAACAAAACGGTCCCAGATAGACACACAATTAGCTCAATCGTAACAACAAATAGGTACATACAACGGTAAATTATAACAGCATTGTTTTTAATCACAACGTGTATCATAAAAGATTCATTCATAAAAATAAATACATAGTAAATCACATATAATGCCCCTAAAAGAATGGAGTAGGGAAGGGTAGTGCTGGGATAGTGAAAGTATAGGAACTAAAGCGTGGGTCACTAAGACCAATATACACCAGAAATAATGATAAATTAACACAATGGAACAATTAATTCAGCAATTGATTTAAACAATCATGCCTCAAATAAAATCACAAATGATAAATCAGGGAAGAGGCTGAACACAAGAGGAAGTGTCGACGTTTCGGCCCAAATGGATGCAGGCGTGGTATAAACCTTGCAAGAGGGTCTTCATCAAGGCAGGGGTTGCGGGAGGTGGGGCAATGGATCTGTATAAAGAATTAAAAAATATAAATGTTTACTATGCGTCACAGAGGATCCCAAAGAGCTCATAAAATTAATAAAAGGCAGAGGAGGGACCTAATCATATATTGTGATCATGAGGAATACATCATAGGTAGCAAGAGAATAGTTGCGAACAGACATCTTGTGAGGTGAGCTAATTGGAAGAAACCTCAAAAACACGATCAGTCATTGGTCAATGAGAGTCACAGGATGACTAACTAGACAGCATCGATTTATGGATGCGAGCAGTTAATATATGGTATACTTATTCGGGGCGTGAGCTCAAGTGTGAATCAAAGAGGATCCCAGGGTCATATAGGTATAGGATGGGTCTACAAGACATGTAAACAAACATACCTTAAATTGATACTGTAATGTAGATGGTATGGTTCAATAATGGTAGACTCTCACGCCCCGGATAAGTATACCATATATTAACTGCTCGCATCCATAAATCGATGCTGTCTAGTTAGTCATCCTGTGACTCTCATTGACCAATGACTGATCGTGTTTTTGAGGTTTCTTCCAATTAGCTCGCCTCACAAGATGTCTGTTCGCAACTATTCTCTTGCTACCTATGATGTATTCCTCATGATCACAATATATGATTAGGTCCCTCCTCGGCCTTTTATTAATTTTATGAGCTCTTTGGGATCCTCTGTGACCCATAGTAAAAATTTATAATTTTTAATTCTTTATACAGAGCCATTGCCCCACCTCCCGCAACCCCTGTCCTGATGAAGACCCTCTAGCAAGGTTTATACCACGCCTGCATCCATTTGGGTCGAAACGTCGACACTTCCTCTTGTGTTCAGCCTCTTCCCTGATTTATCATTTATGATTTTATTTGAGGCATGATTGTTTAAATCAATTGCTGAATTAATTGTTCCATTGTGTTAATTTATCATTATTTCTGGTGTATCTTGGTCTTAGTGACCCACGCTTTAGTTCCTATACTTTCACTATCCCAGCACTACCCTTCCCTACTCCATTCTTTTAGGGGCATTATATGTGATTTACTATGTATTTATTTTTATGAATGAATCTTTTATGATACACGTTGTGATTAAAAACAATGCTGTTATAATTTACCATTGTATGTACCTCCTCACACTGCACCAGGGACCACCACCTCCCCGGGGCTATATTTATTAAGGGCGAGGGTCCGTTGGGGACCCCCGGGGACCACCACCTCCCCGGGGCTATTTTCACATTAGTAGAGGGCCCCCCTCCTGGAGATCTCAATTGCCCTTGGGACTGCCACCCCCCAGGGCCGGCTCCAGCAGTGTTCTGGGGTGCCCCGGACATTTCAGTTTGCAATTGCAGGGCGGGAGCATTGCTTCCGCCCTGTCATTTCAAACTTCTGCTTTGCTTCGTGGAAGCGAGAGCAGGAAAATTGCTCTCGCTTCCACGAAGCAAAGCAGTATTGCTTTTGGACAAGGGGAGCCCCATGTCCTTGGGGAGAGGATGTATTCTTGTGGCTAGAGCGGTCGACTCCAAATCTGGGGCACCGGGTTCGAGTCTGGGCAGCCACGCTCAACATCCTGTGATTCTGGGCAAATCACTTAATCTCCCCGTGCCTAACAAAATGATCGTGTCTGTCTGTAACGAAACTGGTGCTCATGTAAAGCGCTCTGATACCAGATGTATCTGGTCTAGTTTGCGCTATATAAAACTCCCCAAAAAATGACGGCTCCCGCAAGGTGCTCGGAGCCAGCAGGGACCGCAGGAGAATTGGGGGTCCCCTGCGGCCCCCAATGTGAGGGCTGGCCCCGGGGGATGGGGTCCCTGGGGCTAAAAGTGCCCAAGGGAAGGTGGGCCACGTGGCCCCCCCTCCCGAAAAAAAAACACATAAACAAGGCACTGCCCTCAGCCTCGGGCTAAAAAAGGCCTCAGGAGGGGGGCGGCACGGCTCCCCTCCTTTAAAAAACCAACATTAAAAAAGACATATGTGGCCATGCCCCGGGGGATCGGGTCCCCGGGTCCAAAATCGGCCTCAGGTGGGGCCGCTTGGCACCCTGCCCATTTAAAAAATAATATTAATGAATAGTGGCAGGCCCTGGGGGATGGGGTCCCCAGGGCCCAGAAAAGATTGAGAGAAGGGGGCCACACAGCCCCCTTTCTAACCCCCAAAAAAGGAGAATAAACCAGCATCTCGCCGAAGGCCCTGCCCCCTCCCTGCAGCACCCTGCAAACGAGCCTCCTGGCACGTTGTGGGTTGGGGCATTAAGTCCCCTAGATCCTTAGGAGCCAACTAGCCGACCAGGGATCTCCAGCAAGCCCCAAAATGTGGGATTGCTGAGAGGTGGTCTGACAGAACGCCCCTTTTTACACCAATCTGCAAACATGCCTCTTGGCGCACTGCTGGTAGGGTTCTGAGGACCTAAGGACTAAATTGGACTTCATCCCCCGAGCAGCAGTGCGCCAGGAGGCGCGTTTGCAGAGTGGTGTAAAAGGGTGGCGTGGCCTCGGACCACAATCCAGCTGTGTGGGGCTTACTGGAGATACCTGGTTGGCTAGTTGGCCCCAGGGACCCTTAGGAAGCAAGGAGAAATCACCCCCAACCAAGAGTGCGGCAGGAGGCACTTTGCCAAGTGGTGGAGAAAGGGGGCATGGCCTGTATGCAGCTCTCAGCAATCCCACTATCTGGGGCTTACTGGTGGTGTCAGGTAGGCTAGTTGGCCCCTAAGGACCCCCAGCATCGAAGGGGACTATAATCCTCATCCAATAGTGCGCCAGGGAGTGTGTTTGCAGAATGGTGGACAAAGGGGGCGTGGCCTGCTATGAGAACTTAGCAATGCTGCTGTGTGGGACATACTGCAGGTAATAGAAGGGGTAGTTGGCCCCCAACACCTCCTCACACCCTAATATAACCTTTCATACATTTACTCTAAAATACAGACTACCATTCTCGAAACCATAGACACACCAATACCAGTCAGTACATACTTACTCACTGATTCATAGGTCTACACACATCCCCTCACTCACTGATACAGCCACTCATACACACAGTCACTCATCAATACAGACTCTGATATATGCACTCATACACCCAAACAGACACTCACACACTGCCACTCATCCACATAAATAGTCACACACCTAGGCAGTCACCCAAAGAGTTAATCACACTGCCATTTACTCACCTATACAGTTATACACACATCACCTCACTTATTTATACAGATACTAACACATACTTAATCTCTTATATAATCACTGACACAAGCACACACTCATCCATTCAGCCACTCTCACAATCACTCACTCTCATATATAGACAGTTATATACTCCAACACTCACATATACTGCTTTTCACATATGTTGTTACTCGCACATATACCACTGAGACATCCATTCACTCACCAACACAGCCATACGCACACCACTCACCCATACAGCCTCTCGCAGACGCACTCATGAACCCATACACCCACTGAATCACTCAGTCACACATCCATGCAGGGAGTTACACACCCCCACCCACCCACACAGACACTCAGGCACCCATACAGGAACTCCCAATCATTAACCCATATAGACACTAATGTAGCTACTCACCAGCCTATGCAGCCACTTACACACCAACTGAAAGACTGATACAGACATTCAAACAGATTAGTCACTAACCCATGCATTCACTAAGACATGTTTAATCACTCACTTATACAGTCAGTCACGCACTTACTAAATCTTCCATTCAGACACTTATACACCCACTGAAACACATAGTCACTGGATGAGTTAATCAGTGATGTCATAAGTGATGTCATTTGAGATGTCATCAGTGATGTCACTGACCATGTCATGAGTGATGTAATATGTGACGTCATCAGCAGTGCATTGCTAGGGTGCGAGTTATAGTTAGCTCAACTAACTACAATGGCCGAATTTCTCTGGTTTTGTATGAGTGAAATGTCCAACTAACTATAATGTCCCTGAAACCTGTGGTTTCTTCAGTGAATATATATATGTATGTGTGTATGTAAATCCAAACCCCGGAAGCTCGGAGCTTCTTCCATGGTGGTCCCGGACGGGTTCCAGATGTCCATATATCAAAAAACAAAACCCTCCATCTGATTGGAAAGAAGTCCAGGATGCCCAGGAGTGCTTCTTCAAAGTTTGTTTAAGGCAAGGTGACGCCTTATATATTCACTAAAAAAAACAAATGCTGCAGGGATGTTATAGTTAGGAAATAGAATTAAAAAAAACTTAGAAATTCACAGAAAAAAACGAAGGTTACAGAGACGTTATAGTTAGGCTTAAGTTTCAGTTGTATAAAACCACTGAAATTTAGCAGTTATAGTTGTTTGGGAAATCCTACCCAGCGCTAGCTGCTGATACTCTACGCTTGATGTTTTAAAACTTTTCTTGTTCTAATGTAATCGCTAGCTATTTGTTTTAAATTTGCAAACACTTGTTATTAACTGTGCCTTGCTCACCTGCCTAGCCCCACATCTGGTCTTCTTCCCCGGTCCACCACGGGTTTCTGTCCCGATTGTGTGGAGCGAAGCGCCCATTTCCGGTTGGTTGGCGGTCTAGTGCTGTCTCACTATAAATGCCCCCAGAAAGCGCAGCGCGCAGCTGACTCGCGTGAGGTAGTGGTGCTGTTTGTTTGGGAAATCCTACCCAGCGCTAGCTGCTGATACTCTACGCTTGATGTTTTAAAACTTTTCTTGTTCTAATGTAATTGCTAGCTATTTGTTTTAAATTTGCAAACACTTGTTATTGACTGCGCCTTACTCACCTGCCTAGCCCCACCTCCGGTCTTCTTCCCCAGTCCACCACAGGTTTCTGTCCCGATTGTGTGGAGTGAAGGGCCCATTTCCGGTTGGTTGGCGGTCTAGTGCTGGGGGTAATGTAGGAAAGACGGAGGTGATGCTTTTTGGAGAAGCTCCGCTACTTTGGACTCCGGATTGGTGTCCTTCTGAACTGGGTTCCCATCCAGCCCCTAAGCTTATAGTCAAAAATCTGGGCATCCGTTTGGATCAGGCCCTTATCCTAAAGGTTATATTAACAACGGGGTTGACCCTGTGTCCCTCAGAACCTGGGTAAGTGGTAGTTCAACATGAAATGGTTCTGTCGGGTGCGAACAACAATTACTTTGCTAGAGATATATCTTCTTATACGATTTATGAACCAAAAACAAAATACAAAATTCAGACCCCCTCTGAAAACAGGAAAACAAATAAATAGCTCCTTACAATCAATGACAAGAAAGCTTATGTGTGACTCAATGTTCTCTTTATATATTCATGTTGGTCACACTTTTGCAAAAAAATTTTTTCAATTTGTATAAACGTGACTGTCAATATCTACAATATAGTGCAAAACACGGTGAAGACAGTGAATGGTGATCATGTGACAAAGACGATATGTACAAGGTTAATAAATTCACAAACAATCTGTACATATATACATAAAAACTAGAAATTCTTGTCCTGCAAAGGCCAACCCACTAACATAGACTTCCTGAACCCTTCTAAATTTCTTTTGAGTCGATGGGGTTCTGGAGTTATGGGGCCAATAGAAGATGTCGTCGACGTTTCGACCCTGTTAGGCGCCAACTTGTTGGTCGCAGCGGGTCTTTCTCAAGACGGCAGGAAATCAGCCTGACAAGCCGTGATTTAACGTGATTTAATGAGCAGCCGCACCCACGGAAGGACCACTCCGTAACGTGCAGATACAATCGATTAGAGGATTGTAATTTATCAAGAATCCAAGTGACATCTGTGGACTTGATACCGAGGACTGTCGTGCATTTTCCGTCTTGAGAAAGACCAGCTGCGACCAACAAGTTGGCGCCTAACAGGGTCGAAACGTCGACGACATCTTCTATTGGCCCCATAACTCCAGAACCCCATTGACTCAAAAGAAATTTAGAAGGGTTCAGGAAGTCTATGTTAGTGGGTTGGCCTTTGCAGGACAAGAATTTCTAGTTTTTATGTATATATGTACAGATTGTTTGTGAATTTATTAACCTTGTACATACCGTCTTTGTCACATGATCACCATTCACTGTCTTCACCGTGTTTTGCACTATATTGCAGATATTGACAGTCGCGTTTATACAAATTGAAAAATTTTTTTTGCAAAAGTGTGACCATCATGAATATATAAAGAGAACATTGAGTCACACATAAGCTTTCTTGTCATTGATTGTAAGGAGCTGTTTATTTGTTTTCCTGTTTTCAGAGGGGGTCTGAATTTTGTATTTTGTTTTTGGTTCATAAATCGCATAAGAAGATATACCTCTAGCAAAGTAATTGTTGTTCGCACCCGACAGAACCTTATCCTAAAGGAGCATGTTACTCACACTGCTGGTACTTGCTTTCACACTATTGGACTTCCCATTACTGCCTGACACTACCCGCAGAACCCTAGTCCAGGCTCTGGTGCTGAGCCGATTGGATTACTGCAATGGTTTGCTGATCTCGGCTAATGAAAGTTCACTGAGCAGGCTACAGGTAGTCCAAAATACAGCAGAATGGCTGGTACTGAATGCTCCCTTCACGACCCCTTCACAGCCACTTCTTGTCAAACTCCACTGGCTTCCCATCTGACAACGGATTAAGTTTGAAACATGTTGTATTATACACAAGGCGCTTCTGAACCTGGGTCCCCTTTATCTTGCAAAGATGTTTCTGCCCTATGTTCCTTCGAGATCTCTTCGCTCCAGTGGTAAACTTTTGCTGGAAATACCTGTTATTAGGAAAGCTAGATTAGGAGGGAAGGCTCTCTCCCATCTTGGCCCTGTCTTTGGAACAAGCTCCCTCTTTCTCTCAGACAGTGCTCCGAGCATCTGAGATGTAGGAAATTGCTTAAAACCTTTCTGTTTGGGACCTGTTAAACTGCTAGCACCACTATCTCGTTCCCCCTAGTCCGTTTAAGTGCAGAGATACCCCTTCGGGGGTCGATTCTAGCGCTATATAAACAAATAAATAAATAAATAGTTAGCTGAGCTAACTATAACTCGTTCCCCCGTGAGTGATCCCAAGGTAGGGTACATGGCTTGTCGACCATTGAATGGTGTATTGTTTCTTCATTTGGTCCACCATTTGTGGAGAGAGAGAGGTTAAGTGCCAATGATTTCTCGACATTGACCTTAAAGCCAGACACTGTGCCGAATATCTCCAGCTCCCTCGAGAAAGCTGCAAGTGCCATGTCCGGGTTATCAAGAGTCACCAGGATATCGTCTGCCTAGGGACTTATTGTTCTTTGGGCGCTCGCGAAGCGCACCCCGGTGATATCAAGATGGTCCCTGACTCTCTGTGCCAGTGGTTCCATATAAAGGGTGAACAACAAGGGTGACAATGGCCACCCCTGTCGTGTGCCTGTACCTATTGGGAAGGAGTCAGAAGTGTAACCATTAATCCTAACCGTCGCCGCAGGGAAGCGATAACAGTTTAGAATCCATGTCTGCATTTTCCCTCCGAGACCAAATGTGCAAGGACTTGTTCCAGATAGGGCAAATGGACTCTATCGAAGGCCTTTTCGGCCTCTACTGCTAATATCATATAGTTGCCTGACGCCCGCAATGCTTTCTCGAGAATGTGAAGCACACATTTAGTTTTGTCGCTCGTCTGCCTTTGGGTGATGAAGCCTGCTTGATCTGGGTGGATCAGTGAGGACATAAGTGGGTTCAGCCTGTTGGCCAAGATGCCAGTAAATAGTTTTTTCAAATCTATGTTTAGATGGCAGATTGGTCGGTAGAGTTACAGTGAGATTTTTCTTTACCAGGCTTGGGGATCACAATTACTGAGGCCGTAAGCATCGAGGCGGGGATTGACCCTGGCTCTGCAAACGTGTTAAAGATCCTCGTCAAGAGGGGTGCTAGTAAGGGACAGAAAGTCTTATAGAAGGCTGATTTAAAGCCATCTGGGCCTGGGGAATTCACAAGCTTCAGCCGAGAGATTGCTAAGATGAGTTCCTCGATACGAATCTCTCCATCTAACTGCTTGGTTTGTTCTGGGGTTAGCGAGGACGTCTTTGCCCTTGTAGATATTGTCAGTTATCTGAAATGTCTAGAGGTTGGGGCGAGTATAAGTCTGATTAAAAGTCAGAAAAAGTATTAACAATATCTTTATCTTTCGTCACCAGATCCCCTTCACTCGTATGTATTGATTGGGTCTCCTGATTCTGCCGTTAGACTCTCAGTTCATGGGCTAGGAGCTGGCCACACCTGTCCCCTCCCACATTGAAAGAATGAAGCATCCGAAGGGCCGCGTATTCTGCCCGGTCTAAGTCTATTGCGGCTAACTGTGACCGCATCGTAGATAGCTGGTGCCAAATTCTTGGGGCCCCAGTGCATTGATGCATGCGCACGAGTTCTTTAATCTTTTGAGAAAGGTTTTCCCTTTACTCTGTCCATATTTTGTTATCTGCTGCTGAGATCACAATGAGTTCACCTCAGATTAAGGAATCAAGCTCTTCCCATAGTGGCACTGTGAGCACCTCTGGGATGTCATTATGAGATAGATAATCTTCAATAGACTGTCGGATCTGTGCCACCACCACCGGGCATTGCAGCAGTGTGTCCCGCAGGCGCCATTGTCGTGAGGGGCGTTCCATAAGGGGGAAAGATAGTGAGAGTGTGATCGCCGTGTGGTCCAAGAGCGACACTGTGAGAATCTCCATCTCTGTCGTGAGTGTGTGTATATCTTTTGTGCCTAGGAAATAGTCCAGTCTGTTGTATGTTTTATGTGCATCGGAAAAGAAGGAGTATTCGTAAGAATGGGGATGGAAAGCCCTCCAAAGGTCTATTAGTCCCAGCTTTTTCAGCCAGGTGTGACCCCCCTCCAGATAATGCACCAGTTTGCCTATGACGTTGTGCTGACCTATCTAGGATGTTGTCAAGTACCAGGTTAAGATCCCCCCTATTAGCACTCTATGTTCATCTGTGGACATTGCCTCTGTCAGCGCTGTATGGAGAAATGTCTCCTGATATTCATTTGGTGCATAGACGAAACTCACTATAAATGAAAATCCTCCTAGTGTGAAATGATATGTTAGGAGCCTGCCTTTAATTTCAGCCTCTTTATGGTCCGCTCTATCTCTGAAGGTTCGCGCTACTAGGATAGCCACTCCCGTCATCTTTGTTGGGCTTGAGGAAAAAGATTGATGTCCCCCACGTGATCTGAGGCGGTGGCAATCCCTGGCCAATAGGTGTGTCTCCTGCAGGAGACAGATGTCTGCCTTCGAGTTTTCCAGATATGAGAGAACTGCTCTGCACTTCACTGGGTTACTGAGCTCCCTCGCATTGAGGGTGAGTACTCTAAGTGCGGTGGGTTGCATTTGTGTGTGAAAAAGGCAAGCGTGCTGTTGGCATCTTCCTCGTCCAGTGCTCAGATCGCTCCCTCTCTATTGCTAGAAGCTTCCCATCTAACATGCGGTAATGTCGCTTTGTGTAGCCTAAAAGTGAGTGTAACCCGAACTAAAAAACCCCTGAGAACTCAAGAAAAGAATTAACTATTACATTGAATAGGGTCTCTAATATTATTCTTGCAGCCTGTCTTGGCTGCCAGGATAAGTACTTGGGGACCATAGAGTAGGAAGGTGGATATCTCACTATGGTTACCCCCAAACTTTTTGCCTGGTGTTTAGCTGGTTTTTGACATAGTTTGCCTGGGATCCTGCTATTCAGGGCCCCAGGCTAATTGCTCTCTCCTTAAAATTGACTCCATGTACCTTAGGTACATATACAATTGGAATTGGTTCACCTTATAGGCCCCTGTAACAGTGTACCCCAGGTACCCAGGGCATAGGTGTATCCAAGGCCTACCAGGGGCTGCAGCATGTATTGTGCCACCCCTGGCCTGGCCTCCATATTTGACACAACTGGCTGATCACTCAGCTGGGGTAAGTTGGTGTAATCACCTCTTACTTAGCTATAGTATATCTATATCTAACCTAACTGGACACATAGTAACCTATAAGTCACTCCTATGGCAGGCCTTAACAATCCTGGAGGCAGAGTGCTTGGTTTTATGTGAGATGGCGCTCTAGCATGAGCCGAGCCTGTCTGCAGCTGTCGGGAACAACTCCCTTAGCTGTTCCGGGATATTGCCATACCATATACTCTTAAGTGCATTATAATCCTCGCGGTTATATGCTAACTTTGGTTTGGCTTTATCAAAACATGTCGAGTAAGGTGTCATACGATTTGGAATACTATCCTCTCGACAGTCCTGTCGACGGGGATAGCATTCCAACCTTCTAGAGGAAAACGAGATGTACATAACCTGAACCCCGGTTAAAGTTAACCAGAGCCTCAGCATCACAAAATGGATGCTGCCACCACAGACACAAGTCTGACCTCCTGCTGCTGGGAGTCCTTCCAGCGAGGGAGGCTTGGACAAAGGGTTTCCTGCCTTGGGAGGTGCGAGCACCACCCCAGACAGGATTCTGTGTATTGGGTAGGACAAGGCTGAATAGATTGAGACATGCCTGGGGCACACAAGGTGTCCCTGTGCATAAGCCAGTCCAAACCGGTGCTGGGGCTTTCCAGCCCCAGTCCTGGCGCCGAGCTGGACAAAGGAAAGGGGGTGTAACCTCCCCCCTTCCTGGTCCCACCCAGAGGAGGGACCTAGCAGGTGATACGGCCCCCAGATTAGGAATAAGAGTGGGAGCAGTGCCATAGCACCTCAGATCATCCTGAATCAACTTCAAACTAAGAAGACGACTGGACTTCGACATTCTGCTGCACAGAAGACTGAAGAGCATCTCACTTGTGGCCTAGGAGTGGCCACCCTGTGAACACAGGCACCATCCAGCAACTCGATGTCTGCTTTGCCGCCACCTCCTGCCGGAGCCCGAGCCCAGAGCCCGACGAGACCCAGACTCCCAGACTTCTCACTGCCCGATCCACAGTCCCTGCAAAGAAGGGACCCGTGGAGGCACCGAGAGACATGGGACCGGACATCTTGAAAGACCCCCGAGAAGCTGACTGCGCAGCACCCAAGGCACCCTCGATGCTGTGCTTTGGGGATTGAGAATCCCCACAACCGAGCAGCCCTTGCACTGAAGATCAGCCCCCCAGCATCTCCACGATCTGCGTGGGGCCCTTTTGCATCGTGCCACTCGACGCGCCATCCCGGCCACTTGCCACGTGATCAGCGGCCATCTTGGCGACAAAACCTACAATTTACACTGCGGGTCTGGTTGCTCCAGACTTGCCCTCGCTACTGTAAAAAGGAGCACCCGCTCTGACCTTGCTGGTCCGAGTGAGAAGCTTGCATCGATTCCTGCATGGCTTGCATTAGCCAAGGCCTGTTTGCTCCGATCAAGAAGCCGACACTGCCAGCAGCTAGAGCCTTTGTGGGACAGCTCGTGACCAACGCCTGGACGTCCTTGACCTCTTCGTGTCCATGTGGCTGCAGAGACAATCTTCACCCCATCATGTCCCCTCTGCTTTCGGGTCTTCACCACTTCAGATCCACCCTTGGATCCACCGGAACTCTTCACATCGAGCCGCCTGCAGCATCTTCAGCTCCAAGCACCATCGACCTGCGTGACGAAACCTGACACTACTTCGCACCTGTGCACCCGCTTCCTGTGGGTGAGGTAACTCAGCAACGCCGGTGTTCCCACACTGGTACACACCTCTAGTGTCTGTGTCTAAAGTTTCATTCTTCTAGGTCACTCGGAAGGTTCCTTAATAAATAACTTTGTCACTTTTACGCACCGTTGACTTACATTGGTATATGCGTGCACTTTCCGCACTGCACCCGAGTCCCGCGGGCCTTTCCCGACTTCTTCACTGTTAGTCCAGAACAGCTCCAGCGATTCCCCAGGCCCTAGGCCTACTTCCTTTCAGCTAGGTGGTTCTTATACCACTATTTTAGTATATGGTTTAGGTGGACCCTGGGGCTCATCCATATTGTGCAACTTTGGTATATTTAAACTGTGTTTTGTTTTAACGCATTTGCTTCTGTGCTCATAAAGAGTATAGGGGATTTTGTAGTAAATAAATATATATATATATTTTCAATATATATCTGTGTGGTGTCCTTTCATTTGGTATTCAAGGGGATTGTGTATGGTAAAACAGCTTGCTTCACATGCCTTTACAGAGTTTAGCCTAAGACTGCTTTGTCCACGCTACTAGGATAGCTGGTCTATAAGGTTGACTTACAACCAATCATCATAAGGGTTGCTCGGCATGGTACAAGGTGATCACTAGAACTAGTGAGCATCTTATACCAGGCCAACTTCTCACACATAGTGTGGCCAATTTTCCAACCGCCCACCCCGCCGCCCCCCAGAATCTCTAATGAAGGCTTCTATTTTTTTTGCTTGCTTAGATTCATCTGATTTGGCCAGCACTGCAGGGATGGACTCTCCCCGTGCGCCGTGTCCGTGATCTCTGCCTCCTCCAACGTGTTTGTTGCTCTCCCCGGCTCGTGGATAGGGCCCCAGGATCATCACTACCTTCTGGCGCTTCCAGTTCTAGCAGCTGGTTGGTCTCTGTGAGGGATCTCAGTTGGTGTAACTTGCCTCCCAGGCAGAAAATGAGCCGAAAGGGGTTGCCCCAGGAATAGGTGATGCTCTGGTTGCACAGGTGTTCAGTGACAGGGCAAAACACCCTCTTCATTTCTGCAGCGTGAGGGCGGCGATGTCCCGGGCTCTGTGCAAAATTTCTTCTTTTATCTGGAAATCATGTATGCACACTAATAATTCAGCTGGGGGTGCCGTGGTGGAGCGGGTTGGGCCCACTATGTGCGTTCTATCTAATCTCCGCGTCTTGTGGCGTACTGAGGACATGGCAAAAAACGTCCCTCACATAGCTGAATAGGTCTTCTCCTTCCACCTTCTGTGCTACACCTCAGATATGGATATTGCTACTTCGAGATCCATTCTTAAGTTCCTCGAGCAGGGCCTGCAGGTCCATGTGCTGGTCGGGGAGCGGAGCACCTGTTGACGGAGAGCTTCCGTATCCTCAAACTGGCCATCTCCTTTGTCCTCAAGGGCTGCCACCCAGTCTCCCAGTGTGTCCACATCTTTCCTGATTTCCTTGATCTTCTGTGTGAGATCTTTCTGGACTGTTTGTAAGTCCTCTCAGAGCGTCGAAAACAGTGACTCCAGGAATGCACGTGTCACCTTTTCCTCCAACGACTGACCCGCCTGGGTCTGGGGAGCATCCATTAGCAAGGGTTTCTCCCCCACTGTGTTCCCACTGGGGCGTGTGAGCATATACTTAAGAGAGCTGTCTTTGTTGATACGGTTTGTGGACATTTTACAATGTGGCTGCCCTGTATCCTCTTCCATATGTCCTGAGGCCTGTGGTCTCTAGTGCTTGATCAGGTGTCTCGTTGCCCCCACCTGTGCCCCACAATTACTGCTTGTGCACAGTGAGGTGATGGTTGCTGAATGCCTTGGAGCACGGAAGTCCCTTGCTGACAGTAAGTATGGGCGCGAAATCCGTTCCGCACGCGAAATGTGCGAATTTTCGGCAATTTCGCAATCCGCGAATCTTGCGAAATCGCAGGCAAATTCGCAAATTCGCACACAGCGGATTTTTTTTTTTTTTTGATGGCCAGCTCACTCAAGGGACCAAAGTTACAGGCACACACGGTCACTGGAGGCAAATCTTCTGGCCCTTTACGCAGCTGCAGTGTAGGGAAAGCACTATACATTTACCCAACGATGTAAAACTTACTGATTAGCCAGTAGAAAGTACTCCAGTTGAGTAAAGGTATGGCACAACTGGTGGCATCATCGTGGATAAATATGCAGGCAGGATTCATTCTGGCACGATGCTTCTGTCACAAAAATTAAACCTCAACAGGAAGCACTTACAGATATGAGCAGGTGCCCGAGTTGAAGCTCTAATTCAGTTGCGCATTATAATCAGCCCAAACAACTAGTGAGCACGGTCTAAGCGTGGGCGGAAAATCCGTTCCGCTCGCGGATTTTGCGGATTTTCGGGAAATCCGCAATCCGCGAGATTTGCGGATTTCCCGCAAAATCCGCAAATTCGCACAGAGCGGATTTTTTTGGCGGCGCGCGGCGTTGGTGATACAATTTTTGCGGCGCGCGGCGTTTATCATCGTTTGCCGAGTTGTTTTTCTCGATATTTTGCGAGTGCTGCGCCATTTTGGATCTTGCTGTGTGATCCCGCGGGAATTTGGCGAGCGCGATTACGTCATCGCGGCTTGCCAACTTGCACAGCGAGAGTTTGTCAACGCGAGTACGGCGAGATCACGTCTGGCGGTACTTCGCAATTGCGAGATTTGAGATGCGGCGAGCGAAAATATAAATTTGCAATTCTGCACAAGAAATCCACCAGCAAGCAGCATAAACCTTCTAGAAATGATGATTTTTATGTGAATAACTCCTTAGTTTGACATTTGCCTGCACTTTTTTAGCGAGGAGTCCATTTTGGGGAGGGGGCAGGGGGGTGGGAGGAAGGAAGTGCCCCATAGTCTTCAACTTCCTGTTCCTGTTCAGCAGGCTCCTCCCAGTGCTTTGTCCATCTCCTGGTCACTTTTCATTTGGATGTGGACCTGGAAGGATACCTTTTTGTGGATGCTGCTGGATCTTTGGATTTGAGGCCTTTTTGACTTTGTTTGGATCACTGTTGGATTAGAAATTTTACAAGTAAGTTTGTGTGGGGCATTACAGTTGCTGCAACTAAAATTTTGGGATTTTCGATTTTTGGGCTGTTTTGGGGCCTTTTGCCCAGGGGTACTCAGTGGTGGGTGGACTGATTCTTTCTGTGGGTTGTCTTGAACTTAAACATCATGGAGGCCATAGATGAATTGGGATTGTGCTGATTTTTCTGTGTTTTTCGATTTTTTTTTTTTGTAAAATTTTGTGTTTTTCGATTTTTGACCTGTTGTTGGGGCCTTGACCAGGGGTAGTGAGTGGTGCATGGGCCTAGTCTTTCTGTGGGCTGTCTTGAATTTAAACATCATGGAGGCCATGGATGGAATGGGATTGTGCTGATTTTGCAGTGTTTTTCGATTTTTGGGCCTGTACTTGTGGCCTTTTCACCAGGGGTATTTGAGTCTAGCATGGGCCTAGTCTTTCTGTGGGCTGTCTTGAATTTAAACATCATGGAGGCCATGGATGGAATGGGATTGTGCTGATTTTGCAGTGTTTTTCGATTTTTGGGGGTGTTCATGGGGAGGGACATGCCATGTGGCTGGTGGCCATTTTGAGTGCAGCTACAGGCACTGGCCATGTGCTGGCAGGCAAGTGGCCATTTTGAATGCAGGCTTTGTTGTTAGGCCTCCAACCATTTTGCCTACTTTTCAACCTTTATTTATGCCCAGGGGTAGTGAGTCTTGCATGGGCCTAGTATTTCTGTGGGTTGTCTTGAATTTAAACATCATGGAGGCCATGGATTGAATGGGATTGTGCTGATTTTGCAGTGTTTTTCGATTTTTGGGCCTGTACTTGTGGCCTTTTCACCAGGGGTATTTGAGTCTAGCATGGGCCTAGTCTTTCTGTGGGCTGTCTTGAATTTAAACATCATGGAGGCCATGGATGGAATAGGATTGTGCTGATTTTGCAGTGTTTTTCGATTTTTGGGCCTGTACTTGTGGCCTTTTCACCAGGGGTATTTGAGTCTAGCATGGGCCTAGTCTTTCTGTGGGTTGTCTTGAATTTAAACATCATGGAGGCCATGGATTGAATGGGATTGTGCTGATTTTGCAGTGTTTTTCGAATTTTGGGGGTGTTCATGGGGAGGGACATGCCATGTGGCTGGTGGCCATTTTGAGTGCAGCTACAGGCACTGGCCATGTGCTGGCAGGCAAGTGGCCATTTTGAATGCAGGCTTTGTTGTTAGGCCTCCAACCATGTTGCCTACTTTTCAACCTTTATTTATGCCCAGGGGTAGTGAGTCTTGCATGGGCCTAGTATTTCTGTGGGTTGTCTTGAATTTAAACATCATGGAGGCCATGGATTGAATGGGATTGTGCTGATTTTGCAGTGTTTTTCGATTTTTGGGCCTGTACTTGTGGCCTTTTCACCAGGGGTATTTGAGTCTAGCATGGGCCTAGTCTTTCTGTGGGCTGTCTTGAATTTAAACATCATGGAGGCCATGGATGGAATAGGATTGTGCTGATTTTGCAGTGTTTTTCGATTTTTGGGCCTGTACTTGTGGCCTTTTCACCAGGGGTATTTGAGTCTAGCATGGGCCTAGTCTTTCTGTGGGTTGTCTTGAATTTAAACATCATGGAGGCCATGGATTGAATGGGATTGTGCTGATTTTGCAGTGTTTTTCGATTTTTGGGGGTGTTCATGGGGAGGGACATGCCATGTGGCTGGTGGCCATTTTGAGTGCAGCTACAGGCACTGGCCATGTGCTGGCAGGCAAGTGGCCATTTTGAATGCAGGCTTTGTTGTTAGGCCTCCAACCATTTTGCCTACTTTTCAACCTTTATTTATGCCCAGGGGTAGTGAGTCTTGCATGGGCCTAGTATTTCTGTGGGTTGTCTTGAATTTAAACATCATGGAGGCCATGGATTGAATGGGATTGTGCTGATTTTGCAGTGTTTTTCGATTTTTGGGCCTGTACTTGTGGCCTTTTCACCAGGGGTATTTGAGTCTAGCATGGGCCTAGTCTTTCTGTGGGCTGTCTTGAATTTAAACATCATGGAGGCCATGGATGGAATAGGATTGTGCTGATTTTGCAGTGTTTTTCGATTTTTGGGCCTGTACTTGTGGCCTTTTCACCAGGGGTATTTGAGTCTAGCATGGGCCTAGTCTTTCTGTGGGTTGTCTTGAATTTAAACATCATGGAGGCCATGGATTGAATGGGATTGTGCTGATTTTGCAGTGTTTTTCGATTTTTGGGGGTGTTCATGGGGAGGGACATGCCATGTGGCTGGTGGCCATTTTGAGTGCAGCTACAGGCACTGGCCATGTGCTGGCAGGCAAGTGGCCATTTTGAATGCAGGCTTTGTTGTTAGGCCTCCAACCATTTTGCCTACTTTTCAACCTTTATTTATGCCCAGGGGTAGTGAGTCTTGCATGGGCCTAGTATTTCTGTGGGTTGTCTTGAATTTAAACATCATGGAGGCCATGGATTGAATGGGATTGTGCTGATTTTGCAGTGTTTTTCGATTTTTGGGCCTGTACTTGTGGCCTTTTCA
This sequence comes from Lissotriton vulgaris, assembly GCF_964263255.1. Lineage (NCBI taxonomy): Eukaryota > Metazoa > Chordata > Amphibia > Caudata > Salamandridae > Lissotriton > Lissotriton vulgaris. The sequence continues at coordinate 677,206 of NW_028254183.1, forward strand.
CCAGGGGTATTTGAGTCTAGCATGGGCCTAGTCTTTCTGTGGGCTGTCTTGAATTTAAACATCATGGAGGCCATGGATGGAATAGGATTGTGCTGATTTTGCAGTGTTTTTCGATTTTTGGGCCTGTACTTGTGGCCTTTTCACCAGGGGTATTTGAGTCTAGCATGGGCCTAGTCTTTCTGTGGGTTGTCTTGAATTTAAACATCATGGAGGCCATGGATTGAATGGGATTGTGCTGATTTTGCAGTGTTTTTCGATTTTTGGGGGTGTTCATGGGGAGGGACATGCCATGTGGCTGGTGGCCATTTTGAGTGCAGCTACAGGCACTGGCCATGTGCTGGCAGGCAAGTGGCCATTTTGAATGCAGGCTTTGTTGTTAGGCCTCCAACCATTTTGCCTACTTTTCAACCTTTATTTATGCCCAGGGGTAGTGAGTCTTGCATGGGCCTAGTATTTCTGTGGGTTGTCTTGAATTTAAACATCATGGAGGCCATGGATTGAATGGGATTTTGCTGATTTTGCAGTGTTTTTCGATTTTTGGGCCTGTACTTGTGGCCTTTTCACCAGGGGTATTTGAGTCTAGCATGGGCCTAGTCTTTCTGTGGGCTGTCTTGAATTTAAACATCATGGAGGCCATGGATGGAATAGGATTGTGCTGATTTTGCAGTGTTTTTCGATTTTTGGGCCTGTACTTGTGGCCTTTTCACCAGGGGTATTTGAGTCTAGCATGGGCCTAGTCTTTCTGTGGGTTGTCTTGAATTTAAACATCATGGAGGCCATGGATTGAATGGGATTGTGCTGATTTTGCAGTGTTTTTCGATTTTTGGGGGTGTTCATGGGGAGGGACATGCCATGTGGCTGGTGGCCATTTTGAGTGCAGCTACAGGCACTGGCCATGTGCTGGCAGGCAAGTGGCCATTTTGAATGCAGGCTTTGTTGTTAGGCCTCCAACCATTTTGCCTACTTTTCAACCTTTATTTATGCCCAGGGGTAGTGAGTCTTGCATGGGCCTAGTATTTCTGTGGGTTGTCTTGAATTTAAACATCATGGAGGCCATGGATTGAATGGGATTGTGCTGATTTTGCAGTGTTTTTCGATTTTTGGGCCTGTACTTGTGGCCTTTTCACCAGGGGTATTTGAGTCTAGCATGGGCCTAGTCTTTCTGTGGGCTGTCTTGAATTTAAACATCATGGAGGCCATGGATGGAATAGGATTGTGCTGATTTTGCAGTGTTTTTCGATTTTTGGGCCTGTACTTGTGGCCTTTTCACCAGGGGTATTTGAGTCTAGCATGGGCCTAGTCTTTCTGTGGGTTGTCTTGAATTTAAACATCATGGAGGCCATGGATTGAATGGGATTGTGCTGATTTTGCAGTGTTTTTCGATTTTTGGGGGTGTTCATGGGGAGGGACATGCCATGTGGCTGGTGGCCATTTTGAGTGCAGCTACAGGCACTGGCCATGTGCTGGCAGGCAAGTGGCCATTTTGAATGCAGGCTTTGTTGTTAGGCCTCCAACCATTTTGCCTACTTTTCAACCTTTATTTATGCCCAGGGGTAGTGAGTCTTGCATGGGCCTAGTCTTTCTGTGGGTTGTCTTGAATTTAAACATTATGGAGGGCATGGATGGATTGGGATTGTGCTGATTTTGCAGTGTTTTTCGATTTTTTTGTGCTCTATAACTGAACTGATGTTCCTCTGTCTTCCATTTTTTTTAGGTGCACAAGACTCAAGAGAACCACCAGTGCCAGGAAGAAGTCCTGCAGCGGTGTGTGTGCAGCATAACGTCACGCGACGTCACGTCTGGCCTCAGACAACTCTACAATTCGTGCAACTGCGGCCTGCTGTCTGACCTGCTCTGAAGAAGATGGCCCCGCCCCCAAAGAAAGTTCTCCGTAGCTCCTCTAGCAAGAAAGTTGCTAGTAAGGAGCAGAAGAAGCAAGTTACCAAGGAGGCTGGTGTGCCACCCGCCACTTTTTTTGGGAGCAAAAAAAAAAGTACGCCTGCAGCAGCAGGATCTGCTGGGGACCAACCTGAGAGCAGCACCCCTGCTCCATTGGGTTCAGTGCCTCCACCACCAAGGCAACTCAAGTCAAAGCCCTTGAGTGCTTCAGAGGCAGTCAGTGTACTTCTCCAATCACCATCGACCAGTGATGTTGGCTCATCGCAAGAAAGTAGCAGCAATGTCCCTGAATCAACACAGGTTGTTGTAACTCATCTGACAAGTGTTGAACAACCACAGCCGCAACAACACCATGTGCAAGTACACGCCCAAGTACATGTGGAAGGAGAGGCAGCAAAAGGAGATGCGCAAGCAAAGGTGCATGGAGGTTCACAAGTGCCCACAATAGTTGTTCCTCCCGAAGTAGGGGCACATTTGGAAATCGACATTGAAGCTGAGGTATCATTGGAAGCCACTCCTCCTGATGATCATTCATTGTCTTCCACATCCCTAGCAAGGAAAAGATCAAGGGGGGTGTCTACATCTTCTTCAAGCCCACCTCGTTCTGGTGCAAGTGATCTGTCTTGGGAACCACAACTGCGGTCTGACAGTGAGGCAGAGGCACACCATGATCTGACACCGGCACCTAAGCGTAAAAGGAAGGTCGTCCAAAAACTCAAACCTATGGAGTGTGATGAGGCTCAACAAGAAGTGACAGATACTGCTGGTGATGAAGCCTCTCACGATGACGACGAGCCAGTCATCACAAAGGTCACTGCAGCCCCACCGGGCATGCAGCAAAGAGACATTTTGACCCTATCCCGAGAAGCTGCTGAGCGTGATGATGATGTCGGCGAGGAGGCAATGGAAATGGAATCATTAGATTTGGAGTTAAGTAGTACACCAAAACCTACCGCTTCCATATTTCTTCGCAAGAAGGTACCCACCTCGTCCTCGACCTCAATTCGTGGTGGTGAAAGTGCAAAATGTACTGAAGTTCGGCAATCCACATCCTCCACTTCATCTGTCATTAGCAGCAGGACCACCACCACCAGTATCGCCGCCTCCTCCGGCCCCCGAAGACATTTCAAGTCTCCAGTTTGGGACTTCTTTAGTGTTTGCCCAAAAAAGGAAAACATAGCCATTTGTAGCCTTTGTAAGCTTCGATTTAGTCGTGGTAAGCTTGGTTCTAACTATGGTACCGGAGGCCAGAGAGGTCATCTTGAGAGAAGGCACGCTGTCGAATGGTTTCCGCACCTAGAGGCGGTCAAGAAAGCCGGAATTGCACGTAATGAAAACGTTGATTTGTCATCTGCTGATGACGAGGAGGTAGAAGAAGACGATCCAAACACTTCACTTACACCCAGTTCCCATGTCAGCAGCACACCCCATGGGAGCCACACTAAGAGTGTGGGAGAGAGTGAGACATCAATGCGGAAAAGTTCATCAGCGAGCGTAACTGGGTCGAAGAGATCATCATCATCCCGTAAATCATTGGTCCAGGGCAACATTAAAAAGATGTTGTTTACAGAAGCGCAATATGAACGCAACCACCCAATGACCCGTCTGTATAACACTAAGCTGGCTAAAATGCTAGCTCTGGACCTTCTCCCTTTTTCTTTTGTAGAAGGGGTTGGTTTTCTAGAATTAGTGACAGCGCTCTGCCCCAAATGGAAGGTTCCTAGCCGGTTCTATTTTGCCCGAGTTGCGGTTCCAGCACTACATGAAGATGTTCTGAAGGTGATTGGGGCAGCTTTGCAGAAGAGTGCTGTTCACACTATACATCTGACAACAGACATGTGGACCAGTGGCGCAGGCGCTGATTACATGTGCATCACTGCACACTGGGTCTCTTTTTCAGGGGCTAAAGCAAAGCTAAACTCAGGTGTTGACACTAACATTGTTTTTAAAGGTGCTCGGAAACATGCAACACTAGCCATGTTTGGTTTGGAGAAACGTCACACAGCAGAAAACATTTTGGATGTCTTTAACACAAAGGTCCTTAACTGTCTGTCCCCACTAAAACGCAAGGTTGGTTATGTTTCCACGGACAATGGCTCCAATATAGTTAAGGCCATGAGGGACGGTTACTATTTCAGAGTGCCGTGTTTGGCGCACTGTATAAACCTGGTTGTCCAAAAATTCTTGGGTAATAAACGCAGTGCAGCGTACAGTGTATTGGAGAACTGCCGAAAAATTTGCAAGCATTTCAGGCATTCTTTTAAGGCCCGCAAGCAGCTGAGGAGCATGCTATATCAATGTCAAATGCCAGTGAAAGCACTCATCCAGGAGGTGGTAACACGTTGGAACTCAACCTTCTACATGCTTGAGCGTCTGTATGAGCAGTATACGCAACTCGATCAATATTTCTTGAAAGAGGGTATAGAGGAGCTGAGGATGGGTGGGCCGCAATGGAACATAGTTGAAAGCCTAACACGCATGCTTCGTCCTTTTGAGGTCTTCACGCGTGCAGTCAGCAAGGAGGACTCTAATTTGGGAAAAGCTATCCCATTGTTGTACATGCTGGAGGACCAACTGAAGGAGGTGTGTTCTGTGTTTCGAAAAGATGACAAAAAGAAAGACTCTTTGCTTCTGGCTGAGCAATTATTAGAGCTCCTACAAGGTGATGAACGTCTTAAAAAGATCCACTCAGAACAGCATTACATTTGTGCTACTATTCTGGATCCACGCTTCAAAAAGGCGCTGGCAGGCAGAGCATTCTTTCCTTTTGCTGATGAAGATGTTACAAAGTACAAACGTTGGCTAGCCTTGTCAGCCAAGAAGTTTGAAACAGAACGGCTGGAAATTGAAGGAAATGGCAGTACATCAGCAGGCCATCCCCAGTCAAAACAATCCACTTCTGCACCTGTGGCTGTGGCACAAGTGACCTCTCAGCCGTTAAAGACACCGGCAACCGGATCATCTGCACGAAAGACAACAGAAACATTGGAGGCTGAAGAGGATTGGCTAGCTCTGCGTGGGTTTGGTTCTCAAAAGGTCAGAGGCACAGCAAGAGCTACGCAAAGTGGAGGAACCTTGGAGGAGGACCTTGAGTCGATGGTGAAGGACTATCTGAATGACTCCACAGAGGTCTATGTTAATTCTGACCCATTGGCGTATTGGCATGGGAAAAAAGAATTGTGGCCACAGCTCACCAACCTGGCTTTAAACTACTTGTCTTGCCCACTCGCAAGTGTGTCTTCTGAACGGGTTTTCAGTGCGGCTGGTGGGATTGTAACTCCCAAACGGAGCCACCTCTCGCCCAAAAATGTGGAGAGGTTAACAATGATCAAGATGAATCAGCACCTCATACCACCAGATATAAGAGTACGAGAGAGCGTGCCGGATGAAGAGGAGGTGGCCAGCACCATAGATGAGGGAATTTCTACTCTGTCAGGTGGCACTGACCTCACCCTGGCTGAATTCGCAGAGTATGATGACGAAGCCTTATTCTTATTCCTGGACCGTGATACCGACTTCGAGCCCTGAAAATGAGACAACGAATCAATAACTTTCTTTTTCATCCTTATTCACTTTTATTCCTGTGTGTCTGTCTTTCTTTGTTGTGCACAGTTAATATAATTCAAACTTTAATCAGATAATCACAAAAACAAGCCCATCAGCAGAACTGTCTTCACTTGTTTGCTAATTTATTTGAAGGTGCCGCAGTCTGCATTCCTCAGGTTCACAAGTTCAGAAGAACATGCTCCTCTATCCTCCTCCTCCAGACTCCTATTTCCATCAAAGCAGAGGGCTGGTTTACGCCCAATGAAGAAAGACTCAGCACTTGTGGGGGTGTTGTTCTACCTCTTTGCAGGTGAGTTGACGGGTCTGGGGCCATTGCTGGGAAGCACTAAAAGTGGTTTGTGCCAAATCCGAGGCGGAAAATTTTTTGTGTTTTTGATGACTTGCTTGCCTTTGAGGTGCTCTTAGGGGGGGTTCCGTCTGTTTGTGGGTGAGTTTCGTGGTCTGAGAGCATTGCTGGGACACTCTAATCTTGATTGCATTTGCTTTTCAGGAAATCCGTCGTGCCAACCCCGACTTATGGCCTAGCTACGCAGCGCGTTTGGACCGAAGGCCCAGAAATATTGCAAGTATGAGATTTTGCTTTTGGCCTGTTTGGGGGTGTTATGCTTCTTGGCGGGTGGGTTGCCGGGTCTTGGGGCATTCCTGGGAAGGTCTAATACCGGGTAGAAGTGGTTGGGACAAAATCCAGGCCGATTTTTTTTTGGGCTATTTCTGACATTTTGCTCTATGTAGCGTTTTCGGGGGCCTGTTTGGGGGGCTTCCTGGTGTTTGTGGGTGAGTTTCGTGGTCTGGGAGCACTGCTGGGACACTCTAATCTTGATTGCATTTGCTTTTCAGGAAATCCGTCGTGCCAACCCCGACTTATGGCCTAGCTACGCAGCGCGTTTGGACCGAAGGCCCAGAAATATTGCAAGTATGAGATTTTGCTTTTGGCCTGTTTGGGGGTGTTATGCTTCTTGGCGGGTGGGTTGCCGGGTCTTGGGGCATTCCTGGGAAGGTCTAATACCGGGTAGAAGTGGTTGGGACAAAATCCAGGCCGATTTTTTTTTGGGCTATTTCTGACATTTTGCTCGATGTAGCGTTTTCGGGGGCCTGTTTGGGGGGCTTCCTGGTGTTTGTGGGTGAGTTTCGTGGTCTGGGAGCACTGCTGGGACACTCTAATCTTGATTGCATTTGCTTTTCAGGAAATCCGTCGTGCCAACCCCGACTTATGGCCTAGCTACGCAGCGCGTTTGGACCGAAGGCCCAGAAATATTGCAAGTATGAGATTTTGCTTTTGGCCTGTTTGGGGGTGTTATGCTTCTTGGCGGGTGGGTTGCCGGGTCTTGGGGCATTCCTGGGAAGGTCTAATACCGGGTAGAAGTGGTTGGGACAAAATCCAGGCCGATTTTTTTTTTGGGCTATTTCTGACATTTTGCTCTATGTAGCGTTTTCGGGGGCCTGTTTGGGGGGCTTCCTAGTGTTTGTGGGTGAGTTTCGTGGTCTGGGAGCACTGCTGGGACACTCTAATCTTGATTGCATTTGCTTTTCAGGAAATCCGTCGTGCCAACCCCGACTTATGGCCTAGCTACGCAGCGCGTTTGGACCGAAGGCCCAGAAATATTGCAAGTATGAGATTTTGCTTTTGGCCTGTTTGGGGGTGTTATGCTTCTTGGCGGGTGGGTTGCCGGGTCTTGGGGCATTCCTGGGAAGGTCTAATACCGGGTAGAAGTGGTTGGGACAAAATCCAGGCCGATTTTTTTTTGGGCTATTTCTGACATTTTGCTCGATGTAGCGTTTTCGGGGGCCTGTTTGGGGGGCTTCCTGGTGTTTGTGGGTGAGTTTCGTGGTCTGGGAGCACTGCTGGGACACTCTAATCTTGATTGCATTTGCTTTTCAGGAAATCAGTCGTGCCAACCCCGACTTATGGCCTAGCTACGCAGCGCGTTTGGACCGAAGGCCCAGAAATATTGCAAGTATGAGATTTTGCTTTTGGCCTGTTTGGGGGTGTTATGCTTCTTGGCGGGTGGGTTGCCGGGTCTTGGGGCATTCCTGGGAAGGTCTAATACCGGGTAGAAGTGGTTGGGACAAAATCCAGGCCGATTTTTTTTTGGGCTATTTCTGACATTTTGCTCTATGTAGCGTTTTCGGGGGCCTGTTTGGGGGGCTTCCTGGTGTTTGTGGGTGAGTTTCGTGGTCTGGGAGCACTGCTGGGACACTCTAATCTTGATTGCATTTGCTTTTCAGGAAATCCGTCGTGCCAACCCCGACTTATGGCCTAGCTACGCAGCGCGTTTGGACCGAAGGCCCAGAAATATTGCAAGTATGAGATTTTGCTTTTGGCCTGTTTGGGGGTGTTATGCTTCTTGGCGGGTGGGTTGCCGGGTCTTGGGGCATTCCTGGGAAGGTCTAATACCGGGTAGAAGTGGTTGGGACAAAATCCAGGCCGATTTTTTTTTGGGCTATTTCTGACATTTTGCTCGATGTAGCGTTTTCGGGGGCCTGTTTGGGGGGCTTCCTGGTGTTTGTGGGTGAGTTTCGTGGTCTGGGAGCACTGCTGGGACACTCTAATCTTGATTGCATTTGCTTTTCAGGAAATCCGTCGTGCCAACCCCGACTTATGGCCTAGCTACGCAGCGCGTTTGGACCGAAGGCCCAGAAATATTGCAAGTATGAGATTTTGCTTTTGGCCTGTTTGGGGGTGTTATGCTTCTTGGCGGGTGGGTTGCCGGGTCTTGGGGCATTCCTGGGAAGGTCTAATACCGGGTAGAAGTGGTTGGGACAAAATCCAGGCCGATTTTTTTTTGGGCTATTTCTGACATTTTGCTCTATGTAGCGTTTTCGGGGGCCTGTTTGGGGGGCTTCCTGGTGTTTGTGGGTGAGTTTCGTGGTGTGGGAGCACTGCTGGCTATATATACTTTACTTTGCAAGAGGTTTGAAGCAAATCCATGGTGGCTGAGGGGACTTAGGGCCTAGCTGCAGAGCGCGCGCGGAGTGATTTGGGAAATTTGTGAAAAAGTGACTAAGTCCCCATTTTTGTACTTTTGCTCTTTGGCTGTTTGGGGGTCTTCTACTCGTTTTCTCCTGGGTTGACGGCTCTGGGGCCATTGCTGGGAAGCTCTAATACCGGATAAAAGTGTTTTGGACCAAATCCCAGGCGGAATTTTTTTTGTGTTTTTGATGACTTGCTTGCCTTTGAGGTGCTCTTAGGGGGGGTTCCGTCTGTTTGCGGGTGAGTTTCGTGGTCTGGGAGCACTGCTGGGACACTCTAATCTTGATTGCATTTGCTTTTCAGGAAATCCGTCGTGCCAACCCCGACTTATGGCCTAGCTACGCAGCGCGTTTGGACCGAAGGCCCAGAAATATTGCAAGTATGAGATTTTGCTTTTGGCCTGTTTGGGGGTGTTACGCTTCTTGGCGGGTGGGTTGCCGGGTCTTGGGGCATTCCTGGGAAGGTCTAATACCGGGTAGAAGTGGTTGGGACAAAATCCGCGCGGAAAAGCCTTTAGTTTTGGCACTTTTTGTAACTTAGGGTTCGTTAGGGTTAGCCCTAGCAGCAGGATTGCATGTGTTTCGGGGTGTTCTAGATTTTTCAAACTGAGTTCTGGGGTCTTAGAGCACTCGTGAGAATGTGTAATTTTGGTTGCAAGTCATTTGAAGAAAATCCATGGTGGGAAAGGGGGGATTTGGCATAGTTAAAGAAAGCCTTTGCCACTATTCTTAACTTAGGGTTCGTTAGGGTTAGCAGTATTTCTATTGCATGTGTTTGAGTGGGGGGGATTTCGAGTCTTGGAGCGATGCTGGCTATGGCTACTTTTGCTTGGTTGCTTGCAAGTGGTTTGAATGCAATCCACGGTGGGTAATGGGTAATTAGGGTACTTCGGCCTACTTTTACTTTCAAAGTAAGTTTTGTCACCAGTTTTCTGCTAGGCCTCGTTTTTTGAGATTTGATTGGGGGTCTTCTACATTTTTGCGACTGGCTTTAGTAAGGGTCTGGGTGGGAGCACTGCTAGGAAGATCTAATTTTGTTCTAAAACACAGTTTACAGCCTACATACCTTATATTTATTTATCAGTGGTGTTGTAATATTATATCACTTCCTGTTTTTCGTTGAATAATTACAGGCCGGGTTTCAGTCTCTGCAATGGGGAAAAAAGGATGGAGTCAGGCTTCACAGTAGCGAGCCACAATTCAGCATCAGGCAGGCAGTGGACAGGGTGTCTTCTGGTGACCAACATCGATGGACGAAGCGTCGGCTGCAATGGAGGAGTGCCGCTAATAGGAGGATTTTTTTTCTGCGGGCAACTTACTTACCACTTCCAACAGGACCACTACAACCACATAGATACAGTATCCCTTGCCTTTTTCTCTGACTGTGACTGCATTTCTTGGCTCTCTCTCTGCTTCTACATTGATCCCTTAACACATCACTTAGTCCACTCCACTATCACATCTGCACCACACATAGTCATTTGTAAGTGCTCCTACGTAATTCGCAAGTCGCAGCACGCCCCAGGCCGTAGAGGACTGGGATGGCCCCAATGATGAAGCATGTCACCAAGGGGCAACCCTGGTGAGTGAGGGGACACCTAGAAAAAAAGCAATTTCTCCTTTTCTATCTACTATACCTTCTGTCAGGTTACGCAGCCCCTAAGCGCCTACCGTACTATGAAACTACATTTCCCATGAGTAGGCGGGAGACTTGCAGACTATTTAGTGAGACTATATGAGAGTACCCTTGTATGTTAGGACAGCACTTCACTGATGCCTGTCTTGTCTTCTGTTACAGGTATCCTTTCCCTGCTGACCCTACCTTTACCCATCCCACATTTTTTATTTTAGTTTGTTATTTTTCTCCCCCGCCTAATGCCTCGAACACCCTGTGTTTACACTTCTGGGTGTTGGTGACATTTGGAGGTGGAACCATATTTGCATCGACTGGATCACGGGGAGTAAACCTGACACCTTCCAGACCAACCCCATTGAGTGTTGTTGTGAATGGATTTATAGTGACCAGCAAGGCTCTCAGGTATCTGGCTACAGAGACCTTATGTTGAATATAGTTATCAATATTTCCACCCACGCCCTGTACTGTCGCATTCTTTCTTCCACAGTTGTCGAAAGTACTAATTACTTTTAACTGACATGCATGCAGTTACAGTAGTGTATGCACTTTCAAAGATTGATGGATAGGTTTGTACCCAAAGATTTGTTTATGTTCACAATTGTTCGTCCATGCTGTGCTACTTTTTCTTGTCTCCCAAAACCTTTCCCAAAAACCCCCGTACCCATCCATTTTTCAAACCCTAACCCTCTTCCCCCGGGCTGTGTGGTTTTGATTGATGTGTGACTAAATTACAGCAATAAATCCACACACTTGCTGGGGAGGATAAGGTGATAGCAACAGGCTGGTGAAGAAATCCGAGGATATATTCTTACTCTGCTTGACAAAGACCCATGGCTAATGTCAAAGAACTTCAACCGAATTAGTTATACTTTAACATTTGTTAGGCTACAACGTGGCACTGTTCTAGTGTACTTCTGTCACCTGCTATATTCTGTATTGTACCTTTGTATTGCTCAGGAGGACAAACCAGATTTCATTTTCTTTTTTTCATAGGCAAGCAACTGCCACTGTGTCACACCACTAGTACCACCGCTATGAGGAAATTTTATCCGCCCAGGATTGCCAACCTTATTTGCTGTTTCCCGTGGAGCCAGCCCTGGGCCTAGCCCTACTTGCAAACAGAAATTACAGATAAGATAGGCGTTTGGTTGGAGGTAGTATAATGGAGTATTAGGAGAGACGAGAGATTTGATTGACGGTAGTACTACTAAAGTCCTAGGACTATTCAGGAAAACAAACTTACTGTTATGTTAAACCCCCACCCACCAGACTCAAAAGCAGTAAAAAACAGGTATGGTCAGATAAAGTTTCAAAAAGTATATTTTTATAGCCCTAACAAAAGAATCTCCCGCAAGACCCTCCCTAACCCCAACGATTGTCCTTCAAAAGTCCCCAAAAATCACAACTCCCAATTCCCACCCCCCAAAAGTCTCTAAAAAAGGGGCAAGGGACACTATGGCAGGGTGCTGTTGGAATTAGCAGCCAGGGCATCATGCTCCTTGCGGAGGGTGGCAAGTTCGAAGCGGAGGCCCTCCACCACGTTCTTATAATTATGGACCTCCTGCTCCAGGTAGGACAGTCTGAGGGATAAGCGGCGCCGGTGTGCCTTGCAAATCCTGTGAGGGGCAGCTGCTTTCTTTGCTGCTGGGCGGTGGCGTTTGGCTTTGGTAGCCCGGCTCGGTACCGCTGGAGCACTGCGCTGGCTGGCAGCCCGCACGGAGGAGGAGGCAGCTGTCCCAGTGGACGTTGTTGTTGTTCCAGACTGCGTCTCCTCCTCCTCCAGGGACACCAGCCGCCGATATTCAGCAACAGTGGCATCCAGCCTCCGTTGCCGGGCCATTCGAGCCTGCTCCTTCCTCCTTGATGGTGTCTTGGATTTGGAAGGAGCAACTACATGAAAAAAGAAAGACATAGTCTGTAACCAATGCTCCTTAAGATTAACACAAAATGATTGAGCAGAAAGTTGTCACAGTACAAGTAGCAAATTGAAAGCACAGTGCATAACTATTGAGGACAGTATCTATGTAACCTCCGACTTCTTCATCCTTGCTCTAACATTAGTGGGAGTTTAAGGAACAAATTCTACGAGCACTATGGACTTCTATTACAGTCGACTATGACAGTACACCACTCTTATTCTTCTTCTTCTCTCTTGTTTAGGAAAATTGGTACGTTATCTTATGCAAGCCGGCATAATGCCAGCGCAGTGAACTTGCACCCGAGAAAAACAGACGCACACCATGGTGAGTGAGACAGACTTGCGTTACTGTACCGGTCCAGTACATGCAGGTGGTGAAGCTCTTACTTTTCTATTACGGGTGGCACTGAGAATACTCTGTTAAAAGGGCTACTGCTTAATTAACTTAGCTTTCACCCTACAGTGCAAATGAGTATTAGAAAAGGAAAATGAAGAAGCTAAATTATCTGATTATCTATCACTTCACATGGGATGTATTTGATGACATATGGGATGACTTTAGGTGCTTTGCTTATTATTGAGTGAACAGTGATACCCCCACACATGAATGACGTACTACTACTAAACTAAAGTTATTAAGGGAGGTAGGGAGTGCCCACCGTAATAACTGGATATATGCTGTGCTTGCAGTTGCAATACAAACTACTGCTACTATTCATGGTAGTCTTTGGACAACGTTACAACTTCTTTTCCTTGCCTTTCCTACACTGGAACGGACGTGCGGGACGGGTGCGGTGTTACATGCTCTTCAAAGTAACACTTAGTTCATCCAGTGACCGTCTACTCTCTCTAGATTCACATATGCTATCTAAGAGTCAGATAGTACCATGAATGATCCAGGCATCCATCCATTCAAAGTATATTGCACACATACAGTTTCTGTCTCACCCACCCAGGCTGTTCTCCTTCCACCCATCCTTGCTTCATCATTCACCCAGCCATGCACCATACCATTTTCTTACCTTCCCAGCCACCTCGGGGACCAAGCAAACACATATCATTCTTCTTTGCCAGTCATCATTACATTTCTCGTGCTTCCACACTTACTTACACCCTTCTTTCGCTTTTCGTTCATCCCATCCATCAAGTTCACCTCAGATCTGATTGGGATTCTTCTCGCCAAAAACTTCACAGCTAAGTCGAAGTACATTTAGAGGAGGCTACTACCTGCTTTTTTTATAATACACCCGTGCAGAAAGCACACTCTGCAGTCTTCAATCTCAATGACTAAGGAATGTATAGCTTACCTCTGCCCGCCACCACCGTGTGAACCCTCACAGGCATGTCCTTTTCCGGCACTTGCACCGCCTCCTCCCCAGAGTTGTCCTCCTCGTCCAATGCCACCACCTCCGCGCTGGCCCCGTCTCCAGATGTTCCACCTACAAAGTACATTTAATAATGTTAGAATACACCACTCACTACTATATAATATTTGGTCTAGGAGGAAGAAAGAAATGTGAAAAAAAGTGTACAATTTAATAATTTTTGACTGTGTACTCTAGAGTAAAAATGTCCCTTTTTTCAGGGAAGGCTGTTGTCTTGCTGCACTTTTTGGCACAACTGATGAATGTTTGCTTTTTACTTTTTAACACGCACCACTTTTTCTCCTAACAGACAGAACCTTGACTTCTAAGAACACGAGCAGGATCAAGTTCAAACCAGGTGAGAGCTCGGCTCGACCACAAGAAATGTGTCCAATTAATCGTCAGCACTAAGCACTTTTCCATTTTCAGTTACACGTTCACTTTTATGACAAACTTGAATTTAATAAATGTGTTTACTTTTAATAAAGCTTTTAAACTTAAATAGACTCTGTGGTTTTTGGTCCTCCAGACTAGAGTGGATGAGCTAAAGGTTTTCGAATTTTTGCAAGCATGAGTCCGTGCCTCTGCCATCGGTGACTTTGGGAGCTAAATGACTCTGCCACACTATCTAGTCAGTAAGGAGATTGGGGGTTCAACTACAAAGTCTGTTATCACTGAGGTATGTGGAAAGTCTAACAGTTACAGCACCTATTATAATTGATAAGCTAAGCGATGCATTATTTAGTGTCCATAGTTCTGTTTGTGCAGATTTGTCCCTGCAACAGTAGTAGAATGGATTGTCCTATCCAAACCAAAAGTAAAGTAGTATCTTATTATTTCTTGGTGGTGGTCATTCACCTTTTTATTGTTGGCAATGGTCAAAGCATAAACATTTAGAATACTTGAAAAGACATTATGGACAATCCCAGAGGACTACACTCAGTGCATAGAGCTATTGCTGACTAGAATGGGAGTCCAATGGAAATGCCAAATGTGCAATCTTAGTTAGCTACACAGACAGACTAATAAGAATAATCTAGTAATACCACACGGAGTCATAGGGATAAGAATTTAGATCCTGTCTACAAGAAGATCAAAGACGATTTAGAAAAAATCGAATGAGGAACGCTAGGAAAAAATAAGTACTCTATATTAAAATTAAAACTTACTGGGGCCAGCAAAGGAGCCCTCGACTGCCCGGTCCTGGCCTGCATCGACAACAGCACCCTCCTCCTCCTCCTCCTGTGTCCTCCTCTTGCCCCTGGGGGAAGCTGATGTACAACATGAAAGAAAGAAAAACAGAAAACATGGATGATATTTATTTCTCAACCAAATCAAACATTTAAAAAAGAACTAACAAAGTAACAAAATATTTTTGCGAAATAGCAAATAGGGAACGACTCCACGGGATATATTATTGACCAATCTCATGTGGTCGACTACGTCATTACTTTAGTATTGCTTGATTTGCGGACCGTCGAATTGGAAACTACCCTATGTAACTCACTAAACAAAGTACTAAAAAGGTTTGCCTAGGATTGGCAGGCAGCAGTCCGCAGCACGCAAAGTGACAGCCAAAGTCCATCGTGATTGAAGATCAGCGACAACACTAAAGTTTCCTACTACATTCACCAGTCATTAAAATACTCAAACTATTAATCCACCACCACTATTTCTTCTTATCGCCATGTGTACAAAGGAAGGACTGCACTTGAGTCTGTAGGGGCTGATTTATAAGGCCCTTGCGGCTCTTTTGCTCCATTGTTGCGTGACTTTTGTGACGCAGCGACAGCACAAAAGAGGCGCAATGGTGCGGCGTATATTAACAACGTGACGCATCTGGGAGATGCATCACGTTGTAAAGCCCTGCGCCAATAGGGGTGTTCCGGCGCAAGGGAGGGCGTTCCTGCGCAGGAACGCATCCTAAAAGTGGCTGAGGGAAATCTACAAGATTTCAATCAGTCACTTTGAGGACAATGATGCGTGACTCAAACCCTGCGCCTGCTTGAAGCAGACGTACGGCTTGACGCAGCATTGGGGAGATAGGGCACCCCAGAGAATTGATGGAGCTGCACCATCGTTGCGACGCAACTCCAGCAATGCGCCACCTTTACGGCACAGATGCGTAACGCTTTGGTGACGTTTTGGGGCCCATGGCGCGCCGCATTGTAATATGGCGCACCATGGGTGATGGTGGCGTGACGCACAATTACTGGCGCATCCCTGCAACTTTGCAGGATGCGCCGGTAATTAAAAATCTGAACCTTAGTGTGTAGCATTGCGCAGTTCTTTCAACTACACTCATACATAATTTCACAGGCCAATGAAATGAACACAAAATCTAAAACAAATAAGCATAGTAGCAACACTACTGAGAAGGAGAGCAGTGTACCTGAAATGCACAGAAGATTTTGAAATAAAATGTACCTACAATGTAATGAGCAGCATTATTGCTCTTGGTAAAAAACAAAAATTTGCAATATAATAACACAGCAGGAGAAAACATAGTAGTAAAGACCTAGCTACTACTACTCACCAAGCCCGGGGATCTCAAGGCCAAGGAGGTCGAGCAGATCTCGCTCACGGGTCAGGACATCCGTCCAGCGGTGGGTGGCCTGGTTGTAGGTGCGCCAGACCCGAGAGTGGTGGTAAATGGCCTGGCACACCTTCTCCCACCGCTTCCGGCGCTCCCGGGCCCCGTACCCGGCACTGATCTTGCCGCCTCCCATGATGGTCCTGGGGAGGCGGCGCTGAACATAAAAAATGAGTTGGGCCACCTCCTCCGGGGTACAGATCTCCCGTGGCATCACTAGCTCCCCCCTCAAACGCCCGCACGGGAGCCGGACACGGGGTGCGGGACCCTTCCCCTTCTCGGGATGCTTCCCGGCTCCCTTCACCATGGTCTGGGCGGAAAGGAATAAAGAAAATAGAATAGGGAAGAGAAGAAAAGAAAAGAGTTTACAAAAGTAGTTTAAAATTAACCAAAAGTAGCAGTAAACACAAAAATATAGGGCTAGAAAAATAGAGGGATAGATAATAAGTAAAATAGATTAAAAAAACTTCAAACAAGCAAAGGATGGCAGAGATTGACAGAGGATACAAAGACCATGCCCAGAACCATAGCAATGAATGAGAAACAAGATGGCCGCGCCCGTTCACGACCGCGCGGGTAAGTTCGCGCGAGATTTTCCTTGCGAACACGCGCGAGACTGTACTGGCAAACCGCGGACTTTGCGAGATTACACTTCGCGCCCGGAAACGGAAATACGTCAGGCAAACAAGATGGCTGCGCCCTTGAACGACCGCGAGGGTAACTTCGCGTCTTGCGCTACGAGCGGCTCGCAAAAACGCACAAAACCTTGCCAACTAACACGCCGCAAAAAAAACAAATTGCATATTCGCACGAATTTGCGGCTTCCGAATCCGATCTTGCGCGTGTTCGCACCCCGCGAACCCCGCGAAATTGCAGAAAAACGAGTTTTTCAAAAGTGAAAGCACTCGGCAGGGGCAAGAGTTCAAACTCATCATTAGTAACAATTCCCGGTAGTGCTTCCTGACTGGGGCCCCTCCAGAATTCAGTTGCTAGTTGCAACAATTGTATGACCCTGCTCTGACCCTCACAGCAGGCTCATACAATAGCTACAAGTAGGCCACAAAGAAGGTCCTGGGGAAAAAAATGCACTGCAACAGAAAGCAAAATTACAGATAAGGAAGCAGGTGCCAGACTGGAATTTTAAAACAGTGACACATTAATAAACTAACCCCAAATTAATTCATCTGAGTTGAAGCAGGGATGGTGTGCTTGCTTTTCCCCCCATAATCTACAGTAATGATGAACCAGAGGGTGGCATTGATGTAACAGAGGGTTGCAGTGGTGAAACAGAGGGTGCTGGGAACCTGTGATGATGAACCAGACGTAGAAACAACATAATTCGCGACCGTTGCGCGACGAAATGTAAGTTCGCAATTGCGAACTGGTACAAAACCCTCGCGAACTGGCAGAAATCCTTGCGAACACAAAAAAAAAAAAAAATCCGCAAATTCGCAAGAATTCGCGGATTTTGCGGATTGCGAGTTCGCAAATCCGCAAATTCGCGAACGCGAGATCCGCAAAATTCGCCCATGCTTAGCACGGTCCAGGTGTGCTTCCTCCCCATATCTACCGCTTACAATTAGATGTAATCCTTGATGGAGGTCTTTGCATCCACGAGTTTCTCGAGCGAAATCCCCGTGTACTTACTGTGACCAGGAGGCTGCTTTCTTCTCTTCTGCTGCTCTGATCGGTCTCTGACCCTTTATAAACAAGAGGCATGTGAACTCGCATAGAAGCCCCGCCCGTTTGGCCCTGCCACACACACACTAGGGTATGCAACAACTTCCCACCCTTTCCTCACTATGATGGACAGCTCACTCGAGGGACCTCGGGGCCTTCGGCGCGGTGGCAAAGTTACAGACACACATGTCACATTATTTGTGCAAATGGCAAAAAAATCTGTGAGTTTGTGGGAAAATCCGCGAACTCGCAGATTTTTTTGCCATTTTGCACGAATTCGCGGACCGCGAAACCGCAAAATTCACCCATACTTAGTTGACAGTAGACACAGGAATGGGTTTATTGTCCCTTGTGTGGAGCACGATGCGGCCCTGCCAACCTGCAACCCTGTTTGAGGGTGGTTTTTTGGTGTGCAATGGTTAATGCAGCCTGGAAAGTTCTGGTGTTTGTTGTTGGGCCTCTTCTACCTCTGTAGCTGCTAAGGTGTATTGGGCTCTGGTTATGATTCGGCTCCTTCCGGTGCCCTCCTTGATTAGGTGCCCCTCCTCCATCTCTGGGGGCCCCTTCACGTCTCCTTGTTTGACTCTCTGCCCTGGGGCATCATTCCTGCTACTCACCTCTGATGTGCCCTCGGTGATGCCCCTGTCCACACCAATTTGTCTCCGGGGTTTGAGGTTGCTTTAGGTCCTGGGGTATGTTTGTGCTTTTTCTCTGGGCCAGACTACAGCCTCTGTCTCCGGGGTGTATTCGCTCTTCACCACGACCTGGCTCTCACTGATCTCCCCCGGGTGGTGTCTCGACCTTGTCAGGGGGCCGTCCTG